>NC_092187.1:8416809-9068059 GCF_043641665.1 Enoplosus armatus
ACATACAAGTTCCATTCATTCTCGGGGATTAAATCCTGTATGAGATGTATACGCCTGTTCATACTGTGGGTTGGATGTGGGGCTCAATTTAAAGAGGGTTTAAATGGTAAAAATCACCCTTATCATACAATGCATGAAGTTCCCTGGGCAAGTCTCACGGCAAACAGTGGGGGAAAATAAGATTAATCAGAAACCGTACCTGTTTTTATCACGTAGCATGTGGCGTGCATTTTGCCAATGAAGAGCTCCAGGCCGATGATGGCGTAGATGATAATGACGAAAAGGACCAGCAGAGCAATGTGAAGCAGGGGAACCATGGCTTTAATAATGGAGTTTAAAACCACCTGTAAGCCTGCAAAACACACACAGAAATCAAGGTCAGAGGGAACACACACACACACACACACACACACACACAGATATACATGCATATATCCTGGGTTGCCCAAATCTGAGTTGAGAAAAGCAGCAACAGGATATTTGTGCCTCATCTGAGTTAATGAACAAACCTTAAACCTTTAATATGTGTCAGCAAGAATAGACATGTATGCTCACTCAAAACATACATGTTGTGTACATTAGATCAAGAGAAGAATACAAGTGTCTCTAACTATTCACTCAAATTAACATCACGTTTCTTTTTGATATTCAGTCAACAGCCGTGCAAGAATTTCTTCCCTCTAACTCCAGAAATTTGGAGTCATTTAGATATAAAGATGAGGGCTGCAACTAACAATTATTTTGATTACCAATTAATCTTCCAATTGTTTTCTCAATTAAATTATTCAGTCAATAAAATGTCACAATTACCTAAAGCCCATGGTGATGTCAGTATATTGCTTATTTTGTCAAACCAACAGTCCAAAGCCTAAAGACATAATCACATAAGACAAAGAAAAGCAGCAAATGCTCACAGTTGAAGCTGGAACTATGCAATGTTTGAATTTTTTTTGCTTGAAAAATTTGCATAAGTCAATTATCAAAATAGCTGCCGATTTCTTTTTTCGATTGACTAATCGATTAATCAACTAATCGTTTCAGCTCTAACAAAAGTAGCAAACCAGCCAAAGTTGAGTATATGGTTATTTAGCTGGCGGATGGTACTTGCAATCACACATGCAATTTATCCAATCCATCAGTTGTCATAATGGCATTATCTATATCTCTCAAAGCCTCATGATATCACTGAACAGGCATGAAAGCCGACAAATCAGCCTCTGCGGTATCAGCAAACGAGCCGAACTATCGCAGCCTAATTAAACGGCATATACCATCCAACAAAGACAAATGTTAAACTAGAATAGAACTGAAAATGTCGTTTCTGCTCAGTTCAACTTCATCCTTCCCAGAGGTCCTTTCCTCCCTGAGACCGGTGAATGATGCGTTGCCATGGCAACTCAAAGAATGCAGACACTAGGGCAACTTCATATAAGGTCGAATGAGTGCTGAAAACAGAAACAGTGAAGGAGGCAGTGTTTCCTGGGTGAAAAGAACAGTAGGGACCAAGCTGATGTTTTCTTTGAAGGAAGGGAAGTTTTCATATTTTTATAGAAATATTCATAATTATAGATGTATAACAATACAATACAATACAAACAATTGATGTATTCTGACTTAAAATCACTGCTTCTTATCCTTATTTTGGTAAACTAATTTTACTGTGGATGTTATAACGCATGACAAATGTGTGACATGTGTCTTCAGAGGCAGAAATCATTCAAATACAATTGTTACATGTTTTTTCAAACCAGACATTTTCACTTGGAATATCAGAAACTAATTCAGCTTACTAGCAAACAGCTACGTTAGCCACAAAAACAATGGTAGACAAAAACAGCTAACGTTAAACAACTTCTTCTTGTTCTCACTGACTTTTGTTTGAAGAACATTTACGCCTCCATTCTCACAAACGCACCTGCACTATATTGGCGTGGGCTACGCAAGTAAACCTCTAAAATCTGCCAAAAAATGAGTGGAGTTCTGTTAGTTAGCTAACGGCAGCCTTAAGGTTTTTACAAAAGTATTCATGTCCTTGAGAGTTATTCGCTTCATTCAGTTTTTCTTAGGCGAAGTACAGTTTCTTGTGTGGTAGTTTTAAGACGCGCTGCCCCAGCCTTTGTTGCCAAGGGTAACTGGCTAAACCTGGCAAGCACAACATACAAATGTTATGCATAGGTTCTCAAACCGCCCCATGTACAGGTGTCTTATTGATATCAAGAAGTAAGAAATAACAATAACTAATTTAATTTTGCATTTTAGAATGGAAAATTATCTAAAATGTTAGACAGTAAGACAATAAAAAACTAAACAGTAATTTTGTATTTTAGACTGAAATATAATTTTCACAGTGTGACTGCTCACCTTAGTTCTAAATTACAGGAAATTCAACTGACTTCTTAGCCCTTTGAACATGGCCCTAAAAATGAGTCTCAAAAATCTAATACTCTGGTATGACAAGTGATTTAACAGAATATCAGGATCATGAATTCAAGCAGAGGGGAAAATTGTTATAATTTGATTTCACATAATCACAGAGACTATGTCTGTGATTATGTGAGGGTCAAATGTATCATGGAAGGGGAAGGATATAGAGATACTATAGTAGCCTCAATACAGATGCAATACAATAAGAAATGTTTTGTGTCTTATTGTATGTTTTGTGGAAAAGACTTGCTTTTCTTGACTGGAAAAAAAACCCTTCCTGAAATTGCTACTAATCCTTCAAAACCTACAGGCTGCAACAACCTGGGGGTTGCCAAAAATCATTCTGGGAAACATAGGAAATTGGTATTTTGAGTGTTATAGCACCCCCTTCAAGACTGTAAATGCAGCTGAAGTAAGAGACTGTAGAAGTAGAGCTGGATTAAGGGCAAGTGGGAACACTAAAAAAGTATTTCCTCCCAAAATCGCAGGGATGGATTAAACATCACAGAGTGTATCTATATCTGCACTAGTCAAGACCTTGAAATTATCAGCCTACAGTAAATCACAATGCAGGACAACAATAGAGAAGAACATCACATATTTATATCACATAAGACCGAAGACTCCACACTGAATTACCTTAATTTCTCTTTTCTGTGCAGCAAGGATGTCACCAATCAGTGGACATACTGGACAACTATAGTACACATTTTTTGGCCTAATGTGGTCCTGGAGACACCTACTGTAGCGGGAACTACCCCAGAAGCAGTTTTGAATACTTTGCCTGGTGATCAGCGTCACAACCGTGTAAGATGCAGTCACGAAACTTTACAGGCATGCAGTTGAGATCAAAACGAAGGCCAAGTTTGAAGATGGGTGTGGTCTGAGTAGGGGGGTACCCTGGCCCACATTCATTTTACGTCGCTGATCACTTAATGGTCGAAACTACCAATGCAAACTACCATGTTAGTATGTCATGGATAGATAACTGGGTAACTTTTCTCAGCTAAAATATTTACATATTTTAGAATAGCTGTTCACTCAACACTATAAGGTTAGCTGGGCCAACTCTGTGTGCTTTGGCTTTGTTACCAATGTTGAATAATTTGCTCAACAGAGCAATTAAAGTCAGAATTGGTAGACAGAATAGAGAAGAACAGTACGCAAAACGAGGCTGGTCCCAATAAAGCTGTATCAAAATCGCCAGTAGAAGACGAAGCAGCACAGCAGTACAGTTTCCTAATATTAATTAATAATTCCTTAGTAATATCATGCTTACAGCAGTTAAGCTAGCTGGTTAGCAGCACACGTGGACACAGACATGATCACAGGTGCACGACTGCAGAAGGGCCATTGATGTAGTTCCGACTCGGAGGAGTTAAGTATACGTCTGCATCTTGGAGAGACAGATGCATTTACACCTTTTCAGCATCTGCCAAAAATGCGTCAATGCGTTTGAGCAATCAGATTTCATTCCGTCTTGAAGGCCTCTTGGATGCAAGACGGATGCCTGGACAAAGTGTAAATGGGGTAATCCCAGCATAGCTCCACCCAACGTCCACCTGATTAAAGGTCTAAATAGACAGAGTCATTGAAAACACTTGTGTGGGTGTGCAGTGCTTTTAAGTAAAAAAAAAAACGGGGAAAAGTGACTTATCTTGAGACTTAAAACTGCTTAAGACTTAAAAACAGATCTATGTTAACTTACTGGGAACTCCAGAGACAAGGCGAAGGGGTCGTAGCACGCGAAAGGCTCGGAGGGCCTTGACATCAAACCACCCAGGTTTGCCTCCAGACTGGCCGCCAGAGTCAGCGTCTTTGGTTATCATCTCCAGAACCACGCTGAACAAACTGGAGAGGGGAGAGGGAAATGGGGCAAGAGAGGAAGAGGAGAAGGACAGGGAGAGGGAGGCAGAGGTTTGAGAGAGAAGGAGAAAGAGGGAGAAAAGAGCAGTGACAGAGATGTCAGGAAAACAGAGCAAAAAAGATGAAAGCCAAAGAGACAGGGAGCACAGAAGAAAGCCACCTGTCCTCTTTGTATTTGTCTCTGTGTACATGCACCTGTGTGCTTATATACATGCTTTATGTGTGTGTCCTTTATGTCTGTGCATATTTACCTTACCTTACTCACACCTCATCACAGTTTACATTGAAGTCCTACTGGGGCCAGGTGGTCTACTGATAAACCATCACTCTCAAGGGGGGGGGGGGGGGGGGGGCTGATTGAGAGATAATGTGTGCGGTTTAAGCTGTTCATGTCTTTGACTGTGTGCGTTTGCACGTACATGTGCTACCTATGAACTCACCCCACTATGACGATGACAAAGTCCAGCATGTTCCAGCCGTTTCTGACGTAGGAGTTTTGGTGCATGACCAGGCCGTAGGCAATAATCTTCAGAAATGTCTCTATAGTGAAAATGATCAGGAAGGCATATTCTACTGTTTCCTGCATATAGGGAAAGGAAGGATGAATAGAGAAAGAATAAAACAAAGAGAAAAGAAGAAAGTTTATTCATCCAAGTTCACCAAAACTTTACCAAAGAATTTCACTGTGGGCCGAATAATGGTGGATGCATGAGACAAACAGGTATAAGGCGTAACAACAAAGACACATTTTCCCTGGTTACCACAAAAGTTGGCATGGCAACTGGTTTCTTTTACGTCACAGCAAGCAGAAAAGTATCTTTGACTTGACTTTGATCAGATCCACAGCCTCATGACTCCTGCTGACTTACAGTAAAATCAGGTCTCCAGCAAAGTGTCAAAAGTAGTCTAAGAATGTGATTCAATGCTAATCCAATTCTGTTGCAAAAACCTAAATCTAACATAAAACTTAGTCATTGTCTGGCACTTTCAAGTAGTGTCCCCTGCATGCTGAGATTTGATTAGCACATCACCTCCAGAGGACATGCTGACTGGAACACTGAAAACATTTAAATAAATAAGTGGCCAGTGAAAATAGACTGCAGCAGTCAAACAGTGTGAAACAGTAGTCCACCATGATCTTACACTGAATCCCAGACCTCCTCAGCCAAGGTGACAAACGAAAGCAAAATATAGATTTGTTTTCCTTACAAAAACAACAAATATGGGTGCTTGTGAGCTACGGAAGTGTAATGCATTCGCTTGAGAAAAAAATGTTTGCCCTGTTTTTCTGAATTAATGAGAAAAAATGATTGGAGTACGGCTGCTGCTAATCAGCCTGACCCTCCATTAGTGCTATATGATTTGAGTAAGGGGTCAATACAGGTAATGTATCTAAGGAATTAGTTACATGTCACATGCTAAATGATGTCAGCTAACTGTTCACTTGACCATATGTAACAGAAGAGAGTAAACTGGATTAAACTTAAATCTAAATCAAGCTCTTGAGTAAATGAGAGCTTCTCTTGAGATTTTGAGATATCTCATTAATTCAGAAAAACAGGGCAAACAAGTGACATTCAAGTGAATGCATTACGTTTCCATAGTGAGCCAAAGCAGCCTGGTAAAATACGTCTGCATGTATCTTTGTATGTGCGTGCATATGTTATCACACCCTTCATCTGCGTAATAAAGCTTAGTGATATAGCAAGAATAGCAGCAGCAACGCAGGGCTGAATTAATTTAATAACGACAGACAGGAGAGGGAGAAAAAGGGAAGAGAGATAAATGATGAATTTATCAGATCTGAAATCTACATGCAAGGAAGGAAGTGAATCTCATGAGTGGGTGGGGTAAAAGTCTGGGTGTAGGTATATGTGTGTCACGTCCCATCTTAATATGACATCGGTTTGGTACAGGTTTCTGAGACTTGAGATCTAACAACAACATCTATATGCAACCATTTTATTTGTTAAAGAAAAAAACACAAAACTTCATGAATAAGATATTTTATAAAAGGAAGACCACACATCTGTCATCGGTGGTCATTCCACCATGTGTTTTTCACTACAAACTAATGTAGATCTTTAGGGATATTTGAAAAAATGATTGTCTGTTTTCTGGAGATATGGAGACACTGTCTGGTCCAGTCCTGAAGGTAAACATATTCATATATATGCAATTGAACATATTCTGTTGTTAAACACATTGGCATACTGTGCGTGTCTTCCACTTTTAGATATGATAAGTGTCTTAAAGTCAGAGGGTGCAGTTTTTCACTGATCAAGAAAAAAAAGTCTTTCCATATTTTTTCTCGATATAAGAATTAACACAGTTATATAATAACAAGTTTCATGGTCATACTGCAGCGTTCACAGAATAAATACATTCAAACCTCATACAAGAACTTCAAAAAATCCTGCCTTTTATTTTGTAAGCAAAGCTCAGAAGATATCTTTTGAGAGCTCAAGGTTTTCATCCAGCAGCAGCATTGTGAAACATATAACACCGGGCATTTATGGAAGGATGTGGGTGGAGAAGACCTGTATGAAATTACAGCCTTTATGCCTTGGACCACATTTTGATGCATTCTGGGGACTCTCATAAACGCAGCACAGGAAGTGACGCATTTTACATTAGTAGTTAACAGTGATGGTCACAGTGGATGAACAGACATCAGACAGACAACTCATCAGAACAAAATCCAAAGTAAAAGATGTATGTACAGTTTTACCGGCACAACTTAAGTAACAAAGATGTTGTCAAAAAATATATTTCAGGGCCAACAAAAAATAACCTGTCATCCCAAAGATGAAAACCCTTCAGTCATACTGTATGTCCTGCTGCATCATCAGCATGTTTCCATGGTAACAATGTGGTAATGGAAACAGGTCCCTGAATTTGGACATTTCCACACACATCTATTTATTGTGCTTACACATTATTTCAGTTTCTCACCTCCACTTTCTTTCTCTCTCACAGAAACACCTTTCACTCTCCTACGTATCTCCCTTTTCTCTCCCTGTCTCTCCCACACACAAACTATGTCTCTCTCTCTCTATCTCCCTCAATGCAAAAGGTTAGTGAGTCGGCAGGTTTTAAGGCCCATTAAGCTAAGCACTTCTCTTGTTGATTTAAAGGACGCAAACACACAAATTGCACACGGACAGCACACACAAAGACTCACATAGACACATTCATGCACACTGAAAGACCCTGACGACAACAGTAACACGCACACTCAGACTTCACACCCACACATGCGGGCAGAGAGACCTGCAGTAGTACACACTTCTGAAAGGCAGCAAGCCAACCAGACAGTTTCACACAGGGATTATAGACAGTCCTGGCAATGGCGACTCAGACACAGCCACAGTTAGGACATGTACTTAAACAGCAGCCATTGTAAAAACAGCTACCAGTTTGTTTTTGCAAGTTGCATAACTGCATGACTGCTTATCATTGCATGCAGTCTAATTTAATTTCTTCTTCTTTTCAGGCAGCCCCCTGCATTTATTTCCATGAAGCATAAAAATCTATTTGTGGTCTCTTTAAACTTGCTTGAGTTGTGTAACCCATCACAATGAACAGCACATGTGCAAACATTTTTATTTCTAGAGATGGGAATGTCCGTCCACAACTTTGGTCCAGACTGAAATATCTCAGCAACCATGAGTTGGATGCTGTGACATTTTGTACAGACATTCATTGTTCCAAGAGCATGAATCCTGCTGACTTTGGTGATCTGCTGACTTTTCATCCAGAGCCACCTGTTACGGCCGCGGCCATTCCCAGCAACCCCTAGTGTTTCCTTGTGTTGTTTCCCTTCCCTGTTCCCAGTCATCACATCTGCCATCCATCAGCTCATCAGCTCTGCAGTATGTCTACCCCAGTTCTTCAGCCACTCATCGGTAGCGGTAGCTACTTCTCAAAGCCTACTCAGATTATCTACCAGCTATACAGTCTCTCTGTATTATTTTGTTACTAATACCTGCCTCTCTGTGTCCAGGATCATCTTCAGCCTGCCTGTCTTCCTGATTGTCCCCCTGCCTCCCAGCTATCCTCATCTGCCACGCTTCCCTTCACTCCACGCTCACGCCAGCCTCACCCTACATTGCCTTCCGTCTTCCCTGCTGCCTTTGGATTCCATTCCCCTGCCATCAGCTCCGCATCCAGATTCCATTTAATAATAAAACCTCACCTTATCCAAACACAGCTCTGTCCGTGTCCTGCACTTCGGTCCCTCCAGTGTGCGTAACACCACCATGAGGTTGAAATTTATGGTTTTTAGTGAACAACTATTGGATGGATTGCCATGACATTTGGTGCACACATTCACACCCCCCTCAGGATGAATAGTAATGATTGAACATTTTCAATTTGTCCAATACGTTATCACAATATACCTGCAAAACTCAGATGGTGAGCATGGTAAACATTATACCTGCTAAACATCAGCATGTTAGCATTGTCCATAGCAAGTACAGCCTATTGTAACAATTCTAACAACAGTATAACTCACAGTGAAAATTACACAATTCAGGCAAGAGTCTGTCCATTGATTTTCCTACTATACAGAACTAAAAAAATCTGACAGATTTCACCTTGTTTAGCACAATATTCAGCAGTAATGCAAAATATTCCTGGTTCTTAGTGAATGGGCCATAACACAAAACATGCTAAATCACTGCAGCTACTTTAGATCAGAACAATAGAACAAACAGGCTGTTGTCTAAATATAGATTTTTCTACAATGGCTGTGTCTTTGTCTGGCTCCTAACTGTTAACTGGTGTAAACTGAGTGGTGTGCCATTACAGTAGCTGGGTGATGACCTGTTAAGGTCAACAAGCGCCGTTGACTCAGAGCTGTTTCCCACTGATAAGAGCCATGAACACACACCTGCCTCCATCCAATCTAACATTCTTGCTCCATCCTCCTGTTTACATAGGTCTGAAATGTCTGCTCCTCTGCTTAGTGAACAGCTGACAAAGTGTGTGTGTGTGTGCGCGCATGTGTGTGTGTGTGTATCTGTCTGTGTTCAGTCAACTGCACTCAGGTTGTGACCCGGGAGTATGGCTGATAATCAACAGGGCTGTGTCTGAAGAATGGAGATACTGCAGGACAATGGAGACACCAAATAGCACATCATCTTACATACTGAATTAACACACACACACACTAGAAACAATGCACATGGAAGAACAGCAATTACACCTTACAAAACTGTTTGTGCGTTCAAAAACAAAATCAACAGAGAGAGAAAAAATGAAGACATTTCAAAATTCAATTATATTTTGTTGGCCTGCGTATATCATTTACTTGTCCCACTAGTAATAGAGGCACAACTGACTGTTTAATAGTTAGCTAAATGAATTGAAGCTTGTTCTTTGTGTTTTAAGATGAACTTTTGACCAACTAAATCAAAATTAAAAAGAAAATCCATGACATAATGAATCATGGACACAAAACTATGATGGCATATTAGGATCATTGTAGGTAAAAAAAAAATGGAGCCAGGGAGGAGAAAGGATATTAAAGTTTAAAGTGGTAAATTTACAGGGGGGAAAACCTCAGAAAAAAAATGTTTTTTTTCCGTCAAAGGAATCACATTTGTACAAAACGCTGGGAGAACAGACAGACAGCAGTTTTCAGAGGGCAGGTGCATGTGTGCGACGCTGTTAATGAAAACAAAACACTTCCTGCACCTGCTTCAAATTAAAAGCTTTCCAGTGAAAGGACAGGATTATGAATTTACTGTGAAGCAGCTGCAGGAGTAATCACTGTGGGCAGCTCAGCTCATTTTAGTTTTAATTAAATAAACACACTTTAAGGTTAAATACATTACAATTCTTAATCAAAGCCAATAAATAAACAAATTTATCGGGTGTGGAAAGAACAGCTCGACTACTTTAAACTATTTTTGAGTACATACTTTGTTTTCAAAATAACAAATATTGTTTCACCCTGGGTCTCAGGACAGTTTCAGTTTTGTCCATCAGAAACTCATTTAGCATTAAAGCCCACAGTTTAGGAAACTAAAGAATAATACGAGGGGACTTGCTGTGCTCATGTAACTTCCTCTGTCCTCCTCCCTGCAGGGCACAGGGAGTGGATTTAATAAGTATAGGCAGAAAAGTAATACAGTAGTCTTTGCACTCTGCCCTATTACATACCTCACGGTACACATGGCACAATGTTACATAATAAATATGAAATCCCTATTATTATTTTTCACATCCCCAGGGGGTTCCTGGATAGTGAGTGTAAGAGTGTGTGAGACTAACTCATGGCGCAGGCCTAAAACTGATTCTGTGTGATGCAATCAGAGTGGGGTGCTGACCTGGAGGTGAAGAGAGAGACGACAAGCGGCGCCCGAACCCTGTCAACACTCTCCTCTCTGGGCAACCCTTTGTTCTGTTAGAACTGGGGAGGCCGCTGGGAAATGTTGTGTTGTGTTTGGTTGTGTTTTCTGTCATGTCAACTGCATGTCAACAGTTAAAGTTATAGGGTCCAACTGTTTTTGCTTCCTGTGTCCAAGCCCAGCAAAAGTGGTGCATCGAGGTAATCTCCTTCTGTGCTTGTCGTACAGCTGTGATAGGGATAATGTTGCCATGGAAATCAGGATTGTTTCATGTGTGGGCAGAGAATGAGACTTGAAGACAACCTCTGGTACAGCATACAGTCAGATAAATAGTCTTCACTGATGCACTGCAGTGAATGCTCGGCCCATTAACTTAACTTTAACAGAATAATAGACAGTAAATCTTTTGTAGCCATAAAATGCCTTTAAATCTTAGCAGCACACATAAAGATGAGTGAGCAGGGTTTTATTTATAGTAGTTCACATTTTGTTTGAATTTAAAAAATATGGCTCAGTACTTTTTTTCTGGAAGGTCTCTATGGATAATTACAATTCTTCTTATGTGTGTGTTGGTGGTGATTTTAAAAATCCTTGCCCCGTTAAAATGATGTTTCACCTTAAAGGTGCAAACATATGTTTAGGAGTGTGTTTACATTGACAAGGTCTTTGCCTCACAGTTTTTGCATTATGCAGCTCAAATTATACAGTAGGCCTGAATGGCTATGGAATATTCTATGAATACTTTGTCCGTGTTTTTTTACAGTACTTAATTGCCACTGGCTACGTTTGTAGTGAAGGAAGGACTAAGTGCATTTGTCCTTCTCTCCCTTAAAACTTTCACCTTCATGTCTTTAAGATGTGTTTTCTCTCCACAGCTCTGCGCTGGCCCAGGCACACAAAGCAGAGACAAAAACAAAGCAGCTTAATTGATTTAAGGAGGAGCTGTGCGTCCTGTAAGCTCCTAAATCCCCTGTTTTGGGAGCTGGACAAGAAATGTTGGTTGCTGAAGCCAAGAGAGCTCACAGTCTCTGTACAGAGGATGAACAAAATGTCCTAGATGATGTTATCAGATACGGAGAGACTGTGGAGCATGCTTTCAGTCAGGAGGAGTCAATACAGTAACTGTCTGTGCGCTTTGGGTGAAAAACACTCCGATACAGTTGTGCTGTGAATATGAAGACACTTAGGGTTCTGCCGCATGTCATTGTAGTTTTTACCTTTGTCAAATGATTCAATGAAACACTGTGCTGCATCGGTAACTTCCCCGCATTAAATAATTCTTCTAATGTAATCAAGTTTTGATTTCATCTCAAAATGCACAAACAATCAATCTGGTCTGAGTGAATACACTGCAACATATTCAAATACAATTTTAATGATGTACATTTAGTACTGACTGTCAACACTTTGACATTGTTTGTACCAGTCTACCATTATGTCACCATTATTACCATTTGGTGGTAGAAGCCAAGTCAGTGTGAAACAACAGAGTTTAAACCGAGAGTGATTAAAAACCAAACCCCATCTGTGAAAAAGAACAAAATAAAAACCAATGATGGCACCTCCGAACTGCCATCATTGGTTTTTATTTTTAAATCATTAACTGAAGCTCTCAAATTGGTAAAGACTAGCTCATGTTCGTGTGTAGTGTCCTTCAACAAGACACCAGACACCTGCCTGCTCATGCTCAGTGCTGTAATACATTTCATTCTAAATGGTTAAAAATCTTAAGAGAAAACACGTCAGCAAAGTGAATTAAAATAAAATCCTTAATCATACAATCAAATTGTCACATTAACCAGTGATTGATACTTAATGAAGGGGTATAAAATGTTCCTTATGTACTGATTTAACAAAAGTGATTAACTGAGTTGGTTACATCATTGTTGCAAACATGTTAGACCCCACAGAGGACATAATCTGCAGTTCATTTAACGTAAATTAAATTACCACATTCTTATTATATTTGCAACATTTAATCAAGACCTGAGTTTGAGATACTACCTTATTAGTTGCCACAAAACACCTGACCAAATGCCTTTCATCAGCTAAATGGAAAGTTTGCACAGCATGGTTTATGTGTGATGGAGGGAAATACTGTAAACATAAATAATATTATAGTGCTGGTTTATGCCGATGAAGAAGAGACTGATGGAGGAAGACTGTAGATCAGTGTAATGGTTGGTTTAAGGACACACAAAGAAATAGAAAGTCTGAAATAGAGAATGGCACTGATAACCTGTTTGACAAATCATTGTCCTCCAAAGGATCACAATGAACTGCAACCCCAAATTCAACACGTTTTGACCTACTTCATTCCCAACATAAAATGAACATGATAAGCTTCACAAAGGTAGGATTTACTGCAGGGTTAGTGAACCAGATTGTATGATATTGCAGTTGTTTGTATGGTTATTGTATTGTACGATCTGCATCAGGCTGTAAAACTGGTGAGAATTACTTTGTTCTCGAATAAGAGAAACTGGTAACAGCAATGGTGACTTGGCTGTACTCTGCAAGTGCCACATTATGTTGTGTGAATCTTTGCAGTTATACTAACAAGTTAATTTTTTTTGCACTATCCCACCACACATGACCACCTAATTAATTATCTGAATGTGATTTTATCAGTCTGATTTAGGATTACTTTTTCTCATCTCTTCCATGGATACTTCAGTAATTTAGAAAACATAGATTATAGTAGAAAATATTTTCAAGAAGTAGCATCCACAACACAAAAAAATACAATTAGCTGTGATATGTTAGCAAACTGTTCCTCCTCACACCATATTTAGATTGACTTAAAGCTACAATATTATTTAACTATAATTTTGGTTGAAGTAACTAATTTTGACGATTGCATCTCACTAACAATAATAATTTATAATTTAAGGGTTCCTTTAAAAACAAATGTGTGTCTATGACTGCCCCCTTTTTTTTTTTTACCTGGACCCGGTCTGAATCAAACAACCAATCAGGGTTAGTTAGCAAGTAACTAGTCAATCACAGCGACTGTGTAGGGAGGGGCTTAGTGGACTGATACGAGGCAGCAGAGAGAGAGGTTTAGCCCCTCCAACCAAAGGACGCACCAAACA
Source organism: Enoplosus armatus (assembly GCF_043641665.1). Taxonomy (NCBI): domain Eukaryota; kingdom Metazoa; phylum Chordata; class Actinopteri; order Centrarchiformes; family Enoplosidae; genus Enoplosus; species Enoplosus armatus. Next base: position 8,430,554 of record NC_092187.1, read on the forward strand.
TGCACAGACTGACAAACAAAACAAACTGAACCAAAATGTGACTAAATTATGAAAAAGTTTCAAGTTAGTCGTAATGAGTGTTTGATTATGTGGCTCAAAAGCAGTTTAGAAGCTCAGTATTGTTCCATCCATTGATTATTAATGAAGATTGTGTGTACTTTTAGCTTCTTCTAAGTAACTTTGTTCTTCAGTTGTCAGTTGCTTTGCTGTTAGCCTTTCTCTGCCACCCTTACTTCTCCTCCAACACTTGTTGCCATCAGTCTTTGTTTATGTTGAGCACATGCTGAGAGTCAGCTGTTTGACAAACTGAAAGAAAGGATGTGAGACAGATTTGTGTTTACTTAAACGGAGCAAGACAAACAACTGTTCAATTAGGACTGTCCTTGTAGGAGACAGTTTTCATTTTGATATTCATTCTGACATTGTTGGGAAGTGTGTGATCTTTACCTTCTTTCTTGGTAAGGGCAAATTTGAGTTTTTGAGAGATTTTGAGAATGATGACATTTGTGGAAAGTAAGGACATTTGGTCGGGTCCTCTTTTCTTCAAAGGCCAGTTTGGTTAAGACGTGGTTTCGGGGGAAATGTTGAATGAATTGGGTTTTAGTTTAGGGTCAGCGTTGAGGTTAGGCATGTAGTTGTGATGGTTAAGGATAGAGCTTGAGAGCGCATTATGTCAATGAGGATCCTCACAAGTATGGAAGTACAAACGTGTAAGTGTCTTGAACGGGACCGTGAGTCAGGCAGGCTGAGCCACAGATTCACTGAAGCTGAAGACAGCTGTCGTGCATTAAAATGTGAACACACACACAAATAAAGACAGACAGACAGATACACACGCATGAATACACAGAAATGAACAAACATATGCATAAAGTGACTGATGGACCACTGGATACTTTCTAACAGATGCAGACAGTGGTTGCCACTTCAGAGATCTCTTTGCCTTCTTTTGACTTTGTTCTGAATTAGTTCCCTCTTTGTGCAGCTCAGTAGCAGCAGTGACCCCATAAAAATCCCAACATCAGTTTTAAAAAATATCAGCATCTGCAGTACATGAATATATTGTGATCAACATTAAAATGAAAACTCAACCCCTTGAAACAAAACTTTTGTTAGTGCTGCAAGAATCTAATTTAGAGTTTAAACACTGAAGTAAAATCACTTCATTAGTCAGTGTGTAAAGAATACATGTTAATGTACGTTCATTGTGATGGTACTATCAAACAAATGCCACAGTTGGTCCATATACCACCTTTCTACACATTCGACAAGTAAAAATACAAAAAAATTGAATTTGATCACATTATCAGAATTTTACGTGTTGCTGTGTAGAATATGTTGTCCCAGCAAAATGGCAAACCAAACCCAAATCCATTGAAACAAAAGCACAAATGTATGTGTGTAGCATCTTTGAGTTGAACAGTTAAATACATACATTTTTATCCAACACCACACCTCCTTATCAGCATTGCACTTTGCCAGCTTCTAAGTTTTCTGCATTTAACATTGACCCCTGAAAAAAATGTAAATGTCTGTGTAACTGAATGACATTCCACAATTAAAATACATACACATATGTAAGTAATGTAATTAATGTTAACTTATTAAAACTGAGTTGAATAGTTGGGCAAAAACTAGATTTTACTGCAGACTTTAAGTGGCTTTTAATGTATTGAACTTATTGTATTGAAGCACACTATTGTGCTTAAATCGTTCCAATTTATTTTAATTTTTTTAATTAATTTATTAATTTAATTTAGTGTTCAAAACTCAAACAAATTATTTTCACTATTATCAATTACTTACATCTTTTAAGTCAACCCCTTGCCTTAGACTTTTGTAAGTAAAGTCAACTTGTCGGGTTAACAGTGCAGGTTGTTCTGAGAACAGCAGCCATAAACAATATTTACTTTTCAATTTTACAAAGCAAATCAGGATCACAGTATGTGAACAACAAAAAGAGGGACGTTCTACAAAAAACTGCTGTACTTTTCTGTTCTGAACACCGTGAGTTCGGTACTGTATATAATGGATATGCTTTGTGTTTTTCAGGTGACTGTAGTGTCCCCCTTGCTCCAACTCTCTATATACTGGTGTGTGTGTGTGTGTGTGTGTGTGTGTGTGTGTGTGTGCGTGTGTGTGTGTGTGTGTGCTTAAATTGATCAGAGACAAGGGATGGCCCGCCACCACCATCATGCCTGACCTGCCAAATAGATCAGCTGGGAGCATCACACACACACACACACACATACACACACACATACACACACACACACACACAGACACACACACACACACACACACACACACACACACACAGAGCAGATGCAGGTTCACTCTCTGCCACTACCCTCAGTGACAATAACACGAGCTGACATAACACTCAATGCCATGTGGCTCAGACCAGTGTGTGTGTGTGTGTGTGTGTGTGTGTGTGTGTGTGTGTGTGTGTGTGTGTGTGTTTGGGTGTGTGTTTGGGTGTTCAGGCTAACCCTGGTCATCCCCCACACACCAGGTACTGTAGCATCCTATAATGCTCTGTCTATGACCAAGAGCGGTGATGATGTCTGCCTGAGTCACGTGATGTAAACAGGAAGTCGCACTTTAAAAGGAAAATAAAACTTTATTTGTATTCATTCACGTTGTTCAGCAAACAAGTTGTCTTGGATAGCACAAAACATGGGCAGGGCCTTTGTTGCATGTCATTCCCCTCCCCATGTCTCTCCACTGTACACTGGACACTATCTGGCAAAAATAGTGTTGAAGAACAAATTCACATAATCATGCTGTCAGAGAAGCCTGTGTTATGTGAAACTTTGCAACTCTCCTTGAGGGAGGCTGTTGTGAGAAAGTTGTTGCAATGAACCAATACAGGATTTTACTTGTTGTAAAATGTAACTAGTGGTAAATAGTGACAGTAATCTCAGTCATTTATTCTATTTTTTATGAAAAATAAAAAATAGATGATGGGATACAGATGTACTGCATTTTGGCAGTTAAGCCTAAATACAAAATACAAAATTTCAACGACAGTCCAACAGTTGTTGAGACATGTCAGTCTGGACCGAAGTCCATGCTAGCAGTATGGCTAAAAAAAAAAGAGCACACACACGATATTTACACAGCAAAAGCCATACATTCATAAATCCAGTGACTGATCAGACTTCCTATTTTCACATCATGGCAATTAATCAGAGCAACATTGGGTAAAAGAGACAACAGGTTTTCTTCCAGTCAGCTTATATTAAAGGCAAATGACTCAATATGTCATGATGAGCTGTGGATGTGTGAGTAATAACAGCACACGGGAGCAAACAAGCAGTGGTCAAGCAAGAGAGAGTTATAGTTAGTCTGAAGTTATTTTCTTCAATCTAAACCTCAATACCTTCGAGTTGATATCACGACTGGGACTCTGAGAGAAACAGTGCCTCAGGTCCGCCTCTCTTTCTGCCGAAACACTCTCTGGCAAGCATCACCTCTGCCAACCAGCTTTCTCTGAGAAGCCCTGCGAGTGTTTATGCATGAAGATATTTTTATAGATGTCTGTGTATGCTCTTGTGAGAGTGTGTCAGTGTGATTCTGTTAGTGTACTAGCGTGCGCGTGAGGCCATGTGCAAGTGAACCGGCGCATGTAGGTGAATCAGCCAGGCGGCCAGAAGCAGGCTAATCAGCTCCTATTAGCCTGTGTTCCCATTGGTCTTAATAAGATTAATGAGTGCCAGAGAGGCTGAGGATGTGCTGCTCATTGCTACAACACAGCTACCATTAGTGCTCTTCTTATTCTTACAAGAAGACTAATGGAGTGTTTTTCTTAAATCTACAGCATCTCTCTCCTGATGCTAAAGCCCCTTTTCACACATCTAAATGTATAATGTACTAAGTGCAAGAGTAAGGTAGGATTATCACACACACACACACACACACACACATGCACAGAGTACACCCTGTAAACAGAGGAATTAGGTCTCCTTTGCTGGACTGTCCATCTCTCTCTCTCTGCATGATATATTCATGAGAAAAACTGTGGTCCTATTATAGATGCTTCAATGGTACGTTAATTATCTTCACCTCTCCTGTCGATTCACTGCAGGTTAGAGCTGCACATTTTGCACAAGTTTGAAGTTTTCAATTCATTTTCAAACACAGCGCGACAATTTGGTAACAGGGTGTCAAAAAAAACACAAAATCTCAATGATTCTGCACAAACAACGGACAAGATAGATTGCATGAAATCCTGAAAAAAACAAAAATGTCCCGGTTTCATATCAGCTTTAATCCAGAAGCGGGTTGACAGCCGATCTATCACTTTCAGGACTGGATGTACAGAATGCAAGAAGGACAGAAAAAAGAGAAGGTACTATGAATGATATGCCGACATCGCTGCTACCCACAAAAGTTTCTGTTGTAAGCTGCGTAAAATGTTTTGGTTGATGTTGAATCAACATGCAGCGTACTGTTAACTCGCCACTTTCTTCACGTTATCTTCCAGTAAAGGAAGGAATCATGGAAGAAAGGAAGACAGGAAGACTGTCAATAATTCTGCTTAGTCCCGGAGTAGAGAAACAGGGATGTGATTTATATTGTCAGCCTCCCGTCTCTCTCCTACAGCATGTCTGCTTCCCTCGTGTCTCTCCCCTTTGGCGTCCCTATTTCTCTGTCTGCCTCTCTCCTTCTCCCTGTCTCTTTCTGTTTTTTCCCCATTTCTCTCTCATCTCCGGATATAGGTCTGTCTGTTTGATGTAGATGACATAAGATATGAATACAGACAAGAACACTTGCTAATTATTAAACTGATAAGTCTTGCCTGAGACTCCTTTTAATGTGCACGAGTGTGTTAAAGAGATTGTATTGTGCAGTATATATTGTAGTGTATATTTTTGATGAATAGGAAACCAATCTATTCACACACACGCTGAATATTCCCAGATATAAACTTATTACTGACCCTTTTGGTTTATGGTACAAAGGTTGAATAAATGTCATTGAAAACTTTTCAAGTAAAAGTTCTTAGATGATTTCTTGTTGTTTGCTTCTGTCTCTTATTACAGCCAGGTACATTGTGAAAATGAACATAAACATCTTCTCTAATGTAAAAAGGCTGCAACACAGCTGCAATAGATTAGACTTGGTCTGTTGTAGATTGTGGCATTCCACCTAAATAAGACACCTTACATTTTCCCTTTTTGCCAAAATGCTGAATATGGTACAAATCTTTGTCCTAAGCAGGAGAAAGAAAACACTCCATCAAGAGGAAGCTTGACCCATCAGCAATGGATGAACTTTTCACTGAGAGGTAATTAAGGTTTACGGAAGGCACAGATGTTTTAGATCTATCAAAGTCTGACACACTTTAACATTCAAACACTTGAAGTCATCGGAAAACCAGAGATTTGGAGCTCTGATATTGTCCTCATTAGGAACCTTTGAGTGTGTCATCATGCTTATCACGCGGCCACTAATCAAAGGAAAACAAGGCAGGCTGGGTTGAAGATTTCATCCATTTTCCTACTTTGTTTAACCCCTGGTTGATTTCACAAATGAACTGGTAACGTAGCCCCATTTCAAGGTTCAAGGTTTGTGACTTCAGCACTTGTATGTTACTCCATGATGCGGCCGCAAGAAGTCGTAACATAACAACTGTTATCGAGCAGCCGGTTGTATCTTCAAAGGTATTTTTGTGATCTCATGGATATCTACTATCTGCCCTGAGGCAAAGTCAACGTTTAAACCTTAACATGTCTACAGACTGCACCGCTCCGCTCTGCTCTACTTCTTTGCAGGGACGTTAAGTCCACTGTGCAAGCCGAGGAAATATTGGATTTAAATGTTAGTTTCCTCCCCGGACAGATTTATCTTTCCAGGCAGACAAAATACATCTGTGTGATCATGAAAATACCTTTAAAGATTCAACCCCCTTCAGGATAACAGCAGATAAGATCAGATAACAACATTTTTCCCCTAAGGTTTGTGTGTGGTTTATGTGACCAAATCAAGTACACTGTGCTGAGGTCACAGAATGGGCCTACTGGTAATGTAGCATGAAGCATTGTTGCTATGGTTACCTTGCTATACCACTGATTTGGATTGATGGTAAACAGTTTACTATTAATGAGTCTATAACAATTTTAGTTACTCATCAGAACGAAAAGTCAAAATATGTACAGGCTTTGTAACCATTATTGGTTCATTTGAAAGTGAAAAGCAAAACAAATGTCTGAATCACAAAATTCATATTTGAATCCATGTTCATGTCTATTTTTATCCTTTCTGTCTCTTCTAGCTCTGAGGGCAGCATCAGTCCAGACAGCGTTTGTTGGAAGTGCAGCAGCTGAGTTCGGCCTCTGTGCTTTCCTGTTCTCTCTACTCGTTTCCCAACTAACCAAATAATAGCTAGTGTCTATTTTTAGTCGTGGATATTCATAATCCCGATGTCAAAACAGCCAGCATGGCCACAAACAGTCAAAACAGCCAGCGTCGGTACTGGCTGACCACCAAAACCTACTTACTATTCCAGAGTTGGTATTAAGATGGACGACCGCCGCAGCATCACAGATCTGCCTCGATATATAAAACATAAACAGTCATGTGTGTGATAGCAGGGCTTCATCAGTTTACATGCGTAAGTAAGTGACGATACACAGAACACACACACATTATTGCTGCTGATCAAAGCTGCTCAAAACAGCATTCATTCAATTAGCAGTAGAGTGAGTTTAAACATGTTAATAACAGATAAACAGCAGGTCTCATTCAGAAGAGATGATGAGAGAAAGAGGTAAGAAAGCGTCTCCCTTTTTCACCTCTGTCCTTTCGCCTTATTTTTTCATGTCTCATCATCCTTCCTCTCTCTTTTTACTCCTCTCCTCTTCTTCTTCCAATTCTAATTTCACCCATCTTTCTCTCTTTAATACTTATCTTGTCCTCATTCTCCACTCTCATCCGGTCTTCACCTACAATCTTAACCTCCCCTCTCCTCCCTCCTTCTGTCATCCCCTTTTTTTCTTCCTCTCATTATCTCCTCCTTGTTCTCCTCACTCTCTCTCCTCTTTCATCCACACTCTGCCCTCTCTTGACCACTCTCCCCTCCACTCTGCTCTTTTCTCAATTTCCTGTTCCTCTCTTTCTCCTCTCTCTCTACTCTACTCTCTCTGTCTTTTCTCTCTCCTGTTCAGAGCCTTCTCCTCGCATACTCCACGAGTCTCCATGGCCACAGTTGTCACGGCAGCAGGCTGTGCTGTATGTAAAAAAACGAAGTGAAGGAGCAACACACTGAATATAAACACCCAGCTAGTTAAGATACCTAGACAGAAGTTGCTTATATTGATGATGGAGATCGAAGGTTTGCCCAAACCGAAAACAAGGCGGGGCAGTCGTGGTCAGTGTCTTAACCCCTAAGCCACAGAGGCGCTCCATGTTAGCTGAAGCAATATGTATGACAGGTATTGTGAAGAGGCTTCTTCACAATAAAAGACTCCATTGTGTTAACAATATGATCTTTATTACAACCATAATAGCACAGCAGTGAGGCTGTTTTGAAAGTAAGAACAGAAAGGTAGAAGCAAAACAAAACTCCAAACCACCACAATACCACAAAAAGCTGAACATAGACAGCTACATACATATTCACAGCTTGAGCCAATGACATTAACTAGCCAACGTTTACCTCAACATATCAACTGAGGGAAGAAGATGGTCCTTCTGTCCAAAGGTCCTGGGCTGGCCTAGTAATATAATGGGTCTGCAATATTTTAGGGCCAGGTTGAGGTTGCAGTGAAACTATACAGAACAGGGCTGTTGGGATAAGTCTGCCAGCCGCAGGCAGAATTCTCCTCCTCTTCCACTATCTGCGCATTACTGTTTGGCAAGGGCACCGTTGCTGCGTCCTGGGCTGAGCTTCGCTCAAGACAATTGTGATTGTGAAGAAATACAAACAAGCCAGAGCGTTTTTTCCCCTATCCCAGAATGATAATGGGTCGAACCAGACCTTTCTCCAGTACTGGCACAGCGTTAAAACAGAGTGTCTGGCTATGCGAAACTAAGATAATGGTGAAAGAGGGAAAATCCTTAAAAGTGATTTAATTACAAGTTAGAGTAATTTTGAAACTTGTGCTAAAGAAAGTAATTACAGTTGCATTCCCACAGTAAGCACTGTGACAATGTCATCCAGACTAGCCGTGCATTGATAGATCAGTAAAAAAAAAGAAGAAGAAATTTCATTGTGTAACAGTCACAGTGTCCAGTGAAACCTGCCAATAAAAGATTTCAGCCAAACAAACATGGCGCAGGTTTAAATGCCTGACTTGCACAGCCAAGCATCCTGCTGTAAAGGAGAAAACTGTTGCACGCTGCAAAGAGATTTAAGTTCTCATTTATTCCACAAGCCATAAACCTGCTTAGCTTTAACAGATAATCTCCTCATCACATTTCCTGGTCATTCAATCTACTGCCACTTTCATAATTCATTTTGGAGAGTTTCGTTTGAATAATATACATTTATCATTTGAAACACAGAGCACCTACAAGTGCAAAATGAATCCTGTTACCTTTTCAAAGGATGTCGAGTCCAGACAATAACAACTAATACAACCGCGTATTAGAGTTAGTGAATGATGAAAAGTTATACAGCACTTTAAAACAAAGAATCTTCATTTTTCTTCATGTTTCTTCTTAGTTTATTCAATTCAATTTGTTGCTATTTCTATGCAAAAAAATAGCTGAAGTAGACGTCTTTATAACTGCATATATACTTTAAGACAGATGCAGTAAAAATCTACTTTCCTTGTTCACATCAAACTCAACACCTGGCCATGCCATCAAAGGCAGGTTCAGGTGGAATGTGGTATACTAGCCTGTGCTTCACTTTGTGCTTAGATGTGTATTATAATATTATTTGCATTTGCTTCTCGTCTTTTCATTGAAAATGAATGTTAACGAGCTTCTATTCAGCAGACAGTGATTTGGGTGAAGTCCAGCAGAACACTGTGTTTTTAGTCCCTTGGTCTGGTGTAGAAGGCTTAACACTGCATTCATTAAGTGTGCTCTGCTCTGAGTAATGTCTCAACAAAGCGTGGTTTTGGAATACAAGGCCTTAAACAGTGGCCATAAACACTTAAATTACAGTGTCTGTGTCTGTGTGTGTGTGTGTGTGTGTGTGTGTGTGTGTGACACAAAGAGTAAGAGAGAGAGAGTGAGTGTGTGCTTATGTGTTTATATCCCACATTCCCTGCAGTGGCTGTGGTCCCCGGGCCTTTGGGTGCTAAGCAGTCGCTCCAACAGGCCTCCTGACATCTGGGAATCTGTTACCCCATGGCCTGAAAACCTGTAAAGCCCCTGGGCTCCATTTAAAATACACAAACACTTGCATAACACTCAGACATGCCCACACAAGTCTTGTGTGTGTGTGTGTGTGTGTGTAATATTAGACTAAAATGTAAACATTTAAAGTGTTTTATGACCAAAAATGGTCTCACTCACTGAAACAAACATTTGAGTCTTCTTCAATGAGAGTTTGTGTAATTTTGAATTTAACAGACAGTGTATTTGTGAGCATGTTTGCTGGAGTTATACAGAGTCTATATTTAACACATGATAATGATGAAGAGGAGTGACAGCTCAGAGAAGGAAGGAAATGAGTCATAATGATGAGACCGCACTCTAATAAAACTGTATGATCACAGATGTCCTGAGGCTACTTTAACAGTGGCTGTGCACACACACACACACACACACACAGACAGATAGAGGAGTTCTAACCTAATTTATGCTACTTACATAATTTCAAAACACTCAAATGTGCAAACTTACGCTTGTGGTTAAAGATCACATTCAGAATTTCTTGATTTAAAGAAGATTACTGAATACTCTCTCTCACACACACACACACACACGCACACACACACACACACACACAAGCATTAACATTCACTATATATTTTGTGGACACAATCACTAGGCCAGAAACTAATGATTGCTTTTTATTAATGACTAATCAGCAGACCTTTTCACAGCAGACATTTTGACATGTCACAGCAGGAAAATCACAGGACTAATTAACTGCAGCAACGATGGCTCAGTTCCATGTTATTAATTGCACCTGGGCTTCTCCTGCCATGACATCTGCTTATAGGGATGAGCGATATGAACAAGATGCTCTATCATTGAATGTGTTATTTCATAACGCAATATCAATGTACATTTGTGACAAAATACATTTTCTGGAAAATCAGTTGAGACACTACTAATGTAAACCAGTGAATTAAATACATGACATGTTAAGGTACTTCATCACAATGATGCAAAAGTCCAATAACAATCCAATATGGTCGTTAAAAAGACAGAAACAATATAAATATATATAAACATTATAGCAAAATTGGTTGACAAATGTATTTTTTTTTCACTAATTAAAATTCTTCTATAAAATGTCAAAAAATAATAACAAATACTCATCACAAGTTGCGAAAGCTCAATGAAGCATTTAGAGGTATAACCTGTGAATTTGATAAGTGACATGACAGATTCCTCTATAGTCAGTCAAGATAGTCATCAATTAGTGTTTTGTTATTGGTTAATTGATTCATTAATTCAGAACTAACACATATACACATAAACACACATACATACACATATATGCACTTGCACACAAACACACACACACATAACAGATGATAACCTTGAACATATTGTTAACAACATACAAGGTCACCAAACACATTTACACAAGATTCATTCATGAACCTAGTGGTGGGGTAGTAAACAACGCTGTCTGTCTGCATGGCAATCAACCCAGGATGAACACACACACACACACACACACACCCTAAAGCGTGAAACTGCTGTTGACATTTCTTAAGACACACACACACACACACCCTAAAGCATGAAACTGTTGTTGACATTTTATAAGACACACACACACACACACACGCACACACACACACAGACCTGAGCTTTATCAGAGTGTAAACCAACAGGGTAAATGAAGCTTTAAGAACATTAACTATGGTCTTCTTCACACTATCCCACCCACTCTCCATCCTTTTATCCCTCCATCCATACATCCATCCTGCCATCCATCCCTTAATGCTGCAGGTTTCTGCCAAATCAACAGGTGAGCCTGGGGACATTGATCAAATGCTCAAACTCAGATATATTTATTGAAATATAATCAAATAACAGTAACAAAGTAACAACGAAAAATGTGTTATGGATTTTTACATATATTTTTACATATTACATATAGAGTCTGTTTGATTCAACTTCCTCCAAAACTTATTCTATGCTTTTAATGAACTCATTTTAGGACTTTTTCTATTCTGTCGAGGTCAAAAAAACACAGCTTGTTGTTCCTTTCTCTTCACTTTACGGGTACAAGCAACACCAAGCACCATTTGGTGTACATCCGGATGAAAAACAGTGTGAAGACTTGACTCTCGTTTATTAACCACAATGTTCCCTCACTCTGACTTTGGCCTGTGTAGAGCAGGACGATACGGATAAAACCTCCTCTCACATTGTGAGTCTGGGGGTCTCAGGCTCTGCACTCTGCCTGCTCACACCCTACCTCAAGGACAGCACTTTCAGGGTAACAGAGAAGCTGGGTCTGAACCTTGTAGCCTCACTACTGGAGTCCCCTCCTCTTGTCTCTTTACACCAAGTCACTCGGCTCTGTTATTCACTCACATGGCTTTGCCTACCACAGCTATGCAGATGACACTCAACTAATTCTTTTACCCGGTCTGAAACCCAGGTGGCAGCACGAGTCTTGTGTGTGTCTGGCTGCTCTGAGTCTGTGAAATCCATCAAGAGCAATGCGGTTTGCTCATTTTACACACGCTGTTTCCCAGTTATGTTTATATTTATTTGTTTTTTGGTCGCAGATGTTGTCTCGCAACCCTAACACCAGACAATTCTGCAAAACCCTGGATTACAGTTACAATGTTTTTCTTTTAAATCCAATACCAACGTTTTAAAATGACCCCTGTCTGCATCACCTGCACATGGCAACTACAGTATGGTCAAAGTCAGGGAAAGATCATGATAATGTTTAATAGACTATGCTTAAGGTGTTTTTATGGTTAGAAAACTAAAACACTTGGTTAAGGTTACAGAAATATTGTGGTTATGATTCACAAAAAGGCAAATGCTTATTGCTGCCATGGGACAAAAAACTCCAGCCCCTTGTATGAAAGTCAGGCTTGCCGCACACACAACCACCACCCCAACCGCCACACCCTTACTTTCTGTTTTGCTATATAAATACACACTATTTCCTCCATTGGCACACCATTTTGGCATTGGACGTAAATCGTGACGGGCAAAATCATCCAATATGGACATCATTTCTAATTATAAAGGACTGACTGCTAACAGTCCTGATTCCAGTCATAAAAATGTTGCAGTGTTTATAATAATCTGAAAGGAAACAACAAGCGATGACTTGATCAGAAGGCAAACGGTAAGAATCCTTTAACACCACACAATATGAGTTTATCTCCTGTAATGATCAGTCATTACTATAATTGGCCAAATGATCTGAATGTGTATCCACTCCTAAACAATTGAAACTTGGCAGGAATGTGATCCTTGACAGTAAAACATTGACCACTGAATTAAAACACGTGCTGGGGATGTGCTCATTTATTTCTACAACTTCACAACAGGAACAGTGAGCCATGTGTTCATTTAATGAGTTTTGTGAATCACAGGTGTTCACTGTTAATGAGAGGGCTTCAGCTGACATACTGCACACTCACATGAAGACACCTATATCCTTCTTTACACCCACATACACACACATACAGTATATAAATGCACACACATGAATAAATTAACACTGCCCTAAAGGTTGACAACTCGCTAGGTCAACAACAACCAGTCACACGCTGCCCTGCTCTGATCACCAATACAATCAATTGATCTCTCTTTTTCTCTCTCTCGTGTCGCTTTAAAATGACAGCTCGTAAATCAACATCACAATAAAAGGTTTTTCCAACATGTATCACAATATGGAAACTGCAAACAGAATCACATAAAATAACCAAATTGTTGTTCAATGCAATGTGTTTAATCTTGATACGATTTCACTAAAAGTTTGTAATATTAAGTTGTTGCCTAACCTCTGAATTCTGAGGCAAGGTCTGTCTGTACCTCTCTCTCTCTCTCTCTCTCTCTCTCTCTTTACAACACGCACATACAAACAAACACATGCAAAGAAAAAGACATGCCCACACACACACACACACACACACACACTCACGGCTCGATGGAGCAACGTGCTGCTTAGTGTGACTCTCATTTCCCTCATTTTCCTCTCTAAACCTTTAATCCCTGACCGAGAGAAAAATGACGCAACCTGACATTCTGTTCCCAGAATCACACGCACACACACACAAAAACAAACACACATCGTACATGATTGCAACACACGCACATACACATTTACGGAAGTTATAGATTTACACACAAACAGGCAGACTGCACTGTATGAATAGATGCACAGTTTGGACAGCTGTATCGTCCTCTGGGGAATGTTTTCATGCACTCAGGTCACAAATATAGTCTGTGCTTTGACTAAACAACATACATGTATGAGCACGCACACACACACACACACACACACACACACAACTGAATGAACTCCAGTACTGCTGTTTTGAATTAACCTGCCCACCTTACAGCATTCAGGTCTTATGTTTGCTGTTATACAACCAACTCAAACATCTTCCTGAATCACAGAGAAGAGAGATGCGCAAAAAAAAGAATCCTCACCTCTGACGGGAGCACTGCTCTCGTCACGTGTTTGTTTTGATGGATTGTCGAAACCACTTTCAAGATGCTAACACTATAAACATGAGCTGCATGTCGTGGGAAATATATTCTTTTTAGCTCTTGCACTTATCAAGCACAGTAGGCACAGGCACATTAAGTGCTGTGCTTAGTAACAGTTTCAAGGTACTGATACTTTTCTTGGACAAATACTCTTTGCACTAAATTAGATAATTACAGTGGTAAAAAGGACATTTCCAAACTAAAAGTAAAATGAATCCCATCAAGAAATCCTAGACAGGACTTTTGTCTGAAACTAATGTGAATGTCGTCAGTGACCTCGATGCATCTGCAAATTGATTGAGACAAAACAGTCTGCAACCTTAAACCCACAAGGACTCCACTACATTCAAAATCACAAAACTGGAGCTGAAATTGGGCTAAATTAGAATTACCATGGATATTTCATTTTATGAGAATGAGTTTTACATTAGAAGTGAATGGCGTTAGGGTGAAGTCTGAATGTTTTCTGCTGTGTACTTTGACTAAGCTCGGGCACAGCGCAACACCTTGCTGCAGAGTCTGCCTGTGGTTTTAATCCGAAAATGATGTGGCTTGTTACCGTGCTTTCAACTCCAATATCCAACCCTGCATTAGCCAAAAGATTATTTACCCTTTGATCTGTGACTCATGCTGTTCATGTGAAGGCTCACCCACATGCAGTTAAAATGGACTCCAAAAATGAGGACAGAACGCGTACACAACCAGTCAGGTTAACTGGGTCGGCACACTTGGATACATGAATGAGGACATTTCATTATGTGTCCACTTCTTGTCATTGTTGTTAATCATCCACAGACCATTATATCGATTTAAAATATCTTCATACTGTGTATAGTACATGTACTATAGCGCAATGCATTTTCTTTAGTACTGACTATCACACCTTCTACCTTCATTTCATGCCAAGTTTCTATATTCAGTAGGTGCTCAGATAGAGCTAAGAAATGAGTCAACTTCCTCTTTCCACATAAGCAAAATGTTCATATTATTCATTGTGATTCAAAGATCTAAGAAATCACAGTGTGAGATCTAAAATGCCTCAGAACATTTTTTGAAAATTATCAGTGTGCTCTAGTGAAACAGTGACTCTATATGATGAATATGAATTGTATTCAAAATGATGTGATTGTATACACTTTAGTTCATAGTGCCCCATAAATATATAGAGATAATCACAATATTAATGGTGCCTTTTTGTCTATTACCACCCACTTTAGTTCGACAGTAGGATACATCAAGTCCTGAACACTGATATAAATCAAACCACAAGTCCTTTCACTGCACTTTGGTCAACATACTGCATTCTGTCATTTTCAAATACACAGAATCTGGGACAAAAGTCCCCTACACTATTTTGACTATTTAGAGTCCTGGCTTGAATGCCAGAGGCAGGGAGGTTTTGGTGAGAGCAGGTACTTAATGTCATTTACGTTTTTCAGTTGCATCACAAATGTTTAAGCAGTGATACGCCTAATGGCCCAAACAGCCAACCCCACACACACACACACACACACACACACACACTCTGCACTGGTCAGATTTACTCTTACCAACATGACCTTGTGTATAATTCAGCCTATATACTAATCTGTCACTAATTGATGCCGTTGTTTCTACTATAGCAAAGTCGAACTGACAGCATGGATGGTTGGCGTCAGATGGCCCCTTCTTACAGATAAAGGTTGCACATGTGAATGTTTGTGTTATTCAGTCTAAAACACTGATCTGAAATGTCTTATGATAGCGGCTTTAAGAGAAAATGAACCTCCACAGGACGGATGTGACAGTGTTTTGTAGTGACTTGGTCCTAGTCAGTATTCATTCTAAGACTGAGAAACCCCTCACACAAGCAGCAGCCTGCAGGTGGGTCAGGCATTACAAACCCATGCTGAGCAGCCAGACTGTGTTCAAACTCACAGAACCTTATTTTAAATTCTAGTGGAGATCCCAAAGATACGAGATACCAAACGTGTCAGGCTGCAATTTTGGGATATATGTAGGAAATAATACACAAGACATCAAGTATATTTCCATTTGATGGAAATCTGAAACATATGAGCCTGTAAAAGAGGAATTAGCCTCTTTGCGAACAGCCAAACCTATGCAGAGAGTAACGTTAAGTTTTCAGAGAATAAACACATGCAGTGATGACAGGAAATTATTTTTCATGGAGCAGACGTTTGTTTTTATTGCTTTATGTAATTTTCTCAAAGCTGAAGTTTGCCATTGTTAGAGCAGCCAGTAACTGCGCATTAGTAGTTGTAAACAAATACAGCATTATTGTTTTCATGCAAGATGCCACCAGTTTACCTCCTAGTCTTAGTCTGTAGCATTTTCACATGATTTATCCAATAATTTGTTGCTATTCTCAAAAAAAAACATGTGAATTATATTCTAAAAGACCAACTATACCTTCAGTCACATATAGACTTTATATCATGATCATATTGCCCTCGTCAGCCCTCACTGACCTGACTGAGCATGTCTACTTTAAAGTACATACACGCCTTTAACCCGTTCACTCAGAGACACACACACTCCTACACTCTGTATACATACAGATTCATATAGGATTCGTATGGGATTATGAGCTGACCAGCAGTGTATGTTATTCAGCTAGCGGTCAAAGGGGCCGTCATAAGTCTGCTAAATCACTTACCGGCTTAATAGGATGTTAATCATTCTCCACTCTGCACAGGAAGAGGAGGCGGAGGGGAGAGGGGAGAGAGGAGGAGGTGGGTTGAATAGAGAAAAGAAGAACTGACAGAGGAGAGGAAACAGAGAGGAAGACAAGGAAAGCACAGGAAGAGACTGAGGTAATCAAGTAGACAGAAAGACAGAATCAGTAATCTGAGAGTAATGGAGAGATGGAGAGAGAGCAGGACACACGAGTGTGAGCAAAACAAAAGATCACAAGCAAGAAAAGATTCATACTGCAGGCCTTCACGATCAATTTCAAATTGCTACTTGCATGTTATGTTTAGGATGACTTCTGATATCAATTCATGTGCAGAATAAAAAAAAATACATCGCATTAGTTCCTGTTTGTTTGAACACATTTCAGTTACGGTTGGCGCTCGATAGTCTGAGTGAAGTCTCTATAGAAAAGCTGTTGTTACATGTGCTGCGTTAATGTTACATAGTTAAAAAATAAAAGGGGCAAAAACTGGATGAAAAGAAACCAATATTGCAAAAATCCAGTTTAAATTCTGATTACACCAATAACACTTGCAGCACAAATATTTCATAATCACTGTTTGTTTGTTTTTTATTTTTGTAGCATGATAAGGAGCTCTGTTGTGGTTTCTCCTCATTTATTTCTCCACTTTTAACTGGAATCCTTTTCTGAGCTTTATTACCTGTTCACTGTAAACTGTGGTGAATGCGTTTTTTGATGTATAAGGAACATCACATTTGGAATGAAAATCTATTTCAGTGATTATTTTTGTAAAAATTGATAGAAAATAGAAATGTTGATCCTTTCGCAGGCATTCATCATGTATTCATCATATTAAATAAATAAAGTCAAATGCGATTTGATGTCCTCGGAGTTCAGTTTGCTCCAAATGAAAAGTAGCTCATAGCTAAATCTAATGAACACTTCTGCTCTTTGAGATGATTTTGCAAATAGATAGATAGATAGATAGAGTAGAAATCAAGTCAGTCACATGACAGTGCTCATTAAAATCTCCTCTCTTTCAGTCGACCCTCCCACTTGTAAGCTCCCGCCCTACATCCTCTCGTCTAGCCCCCCCCCCCTGCAACCTCCACTCATTTACTGACGACTAATCCACTGGCCAGCTTAATCCCTCAGCGCCCTCACACACACACGCGCGACTCTAATGCACACACACACACATTCTCTTATATAAAATAAAACACTATACTCAATACTCAAATAAACAACCGCACGGATCTCAAAAACTCACCACGAGCAGTGACATTACTACTTATGAGATCAAGAACTTCTTATCAAAAACAGACCGATAGAGCTGCTCAGTAAAAAGGCACGAAAGGTGCAGGTTGAAATGGGGCATTTATCAAATATATTCGCATTACTGCAGACTTTTTTCCAAATCATCCCACACATTTTTAGATTATTTTTGCGCCATTCATGCAGCCACTGGGTTCAGCTTGAAAGTCAAACTGAAACCTGAAATTTGCAACCCGTAAATAAATCTCAAACACAGTGAACATTTTGCTATTTTGCAAAATAAAAACTAAAACCACTTTTTTACTCATTTCCATTGCAAGTTGATGTGAGGACTTATTTTAGCTGCAGTAGCTGTGTCCCCCAGCTGTCTATTTCTCTTCCTCTTTCCCATCCTTTGCTTTGAGGGAGCCGATCAAACAACACCTACACACTCTCTAAATAAGGATGAAGCCGTAGTTGAGTTGTGGAAATACTACTGTGGTGAGAAAGGCAACCCATGTTCTCCAGAACTTGAATGAATTAAAAAAAAAAAAAAACACTTTCTAATATATATATAGAAGTAGAATACATGTTGTTAATGTTCTGTAAATTCATAATGTGTCGCACACAACTATGTCTACTTACATAGCAACAAATGGGAGTAGTGCACTTAGCTATATTTGGCACATTGTGGCACAGATGTGAGTGTTTGGGACATAATGAGCATATGGGGGGACAGAGGAGAAATGGATTATGCTATGGACACTTTTGTCAAATTGAAATACTGGTTTCAGTGGAGTAAACATTTTACTATAAGGGGCTACTGGACCAAAGGACCACTTCATTAGTAAGCAAACAACTGTTCAGTCTTTGCTTTTTCTTTAATAAGAGAAGACTTGATGTCAAAGTTCGACAATGTTCGACAGCATTTTGAAAGTGGTTTTGTGGAAGAGAGGAGTCTCATGCTTGTAATGAATTCTGTCACACATTCAGTGGCTGCCATTAAATGTGCACCTGCCAAAGAGTGCATTTCTGGACAGGACTACATTTTATTTTAGATCAAATTCTGTGCTTCATATTAAACCACATGAAAGATCAAGAACACTGAGGATGACGCTCTACTACATTTCCTACAAGCACCTACCTCTTAAACTACCAGTTCTTGGTAAAAACACAGTGTATCAACAACAACAACCACATAAAATGAGGATCAAAGTGAATGTTGAATACACCACTCCTGAAAAACTGTCAATTAATGGCAAATTAAAGGTGAGGTGATGAGATGACTCATCTCTGACAGCAGAAAAAAGCAGTGTGACATGTGACTCTTTTACGTTCTCTCTGACAGAACAGAGATGCAAAAAGCTGCACAAACATTCATACTTTGTCTTTCACACACACACATACTGTACATTGTGCAGCGAGTGATGAGCGTAGACTTGGACAGCGTGAATAATCCCCATCTGTTGAGGGAACATGTTACGTTTCTCTGTGCCCGTCTCTCACTCGCTCACTCCACACACACACACACACACACAATAACACACTCTCACACACACACCCAAACATACACACAATCTCCTATGAAGCTAAGAAGGTCCCTTGCCAGCCTCACACAAAAAAGCAAATGTTTGCACTGCATGACCAAAGTCCTCTGAGGACATTGCTACACTTAAGGGATTAAGTTGCTACCAGACGATACTGCTTTTGGCAATAAAATCTGAGGTGAAATGATTTTCAGTGAAGTGAACTGAACAAACACAAAAATTCACAAGAGCAGAAGCTTTCCTTGTAGATATTTCTTAAGTAAAATTCTGGGTTAATGTTATCATTTATATACTGTAGTCACACGGCCAATTTGAAAATGTTGTCTGTCATTTATACAGACTTTATTTGACTACAAATACAAAGAATAGCTCTAGTAAGAACTCAAAGACAACTTTTTGGGTTAAAGTTATGACTTCCTTAAGGTTAAAGATGCAGAAATTACACCTGTGCATACATTAAACTTGTAGATCCTTATTAGCATTTGTTTTGACTTGTTTTGAGAAAAGTCACCGTTGCCTGCTGTTCCAGATGGATTAAACAACATTTGACAGTTTGGGAAAAGATGGCGGGTGGGAGTGGGAGGTTAAATCTCCACCATACCTTCAACTGAGCATGATGTACCTGTCTATCTGCCCTCTTTCACTTTCTGACCTTCTCTGGGGTTAACAGTCAGTTTGATTCAACAGATGTGAGATATTGGGACAAACCTCTAAACAGCCTTCTGCTTCATACTGATCTGTCTTCTGGCCTCTACGGGTTGCTTCCAGTCTTCATTTCCGATAAGAGAATACAGTAATAAACAGTTGACCTATCTAATAAGCTACTAGGGCCAAAAACCATCAGCCTCTGAGTTTTAATTCTGAATTGGAGATATTGTGAATTCCTGACAGCTTTTCAGTCACCATCACTGGCAGTCACATTGAAATGAAATCAAACTAAGAAAGAAGCTATATACACCAATTGTTTGTATCTGGCTTCACTTGTTAATGAACAAAATAAAGTAACAAAATAAAAATAGCTAATTCAGGGCATTTATACGGTGCGACTTTATGGTTAAACTATGTTGGAATAATGTGTGAATGTGTCCAAGTCAGAGCAATGGGAGGTTTTCCCGTTCTGCAAACATTGCATGAATGTAGCGTAATACAGGTGTAAGCCACCAGCAAAATGTTCCTGATTCTGAATGGCACACACGGGTGTTTTTCTGTTATTCTGGTTGATTAGACCTCTGCACAGGTTGAGGTTAGGCTGGGAATTAAGTGACTCCCCATTTATTATGAATATATAAGAATGACACGTGTCGCATCCATCAAGTGCAACAAAACTAACAGGACATTGTGGTGAGATGTCAATCAATCACCATCTGGCTGTTAGCACTGCGAACCGCTAGCTGTTGGACAACATTATCTTGTTGTTTTGTGGTAGATTTCAACAGGAATATCATCTGAGTGTCATATGTGATCAGATCTGAAGTGGATTCACACATTGTATTGTATTGAATGGTAATAATTATCATGTTGTTTATAGTCTGATGCTGTCAAATTACACTGTAATTATGGAGGCACCAAAACAAACTGGTTTTCATCTCTCCCTGCCTCTCCCTGTCTTTTCACCTCAGTGCTGCTCTCGCGCCACACAGAGGGATGACCCGCTGGGTGTGTGTGTGTGTGTGTGTGTGTGTGTGTGTGTGTGTGTGTGTGTGTGTGTGTGTGTGCGTGCACCAGTATTTGTGTGTGTCAACAAAACAATGAAACCCGACACATCCATCCAAAATTCTGCCGGGAAAGCCCTCTGACGCAACGCACACGTCAAGCCAATCACACTCATGCAAAGGTGTTGTGTCGAGCCTTTGTGTGTAATCTCACTGATGACAAACAGTGGCACGAGCAGCAAGCAGCACCGTGCATGTGTTATAAAGAAAACTCCTTTAACCTTTGTGCACATTCAGAAAGCAACATCTGCAGAGCCACATACAAAGAAACCACCTTAGTATCGGCTGCTTCATCCCTTTCAAGTAAACCATTAAAGTTATTTCTTATCTAAGGGGTGATCATCTCAAAACTTGGGCAATAAAACCAAAACAATTTACATGGCTTGTTGCCACTAGGGTTAAGTAAAAAAATATGTACATTGGAAATTTAAGTGACACTTTAAGACTAGTCACGTGAAATTTCCCTGATTTTAATGTGGAGAAAAAAGTAAAACTTTATATGACTGCATCTCTTTTATTCAAATAAATTCAGGTGCAACACTAAGCCGGTTCTGAATGTTCTCCCTGCTTCTAAGTGCATGTTGTTTCACACCAGTAAACTAAAATGTCAACTAAACAGGCACTTTTTTGTTGATTTCCACTGCTTTTTTCTTGTCTGATCTATTCAAGATACCAGCCTTTAATGCTCTTACAGTTCTTTTGACAGCAGCTCAACACACACTTTCTGGTAACAGAAAATACACTTTTTTTGGCCAATGCGTTACCTCTATAACCAAACCCTTGAAATTCTTCAAACACGCTGATTGGTGCCATCACACAGCATATCCTGCTGTCATGTGCTTTTTACAACAACAGGACGCTATGATCACTATATTTCAGCAAAGCCCAGTTTGTCATTTACATCGCCAAGCCTTGTTTCTGTATTTTCCAGTGCCACTCACCAGTTCTTGGTTGGTAGAGTTGGAGTCGTCTCCAGGAAAGGGGATGTAGATGGCTAAGGCCACACAGTTGGCAAAAATAGACAGCAGTATAAAGATATCAAATGGTCTGGAAAGAGACACAGACTGTTAAGGAACACGGTTTTAAAGAGAGACTTTTTTTTTTTTAAGTTTTAGAAGTTAATGAGTGCTTGGGCAACAGTCTGCTGGTTTTCTCTCTCTCTGTCTTTCTCACTGTGGCAGAAAAAAGCAGGTGGAGAGAAACTAATGTGTTATCAAATGAAATAACACCTCAAAGTAATACAATAATACTATTAAATGCACTTAAAATCAATCTAAGAAGGCTTAAAGCCTATGAGGCAGATTATATATATATATATCATATAAATTCAGCTATAAATAATAAATTACAGCGTCTTTGTTCTATTATTTATTAATCTACTAATTTATGTTCATAAAGCTACCTTCTTTAAATTTAAAGTCCAGCACTTGCAGCTATGAAGTTATGGTCCATTTTTTCAAGTTATACATTCATTCATTCATTCATTAACCCTGCCAACCATCTATCCACTAATCTATGAAGCAATATCCATAAAAATAAACATAATCCATTCAGACACCCAGGCATCTGCCATCCATCCTTTCAACCAACCACAGCCTCTGTCTCTGGGCTGAAGGATACTTCCACTCCACCAGGCTGATGCAGGCCCTGCGGATCGGGTTGTTGAGGGTGAGGCAGAACAGAGCTCTGGGCGGTCTGCTGTTGGTCGATCCTCCCTGCTTTTTGCTTTTGGCGTACTGCTGCCTCTTCCTCTGCGCCAGTGAGCCCACAGGAGCTGGTACAGTGGCGCAAACTGAGGGCGGTGAACTCATGTCGGGCTTTGCGCCATCGCCCTGTGCCTGGCGAGCAGCGCTAATGGCGGCATGCCAAGCGAGGACCGGGCTGACACCGGAGCCAGCGCCACCGGGGCCCTGAACGCCACTGTTGGCCCCGAGGAGGCCATAAGAGGAGCCGACGGGCTTGCCAGTGCTGGGTGGGGCCTGCAGGGGCTCTGGTGGATGGAGCTGGTGCAGACGGGTGTGGCTTTCTGTCCAGTCAGTGGAGGGAGTGGTCCTTATGTTGTTGGCATACTGTGCCCCTGGAGGGAGAGGGTGGGGAACAGAGACAAAAAGGTTATAACATTTAGAGGCTGAAAAAACACCTGCAAACATCATGTTCCCCATACAACAGCTAATGTTGTGTCAGTGCATTTCAGGAAAGTAGCCCGCTTTCTATTGCTTTTCATATATTTTTCTGATTGCCTGAGTTTGTATTTGTAGAAATAATTTAAAAAGTGAAAAAGCAATTCATGTGCTGCTCTCAGCCCATCGCCCCCAGTCACTGCTATGTACATTGCTGTCTGTCACTGTGTCGCTTTTAATGCAAACACTGAGGGGGCACCAACTTTGAGCATTTTCAAATTCAACGCATAGCAGCTTAAAACATTAACAACTCATTATAGGTGTAATTTACCACATATTTAATTTCATATACTGCTGAAATAGATTTAGAATAGGTTTAGAAGAACGTAATAATACAGTTATATTTATAAAGGAGGACAAAATGCTTCTCAGAAGAGATTGAATAAAGTGCAATAACAAGTCACAATGATGCATGAGAACGCCAGCATAAACTTCAAAATCAACAATGTTAGCACCAGTGGGAGTCTCATTTCTCCCAAATGTACAACTGAGCGCCACAGGAAATCATTCCTGCCTGTGGCCATCAAACTGTTCAACTCCTCCTTATTTTATTTCTTATTTTTATATTTTGTACATACTTTTATTTCTATGCTGCTTTCTACCCTTGAATGGAAGCACCAGTACTGTAAAATTTCCCCCCGGGGATCAATAAAGTATTTCTGATTCTGATTCTGATTTATACTAAGCATATATACAGCCATCACATACCTGATTAGCGATGGTAGGGGAAAGGTACATAAACACATAACATAAACAAACATTGTTAAAAAATATATCTGCAATAAGCTAATATTAGCCAATATTATTGGCCACGTTCATCAATCAGCCTTTACTCTCCACTGACGCCATCATCAGTGTCTTGCATCTACATGCAGTTTTTAGAAACTACACAGGGAAACGTTTCATGTTAGTGGCTCCAAATGGTAGTGATAACTAACTGGAGAGTATAAATCTCAATATCTATAAATCACACAGCATAGAGTAATAATATTGGGTAACAAGCGCAAACACTCAGTTAATACAGCTGGTGCTTTTTACAACAGAAGGGGAAAGAGAGGCAAAGAACGAAAGTTGTGTGAGTCTGACTTTCTCAATGCAGAGTGCTCAGTTGCTGTGAGTTAAGGGATGATCTGTATTTCAGTTTAAAATGACAAGTTTTCTTTTTCTGTGAGCAGAGAAGTGCTAGAATTTTATTTTCACATTAAAAGCGTGCCTGTACAACTTAAATACTCGCTGAAAATGAAGGTTGCTGTCCACCGAGGCAAAAGAAGAAGAAGAAGAACTTTGAAGGTGAGGATGTAGAAATAAGCTGGGCAGAAAAGTTAGAAAGAGAAGAAGAAGAAGACGTAAAGGACTGGTTTGAAGGGAGTGTGGAAGAGACAGAGAGAGAGAGAGAGAGAGAGAGAGAGAGAGAGAGAGAGAGAGAGAGCAGGACAGCCTGCAGAGAGAGTCATTAAAATCAATGTAAACCACGAGTGAAAAAGACAGTGCCCTTGACACAGTCACTTTGGTTCACTGCAACTCTACAGCAGAATCACATCAGGGACTACCGCCACAGCTAACCAGCATTATACGTCATCCAACTAAAACAGCTCTCACACTGAGATGACCACATCGAAACACTGATCATTCATCATGAATGTATCTTAAAATCGTCAGAAAGACACAGAGTGAAAGATGAATGAAGAACTGGTAGAGAGGGTGATTAGGAAACCAACGCAAAATAGAGATTAAAACACTATCCTAGCAAGTCTGCACCAAATGTCTTGTCAGAGTCTTTCATCTTTGATCTCTTACCTGAATTCAAGAGATTTGCTCATTTGTACGGTATTTTATTAAGGCCAGGCTGTTATAAAAACAATACAGTTATTAACATCAGTGATCAGAAGGTCTAAACATGCCCAGCTTCACTTTATTCTACCTTGAAGTCAGTCTGATGAGCAGGTGAGAAATTTCACAATGTCTAATCTGAATGAGGAGGATCATAGCTCTGCAGGGCATGCCGACCCTGCTCATCCCACCACATAACATCAGCACAGGTGCAACACAACAAGTGCCGCCTGTTTAAAGATGATCACGTCGTCTTTAAATAACATGATCTTGACATTTCTGGGATGTAACGGGAATCATTACGGCAGCTCCTCTGCTGGACGTCGCACATCAGTCACACACGTTGCTGGATAACAACTGTTGACTCTCTGCTGCTGTTCTCAACTTTACTTTGACCCCCGCGGTGGCTTCTTAAAGGACCACCTGTAAACCGTAGAAACAGATCTTTAATCTATCTAACGGGATTTAGGCTGCTTGAAAAGTTGATTTAGCGTCTCTCGGTTCATTCTGGGGGGCGCACAGATCCAAAGCATCCTCCACAAACTGTCACATGGTTCCAAAACGACCACTTGACCATAATATTAGACCAAACATAGTCAACCATTTTTCGGAGAGCTATAGCCGCAACTCGTTTCCCAGTGGATCTGGTGACTGCTGACCACCATGCAGCCTAGAACATGTTGCGATGTTCATACTCAATCTGTGGACTAAAATAAGTTGGAATAAATCCTAGAGCCAGACACGGCTCAGAGCATATAACCACAGAGTGACCAGACATGGAGAGAATAAACGGGCGCTCTCGCCCCCTCTCGCAGCGCTCCAACTCTCCTCCTGCGCTCCACGCACGGTTTTTTACCTTCAGACTGTTCATCTGCTTCTTGCATCCTCGAATCCACATTGAAAAGATCCGTTTTAAATCCAACTCATCGTTGTGGGGGGAAAAAACAAACAAAAACATCCAGAGGTGTCGACGCGCGAGCCAGACACGAGCTGTTAACCTGAATTATAAAATGTTTTCCGAGCGCAAACCCTGAGAGGAGAGCCAAACATTTTCGCCACATCCGGGTGCCTGCCTGCAGATTCACGGCGGATCCGAGAGGACGCGCTGACAGCAGCAGTCAATCCACTGCTGTCAATTACTCTCACTGTGGGCTGGGGACGGACAGATAGCCCTGCACGCTACTGGAATCACATCACAACTGGATATGCACCTGTTGCTGCGTCAAAGGCGCGTATTAAACATGTCAACTCTCAAGTGAAGTCGCATTACCAAATGTTTTCGGACAGACAAAGCAACTGACTTGTGCGTTTAACACACTTATAAGGTATTCACATGTCTCTATTCCATGGAATTCATATGTAAAGAAATATAAGATGATGTGGAAGTTGTTGTTTTACTAAATGGTGGAATGTATGAATTGTATGGCAAATAAAACGTTTTTGAAAAAATAGAAAAACATTAAAACAACAGTCAAGCATAAACTGGATGTTGTGTGAATGGAGACAGGAAATCCACTTAACTGGGGAAGCTGACAACAAACAGCCAGTAAAGTCAACAAGAAGTCAGTCTGTTGCTCATTAGATCCAGTTGCATAAGTTGTAGGCTATTAACAACGTTTGTATAAATTCAGCAGCATGTGTAACAAAACACACAGAGAGACGCCCGCAAATCAAGGCCTCATCTTGGCTGCCAAAGTTTGGCCTCTGAAAATGTAGCCTTATGTATTCACTGAATCAGCCTAATCTATATTTCAGTCCATGTTTCAGTTCATTGCTTTAAATGTAGTCATAATCTATGACCTATTATAATGCAAAAGAAAAACACATATGATGGCAGTCTCTGTAAATTACTCGAATGACTTTCTCCTGTCAGGGTAATTCTGGATAGGAGGATAACACCACGCCTGCCCTCATCCTATCCATCCGGTTAAGCTACTAAGGAGTTACTGTACTCCAGGTCCTTGGTACTTACCCCTCAGGGGTCTTCCCCTTATAATGAACGGCATTCTGTCACCTGGCTCTTCTCAGGGGCTTCATAGCGCCGTTTTCTACCCTCACTCCGCGGCGATCCGAGAGGAAATGAGTTGCCTGAGCTCTGTTGGAAGGTTACCAGTGATTGGATTACCTGTGCCTGCATGGAGGATAACAGTTTCACGGTAGCGCGTAATCCTCCGATTATAATCCCTGCTCCAATGTTCCCTCAACAGAGGCAGGCAGCTGCAGCTCAAGTGGACCAAATAACTCAAATAATTCAAAGAATAGTATGTGGTTTTAAAAAAAAGTTTATATAGACCTGTGGTGGTTTTAAAGTATTCTATCCAAATAAGTACAATAAATAACACTCAGTATACCCGTTTAAATTGTTCTTACATTTATATTTGTTGTCACTTCCCGTGTGTCATTTACGTTAGGCTGCGTAAAACTAAAAGGTCAGGACTTTACATAACTACAGAAATCTTCTACAACTGAATTTAAACTGCAAACAACTGGTTCACTGAGAGTGAAACCTCCACTCATGCACATGTCAGCACGTTAACTGCTCTTCACTTGTGGTCTGTGATGCACAAAGGTCCCCAGATTAAAGATCACATGTCAGATTGGACCTGAAAAGAAGTATTGCAGCGCGACCCTGTGGTGGCCTACTTATGTAACATGAAGATAGTGTCACTATTTTTTCTGCAGATACACGGTCTTTAATTATTAGAAAAATTATATCATTCTTTGGGTCACTTTATTATTGCGAAAGCCAAATGTGACTACTAATCATCATAACTATCTGTGGCTATCAACAGTGCCACAATTGTTCCCTTGATTAATATCATTTGTTTTTCTTCCTGTTTATGAAATAATATGCTAGCGAAATTTAATCAGTTGTAAAGCGAGTCTTTATTGGTTTAATTTAATTTAAAATGCACACTATGCAAATTATTTGGCCAAGTTATTGTCCATTGTTGCTGGGTTTGCACCCCAAAACACAGTTTTGATTTTTTTTTTAAATAATTAATTTCATTTATTTGTAATATACTGGCTCAGACAACGCTCATACAGCTAATTTTCCATTTTCCTCGTTTTTAACAAATTGGGAATCACTTAATTTACGTTTCAGATGAATCTGGGAAACTTTTTGAGAGCCGTGACTTTCTCAGTGACAGCGGAAGTTATAAGTGTCTGCAGAAATCCGTCCGTGCGGGAGCAACAATCACATCCAAGATGGAGACCGTAAACTCCGGACATATGATGAGCTTAGCAGCTCTACAGAGACAAGACCCGTACATAAACAAATTGCTCGATGTTACCGGCCAGGTGGCCCTCTACAACTTTAACTCCAAAACGAACGAATGGGTAAGTTTGTCAAAAAAAACCCGAAATAGTTTCGTGGATAGCCATCAAAAGTATTAAGTATTCACTTAGCATGCTAATGCTAGCTCTCCGATAAAAACGTAAAAAACAGAACTGTGTTAATATTTGTCGAACTTTAACCTATCTAGATATCTTAACAGACATACTGCTTTGATACCAATGACATTGTGTTATTGGTGTGATTACTTTTTCGATCACGTCAGCGTTATCTGTCCTGAGCTAACATAAATTGTCTGGTAACGCTAAACGTCAGCTTTCGTCGGTATTAACGTTATTCAGCACATTTCGGTTCAGCGGTTGTTGTTTTTGACACTTAACGTCATTTATAATTTCAGGAGAAGACGGAAATCGAGGGCACCCTGTTTGTTTATTCGAGGTAAGCAGATGAAGTGTTGTTAAACATTGAACACGACGACCACGAAGGTTGTTTATGCTGTACGAGTTACGTTTGGTTGCGCTGCCATTTGACGTATTCTGCGCACGTGTGTAGGCCGCAGTCTTTGTAAACAAACATTAACTGTAGTTCGTATCTTACTTTCCTGAAACATTGAAAGAAAATCATAGACTCTTTAGAAAGAAAAAAAAATTGCAATTTAGAATTAATACAAAAATTGGCTATTTATCAATTCTTTATTGCACTTAAAAATTAATAAATAGTATGTTACGACTTTCAAGTATGAGGAGTTGTTTGCCTTTCTCTTAACATTCTGGTTTTATGGCTCTGGGTCAAACTAAATAAGCAACTTTAACAGCCTTGTCTCTGGTAACTTATGATGGCAATATGTCTTTGTTTTTGAAAATTTGAAATGATACTTCAGTTAAAACATCTGCCTGTCGTTCATAACAGTTTACAGAGGGGCCAAATAATTTTGTTTCATCAGTTACCAGTGATATATTTATTTTATTTATATAAGATTGATTTACTTGTCTATATATTAATTTAGTTTATTATATTTAGTGCCGTGTTTGGTCATGAAATAAAATCTGTCAAAAAGTCAGCGTTATAAGTAAGATTTAGCTAAATATAGTGCACAAAGTAATATAACGTGTGATCAGGGAGGTGATGGTTATGATTTGTACCGCCAGAATATTATTTTACAGTGTTTGTCATTTTTGTTCATCTGAGGTCTGCCTCGCCTCACCATGGCTTCACCATCATGAACCGACTGAGCACAGAGAATCTGGTGGAGCCGATCAACAAAGACCTGGAGTTCCAGCTGCAGGATCCCTTCCTGCTCTACAGGAACGGCAACTGTGAGTATTTTGTAAAATGGGAGCTCTAAAACAGAAGATGTCGTCCACAGAACAGACATATTTCTTTGTCAGTGTGGACTGAAATTAGATGTAATTAGAGATTAATATTCAATGTCCTGGATCCAATATTTTGAGAACTTTGCTGTTTCTTGAGAAGTTAAAGGCAGCATACCATTAAGGGTATACAATATTCAAGGGGAGTTGCAGGTGAGGCCCAGCCCCATACCAATCCATAAATTTCATCTGCATGATGAGAAATGTGAGATGTCTTCTCAGAGAAAATGCTTATTGAACGGTCGTCATTACAGATGCTGTGCAAAATGTCGAAAGTCATGCATTGTTTCTTAGCAACAGAATCGGTTTATGTTAGAAGGTTTCTGCTCGACTACAATGAAACACTGTTGTATCACAGAAGATTCTGTCAAATAAATGTATACACAGTGCATACTTGGCAAGTAGACAGCTGTGTAGGTGTTATTCATTATCTCACACACACACATGAAATGGAGCAAAACATAATGGTACCTCTGAAAATGCCGAACAAACACCTCCCCAACGTCCTCTGGAACATCTCTTTTCCCTTTTGCTTGAAGTCATTTTGGGCTCTCGGAGGCGCATTTAACAAGAAAACTTCCTCTGAGGTGCTTTTTCCACTCATGACCTCACACAGGGCAACCAGATGGCAACAGTTTCAGCTTGGTTTAGACACAGCTGATATCATTCTGCATCGAGGCAACTGCCAAAAAGACCTATGGGTTTGATTATGACTGTCACTACTTCCCGCTATATTTTATTATACAAGTTGTGCTTTTGCTGGTGGCTTTATCCAATCAGGTGCCAATGCTGCAGTCAAACTCTCCCAGCCTTATGGAAAGAGTTAAACAGGAAGTAATGTGAAAAGACAGGATTGAATTGAGTGATGAAATTCCTCAGATCTTCAAAAAGTAACTGACAGCGCTGCCACCGAGGTAATCTATTAGAAGTCTGAACAGGAGTTTCATCATGGCGATGAATAAGGAATTTGACTGTTTTCCCATTTGCTTGCTTATAAGTAAAAATAGCATGGCCAGGGTCAATGTCAGAGTAGACTGCTCCCCTTTTGGACTTGGTTTGCCCATCAGCCTGGCTGGTATGGAAGACATGATGTAATTTCTTGTTAGTATTCAGGCCAGAGCTGCTTCTCCGGTCCCTTCACTTGAGCCCAAGTCGTGGTGGTAGCATTTTAATTCCTCAGAGTGGGTCGAGTTGCAGACAGTTGGGTACAGTTGTTGTGTACACTGGTTGACAATATTCCTCAGGTGTTGTCGGAGACGCTTCACCTCCTGTAGACTGGTCGGAGTGAATTTTCTCTGATAGAGTCCTCTCCTGGTTTTTATTCCATCCGCTGGTTTTGACCGCTTGTGTAGTTTCTCTCACTCTGGTTTCTTTTCAGTCCATTTGTGCCCTTCAGTAACACAACTTACTGGCTTAGGATCCTTCTGGTAGTTCTCAGATATTCATTGGTCAGCGTGTAGTGTCTCCGTTTGTTGTTTTGTGTATGCGCTCCTGTGAAGGTGTGGCTGATGTGGTGTAGATTCCAGGTTTCTGATCTTGAGAGAGAAAGAGAGATATATTCAAGATCGTTGTAAGACTCCTCCCTCTGCTGTGAATAAGGAAGCGCAAATAAGGAACGATGAAGGTTGATCAGGAGCAAGACAGAGGTTTTGATTGAAGAGCAAAGAGTCCAAGACAGGGAGGATGTTACTCTTCAGAGAGATGTTGATAATTCATGGTTATTTCTCTGAGTGCTGGTGAGTGAGTTCACCAGCAGATCCACAAAGCCTGAGGCTGACAAGTGTATTCAAACTTAAGAAAATGCTGTTTAGAGAGACCAGTGTACTTAGTAGACACTCACACCTGTTTACACCTCTCCATATTCCCCTCGGCACCAGGAGATGCTGCAGGGAGGCAAACACGCAGGTTGCTAAGTTACCTCGACCTCTTGAGGGACCTTGAATCTGCCAGTGTTTCAACACACACACACACACACCCACAAGCAATGCTAAATTAACTAGCTATTGTTTATGCGCAAAATTGCTGACATACAGTTTGTTTTTATTTTACATTTTATTTTTTGCGCAACAAGTCGTCAGCCCAGTGATGGTGAATGTCATGTTCGTTGTGACCGTGAAGTAAAAAATGTCTCACTTCATCATTAACTGTTTAACAGCCGCCTGCTTATCAAGAAGAGATTGAAAACAGTTTCCTCTGGGGCAGAAAGATGCTCTACATTATAGTTGCAGTTGATTTCATTGTTTTTGTACTGTGCTTTTAGCACTTAGTAGAATTAATTATTGATTGTTTTTAAAACTACATCAATTAGAACTGACAGCTTCATACAGCACCTGGGCAGGTCTGGGCTGCCCAGTTGATATGCTGTATTGAGAATAGAGATAAACGCTAAGGTCCAGTCATATACACTAGGCCTGGACAATAACTCAGTATTATCATATATTGACTTCAGTCTAATTGTATTGTGAAGATATGTGAAACTTTGCTGTAATGCTTCTTCTTCTACACTGTGTGATATAAAGTATTTGTGTTTTTCTTGCAGTGGGTATCTACAGTATTTGGTTCTATGATAAGAGGGACTGTCAACGCATCGCTCAGCTGATGGTCAAGTAAGTAGTCAGACATGTGTATACTGTATCTGTGGATGGATGGATGGAACAGCATTTCACTGTAAAGTTTTTGTGTTTTTAGTGGTAG
This sequence comes from Enoplosus armatus, assembly GCF_043641665.1. Classification (NCBI taxonomy): domain Eukaryota; kingdom Metazoa; phylum Chordata; class Actinopteri; order Centrarchiformes; family Enoplosidae; genus Enoplosus; species Enoplosus armatus. The sequence continues at coordinate 8,462,928 of NC_092187.1, forward strand.
AAGCAGCTCTGCTTTCTGATCACATACAGACATTTGACAAAGCAAATAACAGGTAGTTGTGTAGACTATATGTCAAGCTGTAATTCTCCCCCAGGATTGTTAAACAAGAAGCAGACCATGCCCAGAGAGAGTCGCCAGAGAGGGCAGAGCCACGGAGGACCAATGGCGTCGCAGAACCGCGGCCCATTGACATCCTGGAACTGCTCAGCAAAGCCAAGGAGGAATACCAGAGAGTGAGGAAGCAGATACAAACATGACATGTTATTTAGGTCTTAGGTCTCAGATGAGCAAATATGTTTTGCTTATTAGTATTTTAGTCCTGATATTGGGTACTTCTTACCTATAGAAGACCAGTCGTTTTCATTGCAGATTACAGTGTTTACAGGGGCTTCTGTTTAAGCATCTACATGTGAAGTCTGAATGTATGCCTATTGCAGTTCATTAACCCCTGCTTTTAGTCTCTACGTATCCTCTGGCCCCTTTTGAAAATTTTAAAATACCATTATTTAATTTTTGTTTGCATTGTGCTTGTGTTTGTATGTGTGATGCAGGCTCAGGCAGGTGAAACAGATGTGTCTGCAGAGCCTAACGTGAAAGTAGCTATGAACGCCACAGAGCATGTGCACAGCACAGCACAACCTGAAAAGGTACATTCATCACACAAACACTTTACGGTGTGATATTTATTCATTTATCTAGACCATTATATTTTGTGTGAGTGTTGTCATCCTGTTAACTCCTACATACCGAGACTGTGGAGGAGGACAAAGAGAAGGAGCATGTTTTTATCTCAGGTGTCACTGTGATTTATGTCAAGGAATTAAATCAGGAAGGAGCTGAGCACTGCCTCCTTATGTTCAAACTGCAGTAAGCCACAGAATCTGAGGCTCTAGGATGTGGACACACAACCTCTGTTTATTTTATAGATGATGCTGATTTTGCTAACTTTTGTTTGTGGTCCAATATGTGGTTCTATTTTGGATCCAGCTCCCGGTTAGCAAAACACCATCTCCAACACTAATGAATGTCATGTCATTTTTATGCCTTTATTAGACAGTTCATGGTCTGCAGCTTACCCCTAAGCGACAGGGGCTCCCCTTATTATTCACTCCCCTTAAGAACATTTCTTGCTTTATTTGTAAAATGTGAACAATGGTCATCAAAAGTCCAATGTGGTAATCTCATATTGCTGATTTTGTCCAGCCCAAAACCCAATGGTATTTTATTTACAGTAAAATTAAAGGGAGAAACACATTTAAGAAACTGCTGTTTGATTGATTTTCTGTGTTTCAGCATTATATGTGTGTGATTTCCACGCAGTTCACAGATTTGTTGTTTTTTACCCACCAGAGCTCTCACACAATGGTGAAGCAGATCACAGTTGAGGAGCTCTTTGGCTCGTCCCTCCCTAAGGACCCCTCTCTACCCATCATGCCTGCACGGAACACCACCCCTGCTTCCAGTGACCCCTCCACTGCTTACCTCCAGAACCGGTCTTATCCCACTCCAGCCCACCAAAATCCGCTCCCTCCCCATCTTGCAGCCCAAGACCCCGGGTCAAATCATCAGCACCGAGCCCCTGGCCTGCTCCCAACTCAGTATGCGCTGCACCCCACCCCTGTTTTCCAGTCAGTGGTCCCCAGGTCAGACCCCCAACCCCGGTGCTCAGTCTCCCCTCTCATGGTGCCTCCAGCTGGCTCAGAGCCTCGTGCTGCTCCCTCTGGTCCTGTAGCACAATCAGCAGCTCCTACAGCCTATCTGGGACAGGAGATACTCGGCACGCTCAAACCGGCAGTGCCATGTGTGAATTCGGACATCCACAAACCCATCCTCGCACCCAACTTCCTGCCAAGTGCGCTGTTCCCACCCCACAGCTTCCAAGAGCCCATGGGGAAACCCCCCCTCCAGCACGGCAAGGACATGGATGTTTTCTCTCAGCCTTCAAACCTGATCAAACCCATGTCTGTGAGTTCAATGGTTTTCTTACCAGCTGTTGGCTGATATCACCCTCATCAGTGTCATGACTTATCATGTATACTTTTATACCACGAGAAATTCGATTATAATCCAGCTCATTTCTTCTTCTTTGTCTCTTTCCATCTTTCCTTTTCTATTCTCAGGCTGTCCCCATGAGTCCAGGTCTTGCTGTTCCAGGGCCGGAGATTTCTGTGCTCCTGTCCCCCAGCGCCTTCCTGCAGTCCATCAGTAAGACAACAGCAGCAGCATCAGTGGTCCCTGCTGCTCCCTCCGAGCCCTCCTCCACCTCTGTGGGAGTTGTAGAGCCTCCACAAGCCACCTGCAGCAAAACACAGCTACAGGAGACTCTGATACACCTCATTAAGGTACGCCAAGGGTGTAAAATGCATAAAAGTGGAAAAGTCTCCTGTTTCCATGTCTGCATTCCCCCCTTTCATTCATTCATTACATCCACTCAAACATCAGAGTCTCACAACAGTAAATACAAACAACAACACGACAACTCTGTCGTTTTCTTATGTGTGAAAATTGTGTATCAAACGTCTTTTTTTAAAATCCGTCATTTGCCAATTCTTCATGGTTCTTCAGATGCAGTGGAAAAGCAAAAACGAATGCTTAAAGGGGACGTTTAGTTCCTGAGTTTAGTTCCTGAGTTTAGTTCCTGAGTTTAGTTCCTCTGGTTCCAACTTTTTTGGTCAAAAATGGCAAACGTCGAGTTTTGTCTTTCTGCCTCTACCCAATACAGTTGAGGTGAATGGAATTTCATTTGTGGTGCTCACATCATTGCAAACATGACATTTAGATAATTGAATAAGAGCAACTTGGCTCTCCAGAAACTGAATTGTGAGTGTTGAATTGTGAGTGTTTCGATGCGAATCAGTGATCTGTTATTGTAAAAGTACCACCGTAAAAGTAATTTAGATGTATTAACAGTTTTTTAATTTGTATGTGTTTAGGATGTTCATTCCTCTCACGTTTCCTTCCTCCCTGTCTAGAACGACCCAGACTTCCTCAGTGCCATTCATGATGCTTATCTGCAGAGTGTGTCCCAGGACTTCAGCAACATGAAGCTATAGTCTCCTTCCACCATCACCGCTGTTACTTTCAGTGCTACAAACCCCTTTATGACCTGTGAGGAATCCAGAAGGAGTTAAAAGATGACAGGTTTTTGACACACTGTACACCACAACTCTTCAAAACCAGGGTCTGTGTTCTGAGGGTTATTACAGCATGCGTCGCACCATTTCACCCTCTGTTCCTGACTCTGAGCTCTCACCTCAACACTGACGCTGTCCTGGCTACTTTTTGTCGACTCGTGTCAAACCAGAACTACTGTGGGAGAGAAGGACGACATAAAACTTTGCGGTGCGACCTTGAGTTTTAATTTTTACTTGCTAAATATGATTAAAAAAAACAGTGGGCAACATACTGGTAAAGTTTAATTCACTTTAGGATGGGACCACAGTGGAGCCTCGGTGACCTCTCATCATTTGACTTGAGAATCACAGATGTTGCTTCTCTTACTCATCTCGCGTCTTTGGAGTTCTGGCAGTGCGACAGTACGGAAACATACACTCCGACTGCTTATCAAGAAAAAGACTTCTGTGCTGGGGACCTCAGAACTGTTTTGATGGTCTTTGCAAACAAACTGTCCCACTTTGTGGCATTGAAAAGGACCTCTCATTTTCCTTTTTTTCACTTATTGAACCTTCTCCCTTAAAGTAATACTGAGGTCTGTATATGTTTGGTAACACCACAGAGGCACAGAGCAGCCGTTACAGTTTTTGTGGCATTTTGTGTTTGTCAGTGTCTCTTAATAAGGAGGAGGTTGTTGTGGAATGTTTTCGCCGCCCTTGTCCAAGAAAGATAAAGAACGTCTGTTATTGTTTGGAGAAGCACTTGCAGCTTAGAGCTCAAACAAGAATCAGTTCCACTCGGCTGCCTTTTTTTAACGTTATGCTGGAGACTGTGACATGTTGACACGCAGACGAACGCACCTTCTTTGCCGCCTTTCCTTTCCCCACTTTCTCCTCACCCTTGCTCGTTCTCTCCCTCTTTGTCCTTCCTTTGTTTGTGATGTTCATCTCTCCTCCACCAGCTGAGCTCACAGCACTTGACGTTCTCGGAGGGGAACGTGCAATAGACGGTAGTCGCTATGCCTTTAGGGACACCAGCATTTTGAGGATATTTTAAGATGGTACAGTAGTTTATCCGAACCTCTGGGTTCTGATTCTGCTACTGATCTTTAATTTAAATATGAGCAAAAACATTCATTTTGGATTATTAGAAAATAGGGGGAACTGATGGCTGTACGCTTTTGATAGCTTCAGTATGTTTCAAACCAGTTGAGTTGATACCAGTAATCCAAACTACTGATGAATGACCTCCGTTCCTGTTTCTAAACAATTTTTCCTAGGCCACAGTTAAGTCTTCAATCACAAAAACGTAAAGACAAAACAAACTGTGGTAATTTGGCTGTTTTTTTGCAGTAAAAGGCTACTGCAGCACAGAACCATAAACCCCACGGGCCGCAGTGAGAACAGGAAGAAGCACATCTGTCTCCTCATCATGTCAAGAAAACTGATCTAATGTATGTCGGAAAATCGGCTTTCAAAGATTTAGAAAAGGTTTTATTATGTGACGTGTGCGTTTTTGAACACGCACAACAGGTTTATAACTAACAGGTTTGATTTACCCTGTTGTCACAAAATGTTCAGCACATACAAGACCATGAAAACAGTCCAAAAAATAATGCAAAAGCATGAAAAAGCTGTAATGTTTTCTAACAACAGGTACAGTGACGCTTGACGCCTGTCGTCAGCTCGTTGATGATTAGCCTACTTCTCCCACACGTTTCCGTCAACAGATGTCTGTACTGTAGGTCTCTGAGCGATCAATATATCCAATCATTCCATTTTTATTTGGTTTGTAAACAACATGACTTGCAGAGATTACTCTCTTGGAAAATGTTCACAAATGTCACTTGTGGAACATGTAATGAACAATTGAAAATAACTACATATGAATTGTCTTGATTGTGACACCTCGACTTTGGTCCTGATTTGAATGTATTTGATGTTTACTCGCAGTATGTGCCAGTCTTGTTTTCTTTTGTTTCCTGCGTATTTAAGCTGAACTCAGATCCACACGCTCTCAGCTCCCACTTTTTTCCCCCTTTTTTTTCCTTTTTTCTTTTGTAAAAATATTAATTTGTAATGCAAAAAGGACACGTTCCACAGCCAGGCAGCAAATCAAATCTGTACACTTCATTGCCCTGATGATCATTTCTGGTCTGAGGTCATCCTGCCGACACTTCTGACATGTGTTGGTTAAATAAACGCACACAGGAAGAATTTGAAACGTATAGTTTTTTAATCCCGGTCACATATTTAAGATTTTAAGGTTATTTTACGCTTTGGTATAATTTAAATGATTAGCCAGAGATAAGATTTTGGGAAAGTCTGTGCAAATTACGTTAATTTTCTAAGATTGTTGTCACTGTGTATTAGTTGGATTATTATGACTATTTTGTGATATTAAAGATTTGAAAATAGGGTTGTCTGTTTTTGTTTGCTGCTGTTAAACAGGAATGTGATTTTTATTTTTGTTTGTTTTATACCTGATGATTTTGTGAGTCAAAAATTAACATTTTCAAACAAAGCTTCCTAATTTACTCCTTTTTTTGTTTTGTAATAGAGCCCACATGAATTAGTAGAAAATCTAACTACATAATGTAGTTTTTTTTTTGTCTTTTTTTGTCTCCATTTGGACAAATTGTTTCCCCGAACATGCGTCATCTCCTGAATTTTCTGAAGTACAGGAGAATGGTGCAGTTTCTCTGTTTGACCACCAGATGTCACTAGGTGTGTGTGCTTTTAATCTGATGTACTCAACAGCCTAAGGCTGTAACTCTGTAATCAGTTGCTATTTGGCCCATGCAGGGGTTTGATCTGGGAGTCGCTGTGTTGAAGTGACTAAACAAATGTCTCTCTCTTTCTCAGTAGGAAGACATTGATTAACTAGATTGGCCAAGAAAATGTTATTTCCCATTTGAATCTCTCTCTTCAAGTCCCCTGCTGGCCAAATGTAGACTTTAGTGCAGCCTTATGGATTTCTCAGCATTACAAGAGAAAATGTTAGTCCTCTAAAATGAGCCTTTATAAACGTGTCAAAGCAAATGCTAAATAACACTGCTTGCATCGTAAAAATCCATCAACCTCTAGCTGTCTGTTATTACCTGAATAGCATGCCAGTGCATGTTGTACTGCTGCTAATCAGGTCGGCCTCAGTGGGAAATGTCATTAAGGTAAGATTACTGTCATTTGTGATCCTTCCTTTTGCACGTCTCACCTCCTGCCTGTCGTCCTCTAAATCAACTGTATAGTGATGTTTGCTCCTCAAGCTCCTTGTTGTCAATCACACCTGAATATATACACATTAGACCACAGACCCTCCCCTGACCAGGTGTTGTCATGAAGAAAAAAAAAACTATTATTATTATTCTTAGTTTGGACACAGTTCTTATTTACATGGTGCTCACTGGAAAAGCCTAAATTTCAATGCCATAAATATAATTGTGTTCAAGCACCATATGCTTTCAATGTAGAGGAGGTCTGCTGGTGCAGATATACGACAACCTACAGTTTCACGTCCACACTGCCATATGGTGCAACTACAAGAAAAGTCCATTAGTGTGTATATATACTGTGTGTATGTATATATTTATTTATTTTACATTTCTGGCTGTCTGATAATGAATTCATCTTGAAATGGTCATAGCACTGCATATTTGTTTTATTAGATAGTTGATTTTAACTCTGCGTCTCAAGTTACCTCAGAAAAATGTCATCAGATACAATGTGCAGCTACTGAGACTGAAGCTGAGCGTGCGTGCGTACGTGCGTGCGTGTGTGTGTGTGTGGCCCCGGTCTCAGCCCAAAGCCTTCCTACTATTGGCTGCGCTCATGCGTGACAGTTTGGAGTAACGGCAGGATCCTTTTAGCCCCAGATTAGCCATATTCATAGGCTTTGCTTGTAAACACGCCCCCTCCCTCCTCTCCCTCCTCTTCCTCTCTCAGGTTCAACGCCGCTGTCTCTTTTTAACCCCTGCCGTCGTCCGCCGCACACTCATCGCCTTTTATTCTCGGAACAGCAGACCGGGGACTTTTAACTCTTTACTCCATTTAACCGGCTTGTGTGTGCGTGTGTGTGTGCTCTTCTTCGGTTCATCGGCCAGATGGAGGACTACCACAAACCGGACCAGCAGACGGTGCAGGCGCTCAGGAACATCGCCACCCGGCTCCGGATCAACTCCATCAAGGCGACAACTGCAGCGGGCAGCGGGTAAGGGGATGAACACGGGGAGGATAATCCGAGCTGGAGTTATAAAATAGTATGACACAACAAAACATGGTGACCGTCCTGGGCCAGTTATGCTCGTGGCTGTTTAAAGGACACATAATAAAGCAGGAACGTGGGGCCGCGCGGCAGTATAAAGCTGCAGAATGGCTTCATTATATTGTAGATGCAGAATATTTGCGCCCTGCGGAGTGCCACAACTGGAGGACTTTTTTTTAAATAATCGAATTCATTTTGTTTTATTCTTATCTCATCTCGTCTCCGCTGGGCGCAAATCAGTCCTCTGCCAACATGCGCAATTTACGCACTTTTCCAGAAAGGAGAGGACTTGGGTGTAAAGGGTCAGGGTTCATTTACTTATTACTTTTTGTACGAGCGTGTGTTACGGCGTTTCTGAGAGCACGGACACTGAATGCCTTTAACGAACAGGCGTGTTTGCTCTGCACAACCGCCCCTTCAAATCATAAAACATTTATTAAATCGCGTCGGATTTGGAGAGTCGGCATAGACCGCTGCAGGTGCACCGCTCTCCCTTAACCCGTTGCGTACTCTGTGATCCGTTATGTAACGGAGGAGGAGCAGGGGTCGCTGCATGATCCCGTGCAGCCAGTGGCGCAGCTTTGCAGGGCGACGTGGTGCGTGCGTGCGGGCGGGCAGCTGGATGGGACCGGTGAGCGCACGGACGCCGCTTCTTCCTCCCCGCCGCGCTTGCGTGCGCCGTTGCAGCTTGTCCAGCAAAATGTCAAGTAGCTGTCATTTAAACAGGGAAAGCATTTCAAAATAAAATCCGAACTGACAAACACGCTGCAACTTTATGTTTTTTATTTTTTTTGGAGTGATGGAAAATTACAGATTAAAATGGAAATAAATGACAGGATCATTTCTGCGTGCCTTTTTCAACAGCTGGTTATCCCACTTGCCAAAGAATACACAAAGTTACATTATACAGGCCAGCTATGACTCTACAATATATTACTGTGCATATGTTGCCTTTGTTGTGCTTCCTTTGGCATTCTGATTGATTAGAGTACTTTGATTTTCTCCTGTCAGTGATTGTTGGTGACTGAGATCTCAGAAGGCTACATTTCTTTATCTCTGCAGCTGAGCTCTCTGTATGAATGAGTGGACTTCAACCTGGAGCACATTTGTTCCCAGTAACCACATGGCCTTAAGCAGCTGATTCGAAGTCGATCTAAAGTTATTAACGAATGAAATTCCAGTTTGAAAACTTAAATTACGTACAGAATAATATATTTTGAATAGATGTGTGCTGTGATAGAAAAGGCCCACTTCAGCTCAAACTGAGTCTGTCTGACAGAGGAGAGAAAATGCTCTTTGAAAAATGGAAATTTACTGGAAATTTCTATTTTTCTTTTTTCATCAATGATACTAACACACAAAATAAGCACTGATCATAGGTCTACTGGGATGTTGGTGATAACTGAAACATGCACAGAATAATTATAGCCTTTTCAGTTTATCCCAGGTTTTTATTAATTCCATTTTATCACAGCCACAGTCGTCCATAAGCGCAGCAACAGTCACCTTTCATAGAGTATCATTATTCAATATCTCTCACTTACGTTTTTTTGATCACATTTTCCATTTCAGGAGAGTGAGGAAAAAGGCCTTCATGGAGGAGGCCTGAGTGAGGTATTATGTTATTGGCATGTGGTTTGAAAATAAAGAGAAGAATATCATTCAAGACATAAAACTTAATCTTAACCTATTTTGTGTTAAAATGCCTTGACTTTAACAGTTTGGGACTACATTGAATGATCTCTTTGTACTGTATGTATGTGCATGAATGAGAGAGAGTGAAAGAAAGAGAGAGAGAGAGAGAGAGAGAGACATCCTCCAAATGCATTTACACTTCTTTATGTGTGTGTTTGACAGAGAGATACTGTATATGTACTCACTGACTGTCTGACCCTGATAAAGTCAGTCTGACTAGCGTGCTGTCTGTCTTACATAACTCTCAGTTGGTCTCTGACTACAGTTGGTCTGGCATGAATTAACCCACTGGATCTTCTCCTCTGCATTTGCGTGTGAACAGTATGCCCTGAACACGCTTATAGATTTGAATGGACGGATCAGGAGACACGTCACTTTTTTTTAATTGGATTTCTGAGTGTCTAAATTCCTCTCTCGCCATCATTTTGTTGCAGTCATCCCACATCATGTTGCAGCGTGTCAGAGATCATGTCTGTGCTGTTCTTTCATACCATGAAGTACCGACCCGAAGACCCCCGTAACCCCAACAACGACCGCTTCATCCTCTCCAAGGTAACGCACACACCCACACTTGTGGGTGTTATCCTGATGCACGCACAGAGAGGAAACCTCTAAAACAACTGATTTACTCATTATAAGGTGACAAATATTTAATGTGCATGTTTTTTTATTCTAGTGTCACCAGTGTCCAAATAACTGATTTATATAAGGCTGTTCCACATGTATTACTATGCCACAAAAAATTAAAGTTGCACTGCTGATGTTTCCTGTCAGCGGGTTATCTAATAAATGAGCTCTGAAACAAGTTTCAAACTTGACTGGAAATTTAGTTTGAAGTTGCTCAAACGTCTGTAAACAGACCGTGCAGACAAGTAGTAGAGAGTAATGAGCCATGCGTTGATGTGTGAAGAGTGTGTGCTTTTATTCCAGCAGATCAGGTAATACAGTATGTGATCTTCCACTCTAACGTTTTGATCTTTCACCTCTGCCTCCTCAGGGTCACGCAGCCCCTGTGCTGTACGCCGTGTGGGCCGAGACGGGCTACTTGAAGGAGAACGAGCTCCTCAACCTCCGCAAGGTCGACTCCATCTTGGAGGGACACCCTGTGCCGGTGAGGTGACGTTCAGACCTGCAGGAATAACTGGGGTCTGAAGGTTTTTTATTCCAACATACCAACACATATGCATTAGGAATACATTAAAACCGTTACACTACCATTCTGTGTGTTGATTTGGGGTATTTTACTGGTATTTTGACCAATAGATGTTGATATGAAAGCTAACATTTTTACATTAACATGTACGATTATACCAATAAATGAACATTGAGGCGATGCTCATAGCCTTCTCTTCGACCATGAAAACGTGGATTTATTAAGTTTCCTAAGCTGTTTCATGATATCTTTTACCAACTCAAAAGATCATATTGAAAATGTTTTGTACTTAATGTTAAGTTTGACTTTGACTCCTGACCTCTTCCTGCATGCTTGGAGCTTATTTGGGCTTTGAGCAAACCTTTTGACAGCATCTGAGAATCTTATGACCGTGGAGATGTATGTCACTTGATGTAACCATACTGAAACTGTCAAATATGCAGCCTTTCAAAATCTTCCTCTCAGTAATTTAGGATAGTCTCGTGGTTCCTGCTAGACACAGTTTGCACTATAAGAATAAAGAGGCAATTGGCTTTCAGGAGTTCCCAACCTGCTAATTGAGACTATCCAAGGTGGTGGCAAGATAAATCTCACTATGATTAACAGAATGGTGAAAAAGACTAATGAATATCTTTCTGAAACACAAAAATTAGGTTTACATTTTCCAACCTTTCTGTGATCTTCCTACTTACAACACATTCTGCACATGGAGACATGAACACGCTTACACAGATAACAGACAAACTGTATGCTGGCAGGGACAAAGATGTTCTTGTGTGAGAGAGCTGGTCTGTCCTTGGCTCCTTTCTCCTCTGCTGCAGACATTAATGTCACATTGTTCACATAAACCCAGATATTGAAACCCTTGCTAGACACAGACTGCAGCTACTGTCCTGACAACACGACTGTCGCTGTCTTGTCTTGCACACCAAGAAATTAAAAATAATCCATCCACTGTATTTCAGGCTTTCTGTGTTTACAAACTCTCCTACAGTCTGTGGAGTAAGATGCATGTTGTGTGTGCTAACAGAAGCAGCAGTTTGTGGACGTGGCCACTGGATCTCTGGGTCAGGGGCTGGGAGCTGCCTGTGGAATGGCCTACACTGGAAAATACTTTGACAAGGCCAGGTAACATACACACAAATTGTCCTTGAAAAGAAAACGCAGAGACTCTCCAACATGCACAAGACATTGCATCTGCACATGTTAAGGTAGATGGTACGAAATTATGCATGACATGCAGTGAGCAGTGCTGACATGTGACATTTCAGGCTGCAGCTTTGCATCAAACCGTACCTGACAGGCCTGTTCTGGGTTGACATTTAGGCAGAGAGCCAGGAGAGCTGACCTCTGATCAGTTTTACCAGGATGAATGAGAACATCTGCTCAGATCAGAAACGACTCCAGGATGAGATCAAGTGGTAAAAAAAATCAGTGATAGAGATTAATTTTATTGAAACACTTCTGCCGCTGTGTCTTTTTTTTATATTTAACAGTTTCAAACATGTTTATATCACAGTAGATCGACCATCCTGAAATGCACGGTGGTCATCCACTACTCAGCTGAATGTTAGCAGTTTGCAGATCAGTCCTCATGGTGTCTCCTTTGTTCTAGTGTGATCTAGAAAGACCTGCGTGGTTTTCAGTCCAACAATAGAGAGAGCGAGATGGGTGTGTCCCGCCATAGGACACAACACATTCCATTCACATTTTCAGAGAACATGGATGTGATAGGAAAGCATCCGAGCTGAAATCTGAATTTCAGGAACACACCAGAACAGAGGCGAGAGATGGTCTCGAACACATTTTTGTTTTCACACACAGCAGACGCAGTGAAACAGGCGGTCAGGGAATGCCGTACTTGCAGTCTGAGTTGGCCGCCCTTGATATCTCTCACTCTGCATTCTGTGTGCACTCGATTGTTTCTGCTCTAATAATCACACATGCAAGAGCACCCCCCCCCACCCCCCCCCCATCTCTCTGCCTCACCCTTTACCTTCATTGTCTCTCCAAAAAAAATCCTCATGCTGTGCTTCTGTTGCATCTACATATACACGGTAGATTATATTGTGCACGGGGGGGGTGGGGCGTGCGTGTTTCCCCTGCGATGCTCGGAGCAGCTTGTGAAGCTAATTCGCTGCAACATAGTGGCTCAACATTCACTTGGAAGGCTGCATTACTGGATTCATCACATAATCTGAGACAAAAACCGCTGAATGGCAACTACATCAACCCCTCCTGGAGGTACACACACACACACACACACACACACGGAGCAGCAAGGACATAAAAGCTTTTGCAAAGTCTTAATATGTTGCATTTTATGTTGTTTAAGTGTGGTAGGAAATTAATCCCACAAACAAGCTTCTCCGAGGGTGGGATTTATTAAAATACAATACATGAATGAGCCTGTCAAATGCACTTATCAGCGAGACGGGATAACTGACATTGTTCATTGCTTCATGCTTACGTGACTCTGGTTCAATACTCTGCAGCTGCAAACATGTAAATATGAGATCGTTGGATCAAATGCGTGCAGCACTCATCCTCGTCCAGGCTTTGCACCAGACCCAGGGCATCAATTCATGGCCAAGTGTATCAATTGGAAGTTTCTTCTTTGTTGGTTTTGTGTTGGCAGGGTGACACAAAATGTGAGGTAGGTGTGTGTGTGTGTGTGTGTGTGTGTGTGAGCGCCAGTTGGATGGGTTTTCTGGCTGTTTTCACGGAGAGGTATCACCTTGTCTTGATCAGTTATTCTCACCTTGCAAAGACAGGATGAAAGAAAGAGAAGCACTCACACACTCACACACTCCTCACACCTCCTGAGGGATTACTTTACTCCTGCAGCTGAAGCACTGCCTCGGCCTGCAGTAGTTGGACTGGATGCCCTTCAGACTTGTGTGGCAGGTATTCTTTATTTTAGTAAAAATGTGACACAGAAGAAATTTTAGTTTCTGTACAAACCTGAAAATGACCTGAGCTTTTATACTGCCCTGATAAAGTCATCTGAAAGCAACAAAAGATGATTACAAAACATTACTGAGGATTGGATAATTCTTTAAACACAGACTTGATGATTATCAGCTAATGAATGAAGAGGAGTCGTACCATCCTGACCCTGCTGTTTCTTTATTTTAATACAGGGTTAACTGATTATTCTCAGTTTACTAAAGATTTTCAAAAAGGTCTAAAAGATGAGTTGTCTGCCTTTTTGAAAAATTCAACTGTATTTCTTACTTTAACACTTGCCAGTACTAAACTGAAATATCAAGGAAAGTCATCAGTTGCTGAAATGATCAGCCATAATAACTCAATGCACCTGTATATATCATTATGGATATGGTTTCAGAGGAGGAGCGGACATATTTTAGAAACCAACCTGCAGGGTTTAGAGAGCAGTTTAACTCTTATTTTTCCCCCTCCAGTCTCAAATCTCTCCCTCTCTCCACCTCTGTGGAATTCCTGTCTTCTCTTTCTTCCTCTCCTTTCTCTCTGTGCCGTGTGTTTTGTCTTTGCGCTCGGGGTTGGAATGCGTGGTGTAATGTGGCGTGTCTCGGCCTATCTTCCAGCTTTAATGAGAATGTGTCTATTTGACTGGAAAGCTGTCAGGAGTTGTTACGCCATGGGAGCAACGACTGAGGATGATCAGAGCTCAGCGGGGGGTGGGGTGGGGGGTGTAGTGTGTGTTTGTGTGTGTGTGTTTAGGTGTGAGGGTCAGCTGTCACATTGAGCCCTATAGGAGGAATCAGAGGATGGGAAGATGCGCCAAGAGGGAGGATGGGGCTGATATGGAAAATGACCCCCCTCTCTTTATTCATCTCTTTCTGTGGAAGCTGTGAATCGACTTAAAGACATGAAATCTCTCTCTCTGTTTGTAGCTATCGGGTGTTCTGCCTGCTGGGTGATGGAGAGCTGTCCGAGGGCTCGGTGTGGGAGGCCATGGCCTTTGCCTCATACTACCAGCTAGACAACCTGGTGGCCATCTTGGACATCAACCGCCTTGGTCAGAGCGACCCAGCGCCACTCCAGCACCACGTGGAGAAGTACCAGCGGCGCTGTGAGGCTTTTGGGTGAGCAGGGGGGGAGTCAGAGATTAATCAATTAATTATTTGCCATTTATTGAATAAAAATTCTGGTTCTGGCCAGTTCTAGTGTCCTTGATGTTTTATATTTTGTGTGTTTTTGTCAGCATGTATCTTTCTTTATGAGATACCCAAGTACACATACTGCAAAAGTCAAAGCTGAGATGACATCTGATCCTCAGGACCAAAGTGTGTTTCGAACAGTTTATGAAGATGCTATGACTTGATATCATTTATATTAGGTTGTGAAAATGTTGTGCTAGCTTGGGTTGGTTGGATCTGGCCTGCTGCATGTCATCCCTCCATCCAACACTTTCAGAGCACTGATATGGAATAAAGTGCTAATATGCTGCTGCAATATAAAGTGCAGCAGAACCATCACAAGTAGGGTGAAAGGCGGTGATGATTTTAGAGGCTCGCAGGAATTCCAGTAGGAAAAAGAAGCGGCACCCAGAGTTATATTCATTCAGGGGTGCAGAATTCATAGCAATGCACCTGCAGGACTGTATTTAAAGTTTGATCTCCTCTGTTTTCCCAGCTGGCATGCCATCATTGTGGACGGCCACAGTGTGGAGGAGCTGTGTAAGGTGCTGAGTCAGCCTCGCCACCAGCCACTTGCCATCATCGCCAAGACCATCAAGGGCAAGGGCATCCCAGGTACAATAATTAGTCACACACGCACACACAGTGATCCGCCGTATGTGAGGTTAATTATCAGTGTGGTTTTATCGTGTAATGTGTAGAATTTAATTAACATGTTGTGTTTCCTGTGTTATAACAAAAAATGGGTTGTTACTCAATAACCCTAATAGTATATAGTGGATGTGCCATAATTGTGTCTCTGTTTCAAATGTGGATATCGAACTCTCAGTGACATACTGTATTTCAAGCAGAACAATTCAAAGTAACCATAACACACACCATGTTTCATAAACATGACATCGGGCGTTTATTTCTAACCTGCTCCAAAAACCTGTTTCTAAATGATGACTCAGGAAAACGGTGACAACTGGCTGGGAATTATATTTCTGTCAGAAGTTTTCTTAACTGCCCCGGGGACCCACCGGCAGTGCGGAGGGGCCCTAACTCGCTGTAATCCAGGCAGTGCTTTAGTGCTTTAGCCGCTGCAGCTCCATAATCCCTCAGAATGTGTGCAGGATCCACTCGCAGCAGCAGCCCATTGTGCTTGTGTTGTGATAACCGTGGAGGGGAGTGTGTGCGACCACGTGTGCGTTTGTGAGAGAGAGAAAGAGACTCAAAGAAAGATAAAAAGACAGTTGTTATCACAGCAAGGTGTGTGCGTCTAAGAGAGGAGTAGGTCTCTGTATACATAAGATTGTGTCTGAAGTCGTGAGTGTTGTTATAATCCTGTGGCCTCTTGACTCTGACCTTTTTCACCTTTTTGAAGTAGCCTGTCGGGACCCACTCAAGTGGACGATTGTTATGAGTGCGACAGCTGGCCATTGTTTATTTGATGTGTGTTTGTATTGCACATACATAAAGTATGCAGGATAACTGGATGAATTTGATTTGTAGAGCATATGTACTTTATATGAATACCACAAGCATATACAGGTAATCGCTGAGGGTCCAATTAGTAACTAATCCTCACAGGATTATGTTTTATCAGTTTGGCTCGACTATATCTGCCACGTTTAACTCATGAACACATGGAAAATTGGAAAATATGAACGCTTTATGCAGCAACTTAACCATAAACAGTCAAGTTTTCTGTTTTTAAAAAATGAAAGTGGTGCAAAAGTTTGTTGTTATAACTTCCCTTCTGTTATGAGTTTGTATTGTCATGTATTATACTGTACATGTAGTATCCTTGTACTTGTTTGCTCTAGTCCTCAATAGTGTGTGTGTATGTGTGTGTCTTTCAGCGGCCGAGGATAAGATGGGCTGGCACGGTAAACCCCTGGCCAAAGACATGGCCGACAGCGTGATCAAGGAGCTGCAGAGCCGCATCATCAGCTGTAACAAGCGCCTCTATCCTGCTCCGCCCAACGAGGACGCGTCACCCGTCAGCCTCCGCAACATCCGCATGCCAAGTGCACCCAGCTACAAATCTGGAGAAAAGGTGTGTGTGATCAGTGGTGGCAGACAAACTTGATGTCTCGAATAGTCTTAAAAACTCAATCATTTGGGTTTTAAATTGACTTAATGGCACAAAAAAAATCAGCCATGCTGGGTATCTACTATACATCCGCAAATGTTGATTGTAGTTAACTGATTGGTTGTCTGATTGTCCCCGTGTAACCAGATTGCTACTCGGAAGGCGTACGGCATGGCCCTGGCCAAGCTGGGCCGCTACAACGACCATGTGGTGGCTCTGGACGGAGACACCAAGAACTCCACCTTCTCCGAGCTCTTTAAGAACGAACACCCCAACCGCTACGTGGAGTGCTACATCGCAGAGCAGAACATGGTGAGGAGGAGATGTTGGCTCTCTAATTAGATGGCTGGAGAGGTTGTGGACCAGTCGTTGTGTGTTTTTGCGGCCACATCATTCTTTGAGTAGCATTAACATAACAATGTTCTAACGTTCATGTTTTAGTTTTATCAACATCAGCATCGTTATGAGCCCTTGAGGGGTCCTCCCACACAACAGCAGGCCAATCAAAATGGGTCATCCGTCGTCTGTCTGGATTCATTAAAAATCTGCATCATGATTTAACATGAAATATTAAGCATCATTATGTCATTGAGCTCTGTGGGCTTTTCAGAGGCTTTTAACAACAGTAAGGGGGCTTATCGTGAGCTGATTACTGCATTACTTACAGATGAAAGCGAGGTCCTCTGGCAAATAGGGTGAATTTTGATAGTGTTGATAGCTTGAATGACTGATAAGGTCACTATTTCAAATGTCATATTATGAATTTTTATTAATTTTGATATTTGCATTGTCAATTAAAATGTACACATTTGTATTTGTTAAAATTGATCACATCTTAAAGAATCGGCTTGTTTTAACCTCATGAATGAGTAAATCATTTTTGTCTGTCTGAGCACAGCAGGTGTAAAACATACTATTTGTTTTTGATGGCTTATTTAAACAAGGCTAAGAGGCTACAGCTACTCTAGCAGCTGTGTGACACTGTACTTTTAGCAATTTGACAATGCTAACAGGCTGATGCTAAGCAGGTTTAATGTTTACCATAGTCTCCATCTTAGTTTAGCATGTGGGCATGCAAACATTTGCTAATTACTTCTAAATACGTACAGTGTAATAAGTACAGTGGAGGTTGATGGAGAAGTGATTAGTTTTAGCAACACTTGTTGTTGTTCTTAATACTCAATGTTTTGCTGGACTTCTTCAGGCTTTTTCCCTTCTCCATGCACCTTTGGAAGTAGGTGAAGTTGTGCCAGAAATCATGTCCCTGCAATGTGATTCGTTTTGGAAGCAAAGGTTTTTCTAACTCTTTCTTCTCTTCTTGTCCTTTCTTTCTCTCTCTTCTCTGCTGCAGGTGAGCGTGGCGATAGGTTGCGCCGTGCGGGACCGTAACGTGGTGTTTGCCAGCACCTTCGCCACGTTCTTCACCCGGGCCTACGACCAGCTCCGCATGGCCGCCATCTCTGAGAGCAACATCAACCTCTGCGGCTCCCACTGTGGTGTCTCTATTGGTCAGTTCTCTGTGTCTCCTCCTTTTCACCAATCACTATCTGACCTTTGACCTTTCAGTGGTTCATTTAGTCCCTCTAACATTTTACCAAAGCATATTCTTGTTGGTATCATTGTTATAGAGTACACTCGTGGTAACAGTAGGTGGCATTTTGTTGGAGGATTGTATAATGACATGCACAAGCATGATATTATGATTACAAATTGGGGTAATGAGCATTTTGTTTTTACCATTGTGGAGCGATCTTGTATGCTAGCCACTGTAACCGATATTATAGCTAATTATTATCTCACACACTCCTGTATATATTTAAATGATATGCTCTACTGGTCTTCCAAATGAAACCAATCAGTGACCTTTGACCCATAGAGTGAAGTAGCTGCACTCATTATTACCTTCACTGTGACCCTCCTTTCCTTTCACTACACCTTTTTCTTAAACACAGTTTAGCACAGTTCTGCTTTTGGATTGATTCAGCCCACTGAATGATATTAATAAGTCGAACCGATGATATTACATTTTTCAAATTCCTTTAAATGTTTTTTTAATTCCTCTGCAGTGGGCTGAACCTCTCCTCAGTATGTCTTTTAATTTTCCTGAATCCTAAATCCTTTTTTCCCCCCACCTTCTCACCTCCTCTGTTGCTCTGTTTGTCCATCTTCCTCTCCTGGTATCAGCACTCCTCCTCCTCCTCCCCTCCTCCCTCTCTCTGTCTCATGGAGGTGATGACAGAGCGGCCTGATTTCTCTTTCACCTCTTCCTCCTCCTCCTCCTCCTCTTCCTCCCCTTTGTCCTTCTCCTCCACCTCTTCAGGTACATTGCATGCCCACCTTCCCAGACTGAATGCATGCCAGTCTACCAGAAATTATTTTCCAGTCTAATAAAACACATGAGTCTCACTGTACCTGACTATTGTCCGCTTGGTGCTGCTATGTGTGTATATTTAGGCGAGGACGGACCCTCTCAGATGGGTCTGGAGGATCTGGCCATGTTTAGAGCCATTCCCACGGCAACCATCTTCTACCCTAGTGACGGTGTCTCCACTGAGAAAGCTGTGGAGCTTGCCGCCAACACAAAGGTACCCACAGTCAGAGTAAAAACCAGATAAGCTCTATCGTATTGAGTTATATGGGATCCAATCTTCCACAGTTATTGTGTTAAAACATACAGACCCATGTAGATTATTTCTGGTTTGTTTCAGGGTTTGTGTTTCATCCGAACGAGCCGCCCAGAGAACAACATCATCTACAACTGCAATGAGGACTTCCATGTTGGTCAGGCTAAGGTTTGTAGCAGCGTTTTCCCACCAACATCCTATTTCACAGTATGATCTCATGTGACTAGACTGTGTGCACGTTTCCATGAGTTCACATACAAATATATATTCACTTCCCATTCAGGTTGTGTATAAAACCAATGACGACCATGTGACTGTGATTGGAGCAGGAGTGACCCTCCATGAGGCTCTTGCTGCTGCTGAACAGCTGAAGAAAGGTACGAAGAAAGAGAGCGAGAAAGACGAAACAAACGAAAGCAACCCATTGTCAGCATAAGAGTGTAATGAACCATCAGTTTGACTGAGGCGCATCCCCCACCTTCCTCTCTCCTCCTTCAGAAAGAATCAACATCCGCGTGATCGACCCGTTCACCATCAAACCGCTGGACTCCAAGACCATCATCGACAACGCCAGGGCCACCAGAGGACGCATCATCACAGTGGAGGACCACTACTATGAGGGTGAGGAGTCTGGAGTCGCACATTTCCTTCCAAAAGCAAAACACATTTCACGTGGCTGAATTATTTTCTTTTACATATTCTTAACCTGATCAAACAAGGTGCACTAACCCAGCCTACAGCATCCAGGGTTCAACTCTGACCTGTCACATGACTTCATCCTCTGTCTGATCAATCCTGCCTCTTTCCACTACAGACTCTCCAACAGATCAAATTAAACATTTTAAATTTTAGTTGTTTTTTTTTTTATCTGATGAAATTATGAAAGAGCATTTTAAACCCCATATTCCTGTATAAGATTTGATGGTGCATAAATCTATTGAATTTTATGATCATGTCCAATTAAAATCGGGACAGTCACATCTGTGTGGAGTCCGTGGCATTAACAAGCAGACATAAGGATTATTATGCAGCTGCGTGCGTGTTTGTGCTGCTTGTGTATCAACTCATGAATAAAAATGCCTGGAGCAGCAAAGGACAAAGGTCTGTCTGCAGATAGAGGAGCTCTGAGAAGAACAGCGTGAGGAACCGTACGTGGCAGAGAATTGGGGGCGAATGTTGTGGGTGTGAAGAGACCAGAAACAGTATATGGAGGGGAGGGTGGAGGAGGAGGAGCTGGGAGAGCCTGTCAGGGTTTCTTAATTTCAGATCTGGCCTTTGGCGCTTGCTGACCTACATACAGTACCAGCATGACATAAACGAGTGTCCAGAATTTGCTTTCTCTCTCTCTCTCTCTCTCTCTCTTCTATTGTGTTTGTTTGTGTTTTTGTTGTCCTACATGTAGCTGCTTTCTCCACCCGCTGTTGTTGAGATTACCTCAGTCTACTTGCCATGATAGAGCCAAACAAAAAAAGGGAGACAGCACTGGTGTTTGGTCTGCGCTTCAGCATCCCTACCTTAACACACACACACACGCAGTATATTCAGATTCATGTGAGTGGTTGATTACATGCTGGTCAGATAATGTCAAGAGGATTTCTTTCATCAGTCTTTCGAAAAAGTTGAAACACAATAATATTCTTATATTAATGGGTATCTGAATAGTAAACATTTGGCATATTGTCATCTTAACCACGATTATATCACAGCATATCCCGAGAGTCTGATGGAGCCACAGAAAAGTGAGCACAAAGCTAACCCAAATGATGCACGACTTCAGCTCCCTGTAAAGTGCACATTACAATACAGCTGTGTTAATATTCATAGTGCCATGTTTTACCGGTTGATATATAAAGAAAATCATGCACCACACCAATTTGTCAAGATCTGAGCTGGTTGCAACTTTGAAATACTACGGCCAATTTAGAATTTTAAGCCTCCACAAATAGTTAGTTAATTTATCTTTTCCAAACTTTCTCCAGTGCCATCACAACACCTTACACACTTTCGTTATTTTAATGAGTGGCTCTAAAATTTCCATTGTGTGTTGAATTTTCAGACTACAGTTTGACAACAACACACACAAAAAAAACTGAGAAATTGTCATATACATGCAGGCATTTTTAGGTAGAATTTTTTTTTACAACATGAATACACAACAAACTCAAAGCGTAGAAAAAATTTGCATATAATGTGTAATTGGGACACAGTGCATGTCTCTCTCGTGTAAACACCAGTCTCCAGCTAGTACAACCAAAGGCTGGAAAAAAATTAGTGTGGAAAGACTAAGAACATGTAATTACTTTTCTCATTCCTCTGCTTTCATGTTCACTCAATCTGAAACATCATAGTTGAGCGACAGTTTGGAGTGAGAAGTAAAAACAAAGAAGGGGAGGATGGAGTGAGAGGAGAGTCTTAAGGGGGTGAAAGTGAGACAGAGGGAGTGAGAAAATCGAGGGAGGGCGGCGTCCGTCCTGTCAGTCTACATCACATCGCTGCAGAGCTCAATCGCCCGTGAAGGTGTGTGAGATTTAATTTGACAGAAGGGTGGAAATCAAAAGAAGGAAAGATGGAAGATGAAAGAACAAGTGAGAGACCTGAGTCTGAATATTAGGAGACATTTTTGTGTGCGTGTGATTTGAGTGAACTGACCCTTTTTAACCAATAGTCCTGACTGCTCTATATTCTGACTCCTCAGGTGGTCTGGGTGAGGCAGTGTGCTCGGCGGTAGTGAATGAGACTGGCTTCACCGTCCACCGACTGGCAGTTTCCCAGGTGCCCCGCAGTGGCAAGCCCCACGAGCTGCTCCGAATCTTTGGCATTGACCGTGACGCCATCGCTCAGGCGGTCCGTAAGGTGCTCAGCAGCTCCGCCAACGCCAAGTAAGAACGTTGCAACAGCGGCAGTAGCGGCAACAATATGGTAAAGGACTCTGTGGTGAACTGGCGAATCACCATGGAGACAACAAACAAATAAACCAACACGGAAGGAGGGGAAGCACTTCTGGCCCACTCACGCTCTCCTCCTCTTAAAACAATCTAAAGCATTCGTTTAAAAAAAGAATAAAAAGATAACATGGTTTTTCTCTTTAACTGTCATCTATGTGGTTTTGAGACCCCAGATTTTTACCCCATCAGTTTGTGAGTTCAGTAAACACACCCCTCCCCTCCCCTTCACACACACACACACACACACACACACACACACACACACACACACACACACACACACACACACACACACACACACACACACACACACACACACACCCACCCCCCTCCACCCTCTAACCCCCTTCCTACCTCCCAGAGAAAGTTCTGGTACTGCTGTAGTGTTTCAGTAAAAGCAGTGAACGTGGTTTGGATTAAAGTGAAGTCTTTTTATATTTTCTGTGGAACCCCTCTCACTTCTTCGCCGCAGCGTTTCGCTCATCTGCACCCGGTATGACTTTGTAAATCCCACCCGACTAGATCGAGCAGGGTGTGGAGAAACTCTGGTTTGGTCTGTTTGAGCACTGACTGTTTTTAACCCTTTTTGACCCTGACTTGGATAGGACTGCTTCACACCAATAAAGGGATGGTTTCTTCACAATACCTGTGTCTGAGGTCTTTCTTGTGGGTTTTGGTTGCATGAAACAAGGGTCCATTGTCACAGTGAAAGAAACATTGCACAAAACCTGCTTTCTTTATTTTCATTGGGTGCGTACTTTGTATGAGTACAACGCCACATTATTTTCTTACAGTATATTAGACTAAAGAAGTATTATTACCTCTGTAGCCCATGGCAGGAACTTCTGATAAAGGCCTTTCATTTTTAGCTAGCAGCATAGCTATAGCAATGACGACAGTTGGGCAGTACACCAAAAGTATCTCTTGTTTTAATCTCTGCTAAGTTTTCATCCAGCGCCACCAACAGGTCAAAATTCCCACTTATTCAAAACAAGTAAGTTAAGTACACGACAAAAGATACAGTACCTCCAAATAAAAAGACCACATTCATGTCACCAAGCTAACTGTGCTTGTTAACATGCTAATGAACTTTAGCATCTAAGACAGCATAGTCCTGAGTTAGCAGATACACAGGCAGATATACTGTTAGCAAGTTACTATGATAACTGTATGAATGCTAACGTGCTAGGGCTAATTGTGGTAGTTCACGCTAACTAATATTAGAGTTGGCATGTCAAATTGGCATGTTAGCATGCAAGTATTCACATGGCTCAACCTAAGAATAACAGCATATTTAATTGGTATAAGTTGCACCAATTGAAGATGCCTGCTTGTGTTCCTGTATATGGCAGAAACATCAGGTCTTAACTAATAAAATCTAACACATTTTGACATGTCATAGTAGGAACAGCGCAGGTGTAAATGATACAATTAATGATGGCCGAATTCCATGTAGCTGCTCAGTTTCAGGGTCCTGGTATTGTGCATTCGCGCTCACTGTCATGGCTTACCTGGTCTCTTCAATAGTTTAGAGCCATCATTGTTATTAACACCTGTGCTTTTCCTACCATGATAAGTTAAAATGTCTGCTACAAAAAAAGGCCAATCAGCTTTGCAAATGTTTTATGAGGAAAGAAATGCATTAAAAACATTTGTTAGAGCTCAAGTATGCACACGATGCATTTTGTTTGTTTACAAGAAAACTCCACGTGGCACTTTAAAAGTGTGCTTATGTAACTTTAGCTGAATGGTGGCCACAAGTGACCACAACGGGCTAATGATAAATGCCAACACTAGTTATAATACCAGGCCACTTAAGGCCACTGAATTCAACTTTTCATTTGTAAGAGGAAGAATGTTTAATTTGTTCTTTCTTTACAGTGTCACTAAACACTCCCTCTCTGTCATGTCCAGCCTAAACACCCAGTTTCAACCAGAGTAGATCAAATCACCACCATCAGAACGTGAATCCTGATTTTCAATCCAAAATGAGATCTCTGCCCACCAATATCTGACTAGTAATCATACAAAATGACTGACAAACTGAAGATGAAATAATGGTGGTTTTGAGAAGATATAGTCAATTTAAGTCTTTGAACAGCATAATGATAAAACCTCTTCAGACTGGATTGTCAAGACGTCATATAGCCCGATTACTCCAGATCCACCACCATTTGGTCATGACATAAACGGCATGTTTAAGTTCCCGATTTAATGATAAAGATGAAACACCAACATGTTCACTTTCTGCTGGACAAATAATTGCTTTAAACTTAGAATAGTTTTTTAAATAAACACATTTTAAATAAAATGCAGGTTTTCCATTCAGGAGCAGCAATCCAGACCTTTCTAACCATCTTTGTCCAATCTTTAGGGACGGCCGGTGAGCAGAAAACGACTTGTGGGTTCTTAGACATGAACAGTTTTGTATATAGAGCTCAGCCCATCCTTATGCAGTCTGTGTGTTCATTAAGTTTAGGTTAATGTGCCCTGGTGACCGGTTGAAGTCTGTAGGATCGTACAAGCCCTCATCCACCATGTGGTGTGCATATTTAATGTACGTTAATAATTGAAAAGCCTGATGAAAGATTCATGCAGGCTGCAGCATGTGTACGTGTGCGTGAGCATCTGAGACGCCAAGAAGTGTGTGTGACGCTATGAGCGTGTGATATATTGTATAGCATTTTAACTGTTCATATCTCTGTCCTTGAATTCAGCAGGAGGGTTCAGCAGTAACTCAATGTTAACATTTATGATTGCCAATACGTGATAATAATAATAATAATAATAATAATAATAATAATAATAATAATAATAATGATAAGAATTAAAAGACATTGTAATCTGGTGCCTAAATGAATGATACAAATGCTAAAAAATCTTCAAAATTACTTAGGGAACCAGATTTGAAAATGACAGTTTGACTGTACTGTTGTGTTAAACCCTTGTATCTTGCTCAACTTAATCGCTGTGATTTTCGAGATATTCAGGTTCATTTTAATGCCTTCATAAACACAGTAGTTTTTTTTACTGTTACTTGAACCTGTAGAGGAACTTGTAATCTTTCAACTTAGACCACGAAAATCAACAAAAATGGAGGTAGAAATATGTCAGCAGTTACATACTGATATAATAATTGTGTTGTTGTTTTTTTATTATAACCAAGTAACTGGTTAGCTTTAGTATTGAACTTTTACTTGTCTGAATTTTTGGAATTTGGACTTAAGCCAGGGTTTATTCTCAAGTCAGATCTTCATGGATCTGAGAAATCTCAGTGATTCTGTATAAATCTTCCATAAATGTAGACAAATAATCCCCCGGCACTGCACACAAGCTTCAGTCAAAGGTAAGCAGCCGTTTCAGCGTGTTTCTAAATGCGTACAGATTTAAAGTTTCTAGCAGCCATATGCAGGATTAAAATAAGACCCTCTTTGTCCTTGTAACTAACAGCGGTGTCTTACTGTCCTCCTCAGTCCTTTGAACTGTGTACTGACCGAACTCCAGCTGGTGAGAAGGACCACAGAAGATTGGATGTGATATTTGGCGACGACCTTTGACCTCGCTCCTATAGCACGGCGGGAGTCTGTCTGGTCTTTGAGGTGGACAGGGTGTGTCAGCTGTGAGTGTGTGTGAGGGGGAATAGTAAAATGGACTGACAGATTGTGTGTGTGTGCATGTACACTTATGTGTGTACGTGTTCATACTCTTCACACACACTGTAGGTGCTGGGAATGCAGACAGGCTGGGCGTTCCTGTCTGACGGCCATCTAAGCATATGTCTGTATATCCCTCAATCTGTCGTATGGATTCTTCTCCACTAATGCACAGACGAACCAACACACATACACACACATTATGGTACATATGAACACATGTGGAGTGGCTCACACACCTCCTGTCAAACTAAATCACTGCTACTTCATTGCCTTCAGAACACACATACTGTACATTCAAAGAATTAATTAATTATAGTAAGCCTGTACATAACAAACACACTACGTACGCACTCACCCACTGAAACCACACAAACACTCACACAATCCAGGCTGTCACAAACCCTCACTGTTCATTCAAGGCCGCACATACTAACAGAAAAGTGAATTTTATACAATGATTGGACACTTTGTCGCTTTCTTGTCATATGTAGGGCCAGACAGTGCTACAGGGTTCCCCACTTCCTTCCACTTCACTGAGCCCCCGCCCCCCCACACACCCCCACATTAACAATCTACCTCATGGCCAGTTTCTCAGACACAAAGGAATATCAATGTAAAATACACTGTCTCATAATAACATTTTAAAGGGTCAGTAAATCTAAATCACAAAAAAAGATACGATGTATCTGCTCACACACAAACACTGAAAGAATACGGTGGTGATTGAAATAGAATTTCTAATGCTGAAAGCACTAAAAAATGACATGAGAACTAAACTAAACAGCAACGTCTCTTTCCAAGAACCACGTGCTGAGTGGAAAAGTATCCTTTGATAAATAACAGCAAGGAAAACAGCAGATTTGATGAATACAATTTTATTTACCTTTCCAACACACTCCTTCAAGGTGATTTTAATTCAACTTGAACATCAAATTCAACTCAATAGAAAATATGCTAAAAGTTCTATTAATCAGACACCATATCTCATGATGTACACAATATAGAATTATGTTGTTGTGCAAAAGCTTAAAATTATAGTTTAGACAACTGAGGAGAGACACTGAGCTGTCTCTTAATTCTGTAACTAAAAGACTTTCTAGACACTTACATTTAAACACTCAGTACTGTATTCAAGCATGAATGAGAGGCTTCTCTCCCACATTAAAAATCACTTAAGCAGCGTAAGCACACACTGCAGGAGAAAAGTGTTCAATCTGCAGTGGGTAAAATAACTACACCTTGTATGAGGCACAATCTTCACAAGTTGTAAAACAAGAACAGGAAGGTCAAATTCCCAGTTACTGACTGCCCTTTATAATGTGTAACAGAACTGCAGCTTCACTCTTTGTGCGCAGAAACTAATATGGGTCATAATCGGCAAAAGTGGCAAATATGTTAATGGAGAATTGATATGATTTTCATCCGCTGTTGCATTTTATTCTTTTCCACTGTGGGCTGTTTTGTGTGAGATGTTTCTCCTCTCTCTTACTTTCCTCCTCACCCCATCTGTCACATCCTGTCAGTCAGAGCCCCCCTCCCCCTTTAGCTTCTGTACTCATCCCCGCAGTCCCCGATGAGCGGCATGAGGTCCCTGGAACGTCGTGTCACTGCTTCAATGGCGGCGAGATCTTCCTCCGTCAGCTTCAGGTCAGGGCTGCAGCTACGCAGACTGTCACTGATGTGCTGCCCTGCCCCTGTGACGCCCAGCCGGCAGCCCACAATGACCCCGCCCACTGCAGGGCGATCCAGCACATAGCGTGTTGCCACGCTGGCCACTGAGCAGTCGTGTTTCTTGGCAGCGGTCTCCAAGGTGACAAGGAGGTCCTGGAAAAGACTCCAGCCACCCCAAGTGTCGATCATGTTCTTGTACTTAGAGAGGGAGGCGGTGTAGAGCTCCGCCCTGGAATTAGGCTCCACCTTCCCTAGATAACGCTCTGAGAGTAGACCTCCAGCTAAGAGAGGACAGGGATGAAGCACAAAGAGTGGAAAGAGGGGTGGAGTAGAGAGGAAGTCGAAGGAGTTAAAGCAGTCAGGGAGGACGGAGTGATAGGAGAAGTGGGAGGAAGAGGAGGAGGAGGCGGCAGGAATAAGAAGGAAGAGAGAAGCTCGGAGAGGAGGAAGTGGGCAAAGTGAGAAGATAGAGAGAAAAAAACAAGAAGGGAGGAGAGAAGCAATGATGATGCAGAGATAGAGGGAGAGGAAGGAGTAAAGATGATCAAGAGGGAGGGCAGAGGAGAGAGGAGAGGATGTGTCGTCACATCGACTGACTCCATTTTTAGAAA
Source organism: Enoplosus armatus (assembly GCF_043641665.1). Taxonomy (NCBI): domain Eukaryota; kingdom Metazoa; phylum Chordata; class Actinopteri; order Centrarchiformes; family Enoplosidae; genus Enoplosus; species Enoplosus armatus. Next base: position 8,490,858 of record NC_092187.1, read on the forward strand.
CCCTCCATTTTACATCTTTACACCTTGATGAGAAATGTGCTGCTTACAACATAAAAGATGAAATAAACGTCTACTGGAGTAATATTCATGTGTTTATGTCATGCAAATGATAAAAATACATTCATGTGTATATATATATATATATACACACAATACAGTAACTAGATTTAAAGAAAGCTGTTGTATCTCACCCAGAGTGCCATAAGTGAGGAGCTGGATGTTGTTAGCCAGACAGAACTGGTCCATCTTCACTGCAGGTCGCTGGTCAATCAAAGAGTACTGAACCTGCATGACAGACACATTCAGTACAAACATGAATAGATGCTCTGAAGGTGAAGGAGAGAGATGGAGTATTAACATGCAGGTGGAAGTGTTACCTGGTTGCTTGAGATGCGGATGCCTCTGTCGGTGATCTCCTCCAGCCTCAGTGTGTCAAAGTTAGTGAGGGCGAGTTCCCCTGAGGGGAAAAAGAAGAAACAGGTGGAACCTTCCCAGAATAAAAATAAAGAGAAGAACGACAAGAAACAGATCCACTTCCCGTTTATGACACTTGAGACATACTGTACTGCCGTCAGAGAATGTGTGTGAATCCTCCTGGCTGTGTGAGACCAGCAGCATTAGAGCCCGATTTTTAGAAATGTTTTAGTCGACTTCTGATATTGATATTCAAGAGTTCAACTAATCAAATAATGATATAGTGGTTAAATTTTGTTTTTAATCCCTTACATGTGGTTATGATTTGATATTTCATAGATAAACAATAAACCTGCCAAAAAAGTTGACAGTAACTTAGTTACAGTAACTTAGTTACTGTCAACCACTTAGATTAAAGAGTTGTGATTAATAATGACTCCAGCAGCTGATGAAGACCATGAGATGCAGTTGAAAGCTCTATAAAAAGGCTTGAGTTAAGTTTATTTTGTCATTACCATTTCCAGGTCAATCATGAACTCTTAACTCAAATATACATAAAATGCAGCCTATAAAACATGAATATATTGACATTTCCCAACATTCAGTTTGATGCCAATACTGATATATCTGTGATATCATCAGCCGGCTAATATATATTTGTGTGTGTGTGTAAATTAAACATTAAGTGGTCGGCAAAGTATCCAGGTGGACTGAGTTACTTTTGTCTCTTGGTCATATTTACAGTTTGTATCGTGTGTATACGTACGTATTAATCCCTCCTGCTGCAGGTCGGACAGGTGTCCCAGTGCGTCCAGGTATCTTTTGTCTCTATAGTCCCACCAGTGGAACTGAACACAGTCCAGAGTGTCCACCTGCATACGGGTCATGGAGCGCTGCAGCGCCTTCTCCACCACCTGCACACAGAGAGACACTTCAGCCCCCGCTTCTACTTCACACAGTAAAACTGACTGCAAAGCATTAAACTCATTTAACAAGCAGAGTTTTATTCAACCTCAATGTCCAGATTCAGAATCTGCATACATCAACACGCATACACAATACCCAAGTGTAGCCCAACCGATACTAGATTATGAAAGAAAGGTGATATCGATATTCATATTTAGAGTTTCTATAACAATATATCGTCATTGTTACTTATCGGCTGACATATACACAGATACCAATATGTCTGACCTACATATCGGCCGATATATCATTCTAGCATCTAGAAACATGATCTTGGGTTACTTATCTTTGTTTACTGATGATTTATTGGCATACTGTAGGTGCAAATCCTATTTTAGTACGCATGAAACCACAAATATAATCTGAAGTTGAAACTTATTTGAATTGTTTTCACAGCAAAGACCTCATTAAACAAAGGACATAGAGGGAACCATTCAACGCCAACAAAGAGCCCAAATTTCCTGAGAACTTTCTACATAGCTTTACATCTGTTAAGTGGACCAGTAAGCTGGTGTCCTGGTTCTTTATTAAGACAAACTCTGCTCTCCGGTGGGTGACATCATTCTAACTGTAAGACCTAGCAGACTGTGTATGAGTGTCACTCTGATCTTGACCCATGTGTCAGCGGCTCACCTTGCGGTCCATTGGTCCTGGTCTTGGCACATATTTGGTCAGACTCTGCAGAGTTGAGATGTCATTCCCAGAGGATTTGCATTTCAGCTACAGATCAGACAAACGAGTCATAAACATTTTAATTTCAAACTCCAAACATTTGAATTGAGCTTTGCCTTGCTTCTGTAGCTTGTACTTATCTACTATAATATATTATACCATGCTGAATATCTTGCAAGTATGAAATGCTGCATAACTGATTTTTACTGCCAAAAATACTGTAAAGCAAATGATTTAAATGCAGGAGTGACAAAGTATCTGTCGATCAGCTCATTGTAACAGCGACAAAAAACCTGGAAAGCATGTTTAATGAGAGCAAGTGTGAGACCGAGAGAAAAGCTGGTCGGATGAGAGAAAGAGCTCTCTGTTTCTCTGCACGTTATTCCAGGTGAACGGCTGAGACCACGGTCGATACCATTAGACTGTCACTGCACATCAGCCACAAAAACTCTGCACTGAAACACTCCGGGACCTCTGAGAGTGTGTGTGTGTGTGTGTGTGTGTGTGTGAGTGAGAGAGAGAGTGTAGTGTGAGAGCATTTCTTACTGTGTGTGTTGAGTATCTGCGACTCTGTAGTGAACACAGACACTAACAGCTGGATGGAAAAATCAATAACCAGGCAGGACTGAGCTTACAGGAATAAACCGTATGAATGACAACTGGATCCATCACACTTTATTACAATAAAGGAACAAGGAATTCAGGAATGTATTTCTGGATAATATGCAAACAGAAAATCAATTAACTACTTAAATGCTTTTTGGAGTTTTTACTTCAGCATTATTCCCAAACATAATCCTGGGAATGCTGTCAGGTATATTCAAGCAAAGGTTTTCAACCAGCAGCCTGTTTTCTCTTTGAATCTGTCTCTTGTTCTCTGTCTTTGTTTCTTGCTTTCTTTGTCTCTTTCTTGTAAAGAAACACACACACACACACACACACACACACACACACTGTGGCCTCTGCAGAGCTCTCACTTCTATCTACAGCAGTGCATCAGCTCCCTCTTGTGTTTTAGACGGTTGAATCAGGCCAGAGTCTCCAGTGTTTTCTATGACTGATGTCTATACAAATTGTTGTAGTGATCAACTTTACAAACTGGCAAGAGTTGGGGATAAAAAGTTGCATCTCCAAATTATGCTTTGCATTTTCCATATTGTCTGTTTGGTTTTAAAATAATTATTTTGACAACCAGTGGAGTTAGGATTAATCCCATATTTTAAAGCTGAGAAAACTGTACAATTCTTGATTTGCCATCCAAATCAATTACATTACAGTTTCCAACAGTAATTATTTACTAAAGGGAATAAAACTTTCCTCACACCAAACTGTATAACATGATTCAAAGCAGATCTAATCTGTTATTGCGTTATTCTCATTTTTGCCACATTGTCGCCCCTTTATAATAATGTCATGTATTGAAAAGAGGGAAACTGATCAAGACAGCAGGTAAGACGGTGTGCCTGTGTGCGCAAATGAAGTGCTTATTTGATCCCACTTGCTCATAAACGTGCCTACCTTGACACGTGTGTGTATCTGTGTCTTTGTGTACCTGTCTGTTGAACTGTCCAAATATTTCCTCTGCAGGCCCATAAATGTCTGCCATGTCAAATGTGGTCAGACCAGCGTCTACGTAGTCCTGCATGGCCTCAACTGGAGAGACAAGAGGGAGACATTTATTATTATTATTATTATTATTGTTGTTATTACACTTTTTACTTTCCTGACATTGTTCACACAGCTTCACTTTGAGTCTAGCAACACAATGGTGTGATTATCCATGACTTTCCATAGCCAAACTGGAGAGCAGTCCATAATTTAAAAATGGATATAGAAAGGTATGAGACCTAACTTGATGAAGACTTTGTGGTGTCTATCAGATGATTAATCATTAGATGTCTCGTGAATTACATCTAAAAAAGTGTACAGGTATTCCAAGCGAGTGATCCTGTCCAGTGACTCCCCAAACTTTTCAACTTGCCTGCAGTAGTATGTGGGTGAGTGATTTACCTGCTCGGGCTTTATCCACTGCTCCGTGCGCCCCGGACACCTGCCACATCCCGTTCAGGACCCGGCAGATCTCCAGGCCTCCGGACAGTCTCACTTTGGGCACCTGGGACATCCTGCTGCCAGCGCCGGGGAAGAACACACGATAACTTTCTTTATTTCATGTTAGATAAAAGGAAAAAACATAGCTTTGTGTTTCCTTGTCAGCTGTCCGTGAACCGGGTCAGTGCATAAACATTCAAATCAGCTACTTCAATAGAAGTAACGTCACCTCTCCTACAAGACGTACCTGAACCACCACCAGCACACCAAACCACAGCTCACAACACCGAGCAGTTACAAAACATTTTTGCGTAAGCTCGTTATAAAAGCCACGAGTGTTTCGACCAATAACGGGTTCTGTTTAAACCGGAAATTAACTTCTTCTTCTTCTTCTGCAGGTTGACTGCTTGTTTTCTGCCCCCTACTGGATAAAAACGCTCACTTCTCTGGATAAACATCTGAACCTGTGTCGACTGTGTCGACTGTCGAAGGGAAGAAACCAAGTGCTTTGTAGAATAATGAGGCACAGAGACGTGAGACAGTAAAAAATGATCTTTACTTTTCGGTTAAATCCACACACCACACATAGAGCGCTCCCTCCAGACAACATGCTGTAACAGTCCCAGTTTGACTTTCTCATCACTCCACTGTTGCTGCCACCTTCTTCTTCTTCCTCTTCCTCCTCCTCTTCTTCTTGCCAGGCGTACTGTCAGCCTGCCCTTCTGCAGGCGTCGGCGTGTCCTCGGTCTCTGAAGCTTCAGACTCTTCTTCTGAAGCTGCGGGTCTCTTCTCGCCGGTGGACGGGCTGCGTGGCGTCGCCTCCACAACGCTGCGACAGAGCAGACAGAAAGGTCAACTAATTTCACAATACAATGGTCACGCCTTTAAAACTTGGAAAATCACACTCGGAACCTTAATATTAACACAAACTCCATTTCAAGCTCAAGATTTTAACAAAACAAACAAAAACAACATTTGCACATAAGATACATTCAACTCTGTCTTTACAGGCTGAACGGTCTCCATCTTTTGAGGCAGGATGATGACTGAAGCACAGGTGTAGAAGTTGAAATCAGACACCAAAAACATATAACTACATAAATTAAATCAGAGATGAATGTGAATGGATGCACAAAATATGTTGTCTACATAATTACCATTTTACAAATTACTGGCATTAAAACAGCATTATAATTTGACGCATTTGCATGTAGATAAAATAACTTTAATTGCAATATTTTTTTAAATGATTACAGTAGAATTTAAAACTTCATTATACATATCAATAACTTAACATGACACCCCAGTATTTACCTTATCTGAACCTCCGGCTCCTGCTTCTTATACCCAGCCTCACTGTGTTTCTCCAGCAGAGCCACGAAGAAGCCGTGTGTGCGGGTCTTGGTGGTGCTGGCACGCAGACACTGAGTGAGCGGCTGCAGGCCTCGTTCAGGCCACTGAGCCAGCAGAGGAACCAGCCTGGGGGGGACAAACACAAGCGCATTCAGGGAGCACTTCCGTCAAAATTGGGGAGACACATGCTCAAGTATTTGTGCAGGTATAAAAACATCAATGGTTTTATTTTGATTCAGTGAAAGTGGACGGTTGCTACCTGAAGCCGGGGTTCTGCTGCAGACACGCCGCTACGACCTCCTCGTTCTCCTGGCTGTGGACGGAGCAGGTGGAGTAGACCAGGCGCTTCAGGCGAGGGAACCTGAGGCCGTGGTTCAGGCACCGCAGCTGGAAGGAGGCCAGGGAGGCCAGACGAGCCTGATCCTTCTCCTGGTCCGCAGCGGAGGCATCGTCTGCTAGACACACCATACCTGGACCCCACACAGATTACAGAAATTATATTTAAATTAGCTTGTATATGGGCACACGAGTATTCTGGTTATGATCAGATCTTTGTATTTGTGACATGTGACTAGGTTTGTGATCGGTTTCCTTTTGCCACACCTGCTTCTTTGACTTGAACTACAAGAAAAACAACCGATATGATGATGATGATGACGACAAAGTGGATGAAACATTAGGTACCGCTTGTAACTCGTCTCACATTACTAGCGATAAAATGGAGAAGCCAAATACACAAGAGTTTGAAAATACAACAGTGACAAGGGAGCCACACACAACTGATGACATAACAGGACAATTCAGTCAGTCGTGTTTTTAACCATTTGTTGCAATAACAGCCTGCAAGAGAGAACATATTATTATAGCATCTGATAAGCAGAAAAGCCTACAAAGACACTACTTAAACATGTTGCCCATACCTATCTGCATATTTGGCTTTTGCTCTCTGTATGCGTTTGGAAATGTCTGAGCATCAGAAGATGCAATAGATATTCATTGATGCTTCCAAGTTTCAGCATGTCAATTCTCTCTGAGCCTTTTGAAAGCCCTGATTCACCACTGCGATTTTCAACTACAGATTTACAGTACTATCAGCAAATTATAGTTCAAGTATCAAAGGAAGTACTTGTTGAAAATGTCCCCTGTGATTAATACATCTTACATGACATTAGATTTTTAACACTGATGCAACGTGTATGCAGCTTTTTACTGTCGTAACTGGTCGAGGTGGAGCCCGCTTACGTACGTTAGATACAGTCAGGTAGTTTTGTCTAGTGGTTCCCAACCGAGGGGTCAGGTCCCTCTAAAAAGGGTCACAAGGTAAATCTGAGCAGTCGTGAGATGATAAAACAAAAGTTCTGCAACACACTTTGGACATTTTTTGTGAAATATTGGATAGTTTGGGCCTCAAACAGCTATTTAAATAAAATTATATTAGAAGTTCAGAGGTTCACTTTGGTGGAACTGCTAACAACTCATAGACTTCTGTAAAATAACTGCTACTATAAACTATAGGGGCTCACTGGGATGTCAAGGACTCAGAGGCCTGTAAGAACAGCCGACAGATGATCAGAAACCTGGAAACACTATAATCATGTACACACAGGGATAAGTGGTTACTCTACCTGATCCGCTGCAGGATGGATCCAGCAGGACATACTCCACATCTTTATACTGCGCACTGTCAGGGTCCACCTTCAGGAAGTCCTGGTTGGCCAGCTGCTGACAGGTGACCCCAGCTCGGAGCAGGAGAGTCGACATGGTGGCCAGACGCTTGGCATCCAAATCAAAGGCAAAAAGCCTGCCCTTGTTCTTCATGATGGCTGCCAGGTGGCTGGATTTGTTGCCGGGGGCGGCGCAGGCATCAATGACATGGCTGCCAGGCGGGGGGTTGAGGACGTAGGCGGGGAGGCAGCTGGCTTTGTCCTGCAGAATGATGTGGCCGGCCGTGTAAAGGAAGTGGTCATGGAAGTCAGTTTTAGGAGAGAAGACCAGCACCTCTGGCAGGTCCAGGTCTTTCACAAAGTATTTCTTCTTCAGGGTTAAGTCGTCCAGCCTGGATGCCTGTCCCAGGTAGGAGAAGCCATCCCTCTTCAGGTAGTCCACAACATCCTCCACAGTGGTCTTCAGGGTGTTCACACGCACGTACCTGGGCAGCTGGTCTCCAGCGAGCCGCTGGACGCTTACCGGGAGCAGTTCTTCATTCCTGCTGACCTTCTGCTTTACCTTCATGCGGGCTAGCGCCGCCTGAAGTCTGGAGCGATGCTTCATCATCATGGCCTTCCAGGAGCCGCCGCACTTCAGCCCCTGGCCCATCAGCAGGTCATATACCAGCACCTTGGCCAGGTGGATCTTCAGCTTGGTGTGTTTGAGCAGCTTGGTGGACTCGATGATCTCCTCCAGGACGGAGGAGAACTTCTGGGACTCACAAACCAGAGCGAACAGCTGCTTGACGTTCGCAAACTTGCTATCGTAAACCAGAGTTTTCAGGGCTCCCTGCTTCCTCTCGGCTTTCTCCAGGATCTCAGCGGCTTTAATGTACAGAGCCATGGCGAAAACTTTCAGCTAGCTTTCAAGCCGGACTACTTAGCTAGTTTATCAGCTACTTGTTAGTGTTTTACTTTTGACAACCGGCCTGGCACATTCCTCACCCTGTCGAGGCTTCCTCTTTTCTGAGCAGGCAACAAGCGGGGTTGTTTTTCTCGTTCAGGTTTTAAAAAATCGGCCCCATGATTACTTTTCCACCATGCACATGGCTGACGAAGGGTCGCGACACCGGAAGTACAAGCGTACGCAGTTTTCCTCTGACGTAGAGGTCTGTCCAGCCAATCACCGATGACAACTGAAAGATAATAATATTGGGGCTCTTTACTGTCCTTTTACCAGAAAGTCTCCCCAAAATACATCTTATTTTCATAAACATTTAATTAACAGCAATGGCATAGTAATTTTCTAAACATTAAACTGTAGAGAAAAATAGCTTTATTCTTTAATACAAGTACATTATCTGGATATTTCCATGTGGAGACATAAGAGGTCAAAGGACTGAAGTTCACACCAGTGTTTATTACCACAATATGAACAATCATCACTGCAATAAAGTCAGTTAGCGGTCATTCAATGTGAACTTTAGTTAGTTTAAAAGCCTACCAGTCTAATAATGCTAAAATGAGACAGAGAATGACCATCAGCCCCCATCAGATAATCCAATTCATTTAATAGCAAAAACAGTTGATAAATCATCAAGGCTCTTGAGAAAACCATTCATTGTGGCAACTTTAAAGCATCGCTGACCAATAAATGAAAAATATGATCAAATCGTAAAAGACTAATAATATAATGTAGCTTTCACAAAAAGTTGAAGGTTCATTCAATTTACTGTCAAGTGACCCAACACACAGTCCGTCAGCACTTGGTGTACAGCATACAAAACAAATAAATTACAAGAAAGAAAGAAAAAGAATGTACTGTGCATTTATTGGAACTCCTCAAGTTTGACTAGAAAATATTGGTCACTTAAAAGTTTTGCTTCAGGCACTGAATAGCGATTTACCTGCCAGAGAATTCAACTGTAAATATCCAATTTCTGCATCAAGAGAAACACAAGCTGTTTTTAGCTGATGTGTATCATTAAGATAGAAGTGTGCATTTCTGTCTGCCACCATGTATTTTTCAATACCATCAGTAGGAGTCACAAAGTCAAAAAACAAATAAGGACATTTTCCCCTTTTTCAGTGACAAGGTTGCGGCAGCACAAGGTCTTCAGAGGAACTCATTTTAGTTTGAACTGAATCAGCTACAAAGAGACATCAAAGTCCTGTTCACTGTTCTGGCCTGAATTTTCTAAAAGGATCTCAGAGATCTCAAAGTGTTGAATTATGCTCAAATCTAACAAGTCTTTATTATATATTGTTTTTCACTCTAAACACTTGCAGATGATTCTGATTGATTCTGCAGTCATGTGAACCCACTATCCACAGAGAATTGACAGTTTGAGCTCTATGATGGCGGCCTGCTGGTTGCCATTGTGCAGTATCTTATTTCAACAACAGAGATATATGAATATACTGCCCTCATTTTCAATATACTTTTAATATATTTTGCTACTGTTGACTAGTCTGCAAGTTAAAAATGATGCTAGATTCAGTTCGTTTAATCTAATGTTCAAAGAAATTTACTTGAGAGGAGTTATGTCAATTGGGAGTGCAAGCACAATTTATAGTAAGTAGGGGTGCTGAGTTTCTGCAGGTATGGAGAAGCAAGTGTGGAGGTTCTTTGGGTGGAGGACAGAATAACTAGACCCAATTGTCACTTGACCCATCAGTGTTTAGTGGCCCCACTGGGCTTTTTAACAGACTTTGTCTTTAAAGAGTTTTTGTATAGGAGCAGTCTCTCTGTGGTGTGAGGTGGCAAGCGGTTCCTCTTGGCCCTTACAATACACGCTGCCATTGGACACAGCCGGTCGAAGCCCCCTGAGGTGGCCGGTACTGCCAGCAGCTTCTTGGCGATGCCCTGGAGCTGGGGGAACCGAGAAGCAGATTTCCAGTACAACACACTGGAGTTGCTTTCCCACAGTGGTTCTGATAGGTACACATCAAGCTCTGACATCTTCATGGTCTTTGCAGGCGGCTGGAGGAAGTTAAAGATGGATTTACGCTTGAGGTCGTTACCACTGACTCCGTCGCAGTTGTCATCTGAGCTGCCACCAGATGCCTCCATCAGCGTGTTGGCTTGGCTCTCCTCCTTACCATCCTGCTCCTTTATCAACTCATTGTTTGTCTGGTCTTTATCTGCCTCTGCAGAGGGAGATACTGAGGCCTCCATGCTTCCCAATGTGGCTTCCACGATGGTGCGAGCCTGGTACTTTGACGGAGGCGTTAGGAATTCTGTCTCGTCCTCCAGTTTGGCATCAGGAAACGGCTGAAAAAAAAATGGTGAGAGTTCTGATTGGTATGATATCTATTGTTTTCTTGGATGTACTCACAGAGATGTAACACAGAGCTCTACAGAAAGAGATATAATATTGGTATTAGATGCCATTTGATGCAATTTTGAAGCCCGCCTTCAACAATAATGTTTTTTGCCACTGGCCTGGTCGGGCAAGTGGGTCAAGAATCAACTGGCCCAAACAAAATTTCTACTGGCCCTGATTAAAATTGAAATTGTATGCGTAGATGCCATCCTGTGCGGCAACTACAACGGCAATGTGCGTCTGTTTACGCCGGTGAAATGTAAGGACTTAAACTTGTTTCCCCACTTTATTGAATACAAAAGTTCAAACAGGCATCTGTAGAACCTAATATTAGTTCATTACAATACAACTGAAGCAGAACGAAGTCTTGGAGAGTAGAGCAGACATAGTAGAGTTGCTCAAGAAGCAATGTCTGGAAAATTCTTTCAATAAATACTTATTCAAGCACTGGCCCCAAACTGGCTGATTGTATTTACAGGATGGAAATGTTTATTGGCCCCGAGCCATCAGGCAATCCTTATTGTTGGATCCTGAACCTTTGAAGCTTTCAGTTCAGCTCTGTGGGTGCATAATGGCAAAGCATGACGAAACAGCCGTCCTTACTCAGTACCTGCAGTTTGATCCTGGGGTCAAGCACAGCAGCTAGTATCATGTCCTTCTGGTGAATCAGGGACTGGAAGTGTGTATGGAGGCCTGTGCGCAGGGCCTTGTTGAAGTGGGTGTAGTTGGTGACAACGCTCTCCATGGTCTTATCAAGGCCAATGAGGGAAGGTATGATGAAAGAGATGGTCACTCCATTTCCTTGCAGGACCTGGGTTAAAAGTGGCAAAAAGGAAATGCTCTCATTTAATCTTCGACTAATAATACCGTAACACTATAATAATGTATTTGCATAAAACATTATACTCCACTACATCCAGAATAACCAAAGTTCTCATTAACTCTCCCTTTTACCTGCAAGGCCTCCCCAAAGGGCTCAAGGAGACCCAGGATGTCAATCACTTGCTCCCTCTTGACCATGACCAGAGGCGGGGCGCTGGCTGAGTCGTTAGCCTCTATGCGAGCCTGGGCTAAGAGAGTCATGATGGCGCTCCAGGCTGACTCCTGCACCATACGGCGTAAAGATAGCATCATGGAGTTCCAGCGACAGTTACTGGAGGAAGGGCACAAGGACACGTTGCACTCCTTCAACAAAACCTAAACAACAAAATGATACAAAATGGTCATGTTAAAACAATTCAGGAAAGAAATATCCAGAAATGTATTGTATATATAATTGTATAGTCAGACCTCAATTAAACAATTTATAAATGTATAACTGTGATGTTAATTAGCTGTCCCACCTGAAATAGCCCAATGTCACTGTAGCTACAACTTTTAAGTTTTATTTCTGATTTCACATCAACATCCTTTAAATACAGTCAATCAATACAGTTGATGTCTGTTAACTAAAAGAAAGTTGGGGATGAAGATGTCACATTTCTTCTTAATAAAGTCTGGTGTGTGTCTCTCATGTGATGTGCAAGCTTGGAGAATTTCAAAAGGATTAATAATCAGGGCTAATGAAACAAAACATAATTAAAACAAGACACCCTGGTGCTGCCGCCTCATCTTTTGGTGTAAAAACTAAAAATCAATTTAAAGAAAGTGTAAAATACACTTGCAAAATTTAATCCGTTTATCCATTTCTGTTACCTCGCTCCAGTAGGTGCTGCTCCTAAAGAAAGCCACCACATTGTGGACCTGCGAGAGCAGGTTTTCCACAACCCTGGAGTTCTTCAGTGCCTCCTTAATCACCAGCTGCATTGTTTTGGCCACACAGGTGGTCCTGGTCCCAATCTGCAGCTCTGAAAAGGGGGATTCTGTTTCAGACATCTGGTTTGACAGAAATGCCACTATCTCATCTCCATCCGGTTCTCCCCTATTGGATGAGCACATGATCTTGTAGTCGCAGAATAAGTTGTTCCCAGCCAGGGCTTCTTTGGCCTGGTTGGCAAGGACATACCCAATGTTGTGAGGAAAGATGCCATAGCTCAGCAGCACACCTTCAAGCTCCCTGGCCACAGCGGTGCTCAGGTTTTTGTGGCTGAGGTGACGGAAGGCCACAATGGGACGGCGGATCTGCCAGGAATCACTGACAAAGTGGAGCTGCACAACTACAATGGGCTCCTCCACCGGATGGGATTGATCCCCCGCCCAGAGATCAAAGGTGACATGAATGGCGCTCTCACCATCTTTGGTTTTGGCAAGGCAGGCTTTAAGGTCACGGATGAGCTGAGGCTTGATGCTTCTCTCCACATCATCGTAGAGCTGTAGGCCCATGACACGCTGGGACAGCTTGCTGTACTCAGGGCTGATGGTACTCATGAATGACCTGAAGCCGGCGCCTTCAACAAAACTGTGGAGAACAAAGTGAAGATACATTGGCACTGTGCACTGTCAAATGATATGTGTGAGTGCGTGATCTAGACTGGTGATTGGATGTCTGTGGCTCAGGAGGAGGTCATCCACTGATCACAAGGTTGACAGTTCGATCCCCAACTCCTATCCACATGTTGCTGGCCAGCACCCTATGTGGTAGCTCACTGCCATCGATGTGTGTGTGAATGGGAGAATGAATGGCAAAAACTTTCTGGTGCTGTAACTCCACAAAAGTAATTGCTTCAAAGTCTGCGACACATATGACATCATCCAGGGAAGGCAGACTCGTGAGAGCAATTCTTTGACTTGGGGATTAACAAACTTGGGTATTTTCACAACTTTGGACAACAACCCAAAGAGCACAGCCACTACCAAAGAGCACAGCCACTAGCACTACAAGTCACCTGAGGGGCAGCATGTCTTCCGCGATCATCCTCAGTGCTGCGTCGGTAAACTTTTTCTGGTCCACTGGCCTGGCTGCTGGTACAGTGCCTGAGCTGGAGCTGGGACTGGAAGTCGAACTGGGGGGCAAGGATGGACTGGGTGAGGAGAACTCTCTCCTGGATTCTAAAGGCTGTGTAAGCGCAACAGCAGTCTTTTGCTTGACTTTTTGACGCTCCTTCTGCTTCTTCTCTTTCTCTGGCATGATCTGCAGCAAAGCAAAGAGTAGGACAGTGAAGCCAAGCTTGCCAGCTGGTAACATCATGGAAGAAAATATAAAAACATCTAGGATTTTTTTCTATGACAACACTGATGCAAACATGGCTGAGTCATAATAGAAAAGCATTTATAACGAGCTTACCACTTGAGGAGTTACTGGTTCAGTGTCTAATACAACATCACACTTGAAGTCCACCTGTAACACAATATATAATGTGAATGCACGGTAGTGTCTCTGCTGCAAAATATTACAAACAACACCAAAGCTTTTATTTTTCTAGTCATCATTTTCATAGTCTGACCAGCAGCCCACATAATGATTAGATAGTATATTAGTACTGATTACATAATATGTAGCAAGTACTTTTTTGTAACCAACAAACATTTTACCTGCTACATCCCTACCATGATAAATCAACTATCAAAATCTAATCTATTCACCATTTTTTATTAATTTATAATCTATTCAAATTGGCTCACTAAGAAATCACTGAGGGAAAAAAAATTGGTGGAAATCTGTAAAAGCTGAAAATAATGAGCCTTATACAGTGTTGTACCTCTCCTTCCACAAACTGTTCAATATCAAGGGAAATGCTGTCAGCGTCGTCTTTGTACAAGCCCAACTCTGCTTTACGTTTGATGGTGGAGTTCCAGTGATTTTTCACAGAATTGTCTGTCCTGCAAGAGGAATCGAAAATGTACATTCAAGTGTCTGTCGCCCCTGGTTAAAACAGGTGGATGCGTTGTTACATTCACCCTCTTATTTTAAGAACAACAACCAAATAATGCATTTGACTGCCTGTCGTGCACCTTGTTAAATTTCAGCAAATCAATAACCACTGACTGAACCACCTTCCAGGGAGCAGCTTGGCAATCTCAGCCCACCGGTTTCCCAGAATGGAGTGGGCTTTGTAGATGATGAGGTCTTCTTCATTGGTCCAGGAGCTCTTTTTGATGAGTGGGTCGAGGTGGTTGTGCCAGCGCTCACGACATTGTTTTCCCAGCCGCCCCTTGAGGTGCCTAGCAATCATAGTCCAGTGTCTGGTGCCGTACTTTTCCACCAGCTCTACTATCTGTCCAGAGCAAATAAATAGATAAACACAGGAGTACAAAGTGAGATAGGACAATATTAACTATAGACTGTGTTTAAGCCAAGTCTGTATCAGATGTTCTGTGTAATTTTTCCACCTTTTCATCTTCCTCTCTGGACCAGAAGCCCTTGACTAAATCAGGATCTAGGTGCTTTTTCCAGCGGTGCATACAATGGAATTCTGTCCGCCCCTGTCAGAGCAAAAGGAAATGTCTTTAACTTGCATTATCCAAGATGAAAATAATTCAACATGAAGAGATTGATTAGCATACAGAGATGTGCATTTAAAAGTTCAATGATACGACAGACACAATGTCGCAAGCCCTCTGGGCTGTTTACATTGCTGATTCATTCATTCTCTCTTACTCAACTGATTTTGCTTCTGCTGAGTACTTACCGGTAAAAAACTGGCAATGGTTTTCCAATCTTTTTTCCCAAAGTTGCTGATCAGGATTTTGAGATTTTCATCCTGAACACAAGAAGAAATCAGTTCAGACACAGTACAATTTAAGGTCAGCATTCAGGTGTTAAGTTATCACGAACAAAGTTTGTTACTTTTGTCATCAGCTAATGAACACAACAATCAACAGAAACCTATGTGACAAAATTTCTTAAGCATGTGTTTGCACCTCTGCTTCAGTTGGTTCTTCTTGCTAGCATTCAGAATTACATTTTAGTCACTGACACTAATGTAATAAACTACTTGAAATTACAGCCCGTTATCAGATGAATGTCTGAAATATACATCAGGGTGTTGAAAGGACAATCATTGAAAATCTTTTCACTCACCTCTTCCTGAGTCCATTTGACTTTACACTTGGTACCATCCTTCTTCTCTGCTGTGTCTGAGTCAGTGTCAATGCACAGATTACTATCCCCCTCTTCATCCATGCTGTAACCACACAGACAAGCAATAATTAAAATAAAATAAAAACTGGATTTCAACATAAAGATTATTAAAAGTGAGAAGACACACAAGATGGTGATTAGACACATCAGCATACAACGTGTATATTGATATAAACATATGATATGGTTGAAATGGTGCTGTTGAGTTTCTGAATGTCATTTTTAATCAGTTAAACTCTTAACTGTCAGTCACTCCCCTAATTAAGTGTGTTTAAATGCTACATTTAAAGTGACATCAAGATAGAAACACTATTATAATGCCACTGCTGATTCAATGGCAAATTAAAACACAACAATTAAAAGTTGTATGCCACTGCTGGCTAATGTTGCCCCTTAAAATCTGTTCTACAGTACACTCCACAATGCCACTGTTAACATTTTATATAACTTGCAAGTTAGCATCAAATTTTAAGGTAAAGACAATGCCGATACTAGACAGGAGGTACTCAGAAGGAAGCACACAAGTATTAGCAGATACACTCAGTGTGCACGTACATCTTTAAACTGTAATGCAATCCAATACAACAGCTCTGCCATAAATTCCATCCTTACAAAGATAATGTTCAATTTTAATTGACACTGCCAGAGCGGTGTTAGGTCATAGTTTGCAGTGGACTGTATTAACTGGACTGTATTAAATTGAGAGGTGTTTCTTGTGTTTTGCTTCACCCCATTTACACATGGGGGGGGGGTTCCACTTCTCTCCTATTGTTTACCAATGGGAAAACATTTGCAACATCTGCAATATGCTCAAAGAGGTAGATAAGTTGGCAACCGTTGAAGCGTAGAGGAACAAAGTTGCCACAACTGTTTTGTAAACACCTAAGACATGCAAACTTGCATGTTTAACACAAAAGACACAAACAAAATATAACTCAATTGGCGTTTAGCTGACTTGTAACCGTCTCCTTGTGTACAAAGGCTGTGTATTTCACTTTAGCTTCCCGCAACCCATTCAACAAGCTAGAATGTTGTGCTCAACAGCAGCGAGCTAGCTTAACTGCCCCAAAGCTGAGATAGCTTAGTAGCTAACATTAGCTGCTGCAAACCAAACAAAGTTAACTACCTCGACATAAATATGAAGAGTTCCGCTATATATCTAAACAGTGCACTGCACAATTCTCAAGACAAAAAAATGCGATTAATTGTTCAAAATGACTGACAAACTAATTAACTTACATTCCAACTTGGCTGTAACTTCAAGCTAAGCTTTCTTACCTAGCCGGCATGAACACGCTTGATGAAACGTTGACTGTTAGCAGTTAGTTCAGATAGTAGAGCGCCTTCAGCGGCGCATGTAAGCAAATGCAACAAACCTGCCCACCTTGAAACATTTTTATGGGCGAAAATGAGGTGTTTGTGATCATTTCGATGTTAGTAACTGTAATAGAGAGGGAGTAGGGAGAACACAGAAATGCCTACCTAAACTTCAGATTGTGCAACTGCTTCTGGAATACAGCCGGGTCCAGCCTTTCGAGCTCACTACCATGACACAACAGAACAACGGCTTTTAAACGGTCAGCAGGGAAAGAAAAGAACCGTTGCACTCACACTCTTGTACACACAACAAAGCAAGGCAACCACTTGATTGACATTACATTTATTACCGCTGTGAGACACTTCCACCCCGAGCATAGCACACACATGCACACTTTTTGTTTTCAAATAAGGCAAAGTTAACATCCACGAACGTTAATGTTCCCCACACTTACCCGCGCGACATCCCTCCTCTCTCTCCAGTCTTTGCCCGAGGTGCAGACTGGACCTCGCAGCTGCCAACGCTAGCTGGTTGTAGTTTAACAACAACTAAAACAAACGGTCTTTTAAGGAATACATGAAAGCCCCACTAACATGTGCTAAATTAAATGTGTGTTAATTACTGAAATACAGAAACAGTTAAGGAACTCGCTGGCGCGGTATCAATAGAAATTTAACCGGGACTGAAAATCAGAGGTCTGTTCAAGAACACCACGGCTACATAGCCACACACACTCCCCGGAAACGATCCATCCGAGAGACGGTTTCAACTGACGCTAACGGCTAACGGCTGCTGTTGCACAGACGTTGACTTGTGACTCTGCATTCAGGTGTTTCGCTTCTCACAGTAACAACAAATCTGCTTAAAAACTGATCAATCTCGACCAAACATTCGTGAACGTTGTATTGATTCTTGTGTAAGGGCAACACTACTGAAGCATTAGAAACATTTAAACTATATTAACCTCTTCACAAAATCACTGAGTGCTCGCTGATTTCTGCTAGGCTATATGCTATGTAACGTTAGCCTAGGCAGCAAGCACTGCTCAAACTTTATTTTGAGTTTTAATGAAGGTCTCCACGTGTTTCAAGATTGCAATTATGTCATGCTGTCTCACAACAAACTAAATATAGAGTTTTCAATTTAAAGTGGTGGCGCAGATTTTAAAAAGTGTCATCTTAAGAGAAGACTATATCACTCCATCAATGGTGACACTCACAAAATAACACAGCCAAGTGAGTTTTAACCTGATCCATGTAAGCATCATTTTATTTATTTCAGCATCATTTTATTTATTTCAGCTTCATTTCTGGTTTGTAATATTGTGTCAAAGAGCACTGTTATTATGGTACATGTATGGTAGTCACATGTAGACCTGGCTACGTTTTGTCAGAATTCATAGCGTGTAAATATTCGTCTGTGTATGTGTGTGTGTGTATTTCTTTATGAGGTTACAGATGGAAGATACATTGCACAGCCTTGTTCACTTGTTTCAACATCATCCCTGCCCTCTTCAACAGTGTTGCTAAGCAACTGTTGGTTCCTCACAGTTACTTAAACCGGTGTGTTTCAAACACACTATGGTCCTTTCCATTTGAGAAAAAAAGAACATATTTTGAATGTTTATTTCTGACAGCATTTTCACCTTAATATCACATTAAAGCTAAAAAAAACGCATAATCACATAATGACACAGTTTATTATATATGTTACACACACAATATGTGTGTATTAGACAGTCTTGACTTTTGTTTATATTTTTATGTATTAAATTCCATCAATGAGTCAATCACCCTGATCATTTGTTGTGTTTCTCATTTTGACCACTAAGTGGGGCAGTCGTACAGTAATGCACATGATGAGCTGTTAATAAGGGCACAACCCTCCACCTGTCTATTCTCTTCCCACAGGTGAGCAGGCATGTCTGCTAGGATTAACAATTGAACTGTTGAGGGGACCACTGCTTGCACTGCTTTGTTTGGTTAAGTGAGTTTGTGCAGAGAAAAAAAAGATACAGCGATGAGAAAGAGACAAAACAGCCACAACAAAAAAAGTGACAAACCAACAATATCATCTTTAAAAGACTTCTTGATTTTATATAAAATCTTTTCCAAGCTCTTTTAGCTCTTCACTGTTATCACTACTAACAACTGCTTATATATATTTTTTAACTTTCATCTGCCTCTTTTCTGATCATTACCTTGCTTTGTTGATGTCATCGGTTTATTATGTTGCTATACAAACCATTCGTCTCTCCCATAGGCCTTTTTTCACTGAAGACATTTTGACAAGTCACAGTAGAACAAAGATGTGAATAATAAAATGGATGATGGCTGAATTCCATTTAGCTGCTTCAGTTGAGTCTCTTGTCTCCATCCTACTTCCTCTCCACTCTGTCTTCTCTTCCCTCCCTTGCATTCCTCTTTTTGCACACTTGTGCTTGGTGGTGTGGATGTTCACACACTGGTGATGGACACAATAACAGGAACACCCATACAATGTCACTCAATGCAATTCAACATGGCTATATTAGCTGTGACATTTTTGAATGCTGAGATATTGTCGGTCCACATCAGTGAAAATGTTTGAGGACTTAGGTTGTGTTGGGTGGTGTTGTCGATTTTATTGTAAGCTTTTGTTCACCTTTTTACACAAGCATTCAGCTACTATGTCACTGTGGTATCTTATGTGTGAAATAGATGTGTGATAGTTTGTTTATTGTGACTTTGGAGTTGTTTGAGCCGTCATAAATGTGTTCCTTGCTGATGAATCAGAGTGGGCAATCATTAATCAGTGATGACAGGCAGCGGTAGCATGCTATCTGCAAGTGTGAATCAGTGTGTTTGTGTAATGAAACAAGTTTGATGCCAAACGGACTTTGAGCGATTGTGTCCTCACCCTCTCCTCTATCCCTCAAGTTGCCCAATATTCTCTGTCAGATCTGTATGAATCTCACTGACACTTGTGTGTCATGTTTTGTCTTTTCAGTACGTTTATTCAAATCTCTTAATATTGTATTTAGCTGTGCCCTCCAGTTGAAGGATGTGTGCTTTAAAATCAAGGGACAGGGAAAGATATCTCAAGTGATGCTGACTCCAAACAGAACAAAGACACATAAATGACATAAAGACATTTACTGACGCACAGTATGTGTAACACGTACATGCAAATTTAAATTATCACTCATGCCAAAAGATGATGGAGCTAAACACACACACACACACACACACACACACCTGTGCAAGCATTGAACTGTTGCTCTTTTGTACATAAAATGAACTACACTGTTACCTGCTCAGTGTGTATTTGTTTGTTTTGGCTTCAGTAATCCCACTAGGTTCTGTTGGCATCATACACAGATGAATACAGTTTGGTGACACCCTCAGTAACACATCAGTACGTCATGGTTGGTAGACCCCTGCTTTAAGGGCGGTAAGAGGAGCTGATGTGATTGGCCATGATTGTTGCCAACAGAGTGGCAATAATATCCACTGGGTTTTAATCCAAAGAACAAGTGCAAAATATAATAAAGAGGGGTGGAAGAAGTATTCAGATCTTTTACTTCTGTAAAGATATAGATACATTAATGTGTGCAGCATTTTTGTTGCAGCTGGTGGAACTGATTCTAACTACTGTATTTACTGTTGGACTGTTTAATCTGCAAAACCTCAACCTTATAAAGACATTTCTGTCTGTAATGAGTCCTAAAAACCTACTCTTATTGTACCTGCAGTACAATAAGAATATGAAAACCTGTTTTTAATTAAACTCAACTTGTTTGAAAGCTCTAGAAATGAGAATCTGTATCTAGCAACAAGAAAGAATGAGGCAGGTTGAGGAACTAGAATTAGGAAAAAGTTGGTTTTAAGGATTGATTTTCAGGTTGAAATATTTCTACTACACTGACAGTTTTGTTTATAAGAAAATGAAACTTTAAGGACTCAATTCCAGACTAAAACGTTTTTTCCCTGTACTATGCATCCTGTTTTAGAAACTAGAATAACTAGTAACTATGGCTGTCAAATAAATATAGTGGAGTAAGTAGATGTACTTGACTATTTAATTTAATGTATAGCCAATAAAAATATAATTCATAGTCTACCTGTAATCTCAGGTCATGCAACATTTACAAGCTGCTCATTGATTCGTTCTTTGACATTCTTCCTGTTATGCACACATGTCTAATGGCTCATCCAAAAGAACATGTGAATGTTTTGACAGCTGTTTGATTTATTAGCACGTTTTGTATGTACACACACACACACCCACACACGCTTGGATTTCTGCTTCCGTTGGCATCAGCCCACTATTTAGAAAAAGTGAAAGCTGTCTTTCAAGGAAATGAACAGTTATTTCCCTGTAAGTGTATTTGATGTCATAGAAAAACGTGATACAGTATTCTGTGAAATTACAGCTTTTTATGAAGCCAGCTGAAGTTTTACAAGAAAGTAAATAGGAATATTCTTTGTTCAGGAATAAGAAGAGACAAGCTGCTTTGATATTGGATTCACAAACAAGACTAGTATAGTATATATATAAGTATATATCTAAGTGAGAAGATAAAAATAAAAAGGACATCAGATGTACAAGTGTATCACCCATCACTGCCAACGTCAAGTACCATCAATCACCAACTTCATTTCCAAGGCAGAGAGGCACTTCATGGTTTACATTGATATAATCACATTACTACAGCACATAATCCTATTGCAAAGCAGCGACTGTATATTTACGGGTGTTACATACAGTATTTTCAATACAACAATAACTAACTGCTTTCGTATCATGAAACAAAACAAATCAGTATCACTGTCTGCTATCTACAGGCCATAATAATCTCCACACAAACATATTTCAAGAAACCACAGACCACAAAATAAACATAATATATGTACACTGCAGTGTATCTGACTGACATTTTAGAAAAGGTGCTACATGGAGCATTTTATAACATCAGTGCCTTACTACAAATTAATTTGAACACTTTGACATAATTGCCATAAACAAACAAGACCACTGTTGTGAGGACTGGGAGCCTCGCTTTCACACCAGTTGCATCACTCACCGTCTTATATATTATATCACTATTTATAGGACATGATTTCATCATCAGTCTGTCACTTTATAAACTTCTACAGACTGAAAGCTTTAGCTCTCTTTGCACTAGGAGTTCAGTACCATCGTGTTTTAGGTAGTAAGAAGAACTTTATATACTTCATAACAACGATTACAAAGTGCAGTTTAGGAGACTGATGCTGCACAGGAATGTATCTGCCTTTGTGCCAGCAATGCAGCAGTTTGACTATGAAATCTGAGCCTGTGAAACAGTGTAAAAGACAGTGGAGGCTGCCAGTCATCTCAGTAATGGACTGTTTCCCTTTAGCATATCATATCAATGTGACAAAAGTGTGTGTATTGATAACTGATGTTAACACTGTATTGTTAAAGCGGTAGAATATTTTAAACTTTTTCTAGTGGGTGTGTGTGTGAGACACTTTTTTTTAGTTAAACTTTCTTTTTCATTTGGTTTTCTGGATGTTATCCCAGAGGTTATTATGTTCGTGTTCACATGAGAAATCTGTTTTCTATAAAAATGAGATTAGAGAGGCAGACAACACTAAGAGCTCTATTTTCCTGTAGGCTTAAAGTCAGTGCAAGGGCAAACACAGTTTTTATGCTGTTTTCCTCAGGCGCACTGTAGACGGCTACAATTTTGTTGCTCATTCTGGCACAAAATTGCATTTGCAGACGCAGGCTTTAGCTAGCAGAGGCAAGTTTTTCCTCTTTCTCTTTGCTACCCCTTTTTCATCCAGGCTACTGCAGATGGATATTGTACAATTTTTAATGTGACTGAGAAAGTACCAATCTAAAAGATATCATCCACATGAGAGAAAACAGTTTAAATGTTAGATTGATTAATTTCTATGTAGTAATTGTTTACACAACTCTAACCAGCCCTGCCGATAGTCCAGCAGCTGCTGCACCAAAAAACAGCCACCTGTTCATTCTACCATTGATAGCATATTTTGAGTTGGTGTATATTAGTATTTGGGATGTTGTGTATTTTCTAATTTGGAACTTCAGGTGCTTCATGGAGATGTTTCACCTGTTGCTGCTCTTAAAGGGGATGAAGGGGGCTCATGTGATTGGTCATAACTGAAGCTCGCCCCGACTCAACCTGCTGATTCTGCATTCCTCCAAGTAATAATGTATTCAGCCTATCTTGCATGTTTAGCCCAGCTGTGCCTGGTTGAGCCTGGTTTCCGCCAATGTGTCACCAAAATGGCAAAAATGTGCTCACGCCCACTTGTGTTTGCACCTGGAGAGTTTGCTTGTGTTTGCATCTGCTCCCTATTTCAGGAAAATAGAGCCCTAAGTCTGGATGTACGCAGGAAGACAACATTGTGTTTTTTTTCTTTTTAAACAGACACAATACAATATGATAATGTCTGTGTATGAAATAATTATTAAAAAAACATCTTTGGTGTAAATCCAGCCTCACATGCTCTTCATTCCACTGCAAATGAATGGAATAAAGATAATTTTCACTGCATCTTAAAGATGCTCCTAATTCTTGGGAGCCCTTTATATTTGGTAACAGATTCATGTCATTTCTCTCTAAGAACAGACCTGGGACTTCCAGGCAAAAACGTTTTACATATCTTAACTTTCAATGTCTCCATTGCAGGCATGCCCCCTTTCTGCTACACCCTGAAGAGGAACAATTTGGAAATCCCTGCAGTAGTCAAACATGATCAATGCATGTGGGATTTCTGCAGTGGTACATGAGGAGCTCCTATTTTCATGAGATCTTAACTCAAAAGAGGTGTGAGTGAACTCCTGCCTCACAGAAAGCTGTCATCGCTGGCGACAAAGGAGAACCCATTGAAGGCGTTGTTGGAGCTGGTGCTGGCGTTGAACTCTGGGGTCCGACTCACCGAGTTAGGAACCATTTCTCTGGTGAATTCTGGATCAATATGCTGAGTGTCAGCTGGGCCTCTCTGAAAGATGAAACCATTTATATAAGAGATAATGCTTGACAAGGTGTCCTAATATATGAAACTGGTAACCAGAACTATGTTTGACGTGTCTGTTTATACATATTTCGTGGAAAGCTGTCAGCCAATCAGAAGCAAATACTTTCTGTTGCCATGGTACTATAAATAATAGTAACTAAGCCTAGAAGCCAGTTGCTTTCCAAACACAAGGCATATCTGAAGGTCGCCTCCAAGAAAAATCCTCTTGCCAGCTACAAAACGTCAATCAATGCTACAGACAGAATATCTCAGGAAAAACGCTGCAGAAGATATGCCTCTATTGGGACTTTATGACAAACATTAAGAAGTGAGGGACAATTTCAGATTTTTTTTTTAAACTGAACGTCAAAGGAAGGTGAATTAGAAATTTCAGAAAATAATATGAAGCCTTATTTGAAGCCTTATAAAGAGGTTGAACTGGTGAAATGCTGTCACCTGTTTATCTGAAAGAGAGGATACCCATCACTGTCTTTGAAATATTTAAGAAAATATGTAAAGTGACTGAGATTTAGAAAAGAATACGAGAGGGGGTTTTGTTGGCTGATGCCACTGGAAAATGTAAATGATCGTAAAGGAGATATTTGAGAAGCTACACAGACGTCTAGATGCAAAAGAAAAAGAGCAGGAAAAGACTTAACATGTAAAAGACATGAGAGGTTACAGCTCACAGACAGGCAGTCTGAAACAACTCACCACATTGGGGTTGTAAGGAGGAGTGATTCTCTTGTGGTAAAGGTCGTCCCAGTTGATTGGCGAGAAAAAGGTGTGGTTCTTTATTTCTAACTATAAATAAAAGAGAGAGAGTTATATGTGAGTTTTTCAATCCTCCTATGAAGAATTCAGACACATTCATGAGTACAAACTGCCACTCTAATACTGGTCTGCACAATTATTATGCTGTTACTATGAGAGAGAGAGTATAAAGCTGATCTTGGTCATCTTGTACATTTTCTCGGAGGGACTGGGTGCAGAGATGTTCTCAGAAAATGTCCTAAGCCCTTTAAAGATGTTTTATACTGTTAGGGATGGAATAAGCCTAGTCCTCCACTAAAGCTAAATTTAATGGACTAGTCCTTTGAAAAACATACTTTGTCTAAGACTAGGCTTATCTCTTGTCTGGGAAACCATCAGTTTTAATATGCAGCTACAGTTGAAAGACACAACACACTCACAAAGTCGGCAATTGCCCCGAGGCGTCTGTGCTGGTCCTTCTGCAGAAGACCCACCAGCAGAGAGCAGACGGCCTCAGACTTCCCAGGAGGCAGTGGCAGAGGCTTGTGAATGATCCCATCGTACATTTCACCGACGTCACGGCTGTAGAAAGGAGGCTGAAGTGGAAGGATGGGTACAAACATCAATAGTATAAAATGATATGAACATGCTCACAATTACAATACTAACATGCAGATATTTAGCAGATACAGTGAAGTTTACCGTGTTCATCATCAATTGTGCTAGTATTCGGTCATAAACCAAAGTATTGGAGACATTTATTTGACCTGATGGTGGCGCTATACGAAATATTAAGAGATCTCCAAGTGATTGCAATTCACAAATGTCAACCTGTTGGTTGGATAACCAAAGTCGGTAGGATTGGTCCTCTGGGTACAAGATGTACAACAGTTCATGGTAATCCATCCAATAGTAGCTGAGATATTTCTGTCTAGACCAAAGTGATGGACTGACCAACTGACAAATAGACCGACGATATTCATGGTCCCAATAGGATGAATCCTAATATTATAGTGATGCTCTGGCCTTTTCTTTAGCATCGCCATCAGGCCAAAATAATTTTTTATCAAATTCTGACGGGCAGACTGCTGTGAAATCTACTGAGCACATTCATCCATATGTAAAAATGTCAACCTGTATACATATACTGTATTGTAAACATGTAGATTCTTCCAAAAGGGGATAACGTACAAATCAGCCACACACAAACGCACATACCAGGCTGTAGATCATCTCATAGAGCACTGCTCCCAGACACCACCAGTCCACAGTCCTGTCATATGGTTCCTTACGAAGAACCTCTGGTGCCAAGTACTACGAGACAGAGACACAGATAGAAAAAGAGGAAAAGGGAAAGAGAGAAACATTGAGAATGGAGAAGACAAGACCGTAAACCTCACGGGCAAATCCTCTTTCCACTGGCTTTTCTAACTACACTGCAAGTCGACAGTCAGTAAAAACATTGAATATTGATGTCACTGTTGAGTTGTCACCTGTTAATTTGGAGTAAAAAAGCCCTCTACACTCTAAACCCTAATCATGTATGATATACAGTATGTTGTATGACAGATACGTCATCTCAGGTCCTTTCTCCGTTTATATGTATATTTTTTTACTCACTTCTGGAGTCCCACAGAAAGTTGAGGTGGTTCCCTCCGGCTCTACGCCTTCTTTGCACAGCCCAAAATCTGTCAGCACCACATGGCCCTGCACACACGAAACACAAACAGGAACTTATATTCACATCTCAGTTACACAAGTATTACTACAATAAAGACTAAAAGATATGCAGGAGTAAAAGTTTACAGAAACAAGTGTGTCGAATCTGACTCACCTGAGAGTCTAAGAGAATATTCTCTGGCTTCAGATCTCTGCAACAAACAAGAACAAGCACATTAGATAGAAAGTAAAAACAGATCATTTGTGAATTGAATGTTTTGTGTTTTACAGTAAAAATCCTGAGCATTTTGGGTGTAAGAAATAATGAGTCAGGCCAAGTCAGAAGGGTATTTCAATAAATAAAAGTGTGTGTTTGAGTGTGAGCCTGTCGGTCTGACCTGTAAACGATGCTGAGAGAGTGAAGATAGCCGATAGCGCTCGCTACCTCCGCTGCGTAGAACCTCGCTCTGGGCTCTGAGAAACACCTCTCTCTTTGCAGGTGGAAGAACAACTACAGAAAGACAGTCAGAGAGAGAAAGATGGGTGGATGGATAGACAGAGCATGGGGGAAAGAGTTGTTAGAAGAGACGCAGGGAAGTTCAAACAGCAAAGGTTACACACACACATGCACACATAACATGCACAGTTAATTAATTTTTTTTTTAAAATACGTTCAACAGGGCTGTGGGGTAAATCGCTTGACCCTCTGCACAGTGGCACAAAAGCACAGCAGAGTATCTGTGTTTGAAAACAGGTCTGCTGGCTGCACGCCAACAAGCTGTGTCTGATTTTATTTGATATGCGTAAATAAAGGATTACTTATTAGGACATTGTTTCAGTGCAGCCTGCTGTGTCCCAGCTGAATAACAGGGAAGCAAAATGTACAGGAATGATATGACGTTAAACCAGGTCTTACTCCAGTTCATTCAGTGTGGACTTTTTCACACTAATAGCCTTAAAAAGGTGGCACAATAAGTAGTCAATTATTCATAGCTTTAAAATTGTGTGCCCATGAATTAATTTTAAAAGACAGTAAAATGTAATATGTGTAGTATTTTTACATATGAAAGCAATATTAAAGCATCTAGCAGCCAGTTAGCCAAGCTTAGCATAAAGACTGGAAGCAGGGGGAAACAGTTGGCATGGCTCTGAAAGTAGCACCTTTAATTTAGCCAATACATGTGATGTCATAGCTCCAATCAACAGCAGCCAATTTCTATCAATACTTACATTCAGATAATTTAAGAAAGGACTCAAAAAGTTTCACCAAAACAGCCAGCACATCACCTTTAACTTTATGCCATAAAAAAACACAATCACCTTTTCTTTATTTTGTTTTGTTTTGTTTTCTGACACTCTCCAATGAAGTCCTGATCTGAAAATAAAGTGTTCTATGTTCATTTACTTATTTATCTAGTTTAAGACACATACCTCTCCCCCATTCACATAGTCGAGGACAAAGTAGAGCTTCTCTGGGGTCTGGAAGGAATAGTGGAGCCGAACCAGAAATGGATGTTTCAGACTCTTCAGCAGCACGTTTCTCTCTGCCATAATGTTCTTTTGCTAAAGAGAGTAAATAGAAAAATAAGTTGGAGACAGGTAGTGTGGGAAAAAACATGGGTCTGTCTGGATTGCTAGCCAAGTCCCGCACACACAAACCTTTTTTGCTGTCTTGTATTTTTCACTAAAAGACTGTAAATGGGACATTTTTTTACCCTGTGAAATGAGAGACGTGCGTATGGATGTCACGTGTGTCATTTTCACAGAATACATTTAACTTGGACCCAGGAGGAGTAGCTAGCGGGGATCTAAATGAAGCATAAATGATAAACAAAAGAGAGGAAGTGTGCAGGAATCTGTTGTTTTTGTTTTCCACGGATGATTTCCTGGACCTTTCTCAACACTACCTGCAGTTAACAGAGTTGTTTTGATGCTGTATGTTTTGCATTTATCATATGCTTCATAACTTTCATCACATTGCTTGAAATGTTCCCTGTCTTTCCTTTCTACTGTATGAGTTAACTATCATGCTTTAAGAAAACTGCAACTTTATATTCATGAAATAAGAGGAATGCACACTAAGTAATGTTAACAGCCTAAAAAGGAGGAAGCTAACAAGGTGAAGCTAATACCAATGAGATTATAGCAGCCTGCAGAGACACTCTGCCTCAAAGAAGAAGCGAAAGGGAGAGAAGCTGAGGAAGACGGTGGAGGATGAGCAGGAGGAGACGAAGAGAAGAAGGAGGTGCACATATTTGTGAGAGGAGTCAGACAGCAACAAGGAGAAGAGTCAAAGAGAGGAGTCACAAGGGAAATGAGAGGGGACGAGGAGAGTCACGAGGGAGTGGAGTATGAGAGGAAGATGACGAGACAAAGCAGTATTGAAGCAGACAGAGAAGTTGGCATCACCTCCGGGCGTCTGAGTCTGAAGGGAAAAAATGAATCTCTGAGAAATTGAAAATGAAGTAAACTGCGGGATAATTAGCGAGCGGGGAACAAATGTGTCGTGCAACTCCATGAAAAAATAACGTGCGTGACAAAACCAGAGGAGGCGAGAAAGTGACAGCTGCACCCACAGTGACTCAGTCAGGAAAGACTAACGAGGGAAAGGTCACCAAGTCCTACATGTTTTGATTTTATAAAGTTACAGAAAGACTAAAAGAGAAGAATGAAACAGGCCTTTTTCTAGAAACCGCTTAACACTTAAACTCCTGCGGAAGCAAACACAGACAAATAAAAGGAGGACGAGTGTGTTTGATCGGACAATGTTATTATGTTGTCAGACAAACACAGAAGTGGCTCATTTTATTAACTGGGAGTTGTAAAATCTGTCCTTTGTACAGAACAAGCTGCAGATTAGATAAGATTCAGATCATGTTGCCGGGTCAAAACACTGTTTACTAATAACACTCAAAGATACTCGCTCACACTTTTTCCCCTTGGCTTGCTTGGAGATATTTTCCACCTTCATCTACTTTCGCCTGGCACATCAGAACAGTATATAGTGCAAAATACATTTACATATTTTGATTTCCTGCTCATAGTCTCTCTAAAAATGTTATCAGTTCAGACATGATATCGAGGGTTTGTAGTTGGTAGGTTCATATCATGTTTTTCAAAATATTTTGATCTGAGGGGATATAAATAAAGCTTGAGCTTGATCGAGTCCAAAAACGGTGTGCCTCTGAAAATCAAAACCCTCCTTGATCAGTTTAAATATGAAGGTTTCAAGCAGAGGTTTGGTTTGTGCTAGTGTGGAAAGAAATTTGTAAAGCCAGGAAGGAACATCTTTCATTAAAAATGGACAAGCACGTCAGCAAAACCTTAATACTGGGACGGCAGTGCCCACCTCTTTCTTCTTCAGGATGACTTTCTTCTGCAGCACTTTGACGGCGTAGAATTTGCTGTCAGCTTTGAGCTTGGCGAGCAGGACCTGCATGAAGGTTTGTTTGTTAGTAGTTTGTTTAGTAAACAGTCTGCGCCGCCATCTCTACACGCTGCTGTCAGGACATTACATCAAACCCCTCTGAGGACAGCGCACACAACACAGATATGTGATCTGTGGAAACAGATGATACTGAGCAATCTGAGAAGGGTGTTGATACAAAGGGGGAAAAGCCAGCCAGTACAAACATTATTAACATTTATGGAGAAAGACACACCTGCCGACAAAGGAAAGTAGTCACATTAAGAGTTTAGTGTATTCCTTATGTGAAACACTCTCAGCTGCCATATTTTGCTGTTCCTTTGATTGGATGATGTTCAGGTAACCTTAAGAGGCCTCAGACTGTAAAGTTAATGATTCATGAAGCGGGCAGGACATTTTGATCAGACAGCAGTCAGCAGGTAGACTCTCTCTGACCCTGCCTGCAATGTCAGTGACTATCTCTCTCTCTCTTTCTTACTCTCTCTCTCTTCTGTCTAACAAGGTCAGTACAACAGAGTCGCTGCAGCTAATTGGATACACAGAGAGTAACTCTTAATCTATATGACCTGCCATTAATTCCTGCAACAGGGCGCTTAACGTCACCCAGTGTCACAGAGGCCGAGCCTAGTTTAAACCACTTTCACCCTGCTGGTGAATATGTGACCTGAGTGAGTTACAATAAGGAAGCTGCTGAAAGGAAAACACAGACTGTATTCAACAATAAAGAGATAAATAAGTAATTGTTTCGGTGTTACCTTTCCAAAGGTCCCTTTGCCAATGACGGCCAAGAAGTCAAAGTCAGTGGGCCTGGCACTGAGACAAGACAGAGAGTAATGTATTAAATGCATTGCACTGTTTGGCAAACACAATTATACAACAACCTCTGAAGCACTTAATTTGTAATAGCTTAGGTTTGAGGGATATTTACTGAACTGAAAACACACTTTCTGCCAAGACAGTCCTGGTATACATTTGCTGGATTGGTAGCTGTGTGTCTTGGTGAAAATCTCCTCTGTGTATGACAATAAAAATATCTGTATGCTGGTCAGTGAGAGCAGAGCAACTGACTGTGGGTTTGCTGAAGGTCCCAGGTTGACGTCATCATGCGGAGGGGAGGACGGCGACCGCTGCTGGAGGACAAATAACCACAAAACAAGTCAGCAAAAGAAAGAAAAAGACACTTTGCTTTCAATAAAGAATTATTTTATAATAGTAAATAAACAAACCATGAATAAGCTGTGTTTCACTTTCATTGACTTGCGCCAATCAACATCAGCACCACTCAACGTAATTGGGTCAAAAATGCTATTTCCAGGTGAAAACATGACATTGTGTCCACTCTAACATTTTCAGGTCATTTTTTGAAATATCAAAACAACAGGGAAATAGCTAAATATCTTCTTCTTTCCCCTGTTTTAGTTGCCAAATAACAATATTGTTCATTACAACAAGGACACAGGCTTGTGACTCCTCTTTGTCTGGTGTTTGCAGATTTTTAACTAAGCACAGTTTTTGGGTGTGAAAATGTCTTGGCCTCTGTGGGATTGAAAACCAAAACTTAGATGAACAGATATGTTTCCAAACTTAGCAGACTTTGTGTGTCAGCTTGACCTTAATTAAACTGGTTTGACATAGCTGGGAACATAATTTAGTTAGAGCACATCATTTTTATTTGGAGATAAAATGCTCTCCATAAACGGAGATTTAGCCTGAAGATAAAAACATGATCTGAGTCACATTGCCTCATATTGCATGATTACTGTGTAATTATAGAACATCTGATGAAAACATCTCACTGTCATCCGTTTGATATATCTAATGCATTCCAGGAATTTGTTTCGTTTGTTTTTGTATATTTTGACTCTATGCGACTGAACTTGATCACACTGCAGCTGCGGTGGAGATACCTTGACCTGAATGTAACGTGACATGTCATGAAATCATGATGGGTGAACTACAGCACAAAGAACCACACAACTCCCCGTAGGCAGATCTCCCGTCACGTGGTGAAACAGGCCCCGGATGAAAGAAAGTAAAAGTAAAAGCATCAGACAAACATGAAGGAGGGATTCTCTGACAAGTAAACTCACATTACAGTGTGCCATTCCACTCCCACTGGAGATCCAGCATCAGCTTTGTCAGACCTGTGAGAGGAGAGGAGAGAGGAGGGGAGAGGAGAGGAGAGGGGAGGAGAGAGGAGAGGAGAGGAGAGGAGAGGAGAGGAGAGGGGAGGGGAGAGGAGAGGAGAGGAGAGGAGAGGAGAGGAGAGGAGAGGAGAGGGGAGGAGAGGAGAGGAGAGAGGAGAGGAGAGAGGAGGGGAGAGGAGAGAGGAGAGGAGAGGAGAGAGGAGGGGAGAGGAGAGAGGAGAGGAGAGAGGAGAGGAGAGAGGAGAGGAGAGAGGAGGGGAGAGGAGAGAGGAGAGGAGAGAGGAGAGGAGAGGAGAGGAGAGGAGAGGAGAGGAGAGAGGAAAGAGGAGAGGAGAGGAGAGGGGAGGGGAGAGGAGAGGAGAGGAGAGAGGAAAGAGGAGAGGAGAGGAGAGGAGAGGAGAGAGGAGAGGAGAGGAGAGGAGAGAGGAAAGAGGAGAGGAGAGGAGAGGAGAGGAGAGAGGAGAGGAGAGGAGAGGAGAGGAGAGAGGAAAGAGGAGAGGAGAGGAGAGGGGAGGGGAGAGGAGAGGAGAGGAGAGAGGAAAGAGGAGAGGAGAGGAGAGGGGAGGGGAGAGGAGAGGAGAGGAGAGAGGAAAGAGGAGAGGAGAGGAGAGGAGAGAGGAGAGGAGAGGAGAGGAGAGGAGAGAGGAAAGAGGAGAGGAGAGGAGAGGGGAGAGGAGAGGAGAGGAGAGAGGAAAGAGGAGAGGAGAGGAGAGGAGAGAGGAGAGGAGAGGAGAGGGGAGGGGAGAGGAGAGGAGAGGAGAGGAGAGGAGAGGAGAGGAGAGGGGAGAGGAGAGGAGAGGGGAGGAGAGGAGAGGAGAGAGGAGAGGAGATGAGATGACAGGGTGTGGGTGTGGGTGCATATGTGTGTGTTTCCTAATCAACTGCTGACCTCAGTATGACAACCAGAGGATCCAGAGGAGCTGGTAGTTCTGGTTTACAAGGAACAAGATGCTGGAACAACAATGACGAACATTGTGTATATATTCTGTGTTTGTATGTGTGTGTGTGTGTGTGTGTGTGTGTGTGTAGGGACTGACTGTATCAGTGAACACGTTTACATTGTAAATATTGTTGTGTCATTCTCATATCTGTCAAAACATACGGGATGGCCAAGGTCTCTCTCTCTCTCACACACACACGTACAGAAATGAAACAAAAGTTCTAGTTTCTTTTTTCTTCAGGAGCTTCAGGCATAAATGACAGAGGTGCCAAATTAGATTTTTAGCTCTACATTAAATCTAATCCAGCTGCACCAACAAATATCCCCTTATCCCAAATTTAGCTGTCTATCTGATGAAGAATCTTGACACACAAAGCAAGAAAAGATCACTCATACTAATAACTTCAGGAAGATAATAACTATCTGGAGAGCTTTATGTCAAGAGAAATACAAGCATGCATCTTTAGTTTGAACTCCTGGGCAAAAGAGCACAATCTAACACCGACTTTGGACTAAACACTTTATAACGTGAGTACGTAAAGCTGAGCTGTGCTTTCAGCGATGTACCTTCCCCATCGTAAATTGTCTACTTGTTATTGCTAACTTCTTTCTGTTCCCTCAGAAAATACTCTGTGAATTATTATTATAATATTATTATAGGCCGCACAGTCTGTTGTGCAAAATGTATATTATTTGAAGTAGTCCATTTTACCAAGATGTACCCGAGTTAACGGCAGTTTTTCCACACTGTTATCTACATAAAGAAAACACGTGATTGACATATTGAATAGGAAACAGGGCAAAGATGGACTCTTTTGCAGTGTAGATAAGTGACTTACCGCGGGATAAAAAATCAAATCGCCTCCACAATAGACTGAAGTCAAGGTGAATCAATCCGAGACATCACAGGAAAAGATTATTAATAAATAAATAAATAAGGGCACAGAGGGATACACAGAGTGCATGTCTGCAGGTATTTAAAATGATCAAGCACATGACCACTGTATATTTAGAAGCAAAGCTACCACTCAGGGGAAACTTCCAGAGGCACACAGCTGCTTATGTCCAAAGGTTTACTCCTCAGAACAAGCAGGAGATTCTGAATCACCAAATCAGCCTAAACTCCAAAAATCCACAGAGCATCAGACTGGACAAGTTTTCCTTCACAGACTTGAAACTCTGACAAAAAAGAACCATAATCTTTTAGACGTTTTCAAGACTCTATAAGTGCCCCACAGTACGTCCTGTGGGAGATGGATAGATACCACAAATCTAAATATAAACACTATTTAGTGACTACAGAGCCTTCTCAGAAAAATTGCGAGTTTTTAATTAAAAAAGAAAAACATGTTAAACTACAAGTTGGGGATCTGAATGAGAGTGAAGAAAGGTTTTAGATTCAAAGACAAACAAAATGAACTCTGCATAGGCTAGTAGTGATGTCGATAACCTGAGGTCACTATAAACTCAAGTATCTCAGATATCATGTCTGCATTGTAACACTGTTGGTAACGAGCAAGTTGACTAGCTAACCCGCTTTAAGAACAATACAACACTGATTAGGAGAAAAGTGAGAATCTACAAATATCCTGGAACACGTTTTATCCCGAAAACAGAAAATAATCTCTGTCGTTTCGGAATAAACGAGCGCTCAGCAGATAATCCGGGTTACAGTTCTCACCTGTGTGCAGAAGATGAGGATCAGTGTGCAGGCAGTGTCCTCGGTTCAGGACACTGAGGAGACTCAATACACAGGCCCGGCAGAGGTGCAGGAGGCTCACAGCTGAAGCTGATCTGAGGTCAGTTTTTGTTATTTCAGACGGTCATGAAGGAAGGTCGACTTCAAGAGAGTGAATCATTGATGAAAAGTTACAGAGATAAAGAAAAATGAGGCGGAGCAAGGCTCCACACTTCCAGTTACTGTGTGTGTGTGTGTGTGTGTGTGTGTGCGCGCGCGCGCGCGCATGTGTGTATTGGAAACAGGAGATGGTTGACTGTCAAGACTTCAGAATTTAACTTCCGGACTCTGTTCTTCACTTTCAAAATAAGACAAGTAACCTAAACATTTTTACATAATTTACCTAGATTTTTAGAAAAAAAAAAGCCATACATTACCCATACATTTTTTTTTTATACATTTCCTGTATAAATTCATCTTTTCAACATCTTTTGTGCCCAGAGAATGATTATGAAATATGGATACTGGTAAAACTAATGTAATGTTTGTGAGACAAAGCTAATTTTAATTTAATTCATCTATTTCTTGACGACTTTAATTTGCTCAGCACTACAGTAAAGAAAATGTTCAACATTTTGGAAGATAAACTTATTCTCTTTCTCTCCAAGAATTGGATAAGAGGATACCACATCTGTGCGTTTAGCACAAAGCTGGAGCTAGGGGGCGATTAGCCTAGCTTAGCATAGAGACTGAAACTAGCTAGCCTGTGTCTCCACAAAGTAAGGATGGATAAAGCCAGGCTAGCTGCTTGGCTAGTTGCCTCCTGCCTCTAGCTCTGTAGTTAATGCATAAACATGAGAGTGGTATACATTTTCAATCTAACTTTCAGAAAGGACGCAAATGAAGACCTACCCGACATAACATATAGGCAACATGTTTTTGTAAAACCCAATACTTGGCTTACCTTAATAGGACAATACGTTGAGGCTAATCATGTGTTTGAACATCATGTGCTATCTGACAACACTGTAGGCACATCAGTTTATACACTCATTTAATTTATATCACTTTTAAAATCTGTTGCACAAACATAGACAGCTATTTAAAATATTACATTTTAAATTAAAAATATTGAGAAAGAATACAGGCTATCACCATCATTCTACATGAGCAACTTTATAGGTTGACTTCTACTTCGGTCATTTTAATTATTACTCCTCTTTAGACCCCCTCCAGACTTGTTTGAAGACATATACAAGTACTCTTGTTTGAATAATAATCTGTGTCTGGTATGTTTTGTTTTTTTGACAAAAAAGTTCAATTAACAAGTTGAAAATTCTCAAAAGAACATCTCACAGAATCTGTCAATATATGCAAATATTTTTCATTTGAAAAGTTTAACTGCCGACACAAGATGTCTCCTGCTTCACTGAAAACATTCTCAGTGTATATGTGCTGGACATTTCGGGTTTCCAGGTCACATGCATGTCAAGTTGCATGTTGAAATATAATTGGCTTTCAAATTAGTTGTGATGTCATAAAATCAAGCTCATATGCACATGTCTTAAACTCAGATTTAAAGTCAGCACAGAGTAACTTTCCCCCTTCAGCGGATGAATGTGAAAACTTTCTTCAAGCGTCAAACCTGATGCACACACATTGTTCTGCACAGGGAAGTTCAAACACCCAAGTGAGGTAACAATCAGAAAATCACATTTTTAAGTGGAGGACTTTAAAAATATTTCAGCATTTTCCACTCCCGCAAATAAGCATAATTTTATTTTGAAAACAACAGAGCAGGTGTGTCTTCAGTCTTCTTAGCACCCTCCTTCCAAATGATAGCAAATAAGCACACCTGCTGTTCCTTCTTGTATGAAACATTTACCACCCAACAGCCAACTGAGTACTTTCATTTTGCTGTCTGGCTGCAGCAGCAGGTTATCGGCGGCGCTTTTCTGGCGTCTGCAGTGGAACAAGAAGATAAGCAGTGAAAGCAGAAAGGGCAGGAAAGGAGTTGTCACCACCACAGCCAACTGTTGACGACAATATGGCCAATAGGGGGGATGTGATATAAGCAAAGTAAGTTTATAGTCAATAGTACAACACACCTGCACAAGCATGGGAAACGCAGTGAGTGTGATCCCTAAAATAAGACAAGAGGCAGTGGCTTTAATCAGACAAGACAGCTTTGGACGTTTATTAATTCATATGGACTGAATGACATTTGTGACCCAAGATTATCTTGACACACACACACACGCACACACAAAGCCCACCAGAGAGACACACAAAGAAGTAAGATTCCACGAGCCCTTAAAACTGTCCAGTAAAATAGCTTTCATCTCACAATATCAAATCCATACAGTATTTTCTTTTTTAACCAATCCTGACATAAAATGTAAACATTTCAAAGAACACAGTCTGGAGTTTCCATCACATGTAAACTGCAGAGAGCTCCATTGACTTGATACCAAATCCATGTTTATAGTGCTAAAGTGTGGATTTTTGCACTCTCTAGTGACCATGTGTGGGAACATCATTGTGTAAAATCCATTTGGGTTTCACAGTTGTGCTAAGACGCCAATGCAAAGTATCCTTTTCATCTATTAAGAATTGCAAAAATAATAATTTAAGATATTTTGCATATAGGTATAAAAACACTGTTGTTGTTTTTTTTTTATCTCTGACTCAGATTGTATATAAGAGGGTAACATTTTTAATTACAGCTCCTGTATCACTTGAGTTTTCACATTAATGGTGCAGTGAGAAAGTACAATGTGGAGAATTTCGAGGCAGAAAAAATACAAATGACAAATACTTCAGAATAATCGCAAAACTGAGGAAAGGCTTTAAGTTGCACATCTGCCACAAACCTAAACTTTTTTTCAACAGTCTGAAGAAAGCAGCTTATTTTTTTAAGATTCATTTTGTTCCGTTACAGTATAAGAAGTAGTCTGATAACATAAAGGAGCTGTAATATTAACTGTTACTGAATACAGTACTTCTGTCTCAACTTTTTTATTGCACAAAACATGAAGCTTGTAGGAGCCTCACTGACCAGCCTCATCTACTGCATTTAACGCCTTCTTCTTACTTTTTGGCCACATTTCCCCCCTGCCCACAGTCCTCCCCATCTCCTCCCCAGTTCAGTACATCCAGTATTTCAGTCTTTTCCCCCATTTTGTTGATTTCACCTGCCATGTCGGGCGCTTTTTAAACTGAGGGTTGAGTCTGATTAGAATCTGGGTATGGTACAAGTGAAAATTTGGTCTGCAAATGTTTTCAGGCGTTTGGTAATGATCGAACTCAGATACTGAACCAAATGCATCAGTTGTGACCACCACCAAACTCCACCTCACCCCACCCTCCACACCAATTAGTCGATCATCTTTATGACATTCCTCCATTACTCCCAAAAAATATCTGTATATCCTGATTTACCCTCTTCTTCTTCCAACCTCTTTTTTCCCCTTAACCCTGATCGGACCTCACCACCCCCCCACCCCCCACCCCTCCCTCCCTCTCTCTGATGGGTACAGGACACCAAACACATGAAAAAGGGGTCAGGGTCTTTTCCCTGCAACAGAATGAATTTGGCACATGATGATCAATGGCCCAAGTCCCCCCCGAGGTGAGTGAGGGCGGGATCATTTGAGTCCCTCGTCTGTGCTCTTGAACATGAGAATGGCGTTGGAGATCTTGAGGGCGGGGCCTAGCTTGATGCTCATGATCTTCACAATGTCGGTCTGGGTCAGCAGCAGGAAGGCCTCACCGTCAATCATCTGGGGAGACGCAGAAATAACAGTGGTGATATAACTAAAAGGTTTCACCTACCGTGGGTACTCATGGGGGGTGAACAAAATGACAGAAATACCTCATAATAAAATACAATATCCCTGCAGATAATACCGAAGATAATACCTTTTTTTAGATGGTTTTAGTGTTTATAGTGTTCAACAAATATCCATGTCATGTGTACAGTCAGTGTTAACTGAACTGCTTACAGTGGTGGAATAAGTATTCAGACCCTTTACTTAAGTAAAAATACCAATACAACAAAGTAAAAATACTCTATTATAAGTAAAAGTCCTGCATTAAAAATCCTACTTAAGTAAAAGTACAGACGTATTATCAGCAAAATATACTTAGTAAGTATCAAAAGCAAAATTACTCATTCTGCAGACAAACCGGCCCCTGTGACTGACATATATAAGTAGCATTTTACTGTTGTAGTTGAGTTGAGGTAGAGCTAGTCTTAACTAACTTATATTCAGTAAGGTATTTTAGTCCAGTGGTTCCCAACCTAGGTCACTGTCACAAGATAAATCTGAGGGGTTGTGAGATGATTAATGGGACAGGAAATAAGAAAAAGTGTATTCATTTTTTGTAAATTTTCTCGAATCTGTTTTTTGTGAAATATTGGATAATTTGACCTATTTGGGCCTCGAACAGTGATTTAAATGAAACCATCTGAGGAGCTTAGAGGGAAACTGCTGCTAATAACTCATAGACATCTGAAATGTGACAAGGGGCCTCAATCAGGTATTGTTTTTTTTGTAAGGTTGATTTAATCTTTAACAATGCTTTGTATTTTATCTCAAAAGTAAAAAGTAACCATATCTGTCAAATAAATGTAGTGAAGTAAAAAGTACAACGTTTCAGTCTAAAATGTAGTGTAGTAGTATAAACTAACGTACAAGTACCTCCATTATACTTAAGTACAATACTTAGTTAATAACCACCAGTGACTGCTTATCTGGCAGTTGCAAACATGGCATAATTATGTGATAATGCAACAGTACAAGTGTCAAAAATCATGCTGACATGCCAAACACAGGAGGGTGACATCAGCAAATAATATTTTATCCACAGACACTTGGTCTCACCTCTTCTTTGAAGAGACGAGCCTGTTCTTCACAGCCGATTAGATTCTGGACAAACCTGAAGACCTGAAGCACAAACACACCAGATTTTCAAATAATCAAAACAAACAGAGAGGTCAGAAAAGCCAGAGAAAGAAAATAAATATGTAGGTAAGTGATGAGGTTTGCTCACCTCCTCAACGCCCCATGCCGCCACCTGGCTGGCGTGAATGCCCTGAACGCCGGGCAGCAGCTTACAGTGCTGCTCCCAGCACAGAGACAGAGTCCTGTCTGACTGACTGCTCAGAGCTGACATGAACAGAGACGGATACACGCCCTCTGAGGACATGTCTGAGGACAAACACAAAAACACTGGATTCAGCTGTTGTTGATTTATGATTACTTGCACAGTTATTTCAGATTGAAACTGCCAACAGGTCTTTTTCATGGCAGACATTCAACATTTTCAAAAATTGGGTGTTGTGCCAGACTGTGTTACATCTCTGGATAGATATGAGTCCGAGGCGACATTCACACTTGCAGGTGGCATTGAGCTTTCCACTGAAATCCATAATAAGCTCCTTAAGGCAGGATAGGGCTACAGGTTTGACAGACTGACACCCCTGAAGCTGCAGAGTGAAATCCTCTCATCAAATTGGGATATGTATAGTGCATTTAAAAAACTCACTCTGGTAGTCTCTCTGCTGGTTCTTTCTGTATTTGGGAGGACGGCCAATCCTGAAAACAGAGGAAAAGATAAATTTTGGGCAAAAGCAAACATACATGCATGCGTACACACACTTTTACCTGCCACGGTAATGGGTCTTCTTGGTCCTCTGGCCAAAGAAGAGGTTCCTCTTGCACTCTGAGTCGGACAGGTCGGCCTTCAGCCTGCCCTGGTTACGTTCAGCCAATGGGCAGCCAGATATGCAGTGATGGGCAGTGAAACGACCGGTTACATGACCTGAACCATCGCAACCAGGAGTTGGACACTTCCTATTTCAAAGAGAGAGCCCACCCACCCCCCAAGTGCATTTTAAGAAGATGTACGATCAACTCATTACGTCAATGTTTTCTACAGCTCAAAATTGATGATATGTATTTTGAATGGTTGGCCCTGCAGAACAAAGCCTCTGTTAAATGGCCGGATGATAGAGTTGAGTTCAGTGCTGACCTGTTGTGGAAGCTGTACTTGTTGGCTCTGGGGTGGCTGATGGGTTTACAGGGAACAGAGGAGGGGTAGGTGGACTGACCCGTAGCAGGCAGCTCCCTCACACCTATGTACATTCAAATACAGACAGATGAACCCTCACATGTGCACACGTGACGTTCACAAACCCTCTTGTGATGCTGCAGTATATAAGAGCCTATAGCCAACAAGGGGTGTAAATGCTGAGAGGACATTTTCACTTGTCACAGAGGGAAAAGCACAGGTGTTAATGATAAAAACAATGACAGCTCAGTTCTATTAAAGTGTCCCAATAAGCCTGCACAATACCAGGACCCTGAAACTGAAGCAGCTAAATGGAGTCCAGCCATCATTCATTCTTTTTCAAAGGCTTGTTTACAGCAATACACATTGATAATGACACACATGTATAAGCAACATCCAAGAAACTGGCAATAACAAGAAGAATTAATAAACAATGTAAAAATAAATCAATCCATTGATATATAGATCACATTTAAAAAAGAATAAATAACAACATAGATGAATCAATGTAAAGCTCAATAGCAACAGAGTAAATGGTGGAATTTATACATCAATGGCAGGATAGTTTTTCCTGGGAAATAAAAAGGTGTATTCACAGAATTTAACTGCAAACAATGACACAAACAGGTGTACACATACCTTTTGTTTTTTAAAATGGGGTTTCTCATTTCAATAATTTACCAACTGCATCCCCATTTGCTTTTCTATTTGCCAATTTAATTCCTATTTACATGACACTGGGGCCTTGCAGGGGCTACAGTTTTCAAAGTCAAACATAATATTTTTGTATGATTTAATGCTAGCAATCAAGAATAATTTAGATTTGATATTTGAGGAAAATCAACTTCCAGTTTAGGTACACAGAGTGAAGTGTTGCTTGTTACCATGTGGCGGCTGTGTTTTGGCGTCCCGTGGGGCAACTTTGAGCGGGTGAGCAGTTGCCTCACACCAGCCTGCTGGGTGGATGTCGGGGTGATCTGAGTCCATCCACTCATCATAGACATGACTCCAGCCATCATAATGGACCTGACGGACGGAGAGAGATAGAGCTATAACACATTAAAAAAAAAAATAGACTACATGCACACACACTCAAAATGCACACAGCTACACTTGGGTAATAGGGTAATAATAATAATGGGTCCAGGGTTGGTTATAAAGATGTACATCAAAGTATCAGTATAAGCTCTTATTCCAGCAGGCACATCAAAACCATTAGCCCCGACTGACAAGTCGGCTTGGTTAAAGCTGCGATGGACGTGAGGGAGCACATACAAGATCATAACCTTCATGACCGTCATAA
Organism: Enoplosus armatus; assembly: GCF_043641665.1. NCBI lineage: Eukaryota > Metazoa > Chordata > Actinopteri > Centrarchiformes > Enoplosidae > Enoplosus > Enoplosus armatus. Next base: position 8,532,620 of record NC_092187.1, read on the forward strand.
AAGACGTTAAATACTTAAATGTTCAATAATACAAGCTGACAACACACACACACACACACACACACACACACACACACACACAGAGTATTACCTTAATGCGATGAGTGTCGACCTCCTCCACTGTAGCCACTCTGATCAGACCAGGACTTCTCTTGTCCACGGCCTCCAGTTTCATCTGAGGCTGGAAACTGTGGGCCGCACGCTGCAGAGGGTGATCGGAAAACACATGAACTTAAATTTAAAAAACATGTCAAACATACTTTCCACATAGCATTGGCTTTACTTGCAACAAACCTCATTTCTAGTATTTAATTGCTATGTTTTTATGCTACTTTGGTTGTATTTTTGGGGCCTTTTACTAGAGATGTTACAGTATAGAGATGACAGCAAATGAGGAGAGAAAGATAGAAAATGACATGTAACAAAGGTGGTTGGCATCTTAAGATGTAGTATTTAGTATCTGTTATATAAAAGTCACACGTAAACTGTGCCTAACGTATTTACTGCAGTCAGCTGTGATGACATTCATGAAATACCGTAAGTAACCGATATGACTGGATCAAAACATGAATCTCATTATTTGTAATTACTCTTGACATTTTCAGTTTCTTAACTCTGGCTTTGCTCACACCACAGAGCCACGCTGCAGTTAAACTAGAGGCCCAAGTTTAAAAATAGATCATTTATTCTTTGTTCTCACCACTTTAAAGGCGTCAGCGGCCACCGCCTTGGAACCTGTCTCCTCCAGGTAGCGAGACCAGGAGAATCGGCCCTGGTCTGGGTAATCTGGTGTAGCAGGAAATTACTTCACATCAGTCAGTGAAAACAAACATAAACATTCGTCTCCTCCATGCTACCTTGCACATTTTAGCTTGGTTCCCTCACAGGTTGCCCATTATCCTTCTTATCCTTCTTATTTGTGTAATTTGAGCTCATCTTTGTGATTATGTTAAAGTACATCCTGTAAAACCCTTTAAAAAAACTTTAACATGTACATTTCAGGTATTTTCATGTTTATGTATAGTGTGTGTTTACTGTATTTATTGTCCTTAATCACAGTTTAATAGAAATGAAAGGAACAAAAGGACAAGAGGGATAGTTGGGCAGTGTTGTTTTCAAAATGAATGACCCATGGTATGACAATGAACATGATTAAATGAATGATCAACAGGGAACACACTGGTCACCTTGGGGTGGTGTTAGGGGGAGGTTCCTCTCCTGGCACCAACCAATAGGGTGAATGTATGGACTGCTGGAATCACACCTGCATATTTTGACAAACAACAACAACAACAACAACAACAACAACAACAAAACAACGTTGACTTATAATAAACATTTCAGAGAGTTTAAAAGCAAAATTGGTAGAGGCAGGAATGATGTGAGAGATAATAAACAAGCAATGCTGCAGTTTGATATTTTCATTATAAGAAAGAGTTATCAGTCTGTGCAAGAACAATAACTGGCGAGTTTTAGAGCTGCTGACCTTGATGATGGAACAGTCTTTACTGAGGATTTCGCTGATGCTTACTTAAAGCTTCGTACTAACACTGAATCAAATAACTACATGTAATATAAAATGCCTCTCTCATGATGACAACCCCAGAGAATGATAATCCAACTGTACAGCTCTACTGTACTTGTTAGCTCATTGTTTTGGGTTTATGTCACCTTTACTATCTGGTTCAGTCTTTGTGCCATTATTAACCTTGTTTCCACCAGAAGCAGGCAGCACGTTTCAACAAACAAAATCCTGTATGCTATATAAGAAAGTATACGACAGACACAGTTAGCAAAAAGCTAGTGAAGAAAGCGGAGCATCTAACGGTGAAAGAGTCCACTATTTTTCTTAGGAGCTAAAAGGAAAGTAAATACCAAACTTACATTCATCAGGGGAACAAAAACAAAATGAATGTTACTGTTTCGGCTGTTTTGATAATATTCTAGCCAAAGCACCTTTATATGGTGATATATCATGGGTGTCAGTCAGTTGTTCTTCCCCTTAGTAGCCACATTTAGATTAACGCAGCCTCACTACATCTGCAGTTTGGTTAATTTGGTCCGGAAAACCAAGGGAAAGATTTATGACATTGTGGACTTTAAGTTCTGGTCCTCACACTGTCTTTTTACAAATGAACCAGGAGCTGCATCCCTTGTGTTTTTGAGGCTCACCAGTAGTCGTATGTGTCATCCCAGTTGTCAAAATGGACCAGGAAACGGTCGTCCACCACGTCAGTGACGGTTGCTACACAGATGAGGGAGGGGTTCATGCGGTCGACGGCCTCCAGCTTCATTCCTATCTCGAAACTGCACTTCACATCGATCTAAACAGAAAGCAGAAATATTAGAAATTACATGACAAGTGCACATAAGTAGAGACAGACAGGGCTGTGGACTAGCTGGTAAATGATGTGAAAGTTATACAGAAACTGTTGAAAAATGAGTTGTACTGTTTCTGAATGTGTTTAGATTAAAAAAGCGACAGATTGCTTCAGTTTGATATATTGAATCTTGAACGCTGCAAGCATTAAACATTAGCGTGCAGAAAGAAGTCAACATCAACCCAAACAAGCATAAAGCTTTATGCTGTCCTTGCATTAAATATTAATATCAAAACCAATATCAGACAGGATGTTAGGCCTGACTTTGGCATTCTTATTTTGGTACTTTTGGTCTTCAACTATCACCATCTACTCAAAGGCAAGTCAAGTCAGTGTTTTCTGAGGGAGATAGTAGGTGCAAACTGTTTAAAAGAAACTTTTTATTATAAATGCTTCTCATAGGATCTGGAGTTTTTCCCAGCCCTAAATCATTCACCTCATCCATTCATGCTTGTAGATAATACAACTACCGTATATTATATAGTGGCAGTTACCCTCCCAGGACTGGCAAAGAGTTCTTTGGAAGCCACTTGTGCTTTAGTCATTCTCAGGTAGTTGGTCCAGGTAAACTCCTCCTCTTTACAGCCTGCGGAAAAGACAGAAATACAGAGAGAAGATTAAATAGATTCATATTTTGGGAAAACAGCCCAACATTTAAAGAAATAGTTTGATATTTTGTTTTCTTGCAGAGGGTTAGATGAGAGGATTGATACTACAGTTACAGCTAGGAGATGGTAAACCTAGCTTAGCATAAATACTGGAAACAGGTGGAAACAGCTAACCTGGCTCTGAAAGGTCACCTCTAAAACTCACTTATTAACACTTTATATCTTGTACAAAAAATGGTGGAGTCTTGATGTCACTATGAGGTTGCCAGGCAACCAGCAGAGACTCCACAATGTTACTGCACCTGGCCAGGAAATAGTCCCGCACATGTTTTAAAATTGCTGCTGTGATAAAATCACAATGTGTCATTTTTACGGACAAAAGAAAACAGATATAACGTGTTAGTGAGTTTTTGGACAGAGCCAGGCTAACTGTTTCCAGTCTTTATGCTAAGATGAGCAAACTGGCTATTTACAGACATAAGAGTGGTAACAATCTTCTCATGTAACCCTCGGCAAAAAAGTAAATTAGTGTATTTCCCAAAACATCGAGCTATTACTGACAATTTTTGTCCATGCTATTTTGTTCTATTTAGATTCTATTTGGGGTTTGTTCTTTCATGGCGTCACCTCTGACCTTTGGGAGTGTGCAGTTTGTGTCCTGTGCTCTCACACCAGCCGGCAGGGTGGATGTCGGGGGAGTTGGCATTCACCCAGAAGTCGTGGCAGTCAGAGTAGCCGTCAAAATGGAGCCGCAGACGGTAACCACAGACCTGCGTGATGACATGATACATTACAGAAACAAGCGCAGGCTGGAGAACGGCGACACCGAGCAGAACTCCTCCTGCGTGCAAAGCAGTATGTGAGTGAACGGCGACTTTTAATCCTAAATAATCAGCCTGGCCATTAAGCTCCATCAACCGTGTTAATGGACGTCTGGCTCACCTCAGCCACAGTGAGGACGAAGTACATGGACGGATGCTGCGGGTCGATGCCCTCCAGCTTCATCCCCTGTTTGAAGCCGTTCTTCACCGTTGGGACTCTCTGGGACTGGACACACGGGATAAAAGAGTAGAAATACTTCAGCACAGACACACACAGATATTAAAATAAAATGAAGTGAAAACGAACGATCCTTGTGGGGAAATTGGATTAGGACAAAGAACAAAGGGAAGATCAGAACACAGCAAACGAGTGGAGATTGCAGCGCTTTTATCATTCTCACACTACGTATAGTGTTTTTTACTCTATTTCTCCTAAAACAGAAAGTCTCTTCAAGACAAGGCTTGTATTGCAAAATGTTTAGATTGTTAGAGAAATAAATAACTTAAACTAAACTTAAAATAAAACCACACTACATCACAGTCTAAAACAGAATACAAATATTAATGTATGCCCTCACCCGCATACATTACTTCCTCCCAGGTAAATTAACATTTCTCATTTCCAATGCTGCACTATTTTTTCACTCAGGGCCATAGATTTGTCCCTGTGCTATACGTAGAGCAGCAGCGTTAGTAAAAGAAGCAGTAAACAACCCTTTGTATACATGGTAACCCTGTGTGTACATGGCACGAGCTCAGGCTGAAGCTACAGTGTGAATATTAAACTCAAACATACCTCTTGGAAAAGCTTGTTGGGTGCAGCAACAGCTTTGCTTTCCTCCAGATACTGAGCCCACGTCCACTGCTCTGTCTTACTGTCTCCGGCTTCACCGAAAATACAAATTAAGCAGTTAGTTGATTGATACATGCAACGTGCGTTACAGCAACATATTACTAGAACACAAGGTCAAACTGAAGGAAACAGGGAGAGGACAGGAATTTAATGAGCAGAAGACAGAAAATAAGTCAGGAAGGAGGAAAGAAACAGATTCCCTGAGCAGATAATGTTAGAAGATCCTGTAATATGACACACAAGTTCTAAAGAATCAGAAATACTTTATTGATCCCCGGGGGGAAATTATACCATTTCAAGTAAAATATAACTTTGAGTTAAATTTCCACTACAACACCATATTAGCAAATCTTCTACCTGTCCTGTCTACAGGGAAAAGACTGGATGAAATAACACGATCACTTGACACTATAACACAATTCAATGCAGCAGCCACATGATAAACCCACAATTTGTAGGTCATAATTTGTGGTGTTGTTGCATGAAATTGTATGATATGGTCAGGGATAAGTTACTATGACTTGCCTTGACATTGTAAGGTGTAAGTAAAGGGAGAGGAGGGAGAGAAAAACAGATTGTACCGTACAGCAAACAAATGAGCAAAGAAATGCAAAAAAGCATGAAAGATGATACAAGAGAAGTAAAAAACGATTAGTCCAACCTCCTCTGATGTGTCTGCCGTCTGCTTTAGAATCATCCATTTTCTCATCCTAAAAAAACAAAGAAGAGAAATTACACGAGCGTAAAGAATAGAAAGACAATATAGTTACTGAATTGGGGCAGATTTTTGCTAAGCAAACAAACATTTTGTATTTTTTGCAGGGACTATTTGACCATGGTCGGCTTCATCATATGGAGTATCATTTACCATGATACGCCATACTCATGCACATCTGACTAAACTCGTCAGATACGAAAACAAAACATCTGGTTGTCTCTGGAAGTTAAATGTAAATAACAACGCTGTCCCACCGTGCCTTCGATGTCCGAGTCTTCCTCAGAGGGACTCAGGTATTCCTTCCTCTTCCTCTTCCTCATGGGTTTCAGGTGATCTGGGTTAAGGGAGGAAACCCTCCCGCCTGCTGGCACCTTTTCTACCCCGACACTCCTCCTGAGGTGCAGAGAGGACAGACAGTGTTCCTCAAGTCTAAACAAATCACCAGACTGTCGTCTGTTAACTTATTTTCTATTTTCACGATATTTATTTCCATCTTGTACTCTCTATTGCAGGATTGATTTGGTTGTCCTTCACAGTTTCAGTGTATTCTATTTCAAACTTGTGCACAGTTTGTGATTTCTTGGTTTTCCCAGAATGCCTTCAGACAACCCCAAGTGCAGCGACAGTATGAGAGTGTGATAATCAAACACTGGCTCAAACACTGCTTGTAGTTAGCTAGCCAGTTAGTTAGTTAGTGAAAACATTTTGCACTGTTGCACAGTTTTTTTTTGGTTAAATTGTATTTCCTCTTCACATTTCACAACATTTTGCAACAGTTGCTCCTGTTAACACAACAAAAAAACACAATGGAGTCATGACATATACATACAACACAACAGTGCTGTTTGTCTACACAGCCATCAACACACCACAGGGTGCATGTTGCACCATCAAAGATACTAATACCTTTGTTTTCAACGCTCAAAGGACTCACTGGACTACACTCATTCATCTGCCACTAGTAGCAAGTAGTAGCAACACTTTGAAATGGCACATTTAATGAGGGAGTTGAGCATGAAAACAAGAAGAATACAAACCAAAAACAACAACAAAAAGAAAACATTGAGAAAATAGGAAAGTGTGCGTGAATGGTTGTGCTAGTGTACGTGTGTATGTAGTGACGCATGTGTGAGCTTAAAGGAGAAACAGCTGTTACCAACATACTTGTCAGTGATGGGCTCTCTGCGTAGCTCCTCTGTGTAGGTCCTCTGAGCTCTGGGATCATGGTTCTGTTGTCCCGGTCCAACCTGGACTTCAGGTTTGACCGAAACAAACCTCTCCGGTTCAACAGCTGAAGCTCTGACAGAGCCGACAGGAGCCGACACGTCTGACACATAAGGAACAGGCAAAGTCATGAAGAGGCTACAGACGAAGACTGGTGATGGCTAACTGGCTTTTATTTCCTTTATTTAATTCATGTGGATGCTGTTACACTTGCACTGTAACTGTATTCCTGGTCTATTTTTACTTTTGATTGTTTCCACTACTTATTGATCACTTCTATCAATTTTTCAGCTGGATTTGGATTTTTCCAACGTCTCAGTGATGCCTGCTAGATATTCTTTTAACATAAACCTGCAGCTGCACTCTCTTCACTTGTCAAGAGCTCTGCTGCAGCTGATGTAATTATCCCTCATTTCTGCTCAATACACACACTGGTGATCATTGCAAAGGGCATGCTGTGAAACATCTCAAATAACAGGGCAGCCATATATAGAAAGTAACAGTTGTTAACTAGCACGACACCTGCAAAACCAGCATACATACTCCTTTATTATTATCGATTATTCCTATCATACAAAAGCTATATTGATCTAAAACCAAAGCAAAGTATTATTTCGGGGTATTTCATTTCGTGGCAAGCATTAAAATTGGCAGCATCTGCTTCTGACATGTTTCCAGTGTTTCGGTGTGTGCAAAGTGAAAAGAACTACAGCATTTTGTGTTCAGTCCCTGACTTATGTAAGCATGACTCTACCTGGCTTGTCTGCTGGAGCACTTTCTGCGTCAGCGGATGTCCCAGAAGTCCCGGCTGCTGGTTCAGTGGCGCCGCTGCTGGTGGTCCCTGGGGTGATCAGTGTGCTCAGCGTCCCTACGTCACTCACACAGAACTACCACACACACACACACACACACACACACACACACACACACACACACACACACACACACACAGACAGACACACATACATGCATCAATGGATCCATCTGTCAAAATGTGTTTTGATGTTTTACCATGAATATTCAGCCCTATTTCTCCTAAAAACAGTCTGGAGTCTGGAGATAGAAATGTGATCATTTTAATGATTCAGGAGTTTAGTGATGTGTTATTCTGATGAGCAAATCACTGTTTAACTGGTAGTTTGGCTTTGTTACTGCAGCCTCCTTTATACCTGAACTAACCCAGTGGATCAAGTTCCAGTGCTTTAATTCCACTCACATAAAGGAAATGTACAGCAGAACAGCTACAAAGGGAATAGGTGTGTATTCACATTATATAACTATAAACATCTTAAGAGGGTCTTGGGTGCTTTTACACGTGTGAGTCACCCAACATACATATGCATGCAAATGCGTGAGGGCGTGCAGCAAGTGCACTGGGAGTGGATTGTCACTAATCAGCAATAAAGCTCTAATTGTTTACATTGTTGTTGGCATTTCTGCCTTCATATGAGAGTTGCCAGTTGAGACAGATAAGAAAATAAATGTCCAACAAACCCCAGATGTTATGAGCATTGCATTGTTTCCACATGCTACTTGGAACATCATTATCGTCGAAGGCTTAAAGAGTGATGACCAGTAAGATTAGAGGGGCTTGTTCATCCAGTATGGTTGGTATGTACCAATATGAGGGAAAATAAAAACATTAAATCATGAGCACATGGGACCCGGTACATAGTATTTTCACAGTGTCTATTTCAAATTCACTTCACAGTCCAGGTGGAAAATTCTACCCAGAAGCAGAGACGGACAACATAACAAAAAAATTGCAATGACACTCACTTACTTAAAATGACTTACTTACTGTTAGCTCCAAGGCTAAACTCGTGTAGTGAGCCAAATGCTTCAATCGCCTAAAAATCTGATGTACGTACTCCCAGTATATACAGTATATCTCTCCAGAGACTTGACGTCAATTTAATGGTTGAAACTCATCATGATTTTCATGATCTTTTCTTTATAGATTATTGTTTAATGAGTCGATTGTTTATTATGTAAAGTGTCAAAAGTCGTGACGAATGGTCAACACAGCATTTGTCGTTGTTTTTCATTTCATGACATAAGTGATGATGTTGATTTTCTCTGACAAACAGTCCAAAAAGATTCAATTAACCAAAATAGGCAGAAAGCAAGCAAACCTTCCCACTTTACATTTGGTATTATCACTTGATCAATTATTTTATGTATTTATCAATTATCAGATTCATTTTCTGTTAATACTCTAATCATATCAGCAATCAATTGATGTAATATGTATTTCAGAAGGGAATCTGTTGTGCATGTGACTGACGTGCACCTTGTTTAGTGTTATCTTGCTGCAGTTGATCTTGTGAACACAGGTTTCCAGTGTTGTGAGTTATTGTAATTGCTGTGGGAATAAGATCAATGAGACTTCGCCAAGAGAGCCACCAGAACGATCTATAAAGCTATTTAAGGGGGAAAAAAAGCGAACGAAAAATAGCTTGAAATCCTCTCTAAAGAAGATGCTGTGAGGGAACTGTGGCTTGTTGGAAGGAGAAAATATTGTATAATTTTAACAACACATGCTGACGCCAGAAACATCTCTTTACCTTGAGGTTGCTGCTGGGCAGGATGGCCATCCCCTCCTTCCACTCGAGGACGTGGACAATGCTACAAGCCCCGCCCACCTGTGCTGTCAGGGTGGGTGTGGCCGTCTCATTGGCCCGGCCTCCTTTACCTGGGTCTCCCACGGCAACAGCTGGAGTCACCTCTATTTTCTGATGGCTGGGAGCAGGAGCTGAGGAGAGAGATGCGTTCAGACTCATTAACTTTCTGCCTGAGCTCATCCAAGAGAGCACACTATCATTTGGTTTTACTTTATTTTATAGTTGCGCTATGTTGACCCTAACCCAAGTTATCCTTCAGCATTGCACTCCTGTAACATTGTCAGACTCAAAATGGACAGATTAACAAAGGATCAAAATAAATTGATTCAGCAAAACCAGATATATCATCTTTTTTATTCCACACATTCTTCTTCCATGTCAAAACCCGGTGCCTACATTACCCACAATGCAACTCGACTGCCGACAGTTCGGTCAGATGTTCAGTGTTATGCTGCTAGCTGCTGATGTAGCCTTGAGCTGCTAGCCTCAGGCAGAGATAAGGAGCTGGCTACAGAGGTCTGGTAAGATCACGTCTTTCTAAGTCCACACCCACAGATTTCTTTCATTTTCGGACTCCAGCCCCAAACGACGCTGACTCAAATGGCATCACTTGAGGCAATTTATCAGATTTCAGGCAGCTCCCTCTGGAGCCACAAAACGCCTTATACAACTTTTTTTCACATATGCAGTAGTGCTGTGCAAGACACGTTAATAAGCTTCTAAAATCTGTGGCGCTCCCCATTCAAGTTTCCAGTTTAACACTTTATTGCCGTGTTAATCAGGCAAATAGTCTTCATAGCAGAAATTTGTTTTTCAGTCGAGACACCATTACAACCGAATACGTATGTACATGTTGCATTTTCACATCAATATGAAAATACTGAGGCATACAGTAATTGTAAACAAAAAAAATGTCAGCTACTAACACCCTCTACACTGAAATTTACAAACATAGTGTACCATTACAGCAGGATAGATTGTCATTTAAATGCCACTCACAACTTTGCAGAGAGTTTTGTCAGACCAGAAGTCCAAAAACCCAAAGATATTCAGTTAACTAACATATGTGAATATTCAGTTAACTATTGTATGTGACACAGAGAAGCAGCACATCCTGCTATTTGAGAAGCTGGAACATGAGAATGTGCAGCACTTTTTTTTGCTTGGAAAATGATTTAAATGGTTAATCGATTATCAAAATATTTGCAGCTTATTTTTCTGTTGATCAATTATTTGACTAATCGTTACAGTTCTGGTGACAGGGTATTTTACTGATGTCATAGGTATAACCCTCAAGGCACCAGCCGGTCACATTGTACCCTCTGCATATCAAAGGATCCTGCCAAAATATCCTGACTTTGTTAATTAATCGACCTCTCATAAACCCACACCTGTGTTTTTAGACTCCAGGTGAGGACTTAAACATCTTATAGGGATCCTTTGATTAGGATATAATCCCAGAGAATGAGATGAAACATTATAGGTGTGACATTTTTTAGACTAATTAGTTATTAGTGTTTGCAAATAACGTTGTTCGCATAAAAGTTACGCTTGGGCTCACATCCCCAGGTTAAAGGATGGTCCCTCTAAACCCGTGTGGTCGCACTCAGACCTGTGCTCACCTGGTAGGAGGAAAGCCGTGGTGGTGTGAGGCTGGGGCCGAGCCTTCTTGGCCACACCATCACTCCCACAGATGAGGACGGCCTCGCTGGGGGACGAGGAGGATGGGTCCAAAGGGGTGCGATCGGGTTCTTTGGGTGGAGCCTCCATGTTCACTTTGGCACTCATAACGGTATTCCTGTCCCTTACTCCGGAGCGCTGGAAAGCAAAGAGTATGAAGAACAGTGCAAGGCAATGCTCTCTGGTGCACAGGACGAGGTCCAGTCCAAAATTGTCCTGGAAGTGTTAGGAAATGTTTTTCCTTATCTGAATCAAGGGTCTACAGATGGAGGGTTTTTACAGTGGTTTGATTTTGGTATTAATACAACGTACAGGAGGGCATCCATGAGAAGGGGACAATAACAAACAAAACAGGATAAGCAAAGAGCTGCTGGACCTGAGCCCACTTTGGTGCTTTACCAGTTCTGAACACATAATATATGACCACCATATTTACATTATTTGACAATAGACCCTCTGATAGGCATTTATATTTTCTGCCACCAATTTTTACTAAAATGGCTCTGAGACATATGGATCAAGATTTAACAAATGTGAAACTACAGGAGAAAGACTTTTTGAAACAAGATGAAATAAGTAACTTTTAAGAGTGCCATTTTACAGAATAGCAGAGCAGCGATGCCTTCCTCCATCAACAGCCATGACCCCGCGTGACTTTTTAACAGCCATCCATTAGGCTACCTCCAATACAAAAAAAAAGAGGCAATAATGATACACCAGTATTTACCCACAAGGTTCCACATCCACACACAAATACAACATATCAGTTAAAATGGCGGAGGATCTGAAATCCTTGAGGCAAAAAAATGTGTAAAAGCAAGTGTCTCAAATCCTGTGAAAATCCCATTTAATGAAAAATGAACCTTGTCACCCATTCCGGCAGCACCTGAAATGAATGAGCAACATTTCCATCCCACAACAAACCTTGAGCATGCGAGATATTTGAGTAACGTCGGCGCGACTGCTTCCATTATTTAAAAGTATTTAACTCGATTAGGTTAATTAAACGCGCGCCATTATCAAATATATATAGGCTATATTTTAAGACGAAAAGCTTTGTGGTTGAGACTCTCCATAACGCCGAAACGGTAAGAAAAAAACACACACTTCGCCCTTTAAAACGTATGCGGTTAAAAGACGCTCGTGTCTGCTACATTTAGAGGGGAATAATAAATGTGAAATAAATTCGTGTTGCAGATCAATTCGGAACTGAAATTTGGCTTACCAGCTCTGATCTCCTGCGGCTCCGGGGCTCCGACTGCGCATGCGCGGGACCCCAGTAGTCACTGCTCGTCGGTTATAATGTAACGCCAAAAGACTTCCAGTGCGATCGCTCCACTTTCAGTAATGGTCGATGTGTGAAAATAATGTAGTGGGCTATCGATCAGTCTGGAGGCCGTTCCACCACAGCTGATCGGTCGCCTTTTACTTCTGATTTAAACAAACGGCAGCTGCCTACATCTGCAAAACATTGATCCTGTTCATCTTTCCAGAAAGGGCCATCCCCTAATGAAGAAGCGTTTATTATATAATTAGCAGGATATAGGTCATGTCGATACTGCAGTCAAGGTTTTTGCGATACTGACACAAAGCGACGCCACACAGCAAGATTTTTCATTAAGATCTTTAATTGAACATACAATAAAAAAGGACATTTTCTGTTAGATCTCATTTGCATGGAGAAAAAATATGAATCTGTTCCAAAAGATGGAGAGAGGGGGTGCATTCAGTAAGTCTGATGTTTGTGTTGTTATAAACCCACAAGCAGACGCTCAAGAGATTTGAATGGGTGTACCCTTCAAGTACAAAAACTCCAGTACTAGCTGCACACTTTAAATAAGCAGAGGCTTGACAAAACCCTTAACCCCTGGATCAAACTCGCTGGGAAAAACTTGCAAAAGAAAGAAAAAAGATGAAATACAAATTGAAAATGACTATCAGGTCTGCATTCAGAACAAAACAGGAAATGCAAGAACAATGTTACACTGCATTTGAGGCCTTGAAGCTCTAGCCAAACTGAAATCCATCAAGTAAAAATGGCCTTCAACAGATTACCTGCTCAAGTTACAAAACAAAAAACAGTAACATTGGTGCCAAGCAAAAGGAAATCAGTTTTCTATGATGGTCACATGGTCTATGTACAAGAGGTTAAAAAGTAAGTTGTTCAAACATGAAATACAAACCCCAAACCCGATCATTTTCTCGTAACTATGCAGTTTTGCAGTACAAGTTCTTGCATCCCAGGTGTGCATTTTAGAGTGCCGCAAGACAACACCAAGATTGACCGATTCCTCGAGGAAGCAATTATTGAGGCTGCAGCTCAAAAAGGGAAACCACTCCAATGCTGTAGCCAAATGCTACTTTTCTCCCACAACCACACTATTTGAATCAGTGAGACGCAAAACTGTTGTATCAAACAATGCGGCAGACATCAGCGGACTGGGGACACAATGCTAGTAAATTTTATCAAACAAACAAGATCTGTTGCAAACTGAGATGCTGCATGATTTAAGTAAAAGACAACTTAATTTGAGCTGCGCTATAAATAGCTTTTAATTAAAAACGGACGACTGATGTGACAAACCTACAGTTTATACATTTTGGAACAAAGTGGCTTAAACCACCTCAGGTTGCAGCTATAAATTTTTTAACACTAGCACTTCAGTTTTTGAAAATAATTAGGGGGACAATTACTGATTTTTTGGAGGCAGACGATTCAGAGAGCAAAATGATTCCAAAAAGTATCCCCGTCACTGTGGTGCACCCACTAATGCAACTGCATCTAAAACGTGTTCAAGACAAGTGCACACTTGAAGGAGAAAAGTAGATAAGTCATGAAGTATAAGACAGCATGATGACACTGCTCACTATGTACAGCATAGGGATCAAACTCAACAATGAGAAAACACCTCCCCTTATTTAATTCCTCTAATCCTGAGACGCTGATCTAGACCGTGAGCGAGATCTTGAGCGGGACTTGGAGCGGGAGGCTGAACGCTTCTCCCTCGACTTGGATCGGCGGTCATCCTCCTGTGGGGATGGGGAGCAGGAGGCAGATTTGGCGACGCGCTCCTCTTTCCCGTTCTCCACTGGGGAAGCTGAGCGACTGCGGGACATCTTGTCACCGGGCATCTCCTTGGATCGACTGCGAGAATCCCGCTCTGACTTTACCTTTGAGCGGCTCTTTGAGCGGGACTTGGATTTCCGGTCAGCTGAACGAGACCGTGATTTGCGGGAGCGTGAACGAGATTTGGACTTGCGGGATCGAGAGCGGGACCTGCGGTTGCGAGAACGTGATTTGCTATCTCCTGACTTGGAGCGAGACTTCCTTCCAGATCTGGAGCGGGAATGACGACGTCTCTTGTTGCTACGGGAACGAGACCTGTAGGGAATAAAACAAACACTTATGCTTTACTTCATGTTTTGCAAGACTGCGCTAAAAATTAATTACTAGCACAGGACCCAATACATAACCACACTTCTATAGATCAGTGCATTAACTAAAACTCAAATCTGTATTCGATTGTTTTTTTTAGATTAGACCCATTCTCACCTGGAGTGTGATCTGGAGCGGCTCCTGGAGCTCCTGCTTCTGCGACTCCTGCTGCGGGAGCGGCGGCGACTACGAGATCTAAAAAAGGATCACAGCACAATAGTCAAGAACTACAGCCAATTCTTGTGCAAGAGATAAAATTTATGAGTTTGTTATGAGCATGTTTGTTAGAAACAGAGTTAAAGAGCTCGGCGTGTATTTTTTACAAAACAGCAAGTCCGATGCATCAAAAAATTATTCAGCGGTTAAGTTTTCCCACCTGGAGCGGCTGCCAGAGTAAGACCTCCGTTTGCGAGGCCGGTCCTCCACCAGACGAATCTTTCGTCCGTTGATATCTGTGCCGTCCAGTTTGTCTATAGCCCTCTTCATGTCCGAGTGGCTCCGAAACTCGATCACTCCCTCATTTGTGCGTTCCTTGTGGGCATCTGCGTAAGTCACCTCTCCTGCCTGACGCATGAAGTCCTGGGGGAAACAGAAAATGTAAAGAGAAAAACAGTCAAATATGCTGATAGTCTCATTTGTCTGAGCAGTAAAGTGTAATAAATCACATAGATTTGATGATTCACGAAAGTTAACCTGAAACAAGGAAAAACACTTGTTTGAGCATGTACCTTGAGGTCCTGCCAACTGCAGCGGCTGGACAAGTTCTCCACGATGAGGCGGTACTCAGTGCGAACTGGAGGGCCATACTTATCCCTGCCAGAGCGGCTCCGGCTGCTGTAACCGCTACCTTTAAAAACAACAGCACATGAAAAAAGTTAGAAACGACTTTAGTGGCCAAGACACAAAGAACTACTGGCCTGGGTTATCAAATGAACACAAGGCAGTGACTTGCCAGATAAAAGTCCAAGGGGTTATAAATTTGAACTTAATAATGAAAGGAGTCCCTCTGATCCCAAAACACAAAGCTTCAGTTAAGTGATCTACAAGCCACTGCATGGGCTCTTTGTATTGTTTGTATTGTTCAGCATTCTGAAGTTGTTCTCTGCTGCAAAGAACACCACTGCATCTGTTTCCGGCAATACAAAGCCTGTCTTACTCCAGTACATCACACTGTGATGCTTTAGCTGCATAAACAAATGGACAGTGATGTTCTTTCAAGACCTCTGAACCCTGTAACACAAACAGAAGGAAGGTATCCATATAGGTTGCGGTCAAGGACAAATTAAGTAAGAACGGTGTAAAGAAACACTTACACCAATCTTTTGGTATTTGACCAGATGTCAGTCTGAAATTTTGTTTTCCAGTTTTCTCACTTACAACATTTCTTTTGATTGCAAGTTCTTTACTAGAGCCGATCCACTTATGTTTTCTGTCAACATAGAAACCAATGGCAATCCTCACCATCACCCCTGGTCTATTGGCAAAAGGCTGCTGTCATCATGGCTTCCGGTTAGGTCAGCCAAGGATCAAGGGGGGCAAAGGTCACACACACATTGTAAGGTGAAAGCCAAGGCCAAACGGGACAGGCAGTCATCTTAGCCAGTCATCTTTAGCCTCAATGGACTCTCAGCCTCAGCCCGCAACTGGACTCTTTCAAATTGAAACATCAAGGACTTTTGTTAATGTTGAATATAAAAATATATACCAACGTTAAAAATACACATTACACATGAAAATGTTAGTCTAGTCCTAATGATTAAGCTAGAACTACCCTAGCTAGGGTTGTGGTGATCATGTTGTGATTAGCTTTCCTCTGTGGTGCAAACAAATAATTTAAAATGCACACCTTCAAAACATGGCTCACCCAAATTATTATGATCCAAGAGAACTTTGCAATCCGTGATAAAAAAGCCTTGCTTTCAAGCTATCTTAGCTTATGGCAAGTTTACAGCCTAGACTGCTATTTGAGGGCTCTGACTTGCAGACTGTTGTTCCTTCCCGATAATGAATCACAGACCAATCAAGGGTGGCCCATGATCACTAGGGAGGAGCGACAACCTGCAGGTCACCAACCCTTGATGGTCGAAACTGAAACGACCATATCGGTTGGCAGGATGAGATCAAAAACACACAAAAAACAATGTTATGCTGTAGTCCCTGACCAAGAACAATGTAGATCAGTCTTGGTTTCATAAGAAAGTCTCCATGTAGTCATGCTATTACTTAATATAATAAATAATAATTACATTAAGTATAGTAGAGTATTGTACCACTTCTTGTTACTAATGTTATAGCAACTGTTGTAGTTTGCATGCAATCTGAGCCATGGTAAACGTGGAGCCACTAACACAATAGCATGGGATTCATGACTTGTGGTTATAAACCGTGACTGAGTAACTGGAAATCAAACTTATGCTACAAGTCTGTTAATTAGCGCCAGTATGAAACAACAAAACAGCTCTCTGTGCAGTCCACATCGACACCTCACCCCAAGGGGAAGGGGAAGAGAGGGTATCTTGTAATAGACTGCACTTACTGCGCCCACCACCCCAGTAACCCCCACCGTAGCCATCTCGGTCTCGCCGCGGCCCCCGGGCATGTTCGACGATCACCCGCTCGCCGCACAGTTCCTTCCCGTTCAGCTCGTACACGGCATCGTCGGCGTCCCGGTTATCCTCAAACTCCACGAATCCGTAGCTGGAGGAGAAAGCCGGCGTTAACATATAAATACAATGAAGTCACACAAGTAGGCTCACTCACAGTCAATTAAAACACAGCATGATGAGTTAATTCACGCTTATCTAGCTAGCTAGACATCGTTAGCTCGGCCCGCTAGCTCCGCGCTGTAGCAAACACAAAGACGCCATGTTGGCCATGCGACATTTGCCACACGAGCAAGATGAGAAGTTGGGAAAGCAAGCAAAATAATAATTTAAACAGTCAAACAACACAAACTATCAGGATTAAGTTCCCAAGGTAACTTGACTGCAGAGGTACAAGAACTATATTTGCTTAAAAGCGTGAAACATTCCTGTGGCAGTGCTGACGTCGTTAACATCAATGGTCAACGTTAATGCTAACTAGCTAGGAAGCGTTAGCTAACCCGCGGTTGCATTTCCACCAAAAACTTACCCGTTCTTCAAATCGATTTCCATGAGCTTTCCATATCCGCTGAAAAATCGCTGGATGTCTTTTTCGCGGACATGATAGCTTAATCGTCCAATATAAACACGAGGCATGTTTTTCGCGTTACGTTGTTCTCGACTGTTCTTCTCAATGGCTGGTTACCAAGTTGGCCACGGCCGCTGGAGTCAGCTGCTAGCACTGTGAGCTTCTCTTCCAACAAGCCGTGCGCGATAGCGCCAAACGAGCCAATCAACGCGAAGCTAACGGTGGGAGATTTCCGGTGTTATTGTACTTCAAATTAAATGCTCCGATTGTTTCAACCGACCGGATAATACTACTTAATTTTTACTTATTACTTAAAGAAATCCTCTTTCTATAAAATTACTGTGCCAAAAACTGTAAAAGTGTTGGTAGTAAAATGTAGACTACTAATCATTGAGATTGACGTGTTCGCCCCAAAGCAGGTGGTTTAAGAGGACCTGACAAACTACAAGTCTTAGTCAATATTTATGTACTTGGTGCTTTGCAAGTCAAATTTTACACCATGAAGTGCCAAGTACAACACTACCGTCAGATAAAGTCTAAAAAGTACGATTTCCCTCTCTTAAGTGAAAGTACAAAGTCACACAAAATTAAAGTGTTTTTAAAAAAAAAAGTAAAATCAGTTGTTAGTACAGTGAATATGTACTTTAACATCAGTCACTTAAAATATTGATTAATTTGAACAGTTAAATGACACTGTAGATATAACAATATGTGGACGGACAGAGTATAAAGTTCCTAAGATGACGAATCTCAGCTATTTAAGTGCATTATTTGCAAGTGATACTTTTTGGCCTACAGAATAAGATCTGTGTGCTGTTAATAGATGTCAAGTGAGAAACAATCAATCATTTACTTAAAAGAGCAAACCGTCTCAATTCACTATGGTTAGATTTTCATAGCTATTCATTTTTAAAATGGACTATTCCATTAACAGCAAAATTACAAGTTGTTCTCGATCCAGGGAGTCACCAATTATCTTACGGTGCGAAAGACATTGTGGCAACATGGCTGTAAGCAGAGAGAGCAGTGATGGAGAGAGAGAGTAGAATATTTTATTTTTGTAAAAACCAGGTTTTAAAATGATTCCAGCCAGACCTTCTTATTCACATCCTTCTCAAACAACAACAGAACAAATATCATGTAGCCAGTATCATTGGACTGAAACTCATATCCTAGCTAGCTTGTGGTGTACACTTCTTGAAACACACTTGAAAATAATGACCCGTTAGAGGAGACTGATCTAAAGTTCCTGCTCAGAAGCTGCTTTTCGGGGGAAGCATTTGGGTGTTTGTGTTAGGGGCTTAGCTCAAGAAACCTGCTCTTCTTGACAAAACTTATTTTAATTTTCACATCCTAATCAACTCTCCAATGTTTGATAAAATGTGTTGACCTTAACTTCAGAAGTCAAAAGAAATTATACACAAGCGCTCATCAATGCCACAAAAGCACTCACTAACACACTGTATAATTTCTGTCTCACACAAAATCTCTATTAAAGTCTTCAGTGAGAAGGTGCTCTCCACTTTATCAACCCCTAGTTGTTTAACTTTGTAGTCATCTCCTGCTATAAAATGATCAAAAGGAAGTCTGTGTTAGGAGACCGTCACAGACTAGTTACAGTGACAGTCTTCCTATACGTACTCCAGCCTGGAGACTTATCTTTGATGAGTTAGGGCAGGAAATTGTTGAAAGGTTTTGTGATTTAGGGCCAGACCAGAAAAGAGAACACAGCCTTTAGTTTAAGCAATGTGGAATTCAAAAATAAAACAGGTGACCACATGAGCCACATGGCTACAATGACTAGAGCAACTAAGCTCTGTCATTGTAGATCAACTTAGCTTAATTACAATTTGGCTGGTTGCGTGGAGAAATGTATCCCTCATCTGAAGAATTATTCATGTCTGGTGTATGTAGAGTTGAAGAAGAATGAATGAGGAAGGATTCAAGCCATATTAAATCAAAAGTTTTCTTGCAGGAATCAAGAATCACAGCAAATACGAAAAAAAACAAACCCTAGGGAGGTGGAGGATTCATCTGCCAGACAACATATCAAATGCATCCAACAGCGTATGTAGTACACATCATCTGCTTACAGTGCCTGAACCCCATCTGTCAGCTTTAGATACTCTCTCACTCCCTGCCTGGTCAGGCCACGACACACTAAACAACAGCCAAACCCTCCCGCAGTTCGATTCAGAGAGTCCTTTTAGCGAATCAAGGGGCCGTCCAACCCCTAGCTTCGGCCCTTCTGAGGGGAAAGGGGAGGCAGAGAGAGGAGGTGGAGCCCAGTTTCGGTGGTCTTTAGTTGGCTTTGGCGCGGAGCTGCGCCCTCTTGCCCGTCACGGCCTGGAAACCGGTCTTGATGCTGGCGACGGAGCAGCGGGAGTGGCACGTTTCACACTGCAGGAAATAGAGGCGAGTGTCCTTCTGCAGGATGGTCTCTGGAGAGCGGCAGGTGTGACACGTCACATATTCCTCTGCAGGGGCGAGAAGACAGTTATTAGCACTGCAGCACACACAGGAGTTAACTATGTATTCATTTACATTTCTGTTGAAAACACTTGATTAAAAAAAAACAAAAAACCCAGAAAACCCATTTCTCTTCCTTGTCAAAACCTGGCGCTGAACAAGACCCAGTGCAGACCTGAATGATGAATTCTGGACAGAGTTGTGAGGAATGATGGAGGTCTATTAAATGAAACCTATTTTTATTAAATAGCAGCTCTACCATTATCATATGAAGCCTGTTTAGAAAAATAATTTTTCCTAATCAAAACAAGTCAAATTTAATGATAAAATGAACAATTTCAATTAAACTTTAAGAGACTGTTTTTATCAGTTTCCTTCATAAAGAGAGGTTACATTTACAAATTAGTTAATTAATTATAAATGGATTTTGATGTGAAATTCGAACTTTGTGGGAGCAGTCATTTAATTCGTAATTGCTTAGTTTTATTATTCAAGGCATGTTGCCAATGTGTATGATTTTATGCAAGATAAAATTCCTCCAAATAACTAGAGAGCGTCTTGCAGTGGGATCACACCAGCCACAACGCCGGTCAACATGTTGACGTTCTGACCCACGAGTACTCAGCAGTCATTACTACTTCATTACGTGTACTCAGTACTAATGGGCTGTAGCACACCCACATACTAATATAGTACTTTGCGCAAACATAAGTTAAGATCGACTATTAACAGTGACCCTCGACTTAAACGAATGTAGGCCAGGGGCTGTCACGACTGGTAAAAATGATTTAATGATACCAGATACATGTCCTGGTTGCAAGTGTTCTTTCTTTGTAAATGCAATAAATCATTCTTGTATTAAATTCATAGAGCAAAGCTGAATACGGACACTGAGTGAGTATGGCAGAAAGAAAACACATTGCTCATGAACAAAACCAAAGCATTCATTTTCATCAAGAGTCTAATTAAAGATTTGTGTTCACCATAAATAATACGTTTAATCGCTACTTACTGATATATCTTCTCAACACATTTTCTATCTGTTTCTGTTGAAATCTGCCTTTGATCACAAGCTGGTTATTTCCGTCTATGGAACCACTGTTAACAGAAAAAAAAGGCACAAAGAAAAAACACAAATTAAACAGTGCACACAGAAATGTTTCCTTTCATTGGAGAACTAGCGCCTAAAATTGACACAAAATCCAATCACTGTATATTCATCAATTTCATCATTGTAAATACAAACACTGACCTTGTTCCCAGCTCAGCCAACAGGAAAGCGAGCAGATGTTTAGGCTGACGATGCAACCTGTGATGAAGTACATGAAAGGTCAGTTTGTAGATAGCACTTTAAAATGTAGTCTTGGTGTCAAACAAACCATTAGTCTCATATTTCACAAAAAGAAGAGAACATAGTTTGATACAAGGCTTGAATCAGCTGAACTGGTTTCAGTCAAAGTGACCTGGGATTGACAGATGCAGTGTTTGAGCTCAGTGTGTATTAGTGTTGGAGACTCACAGTTTGCAGATGTCTGTGAAGTTAACGAAGGAGGTTTTCTTGGTTCCCACTCGGACCACCTGAGGAGGCTTCATCACGAACTTCCTCTTCTCTCCGGCCACCATGTCCGGATTCTTTTCCCTCATGATGTTGAAGACTCGGTTCAGTAGCTGAGACAAAGATGGCGCACAGAGTTACGCCAACTCACCGCACTTACGTCAGGACAAGATCTTAACAATGTGTAATTGTTGTCTTTATGTCCACAGGTTTTCAATACTGTATATAAATGAATAGACAAGTGTGTCAGTATTCCAGAAAAATAAGAACCATGTCGATGGGACATTCAGGGCTTTTATAATGTAAAACAATCCTGAAATCTTAAAACGTGATGATTCTCCAGTTAGTGGAGTTAAAAGGAGCATCTTTTTTCTGTGATTTCTGAGCAGATGTAATGACATTTATACACGATGGACGACAGATTCAATGATATCCTCCGGAAATGTAAGGTGAATCTAAAAATATGTTCCCTACACTTTGAAAACATCTGCAATAGCATAACTTAGTAGGTAACATTACAAAACAACTAAAAGATAGTCTTGTATTTGTTCAGTTTACAGGAAAAAAAGATGGTAAGAATTGAGAAACCTTCCTCTTATTTCCCCCTCACTACGTTCTTCCACTTGTTAATACACACACAAGTTGTCCTTCCTCATGTAGAATGGGTTATCTGTTTATGGCTGAGTGGTGTGTGTGTGTGTGTGTGTGTGTGTGTGTGTGTGTGTGTGTGTGTGTGTTTTAGTTTACAGCTGTCCTACCTCATCATAAGTGTAGTCTCTTTCAGAGCCGGCCCATGCTGGTCCCGTGGAGGAGCTGAATGAGATTCCATCGTTGTTCTTCCCCTCATCGTCCTCCAGTGCTGGAAACACATCATACAAAGCTATTAGTACATGTGTCTTCCTTTGGTTCTCTACTTTAAATATGTGGTGCCTTCTCACCGTCATCCTTCTCCAGTATCTCTCCCTCATCAAAGTCCACTTTCTTTGACTTCTTCTTTTTGGTGGGAAGCATCAGGTCCAGGTTGTCCTCCTCCAGCACCTCTGTCTGCTCTCCTTCAATTTTCAGCTCCTGAATTGGACCAATGAAAAGTGAGATTCAGTGAAGAAATGATGAGCAATGACCACATGGATGTGGTTACGACAAGAAAAGGGAAAGCAACGGTAGAAGTGGAATAAGAAGTGCTGATGTAAAATGATCAGAAGGACAAACCGAGGATGGAAGCAAACAGAAGTACACAGACGGTGCAGTGATGAGCAGAAAAAAGAAAAACTGGTTGTGGTTTAGCAGAGACTGACCTTCAATCCCTCCTCCACATCATTATCAAATACTTTCTTGGGTTTCTTCTTCTTTTTCTTCTGGTTGAAGAAGTTCAGGTCATTCAAATCATCGGATGGCTCTAGAGAAGATAAGAAAAACCCTGCTTAAAGGCTAATCCTGCTATTTTTAAAACCAATTTTTTAAAACATATTTTGGGGTCTAAATGACAAACAGGTACAAAAAGGTTTGGCATTGTTCCAGTAGATTGCCTCATTAGTTAATGTGTTGACCTGGCATCAGTACACACGAAAGCATGGCAGGATGACGGCAATAACTCAATAAGCCAGTAGTATATACAAAATATCTACATAGATTCATTTCTGCTTTTCAGCGAGACTTCCACTTGAGCAAGACTTCAGTTTCTGGTTTAACAAAAACGATCTTACTCTTTAACAAAAAGGTCAACCCTCTGTAGAGTTCCTTTCCATAATGTTGCCAGACACTCTGAGCCTGTCTGGGGCTTTTAGTGGATGTACTTTGACGGGCGCAGTTGCCTTTTACGGAATACGTTGCAGCCATTTCAGCCCGTTTCATGGCTCCCGGCTGAGGTGATCAACTGGACCAATTCCAAACCTTTCCAAATTCCTTAACCTTTTAGGCATTTAGACACCAAAATATGTAAAAATAGGGCCCAGGTTTAAAAATGCTGGAATTACCCTTTAATTGTAACTTAATGCAGGCTGGCAGTTAAATGTACGGTATAACATCCCTCAAAAAGAACATGCACAGACACTGGGGCTTGAAATGTCAGCTTTCAGTCAGAGCATCTCTATTTTCTCTTATAACCTTTCTTCCTGCCTTCATCTTCATCCAGATCCAACTCTTTGTCGTCTCCAGCCTCTGGCTCTGCCTCCTTTGCCTCCACCTCTTTAGCCTCTTCTCCTCCCACACCCTCTCCTCCGTCCTCGTCCAGCATGAAGGGCTTCTTCTTCTTCTTCTTCTTCTTGGTCATGTTGGGATCGAAAATCATCTAAGGGAGAACAAAAGAGGAGAGAAAATCAAGTTTTACAACTGCTGACAAATTTATGAAATGGTGGCCAACACGGTTATACCATGACATGGTTCTAACAGTTTTTCCCATGGGAGAAATAAGTTGTGGTTCAATAACCTGGGAGACCATCTGACAAAATTAGCCAGCCACTTTCCTCCCGGCTACTGCTGACAACTGCGGTAAAATGACGGTCGCGATGAGAGTCAGTTTTTATTTGTCACTGCAGATCATTATCAGTGTCTTTCACTGTGATCAGTATCAGTTACAGGACAATGTGTTCCAACATACCAGATGAGGCAGAGGGGAAGGACATCTCCTCTGCTGATTCTGTTATTTTCATACATCAGGTCACCTGAGTGTATTATCACTTTTCTACCACGCCATTTACAGTGTGTTTGTCGTCAATGAAACTTTCAACAATGAAAGTGAATTACATTAAACAAAACATAAGTGCTTTTGCTACAGTTTTCTGCAGTGTAACATATTATGTGCCCTGATTTAAAACAGGCCAGCACTGACTGAAGTGTCCTCTAATAGAATATCAAGTGATTAAAGATGAAACAAACAGTTCATGAATCAATTAGTCAATCAAAAGACAATTAATCTGCAAAATGAATCTCCATGTTTACCAAAAAACGGCTAAAATCTTTTCAAATGGGGACTGTTTGCTTTTTTGTTGTTGTTGTTTTTTGATATTAAAATTGAACGTCTTTAGACTTAGGACTGTTTGTTGGGCAAAACTAGCAATGTGAATATGTCAACCTGGACATTTTTCACTATTTTCTGTCATACTATGATGGAGTAAACAACAGATCAAAACAATAATAGATGAACTGATAATTAAAAATATAGAGTTGCAGCACCACAGACGCCTGCCAGCCACCCAGAAACGTGTATTTTGTGTTACAACTGTAAAAATCGATATATATATAGCTTTTATATGGGTGTTGTGATATGACACTTGATGATATTTGGGATTTGGTTGTGTAATATTGTGACACTCTTCCTCGTCTTAATGACTTTGCTATCTCAGATAACTGATGGAATTTTCTGAAAAACTGTAACTGCTGCAACTAAATGACAAAGACTATGAATGCCCCTTCCTTGTTTGTCATCGTACCCATATTAACTAATAATTAACAATCACGAGAGACTATTTCCCTACAACACCAAGGGTCATCTCAAACTGCAATTGCGGAGATCACATTGCAATCACGACGTTAAATTCATTTAGAGCTCTAATACAGTTAACTTACATTCAATATTTAATTTTGAATTGGATGTAGACAGTATTCTCACGGTGTTTTTCTGTCACGACTCTGTTTTAGTGTAGAACAAACAGTCCATCCAGAATAAACAGCTAACACTAAACCATTGTAGCTTTTTGTTTCTGGTAGAGAACATTCAGCGTTAGCGCCGCAGCTTAGTCAACGGCCAGCTAGCTAACGCTAGCTAGTTTGCTAACTTCAGTCTTTCATTTGAGTTTTCCAGCAGCTGTGACAGGGCGGATTGATAAAACACTGCAAGTATTAATGATCAACGTGATGTGATATATCACGATATAGTGGTGTACTGGATATTTTCTTGTCCTTTTGGCTGGTCAGGCCGTTGTTAGCTCGGCTGCAGCCATGTGAGAGCTGGTGCGGACAGGGAGGGGAGCAGCTGTGCCGAGGCCCAAAGTCATCTTAAACGCCGATCACATCCGATAATTCACCTTAATTCCACCCAACAAGTCTACGCACTGACGCTGACTAAACAGCGGATAAGACGAGATGACTTACCTCGTCTCCTGACATGTTTGCGGGCTGAAAAGTGACTGAAATCTGGCTGCTTTTTTATTCCTCGATCAGTCCCACACTGCTGCGCCGAAAATGTCTTGCATCAGCGTTGAATTCACAGTACGCAGGCGTGAAGTCGCAAAATCCAACGTCATTACTTTGCGACGGCGCATTCCAGTTGGGCAGTGTTCAAGAGCACAACTGCACAACAAACTGTTGCTTAATATGTACATTATGAGCTTGTAGATGTATAAAGGACCTGTTCCATCACAGAAAATGAATTGAAAGAAAAATGAATGAATAACAGTTGTATACATATACTCTGCTCTTCCCTACAGATGTCGCAGTATGCCTCTGTAATAAGCATATAATTTAAAGCCCAATTCATATCATTTTGAGCAAACCTGGGCATATAAACACCATGAGTATTAATAGGGCATCAAGAAAGAGGTCAGAACCAAACACAGGACAAATATAGTTAATGTGGTCTGCTACAGCTGCCTCATACGACTACGATTAAGATCTCATTACTTACTTACTTACTTGTCATTACTTAAAATGTATTTGCTCATATATTGCTTGAGATATATCAGAAAATGCTGGTGTCCAAATTGTTTGACTCAGTGTAGACAATGGCTTGCATTCCTTCTTTTTGTGTTGATATGAACTGCAACTAAAATGATTTGCCTATTAATCAATTAGTAGATCAGCAGAAAATTAATTGGCAGCTATTTTGATTTTAAATTATTCATTTAAGTCTGTTTTCAAGCTTAAATGCCACACATTTGATGGTTCCAGCTTTTCATATTTGAGGATTTACTACTTGTTCTTTGTCTTCTTCGATAGTAAATTGAATATCTTGAGGTTTGGGGCAGCTGGTCGGACAAAACACACAAATTTGGCATTTGTTCACAAAGTTCTGACATATTATAAATGACAAAAAAAATTAACTCAACAAGAACATAATCTGCAGTTTAATGGATAACGGAAATCATTAATTGCAGCGCTAATTTGAAAGGCAGAACTGAATGTGCATCAGTTGGAAACGACAACTTCGCTACCCTGGGACCCTTAACAATCTTACAGGTCAAAGGTACAAATTCATTCTGTGAGCCACAAGTCGGAAATGCTGTTGCACCCATACAACTCATTATATCCTAAATCACAGCAGTTTTCCCATCATGACTGTGCGGGTGTTAAACTATGACTCTGAATATGCTGATATCACACAATGACAACGTGAAAAGATACAGCTTCCACGACAATAAAAGAATTGAAAACCTTTAATGATTTTGCAAATAATATTCTCATCTGGATAAATAAAACATAGAAATGCAAACATGCTTGTCCATCCATCCTTGTGTTATGTTCTTTTTTTCTATGTAAAAAATGTACATCATGACTTTGAAAAACTAAAGGAATTACCTCTTCTTAATTCCAAAACGCTGATGTTGTAGATTGACTATAATCTAATCTTTTATAAACCACCAGCTCTTTCAAGATGCAGTTAATAAGGTGTGATGATAATTTATTATTATTACTATTTTTAACATTATACAATTTGAAACAAAAACCCTTATGAGAAAGACCGAGACAGACAGAGCAGGATGAAAGTGTTAGGTTTAACATCTCTCTTTCTAGCCGTGCATTGTGATCTGTATTGTGATTTCCCCATTGTTGCATGCTTCGTACAACCTCAACAGCACCTCTCAGTGATGGCAGAAATACAGTATATAAAAAGAGACACATTTGGGATATTTACACCAAATAACAAGAACCACTGGTGGGAACGCCTTTGAGGGGGAGGGAGAAGTCGCTGAAATGGCGACAGGAGGCGAAGAGGAGGAGGAGGAGGGTGGGGGGACAAAGTACGCAGCCTGAAACAAAAGAAGAGGTTCGGATTCTGGCAAACACAGAGCTCATAGCTTCATCACCCAGCTCATGCTGAGCTGTTCTCCTATTTTCAAGAGCAGCTAACAAAAAAAAAAAAAAAAAAAACGAGAGCAAAGGAGTGTTATTTTTGTCAAGAAGGAAAAAAAAAAACAAAAAAAAAACATCCAGCGAGTTTTAACGCCACAAACACAGGTAAATATGTGAGTCGGAAACAGGTCTTTTAGGATTAAGCTCCTGTGAAAATTCCCCTGTCATCCAGTGACGTTAATGACGCCACACAGTCGGTAACACTAATCTGACAATAACTCCTTTATCGCACCACAGAGCTCATAATGTTACACTTCAATATGAACTCTGCGGGCACTGAAACTGCCCTGCACAGGACGAGGACCATGAAGTGCTAGTACTGTATTAAAATCAAGGGTAAATATATATTAGGTGACTTTGCCAAGGTACAGTGATAGAGCTTCAATAGAAAAGCCCCCTGATTGGCTCGTTTGCTGAGCACCCAGGGGTCTCCATATTTGTGAAGGGAACGGGAAAAGAAAGACTACAGCATTTTTGCTTTTTCGTAGTGTTACATAAAGTAGACGGTCAGCTCTCCTCAGACACACAAAAACACTCATACACAACATCCTATCAGTCCATTCATTTCCCCTGGCTCCTTCCTCTTCACTCTCTGATGCAGGTATGATGTGGCGGACGCCGCGTTTACATGGCTTCCATCGCCCAGCGCTGCAGGTCCTCCATGTCGTCCTCGTCCTCCTCTTTCTTGGCTTTGGGGGAGAAAAGACAGGGGGAAAAGGCCATGAGAGATGTGAATGAATTAGTACAGTTATGTTTAGCTGATCTCAGCTGGTTTTATAGCCTGGGATCTCCAGAGTGACAAACCTCTACTTTACATCAGCTGAGCTTGAAGCAAAAGTTCGACATTTGGGGAAATTGTTAACTTGCCTTCTCCTTCTGGTCAAGAGTTAGATGAGAAGATTGATATTACTCATGTCGGTACTAGCGATCAAGGATATATTGGTGGCAGATGTGGACTAGGGATGGCACTTAAAACCTGGTTCTATATGGGGATTTGTTCTTCTGTCTTTCTCTCCTCTGCTCTCTGAGTTGCTGCCTGTTTACACGCGGGCAGGGCTGAACTAGAGGCCGCAGTGGAAAGAATGAAACGGATCATTATATTTTACTCGAGTCGTCAACGGCTCTGCTCTGTACGTGCAAATAAATCCACCAGTATCGGAGACAGTATAGTAACTCATTAAACACATGTTGAACAAGCAGAACATGAACTTGCAGAAATAAGACGTCTTTGACCGCTCTCCCCGCAGTCAACTTGCTGTCCCCTCTCAATACACATACCCATACGGAGCTTGTTATGCTAACAGCGAATTGTTATGAATGCTAATTAGGGTTAGGGAGGTAATGGTTGAGACTAATTAGCCATGTTTCTGAACATGAGTTGAATTCTTGTGGACTTTGAGGCTGAGACCAGTCAGTCCCTCCTCTCTACCAGTGTCACCAGTCCTCTGTTAGTCCCCAGCAGCAGAGGAAGGAGGACAGAGGACAGGATGAATGATGCCACAGGACTGTTTATTGTAAAAGGCTTGCAGCCTTTCTAACACAGTGGAGTTCAGTTGCTTTCGATAACCACTACTTAGTCCAAGAGAAGGTAAAGTTATTCTTGTGGTTTTTGTAGCCTATACATGCTTACGTGCTATACATGCCTTTAATGTCATCAATTATCGAATGGACATCAGCCACAACAAACAGATACTTACCTGTTATCGCCCCAAAAATTCCATATTGGTGCATCTCTAGTCTGTACGGTAAATATAAGGCTACAGCCAGCAGCCAGTTTTCTTATTTTAGTATATAGACTAGAAACAGAAGGAAACTGCTCGTCTGGCTCTCTCCAAGAATAAGAAAATCTGCATACCAGCACCTCTAATTAACACATTATATATCTCGTCATAATCCCCTGTAAAACAGCAAAAATCCTTTAACTCTCCCCCAGAAAGCAAAAAAAACATACTTCCTAAACTATCTTCCTATAAAAAGATGATGCAGTCCGGCTCACACAGTTGTTGTATCAGCTTTTCCAAAGGCTCTTACCAGGTCTGGAAGGTAATGAAGTAGAAGGCACGTTGGGGAGGGGGACGTTCTCTGATCCCCCGATCTCCAGCAGGTTTTTGTCCAGCTCCTCCTGTTCCAGCTCATCCAGCTCCGCCAGCAGCTCATCCTGAGAAACACAGCAATCAACACCAAAGATATGAGGATAAACACGAACTAATTCTGCCACTGAAATACTGAGCCTAATAAAACAATGCAGATTAAATTTGTCAAAATGAGTGTAGGGTGTTATAATCTGGTCCTAATCTCATGCATCTGTACACTTGATGAGTAAAAAGTCTCGCTGAGAGTTTAATTAAAATAATTCAAGTCAGTTGACTGAGAATTAGAGAAAAGGCGTATTCATTCTTCCTGCCATATTATCCCAGGATGACTGAATACCATCACTTGTAGTGAAGTTGGTCTCTGAATAAGACCATTCAAAAATCAAGCTGATTCAACAGCATAAATGCCAGAGTAATGACTCAAGAAACACAACAAACTGTGTTTAGCCTGACACGTCACAAAACAATGCTGGACAGCATCAAGGACGATGCTGAACTTTGCTCTGCCGGGTTAAACATGTCATCAAACAGAAAAACAAACATGTCCTCAGCTGACGGTGTGGAAGATCTGAAATGTCAGATTAGTTTGAGGCGATCTTTACAGTTATTCACAAAATAAATGAGGCAATAGCAGATATACAGCCATCCGTTTTAAAGCAGGAATCAGTTCACAATCACACACTGCATTTAGAAAATACCACAAAGAAACCTCATAAATATAAAAAACGTCGCCCACCTCATCAAACTCCTCTCCAAAGCCGACAGGTTTAGAGATGGCGTCGGAGATTTCCTGGGCCAGCTCCTGCTGCTCTGTAATGTCCTGCATCAGGTCGTCCACCTTGTCTATGTCCCTGAAACAACGAGCAGAGGAGGATTCATATGTGAGTAAAACAGAATGCACTATTATACCTTTTACCCAAACCTGTCACTGATTCAAATAACATACGGTGCTGATGGGTTTGGATTAGGGATTACTGCATATGGGTCAAATCCTCAGTATTCTGTTACAAGCAAAACATATTCCTCATAATCTTCCCATTGATTTAAAGCAGACTGAATCTTTTTTTACTCTCCCTGCAATCCCATGAAGGCAATTTAGAAGCCGCAGACTACAAATATACTATACCTACACTATAACAGGCTTCACTTCAGGCAAACGCTCGAGCAATCAAATTATAAATAACTTAATCAGTGACTGGGTGACAGCTCTTACATGTTTTCATGGGCAGACTTCATGGCCTTGGCAGCGAAGCCCATGTTCTTGAGCACTTCAGTGTTGGTGTTGGCATTCTCCAGAGCCTCTCTCTGGAACTCGATGGTCGACAGTGTGCCATCAATCTGGGCGAGCTGCTTCTCGTACCGCTTCTTTCTTTTCAAGGCCTGTAGAGCCGCTGAGGGGAGGAAGAAAGCAGGAAAGGAGTCAGGATGAATAGATTGACAGTTGGCAGTGATATGAAACTGTGAATCATGGGGGTTGTTTTGTCCTTAAACAGGAACATGAGCCAGATAAGCGCCACATCTTATCCTCTGTTAAAGTACAGTGATTCACCACTATGTGGAATCATAAATAAAGAGTGCACTAATCTGCTATGTTAGTGACGGCTACATCAACAAGGAAGACAATTATATATAGCCTGTGACTGGCACTTGGCTGATGAAATGGAAAAAGGGGAGAGAAGAAGTGAAATGAGCCATAGCAGTCACATGACCACAACCACTAACTTACACCTGACAGGCTGTAGTGAAACTATCAGAGAGCGTCATGCTAGGTTGACTAATTCTGTCCAACTTTGTGGAGTCGGAGGAGGAAATCATTCGAGCCAAGTGCAAGAACAATGCTTTTTTTTTTTTTTTTGAATGCACAATGAACACAAAGGGGTCTGTGACTTCTTTATCAACTTCCAGTGATTTTTCACTTGATGGATAACCTTAAGTGTGAGGTGGGGCAGGGCAATATAGATTTATATCATATCATTGTAATGACAGTGATGTTTTTTGCTCCACTTGTGGCAAAATAGTCCATCCGTTTTTCTCTCTGTCCTACACTTATACATATCTCAGCAACTACTGGTCAGGTCAGCATGAAATTTGGTTTGGGTATTTATGCTTGTGAGGATGATTGCCATTAATTTTGGTGAGCCCTTAACCTATCGTTTATCCTACCATTTTTGGTGACCCCTTGATTCTAGCGATGCCATCAGCCCAAAATGTCCATTTGTACACAAGTAATAATCAGAATAGATTCAATAGCCGACCCACCACACTCACTATCCCCACAGGACACAACACTTTAATTTAGACCCTCTGGGAGCTTTTCTCTCATGCCATCCTCAGGTCAAAATGTCAAACTTTGTCGACAACATTACAAGTTTGGCATCCTTGCTCTAGGTGATATCAAGTGTGCTTTACATCCACTAGAGCAATTAACAGGTGCCCTACAACACCTACATCTTTAACATGTTTGTATCATGTTGTGTTA
This sequence comes from Enoplosus armatus, assembly GCF_043641665.1. Classification (NCBI taxonomy): domain Eukaryota; kingdom Metazoa; phylum Chordata; class Actinopteri; order Centrarchiformes; family Enoplosidae; genus Enoplosus; species Enoplosus armatus. The sequence goes on from NC_092187.1 coordinate 8,564,798, forward strand.
GTATCAGAGTAGGGTCTTCTGGTTATTGTAATATTTTTGTTTCCATATTGCCCACCATCACTAGTGATAAACAACGTTAAGTTTATACGTCTTTGTATTTGCTTTATGGCATCATTAGCTTATATAATAACCTTTCAGGCAGCTGTAGGACCCGCTGGAGGTCTGTAGGTTTCTATACAGACTTCTGACCAAGGTGCAAACACGCCCACCTCTCTGACAGCGATACCTCGGTCGTTTTAACATGTGCACCTCCAGTGCTCAACCCTTGTCCCGACACACAGAGCCAATAACTTTATTGCCAGTCTCTCTGCAGTAGGATATCTAACTGTATCTGTGTCACTTGCCACACCTTTAACTAAGTCTTTTGATTTGAAATGGTCACTGATCGATCAGACGCCAAAAATCACCAGAGATACTGTGGCAGGAGACAAGGCTAGCGTTACCTCAGTGAAAACAAGTTAACGATAATCAATAATCACATAATAAAATGTCACACAACCGATAAAACATCCACTTATCTCGAGTGGCAACCATAGCCGTGATAACGACGCTAGGTGAGGCTGCCAACAGTTATGACAGCTCGGGAAAGTTAGCCAACTTAGCTAACGTGCTAACATTTAGCTTAGGCTTGTTGACCAGGCAATTTGGCGATAAGGAGCAGAAACCATCAGAAATCACGCCCTGATATCTCACCTCTTTTGTTTTTCGTGCCGTTCTTCTTGGCAATTTGCAGTTCCTGCTCGATCTTTTTCTCTAGAAATTCCTGTTTCTTCGTTAGCATCTCCTCCGTCTCTCGGAGTTTCTGGATCGCCTCCTGTGGGCTCGGTCCTTTTGCTCCTTTTCCTCCTCCTCCAAATATCTTACCGAACAACGACATATCTGGGATGCTACAACACACTAATTATTAAAAAAATAAATAAAACAAATCTGCGAAATGCCCGAGAAAATCAAGCTTAGCTACCTTGCTGCTAGGCTACACTGACACTTCGCCCTAGCCTGGAACCTGGAAGGATTGTTGATGTTTTTCTACTTCCTGGATAAGGCCCAATGACGTCATGTTGCCCGATGAGGGGTGAGAGGTGCTTGTTGATCTCTGTCTCCATCTTCTGGACAACTGGAGCACTGGAAAGTACTGTATCGTATTTATCTATTTTATAGATATATTATCTATTTTTTTGCACTAAAATTCATTCTATTTTCTCTACACGGTGCCGTTTACTTCCCTTGCTCTCAGGATTGTACATCATTTCATTTAATGAAGAATTTCAGTGATAAGACTGAATATTTAACAGTAACTGTTACTCGGTTTAGGTTTAGTTTTCCCGGTTTAGGTTTAGTTTTCTGTTAAATACTTTGGTGACATTTGCTAGTTTTGATATATTGGTAACTATGTGACCCGAGGTGCAAATGCCCTAAAGATCCCCTCCACTCAAACTTGGGTTTTGCCTATTGTTAGGTCCCTTGCATGTGCAGAATGATGTATGTGCAGAGTTTGAAACTTGAAGGTTGTTTTCACTTTCATGTAAATGGTGTACTTACAAGCAGGATTAGTTCGAGGTTCGTTCAATATTCAATTTACACTAGTATGATTTGGAAACTTGAATCCTCCAGAGGAAGCCATCAAGTGTCCGGCATTTTGAAATGAAAAATATTTGCATATTCAGTCTAGATTGTTCAAAGAGGGAGAAGGAGTAGATGTAATTTAAATAAAGTTGAACAAACTAATTACATTTTTTGGAGAAAGTATTTCTTAGACACAAATGACTATTCAAATCAGAGAATTGATATATGTCTTAACATGCCCGGTGGGGCTCTAAGGTTTTAAAGGGGTACTCCAGCAATTTAGAATAGCACTTACATATAAAGTTGGGTCATTTGCATCAGAGACATTGAATAAACAGTCAAATTGATGCAGCAGAATGCCATAGTATATCCTTTTACTCTCTTGTATGTGTAAAACTCCAAAACCACTGGATCCTACAATTCCCACAATGCAACCAATATCATCTTTTCCTTGGACCCTTCCAACCTCATAAATGGCCATAACTTTGAACCGGCTTTCTGTTAAAATTGTGTAGTCTCAAGCCCCTGATTATAACATGAGAATGATTATAAACTGTTTTCACAAATAGCACTAATCTACATGTGTAAAATCAGTGAAGTTATACATATTATTTCCTTCCACTTTATCTCAGTACTGAATAACTCCCTATATAAGCGAGTTGGTTTAGTGGTTCTGAACCCCAGATGTTTTTTTTGCTAGTCCACGATCAAATGCACACACACACATCTTACAATCTTCTTCCAAAGACTGCAATCTGAACTAAATGAGAAGGAAAAGAAAAAAGAGTAAACTTTTCACAGAAGCAGACAGTTGGGGGTTTATGTATTTTAATTCATTATGATGCTACATTATGATGATCCATGGTGGTCGTTTAATTATTTTTCTTCCTTTACTACAGTATGTTAATAACCTTGCCAGTTATCTTTTTAAGTCTTTTTATTTTTATATACATACAAAAGAGTATCCAATTACTGTGTGATTACATTGTTGTGTGACTGTATCTTTGCATGTGTGGTCTGAAGCACTGATGCCTTTTCTTTTTTTCTTTAATGTAGTGTGTATTCACAGGTCAGTCCTCCTCCCAGCCGCCCACATTCCCACTTCTCTGCTCCCCGAGCTCCCTCTGGCAACGAAAAATACAGATATTTATTCTTTTTCTCTCTTTTCTTCTTTTAACCAACCTGCTTAGATGGTCATGTGATAGCCGAGATAATACAGCTGTGTTGTCTCAGTTATCTCGCAACCACCAGAGGCCAACAGGAAACAAAAGGAAAAGATAAATCAAAAGGAAACAAAACACACACACACACACACACAAACTGATAAACCAGACTCGAGATGGTCCCTTTTGAAAAGACAAGTCTTTTTTTTTTTGTTTTGCTAATATAACTTCAACACTCAAAAAAATAATAATAATCATAATAAATCCATGTCATTTCATGCAGACTGCAGAGTGGACACTTGAATATAGTGCATTTGAATATTATAAACAACAGAAGCATCGTGGCTAAATGATAATATAAGAAAAAAAAAGCAAACAACTGCTGTAATACACTAGAGGACGCAAATACAATACTCCATGGGCAAAATTAAACAAGGTGTCCAAACTATTGTCACGTACTGGATGTTATATATTGAAAATGTCCGAGTTTGTTTTGCAAGTTCACTGCTTGAAAGGGGGAACAGTTAGTCTTTTTTGACTAGTGTCTCTCTCTCTCTCTCTCTCAACCTGAAGAAATTAAAGGGTTAACTGGGAGAATCTGATGTCTTTCACTAAATCACAGCTTTGTTTTTGTACTAGATCACCGTGCAGCATAAATTCTTTATTATAATCTTGATTTTACTGAGTTATAATTTTACAAATGGCCCGAAAACAGATTTACTGAATTTCTAGTGATTCCTTGGTCCGGTTAGCGACTGAAATGATCAAAAGGTTTTAAATCTGATTTAACACCCCCATTTTCTGTTGTGTACAGGAAATCTGTTCAGATGACAGTTTTGTTTTCAAACCACCCCTCTTCCTTCGTCCTAAAACAGCCTGTGATTTCACCGTTTGTGGTCGCCTTACATAAAAACATCCACACGCAGTCACATCAGCGCTCCTGCAGGAGGCAAAATCAAGAAGAGACACACACACACGCGCACACACAGTTTCTACTGGCTCACATTTTTACCGCATACTGTTTAGAAGACAATATGTAAGAGTTTGAGTCTAGAAAAAAAAGTCTTTCACTGATCACTTGTGTTCATCTCTCCTTGCAGATTATCAGTAATAAGTGGAAGAGAGATTATCAGAAGAGGAGTGTTAGATCTTTCTTATAGACAATGTGAGTGAGGAACTTGAAGACTTAAGAATCAATAAAGAATCAATGAAAGACTTTAGACATTCAGCCAGCGTGAAGCCACTTCCACACACCACTAACTGTTACCTGTGCAAGTTGCGGAAGATCATTTAGGAAGGAGGGATGGACGGAGAGAACAGATCAGAGGTGGTGATTATTTCACAAAAAAAGAAAAAGAAAAAGAAAAAGGCAAGACCTGTGACAAAAACGCTCGCACTCATGGTTTAACGTGGTGATCGCCTTCCTTTGTTTTCTTTTTACACATTAAATTATTTTACATCCAGACAAACCATCATGATATTGCCTTAAATGTTAAAAAAAAGGAAAGAGAAATCAACATAAACCCAGAAGACATCCCCGTTGCCGTCATTGACACGTGTCCTCCCGAGCACGCCGTCCGTCCATCACTGTGCTCTGTCTGTCTGTGTCTCTACAGGGCCAGCTTGCCAATGATGACTCCAATGACAAAGAAGAGCACGCAGAGCGCCAGGACACGGGTGCTTAGGCCTTCGTCCCTCATGGCCGAGGTCGCCATGGAAGAAGAGTGAGGAGCGGCCACTGAGGTCACCTTTCTCTTCCGCAGCCCGTCGTCCTCCTGTGATGAAGAGAGATACAGTCAAAACGCTCAGCACACACTCAGATAAAGATTACAGCTCATCACAGATATTTTGGCATTGGTGTATATATTGATCAAGTAACGAGAGTCATTTAGAAACTGTGTCATCATTATGTAGTTTGCCTACCAGAGAGCACTGACAAGTTTAGTTTTCAACTGTAAAATTTCCCACTCAATACGTATCTTGGTCACAACTCTTTAATAACCAAATTTAAGGGATCCTTATCAAAAATGTTCAAATTCTGCGTTATGTCAGACAGCAAATCATTGGATTTTTAAACTCTCATATACCGATAACAAGCTCTGTTTTAAGATTTAAGAGTCTAAAGGGTAAAGAGTCTGGCTTTTCACAACACCATCAGTGCCATCATAGTGGACAGCCTTGTTTTTCACTGAGCTGTCGGAAGAAGGTATAATATTGCTGCCCTCAAGTGCGGTCAGAAATATCCAATCACAAGTGGAGTACACACAAATCCCCAATGTTAGTACAACACTAGAGTCTTATGACACCTTTGTTGCCTAGGCGTGATTTACATTTAATGTAAAGAAAATATTGTTACAGCAAAGCACACGACTTCCGAATCAGGTCACACGTCTGATGGACATTTTCTTTCGTTTTCAATCTGCCACGATAACACAACTGTGTGCCGTTTAAAAAAAAAACCTGGTATCAATATCAACAATGGATTTTTTTTCTGAACAACAAGCACATGAATGTACAGATCTGTTATTCAATTTCATAACAATATCCATTCAAGAAGTGCATGAATGCAACCAGATAGTGAGGAGCAGTCCATCAGGACATGCTACGCTCTTTGAGCCTCTACTGTATCAGTGCCTCCTGCTTGTTATGAAATAAACATCCTTGTCACGCATCATTTCCTGCCATACTTGTTTCAGTGATAACTTTGCCCCCTCAAATTATTATATGCAAGTCTACTGATGACGTCATTTGGTGACTTCTAGCTACATTTTAAACAACCAAGAGCTACTCTCCCTGCAAAGAGTTGGCAACAGTGAAGAGAGAGGAGCCTTTGGACTAAAGCTCTGCCAAATGCAAGTAAAGGTTATTAATTTTTAATTTCATAATTTAGATTCTGACTGAAAGAGAGAGCATTATTCCTGGCACTGGTGCTGAATTTTTTTTACAGGTCTCAACGATATCAGAAAAATATAAAAAACAGACAGACTTCTGAGATTTTGAAAAGTTACATAACGTCACCTGATATGTGCAGCTTCTATCTTCGACAGCCTCATTTAGAAAGACTTTACCATTCGGACAATAACAAACTTTTTCTGGTTCAGTCTCATACGGAGCAGCACTTATCAAAGTCTACAAAATTAATGTTTGACTATTTATGGTGGCTGTCATTTAAATAAAAAAAGCTTTTTTTTCATAATCATTTATCCTGTCATTGTATTTCAGATGTGACACATCATGCAAGAATGAAACTCTCCAACTTTGCTTTACTGTGTGTGATGGAGGAAGTGCTGGAGTAGAAAATACAAGGCTGAAAGAAAACGCAGACTGATTGCCTCTTTTATATGTTTTTGTGCGTCTCACCCTGATCTGTTTGTTTTCTTCCCGTAGCCTCTGCACCTCCATCTGCAGGCGCTTGCACTCCTCCATGATCTTCTTCACCTCTCCGTCATCCAGCGAGGCACTGGCCGACTTGGGCAGCGCGGAGTGCTCAGTCTTAACAGAGGAGGCAGAGGAAGAAGAGGAAGAAGTTTTGTTGCTTTCACTCTCATGCTGCGGAGAGAGTGAGGGTGAGGAAGGAAGGGGTGTAAAGAAACATGCAGAGACATGGCAGGGAGTGAGATGAAAGTACAAACAAATAAATCATAAATGAAGAAATAAGCATGTAATGGGTGATACAGTGATGTGTCGCTGATGGGTAGGAGACTGAGAAAATACTGAGCAAAAGGAAGAAAATGTAACTCTTAAGAAACATGCAATGTGAATGTTTCAATGATTTTAGTGCTTAAGGTTTAAAATGGTCATCATAAGTCGGCTTTTATTCAAATCTGTGAAATACAAGTTTGTAGATTTGATGGGGATGTGAGAAACTGACTTTTGTGCATCTACACCGGACACATAACTTAAGAGTGAGACTTACAGTTTTGTCATTTTCTAGAGGCATCTCAAATGCACATCTCAACTTTGAATCCATCAGCTCTTCAGGCTTTGCCTCCTTCCACTGTGGACGAGAACATCAAGAGGGAAAGAGAGACAGACAGTGAGAGTTCATTCAGGGATTCATCAGATCAGTTGAGTTTATCTTTCATGTAATTCAAAGGAAACAGAAATGATCTTCAAAAGGATTTGGGACGTGTATTATAAATGTAAGAATGTCAGAATAGTTCCTGCACACTGAGACAGACTGATTCAGCTGGAGTTCAGCTGGAGGTACTGTAGGTTTCTGAAAGATATTAATTCCTGCAGTGTGACTCGTCAAGAAAAACTCAGGGTCAACAGTCAGGTAGTCCATAACAGGTAGTTTAAGGCATCAACTACCTGATTCAATAAGAATAGAATCCCAAATCATATTTCATGCTCTGGTACTCACAACTCCTTCCATGTCAGTCATGTCGTATGGAGCCAGCATGGACTGCACCATGAATTTGTGTTTACTCTTTTCATTGGGATCGTAGTCAAAAGGCTGTAGCATAACTGTGGACAAAAACAATGGCAGAATGGAGAGCCAGAACATTAGGGAAAGACTCACTTCCTGTATTGCCCCATAACAACTATTATGCAACCTATTCATTTCAATGCTTGGATGATCATTTACTTAATGATTCTGGTCATAATGAATGTTTATATCTTTTATTTACAAATTATCTGACAGTAATGAATACGATAGAAGTGCGGAGCCATTTTAATTCAAACATCAATATAACAAGCAAGGAAAAAACTCAAGTTATTTTAGAGCTCTTAGGTGTTTTTGTCCCACGCCACAGATATGCCTCCTGATGATTAGAAACAATATTTCTAACCTCAAGTGGCTGACTGCTGTATCAGTACAATGACTGGTAGATCTGAGACTAGAAGATTTATTTTGGTGCTGAAAGACAATACATGCCGGCTGGTAGTTCTGCATTTATTGTTCTATTCCTGGAACTACATCAATTTAATCATATGAAACTAGATTTCATCTAGGATTGTGATTATCATGAGGGCTTGATATAGCTTTAAGACTGTCTTCTTCTTGTGTTACAGCCTGCATTAAAGTAAAAAGAAAAGTAATAAGAACAATTTTCTGAACTTATTTTAGTGTTGCTGTTGGGTGAAATGATCAATAAACGCCTCGTTCCGCTCGGCCATTAGATGGTACATTAGTGATTTTTTTCCTAAGATATCAAATACCTCGCCGTAATTTAGACATATTGTCTGAAAGCAACAACAGATCATCACATTGCAAAGTTAAAAATACAGATATCTGATTGAATCAGTATCACATTTGCCTGGGCTTTTCACATATGTTGCAAGAGGATAAAAAAAAAAGTTTACCAACCAGAAACATTGACGGAGGTGCCAGAGTCAATGATGCCACTGTTTGGGCGCACACAGTATCTGCGAGGCGCAGTTGTCTTGACTTTGAAACACACATTTCTATCTGTGGGGTTGGTGAGCTTCAGAGTGGCAGTGACGACATCTGTAAATGGGCCTGAGGAGGACACAGAGAAACAGAACAGTGACCCAAGGGTCTGCTAGTTTGGGTACAGGTTTGTTAGTCATTTGCATGGCTTAGATTCCTGGTTCAGAATCAAGACTCAGTGGGCACTTGTTGTGTGTCTGCAAGGATGAATATGTGAGTAGTGTTTGTGAGGGACTCCACAGAGCCTACAATAAACACGTTAAAATGCACATTAAACATTAAAACAGTGGAAAGAGCAGCAAAGTGTGCAAGCTCTTACTTTATTATTCATGCCCCGCCCTTTGCCAAAAACTGGATGCTGTAAAAAAAACTTACTGGATGGGCATCTTTGTGACATACCAGAGCTAATGTTCTCTTGTTGCTTGTGTAACATGTATATCACCCTCACAGTACCCCTCATAAAACCATGTTTAATGACTCCAGACTAGTAGAATATTCAACCTCTTGATAACTGGACCTTGGTTTTGGAAATGTGCGTTGGACAAACAACCTTGCTGTGCTTTGTGCTCTAATGAGTTACACTGTGCATCAGTAACTGAGTGGGTGTATGCATCTTCTCCTGCTCTTCTTTGCATTCAAAGCTCTGCAATAATCAATCAGCCAACAACCCACTACTGACTGATCCCATCACCTTAGGCCATCGCTTGACCCATTTCTACAGCAATATCACACCCAAAGGCAAGTATCTTAGAATTTAGCCATTATGCCTGGCCCACCAGCTCAGTCTGTATTTTCGCAATCATTCTGAATGGATATAGAAAAGCTGGAAAGGAATTCAGGCTGCACAGTGAGAGTAAACGGTAAAGCCCTCAATCACAGCCTGCTAGTTAACAATATTGTGAAATAAGCATGGTAATAAGGCTAAGCAATGACACCCTGATCGTAGAAAATGCTAGAATAGTCACTTCTTGGCAGCCGGTTGTTATCAACAACACCGACAGGAAGGCGTATTCCAAGTATTATATCATACCACCATGTTTAACATACTGTCAGAGGATAAAAGACGAAACATAGGGAGCAAATAAGTGAATTAGAGAAATGGGACGGCGGGCCTGCCCTGACGCTGCAATGACAGCTAGCAGTCTGACTTGCTAGCTAGGTTAGCTGACTGCTATCTAGCTAGCTAGTTAGCATCGTCGCACACAGTGTCGTTTCACCTGTCATCGCCACTGCTGTCGCGCACACAATGTAGACTCCAGCTGAGGCTAGCTATATCCGTCTAATTTAATAACAACAAAAACAAAGAACGACACATTAGTAAGCGTTAACTGGTTAATGCAGAAATCGACACAGTGGCTATCATTAACGCCTTCTAGGTTAGCTACCTAGCCCCCCGGCCCTGCCCTCTGCTTCAGCGTTAGCGAGCTGTTACCTCTGAATTTCAGTTCGTGTTGTGGCTCTAGCACCAGGACTTGTTCTGTTCTGGCCATGTCCCAGGGCTTCTTCCTGTCGTGACGGCGAGGACAACAATATTTTAACGCAGGTAGCCCGGAGAGGTGAAGCAGCTGGCTCCCGAAGAAACAACCCGGCCGTCCACGGTTTTTCTACGGGAGGGAAGGAGGAGGAGGAGGATGATTACAAATGCACCACCACTCGGACTGGCTGGCTGGCTGACTGACTGCCACCGACAGCTGCTGGGGCTAACGTGCTAGTGCTAACTGTGCTAGCAGCGGAGGGAGAGACGGGAAGGAAGGAGGATGGTGACGTCACACAAGGGGCGGGGCTGGTGCGGGATGTCAGGTGGTTTCTTGACCGTTACAAAAAGAAACGTTCATATCTTGAATGCTAAATTTTACATTCATACATATATATGTACACTGTCACAAAGACAACCAACTTACACCAGTTTAAGACTGAGATAACACCGTACTTTGAAATACTACGTGAGTAAAATCACCAGAAAGCCATCAAGACTGAACCAGGGCCATAGAGAGTATTTTAGAAACATTGAGGCCACGATAGTCCCCTAAACGCACCACCAAACACCCCCAGATTTTTTGAACATTAACGTTATTCAATTAACTGTTCCGGGAGGCTTTATATAAATTCCATTTCCAAACAAGGAGGTCTGAGGGCTACATTGAACACCTAGCGGATGCGGGGTGTTTGGGGGCACTTCCACTATAATCAAGGAAACTGGCTACACCATGACAGCAGCGCCAGTGGTGCGTCTGCGCCGCATAGATCCGCTCTACAAACGTAAAAATGAGCCAGTCTTCTATTTTTTTTTCTACGCAAGGTGTGCGCGGCCCCTTCACACAGAATTGGGTCACAATCACACCGATACATCCCACGACGCTCTGCGAATGGTCGGCATACGTTACGTGTTCAATGTAGCCAAAGCGTAAATGCTGTTTCAAAGACTTCCCCACACTGTGAGGAGTATACATGTAGTTCTGTGGGCGAAATGCTGAAGCCTTTACTTATTATTTTGTTGGTCTAGACGTAGTAACATTTAAACACATTGAGTCTGAAAGTACTGGAATCAGCCTACAAAACATCCACTTTTGCGTAAATTTTTAATTGCAGCCCCCCAAATTCCCGCCAAAATGCAGCTCCAGCCCTGCTAGGGACATCTGCATGACCTTGAAAACCCCCCTTTTAGTTCCTATATTTATGTATCCTTCGTTTTCATTTACAAATGGACTAAAGTTATATTATTTTAAAAAAGAAGCATTCACATCACCATGGCAGCAAATAAAGTAGTACGAGATCAATCAGATTTAGCCAATTTGACATTTAAACATTGAACAGGCGCACAATAGCTACATATTAGGATTGACACACCAGTGATTTCAGTACACCCCTAACTTTATTTTATTTTGACACTCTTCAGAGCAGGGGTCAGTTCCTATCGAGTGCTCCAGTTGACTCTGTTTAAAAAAAACTAAAAAATACTGTATAACTGATAAAATATTCCTTCCTATAAGTGCAAGAGACGGGCCAACAATCACAAGGCCTCATAGGAATCATGAAAGAGCTGAGTCAGGAGTCTACGAAGGTGCAGTTTTTAATCAATTTCCACTGTTGGGAGTTGAGGAGTTGGTTTTACTTAAGACTCCTACACAGAAGTAAGGATTCATTATTATATCCATAATTCCCTGAATCATACCACCGTTGTCCTTTTTCCGAGCAACACGGCTGTTAAATGTAATTTCCAGGCACATCATTCCTCATTGAAAAACAGAGAAATTCCCTGGTAGAACTTCAAACTACATATACTGTATAATGTTTTTGCACAGTGTTGTCATCTTTTAATCCCTTTGGTACAACCTCTTTAGAGATACAATTGTTAAATTTCATATTTACTGCATGTCTTCACTGCTGACACTTCAAACAGTCATGCTGTCCATCCAAATGCAATCCACGTCTGGCTTCCCTGGTTATTGCAATTAAGGTTTACACAAAATAAATCAATGCGTTACATTAGCAGTAAATAATAGGCTGAAGTTTACATTTATTTACATTAGATACACAGGTAGATGTCAGGTACGGTTAATTACCATGCTGTGCTTTTCCACTCCTTTCAGCTCACAGTTCACCTTTATTAACTTTGAACTTCTTTTACAAGTGGTTTCATTTTCCATCCTGGGGAAAAGAATACTGCTGCCCTCCCATGCTGCTCTTGATCCCATTATACTCCACTCAGTGATGTTGTAAATGCACAGTGCAAACATGTGGCTATAAAACAATTGGGCTTTTTGGAGAAAGTCTGAGATTAGAGTGTCGTGTATTTCCACTATGTATATCGAGTACCTTGGGCACAAAAGTTTCCTTCGGGGTGAATAAAGTTTGGTCTTGTGTTGAAGGTATAAAAACAGATGAAGAGTTAAATGTAACACTTTGTGACTGAACAATGGGGTTAACTCGCTATGTGTTTGGTGGTCTGGAGAGAACACTTATTACAGGGGCTGAGTGAATAATTTTGAGGTAAAATGATTCCTTTCAACAGTTGCACTTCTGACTGTTGTTATGGCAACACAGCCAAAAACATCAAAAAACACATATCAGGAGTTGTGTTTTCCAGAATAAGGTTGGATATTCAGAGCTAGTCCACTCAGTACATTTTTACCTTCGGGGACTCGATGAGGAACCAACTGCAGGATAAAGGCACAGCAGTTACACTTTTATGGGGAGTGGTGCGGGTTTGTTATTTAACTTTCAACCTGAATTTCCACATTCTTGAGCTTCAAAACCAGAGGGCCTCCTGTCCGAAACGTTACAATCGTCATGGTCGTCCTGATAAATACAGACGCTGTGTAAAGAGGAAATGACTGGTAAACTGAACAGGAAACTCCACTTCCTCTAGCAGGGATTTACAACGGTCCTTCCGGATGATGAAAATTTAGGGATAAGATTGCAAAAAATGCAGCTTATGTGAGAAAGCATTGAGTAGTGTTGCCGGTGTCTGTCAGTGTTTATATGTAGAATGACAGACCTGTTGCTGTCTGCACCAAAAAAAAACTTTATTTCTTAGAGCTTCTGTTCAGAAAGTAGAGACCCATATTTGATGTACACATTAAATGAAGACTAGGGCACTGAAATGAGAGAGATGCTAATACTGTACAGGCCGCCTCTGCTGTGCAAGGCTAGGAAGGAGGACCCCCCCCCCCCCATCAGAAAAAAAACTGAAATTTTATTTCTGTTTTGTATTTTTTTTTTGGCCTTTCTTTTAGCAAAAGAATAAGATTTGTGTAGAAACAACCAATGTTTTGCATCTGTCATCTCCTCTTTAACCCTCAAAATGTCCTTTGCAGATGTCAACGGAGGAAAACAAAAGAAACCTGAACACAACTTCAGTTGAAAGGATTTAAGTTATAGCAATACGCACACTATCAAGTGTACAATTTGTCAAGGTTCATTTGATTCTAATAAAATACTTTTTTTTTTAAAACCCATATACATTTCATATATTTATCTTTTTGGGGTATATGGATCCAAAAATAGACATTTAAATCATAAAGAGAGAATGGGAGGATAGGGGAGAGAAATAAAACTACAAGAGCTACGAATGGTTGTCCTCCGTCCCCGAGTGGGGGTTGGGGGGGGGGCAGGGAGTTAGGAGGGGATTGGCCAAGCTATACAGCGCAGTATGACACCCACTTTAGCTCATTACACACGTACAGTCGTGATCAAGGCACAGGGATCTTCTAAAAGTTATTTTTTTTCAATAAAGTTGTACAAAATAATACATTTTACAGTCTGTACAAGAATAATAGTTCAGCAGAAAAGTAAAGACAGACATACAAAGGAGCAAGAGGTCGGGGAGGAAGGAGGAATGACAGAAGGAAGAATGCCAGGGAGGTGCGAGCAGGCTGTTTGACCACATGAGTGAAAAAAAAATAAAATTAGTGTCCCGTTTGTTGTCGTCATCTTTTTTTATATTCCAGGATTATTATATTCTATTTTCTCTTAAAACAAAAAGAGCACTGCCAGGAAAGGTAAAAGTGCATATGGGAAGGTGGTGGGGAGGAGGGGGAGTGAAGGAGAAAATGAGAGGGGGGGGGGTGGAGATGGAAAGTGAGTAAAGAACAAGGGTGAGAAAAAAAGGAGAATGACAGAGACAGAGTAAAGATAAAGAAAGAGAGCGCACAGGGCACAATGGCACAAAAGTCTACACAGACATAAACAGCCGTGGAGACAGTAAAACAGGGTCAATCATGACAAGATGAGAGTTCTCTTTAACTTATATGGTACTCCGTTAGTTAAGTTCCATAAAAGTTCGCATTTTTTTTGTTTCCTTTTGTTTTAAACTCAATATATCCTCCTCACGTTCTTGCTCCACTACCAACAAGGCAAAGTCAGGTGGCAAAACAGTTCTGTGGAGAAGTCGAGGGACCGTCGTCGTCCCTGTCAAACGTGTCTAGAGTCCATCAGAGAAATTCACATCGGAGTTGGCTCTGTCCTGCCCTGCCCCCCCACGTGGCCGAACTGATCACACCCCTTAGTCTGTGGTGACGCTGCTCCTCAGGGCTCGGCTGCACAGTCAGTCACTCAGCGTGTTTAATCTCAAAAGCACTGTGCCGAGAAAAAAAAAAAAAAATCAGCCGACTGCTCCGCGAGCCCGCCACTCGTCGGCGGATCAGCACGTCTCCGGATCCACCCGGTGGTGCAGTCCAGTAAAAAGCAGGTGTGATCTGTTTCTGTGTGCAAGCAGATCCTGTGGTTGGATTTATGGATGTGTGTAAGTGATAGGAAGGATCCTGGATCCAGGTGTACATGGTTTGAGTCAAGTCCTGAGCACAGTGCTTGTGTTTTTTTGTTTGATACAGTGTTCATCTGATCTGTTGTTTATTCTCTATTTTCAGTAATTCAACAGTTATCTCTTTCTTAGTTGCACTAAAGTAGAAGCTCTCTCAGTTTTCATCCCGATCTCAACAAGAGGGAAATCTCACAATCCCAACCGCGGCTCAAATCCCTCCCCAGGAAATACAGTCCAGACTGGGCCACTCAGGGTTCCTAGAAAGGTGAAGATAACGTGTATGGGGACTATATATGATGTCCAGAGGCGAGGAGCTGGGAGTATGGCTGAAGGTGGAGATCAGAGTACGTTTATGTGTTAGCCCCTCAAACACTTCCATCAAAACAGCTCTGCCTACTGTAGGTAGCGAGTTTGCATCAGGGGAAGTTCTGTGTTCAGGGTGCGTTTACTGTAAGTGTGTGTGTGTGTGTGTGTGTGTGTGTGTGTGTGTGTGTGTGTGTGTGTGTATTGGCCCCCGTTCCTTCACAAGAGCTCACACACTTCAGTGGAAGAGGGGAGTTCAGAGACTCAGGGTTCAGGGTTTTTCATAGTCCGATGTGTTTTTGGCCGAACGCCTCTCTTCCCCCATCACAACAGCTCGTACTGCCGCAGGTGCATCCGCTGGATGATGTCTCGACAGTCGTTGAAGACGCGGCGGATGTTTTCCGTGTCGACGGCGCAGGTGAAGTGGGGGTAACAGTAGTGCCTGCCGTCCCCACTCGCTGTGCTGATCCTCTATAAATGGAGAAAGGAAAAGGTGAAAACTATTTCACTATATATTACACACTAACATAGGTGCCGATTGACCGTTGAGGTTTTCTCTAGCTGCAGTGTCTCCAATTTTTATTTTATTCTTCTTTTAAAGAAAATAAATACACTACAGAAACATATTCTTGGTCATGCCATATTTAGCAAATGATGATTCTAAAATTTTGTTAATTGTGATCAAATCTCATGAAAAGACCAAAACCAACAATGTGTTGGTCCATCTCTCAATATTTTCCAACTTTTCCTACTCTGTCTGTGGCACTCACACACCCAAGGCCATTGGTTCCTACTGAAGACACATTTGAAGTTAAAAGAAAAATATGGCTTCATTTTTTTTTTTTTTTTAGGGAAAGGCTAAATAATTTCCTAAAACAGGTGGGCCCTGTAGTTTTTAACATACGTTAAATATTACATTTGTTGGGGACTATTTTCAGCTGATTAATACACGTTTGGTGCTCCAGTGAGTACTTACAGCAGCAGGTCAAGTCAAGTCAATTTTATTTATATAGCTCAATATTACAAATTTGCCTCAAGGGGATTTACAATCCGTCCAGCATTGATGTGTTTTCATCGTTTTTGGACAACAATGGCGGTGTATGTCAGAGAATAAGCTATATCAGACAATACTTCAGATCAGTTAACTGTTGGTTTCGGTCTTATCATGGGATTTGTTAACAATAAGAACAACAGAGACTATTATCAGACTTACCCTTTACATTTTGCATATCATAAAACACAAAAGTATACCTATGCCTATGCACTTACCAGGAATTCATCTCTTATGAAGTACTTTGCCCTTGTAACACGAGGATCTTCTCCAGGCTCTGGTGTCGCTAGAAGAGGAGAGGGAGGCTAATGAGACCAAATTTCAGGTGGGGACTATTCAAACATGAATGGATCATATAACGACAAGGATGGAATCTGGCTTTTTTTTGTGGCATTTATTATTAGGCAGGTATATATTATGATGTGAGTAATTACATAACAAGTTGAACCTTTCCACTTCATTGTGATCTAGTGTGTGTGAACATAACGACCTCACAGTGTTAAGGATGACCTCTTGTGGTCAATGACACTAAATGCACTGTCCCTCACAGATCTAGTTTTTTGGAGGAATAGCAAAAATGTGTGTAAGTGTTTGCACAGCTGTTTGAATGAAGAGCTTCATAGCAAAGAAAAACATCACTTTACACAAAAAGGAGAAATATCACTGCATGTCTTGCTACATCCATATGACAGCACAGGGGTGTTTGTGCATGCTGAGGAAACTTTTACAGTGACAAGCAAAGGATTATTAAAAACTAGGACATATTTGGCACAGGTGGTGGAAAACTGGGACATCTTGGTATTTTTCAGAGACCAGTTTCCAGCTGGGACAGTTTGAGGCAGTTTGAGGTATCTGGTCACCCTACTTTACAAACAATGATTCGATTATTTCCTGAAAGTTTCTAAAGGTGATATTTACAAGTTGAAAAAGGCCAGCTATATACAGCTACTAATATGGACAGTGTTGCTGAAAATTTATTATCTACTAAATCCAACTACATTCAAATCCTCCTGTCTCAATAAATGGCCGCATGGAGGTCAAAACTGTCTGTCAGGGGATAAAACTGCTCACCATCGTCAGGTGTGGTGTAGCGAGCAAATTCAGGAAAGTATTCCTCAATTTTGGACTTCCCTGCCAGCACCTTCTCTGCTAGGAGGTCCTGTTTATTTAGGAACAAGATGACAGAAATGGTCCGCAGCCACCTGAAGAGAACAAAACACTATGAATCACACACTGAACCGTCAAACTGTGTCTGAGTGTGAAGAGACACAAGAAGAAATCACTGCTTGGAGTTGGTCAAATAAATACAAAAAACAGGAGGTCAGTGGGTGACAGTTCTATCAGCAGATGGCATTAAAACTGTAGATACTTTCTGGAAAATACTAATTATTACGAAGTGTGTGCATGGATCCCCAACTGCAAAAAAAATCTAAACAATTTTAAACCTGCAATATAAATCATGGTGTACATTTTGATTGTCTGGGTTCAGTTCTAGGACAAATACATTTTAACTGATGTATTAAACTCAGTGACCACCATGTCTGCTAAAGATCTTGGTAATTTTCCGCCATTCTGCAACTTTTATTTGCTTACGCTGCTGGAACTTGTAAATAAAGTATGTGATCTACACTTGATTGGTGTTACGTTATGCTTGTTGCTAGGGAACCCCCACTCTTAGTTTTACAATCATTCAAGTGAAAGAGCAGGCAGGTTCATAAAACGTTTCCCAGCCTTTGCACCTGGCTTTATCGATAACCGTCCTCCGTCTGCAGTTACAAAAAGCCTAAAAAATCTGAAAATTATGTTCTGAGAAGGCTTTCCAATTTTGAATTGACAGATAGCTTGTCATTGTCAACTGTGAATCCATGTAAACACACATCTATAAAAGCACTTTTACCACCATCTTTACTTCTACAGAGTGACCGAAAACAACATGCTGACAGATACAGTATCCGTCTCTCTTCACCTGTTGTTCCAGATGTTCTTGAAGAGGTTGAGGGCCTCCTGTAAACGGTTGGTCTGATTGTCCTCTCTGATCACCATGTTGTAACTGCTACTGGCCACCACAAAGATGATGGCCGTTACATCTGAGGACAAGAGAGGGACAGAAATGAATGACAGTGAGAATAAAAGATATGAGCTGAGTGAAGCGAGAGGAAGCAGAAATAAACAGAAGTTACCGTTAAAGCACTGAATCCATTTCCGGCGTTCGTCTCTTTGACCGCCAACGTCGAACATACTGCGTGAATCAAAAAAGAGACATCAGTGTGAACAGGTGGAAAACTGGCATCATGTGGAGAAACTGTACATCTGAGATTCTCTAAGCTGGTCAATTTGTTTACATCATGAGTCATGGTACATGTTTAATACTGAAGCTACACAGTGTTATTTCACTGCCCTTTTCTTTATATTTTTACTCACTGGAAATTAACTTTGTCCACTTGGAATCTTGTTTCGAAGATTCCTGAAGTCAGTACTCTGCACCGCAGCAAATCCTGGTAAAAATGACAGAAATTGTAACAAAAAAGGTTGCTAAGATCGTAAAGATATCGTACAGCATATTCTGAATGATTGCACTGCAAATCTGGAGCAAGCTTTACACTCTACAAATTGCCTCTGTGTCCTGGACTTATTTTCTAGATCAGGGTGAAAAACTTTGAGAAACTGGCACATGAGATGTTTTCTGCCCCCATTTCCAGGCTTGCAGAGGGCAAGTTGGGTAAAAAAAAGAACACACACGCACACGCACACACATATATATACATACATATATATATATATATATATATATATATATATATATATATATTCATCTTTGATGGTTATGACAAATTTAAAAGGGTAAATAACAGCTTAAAGAAGCTATGCTGCTCTACTCCAGGTCAAAAATGTCAAATAAAAACAAATTCACAAGATAGAGGAAGATCCAACTAGAACACTGCTCCTTCTTACTCTCAGAATTTGAATGAGGGTCATTAGAGATGCCAAACAGTCATAAACTGCTTATTAATGTCTGATATAGACCATATTTTCAAACCCACTTTGTCTTAAAATATCTGTATGGGAAAAGTAGATATACATGTATAATGAAGTGTAGGTAATATTGACTTTGTGGTGGCAGAGATTCACCCACCTGATCTGTTGGAGTGTAGTCACTCTGTTTCACAATGTCGATCTTGTCTAGAAAGCTGTAGAGAGAGAAGAAAAAAACCAACAAGTAAGAAAACTGTTATGGGGATAATATTACTGATCAGATAGTGGCTTCATTGTTGAAAACGTGCACAGATGTGCTCAGGGACCACAATCAAAAAAATAAAAGAACAGTTTGAACTCCAAACATGACATGCGCTTTTCTTTAGCAAGCATCCTCTTTTAAACAACCTGTTCCAACATGTAAAGAGCATTGTGTGTGTTTATGTAAAAGGTTAAATAAAAAAGTTCACTCATACATAACACCTCAGCTGGGATATCATGTGAAGTACAGCAGGTGTTTTTCCTCAGATTCTACATGGCACGGAAAGGCCTTTAACACAACATGTTGACACTGTGACTGAAAGTCTCCATTGAAACCCACATAAATGATATTGTGTTTTTGCTTGACGGGTGACCTTCAAGGCAGAGGTATCCTCCCTGCTCATTCAATAGCCAGGGAAAAGACTAAATCATTCTCCCTATATGTCAAAATGCATCAGCATGTGTGCCAGATGGGAATAAACATTCCTAGAAGTGATCAGGACAACACAAAAGCTGAGGATGTCCAAAAATCCCAGACAAAGTCTTAATCATTTCAAGTTTCAGGTCCCCTCCACAAGCAAACCAAGAGGGCTTCAAATGCGTGGCACTGTTGTTCAGTTAATGTTGTATTTTCTACAGATGAAACGGTTTTATTGATATGCAGTTATTAAGTGGGAGAAGGTGGGCCGCCTGCAGCATCTGCCATGATTTCAAATCTCCTGGAAAAGGACTAAATACCATGTGGGTGAGCATTCCCACTGAAACTTTCAGACTCACACAAATATTTTCTGTGCAAAAAAACAAGCACCTTCACTTTCAAACATATTCAGAACTTCAGATAATCTATCAATATAAAATACAATTAAAAATAAAACATATATTATACAGAGTAGGTGGATTACCATAGTATGACTTGACTGGTTCACAACCAAAGTTTGAAAACAGTCAAAACCCCAGACATGATTGAAACATTCAGGTTATCGTTTCAAAAATGCCCACACCAAATTATCGACTGAGCAATCATTTTAGTAACCCTATTTCAAACCCTGTCAAAGATAAAATAAAATTTATAGTAAAATACAAAGATTCTCAGAGTATTACCTATTTCAAGTCCTAAAAACCAACGGATTGGTCAAATAATCTTGATGTGTACAATTTTCTTATCATAAGAAAATATTATTTCAATAATATAACTTCTGGTTTTGAAGTTTCACAAAGCTACCCTTTGCCGCGATTTGGCACTATAAACTTGCTAAGTTGCCCAGCGCTGGTTTAATTATAATAAGTCTGACATGTTCGTTTGCATTGTTCCCTAAACACAGGCAGGAGACTAAATCACTTTTAGCATCTCAGGTGAACCAGGTAACAGGAAAAGGAAATGAGCACAAAAGTGAGAGGATCTAAGGGTTCGTTTGCCAAAACATCTGTAAACTCCTGAAAAACAAAGAGAAACTAAAGGATAGATAGAGGGAAGTTGACATGGCGCAGGTTCATGTGCTGAGACGGAGAGATGAGAGTGAACATGAGAGTGAACATGAAAGAGGGGAAGAGACAGAAGGAGAGGAGGACGGAGAGAGACAGAGAATGAAAGCGTAGTGGCGTCTGTCTGACATTACAGAGCAGATTTCAAAAATAGCTCCCCAGCGCCCTGGCCTCCAGCACGGTTACCATGGAGACCCAACCACAGGCGCTATTAATAGTCTATCAGCTCCCAATCTAGTGCGGCTGGAGTAGCTCCAGAAAGAAGACAGACAGACAGACGGAGACTGAGAAAAGGAAGACAGAGGAGAAAAAGAAAGCAAGAGCAGGATGAGCTTGTGTTTTAGTGCTGGATGTGTGAACGAGAAGAGGGAGGGGACAGCAGACTGGACTGTACCATGTCAATCACTTGAGGGAGGAATAGGGGGGGAGAGTTTCTCTTTGTGTAAACTTAAAAAAAAACATCAAACCAACATGAAGTGCTAAATTAAATGATTGTAATATTCACCAAGAGTGATATATTAATGAAAAGCAGTTCAGGCTACAGGCTTGTAGTCCACAGCTGAGCAGCGAAGGTACACCCCCCTCAAACATCACCCTTTCTCCTCCTTTAAACATCCTCTGATCCGTAAATGACTCAGCCTCGGCCATGTTTGCTCCCAAGCACTGCAAACCGCTGCTGTTACATGAAAACTATTTCACTATCATTATTCTCTTCTCTGTGTTTTTACCTGCGTTTGCTTTGCTGCAAGCAACTCCGAGCAGTTGAAAACAAACTTAAGATGCATAGACATATGCATCATTTAGATATGACAATGAAAAGGTGATGTTCTGGAGATACACAGGGTGAAAGATGTTTAGGGAAAAAAGAGAGGCAGAGGGGAACAAAAGTCTTGAAGACAGGTGGCAGTGTTGGGCCAAGATAATCACAGGGCACAACGCACTGTCAACTGCACATATTCGAAACTGAATCCGAGTATGAGATGTTGAGCATGTACATTAATAAAGAAAGAGTTTAGTGTCCCTTGCACATATTAGCCAGTCTGAGATTTGCAAATGTTTGAGATCATTGCCAGTGACTCCTGCGTTGCCTCAACATCTTTATAAACAGGCAGCTCAGCTTTGAGTGTTTGCAGAGATTTTGCTGCACTAAAAAACATCTACTGGTGCAAACTGATTGGGAGCAAAATATTGGTTGGGCAAGCAAAGGTGTTGCTAATGTTGGTACTATCTGTGCGTTGACTTAATATCCATCTGACCTCATTTTTCACGGTATGCCAGTGTAA
This sequence comes from Enoplosus armatus, assembly GCF_043641665.1. Classification (NCBI taxonomy): domain Eukaryota; kingdom Metazoa; phylum Chordata; class Actinopteri; order Centrarchiformes; family Enoplosidae; genus Enoplosus; species Enoplosus armatus. The sequence goes on from NC_092187.1 coordinate 8,586,537, forward strand.
AATATAGTAACATTTGTGAGGTACACATGGAGGCTCATGTCTCAAGTCATGTCTCTGCAGTTACGTAATGGGCACAAAGCTTGTGGCGGTGTCCTACAGCTGCCACTAGATGTTACTGAAGAGTCAAATCCTTTAGCACCTTTATGATTGTACATGAACTGTACATTTCTAAGAATTTATCCTTTGAGATACACGACACATTACTGTGAAGCCGTCTAAAGTTTACATCATGATTATGATATTCCATTTAATCTGCAGAATGACTTCTGCTTTTGATTAAGTTGTTTAGGCAAGAGAGAAGAATGACACAGAAATAAACAAATGACAACAATAACAAATAGCACAGAGACTGTAAAATCTGGTCCAGGGTTTCCGGAAGTGTTTCATACTGGAGGAACACCTCCTCACCTGAAATTAAGAGCGCCTCCACTAATGTCAGAAGAAAGACATCTCCCGTCACAAAATATATAAAACATGTAGCACAGTCTGGTGTGTGTTTGTCAATAATATAACCGTTCACCTTGTCAATAATTAGGCTGAAAGTGGTTAAGTCTCCACACTGTGTACACAAACTGAACAGAGATAGCTGCTCTGTTGCTTCCTGGCATGCGAATACTCTTAACATCACAGAACCACCAGGATGTCCCGAGCCCATGTGACTTTGCTTGCTCTGGTTCACTTGTAATCTGGCAGTGTGAAGTGAAACAAACCAAATTTAAAAAAATGCAACAAGTATAGACAAAACAATAAATTAATTAATTGAGAAAAGAATCATTAGCTGCAGACCTAAATCCAATATTAGGCCACGACCAACTACATCCTCAAAAATCAACACCTCTCTGACACAGTACCAATATAAACTACACATTTATTCATATTGTATTGCATTCAATTGTATGGGTGCATCTAATAAACCACCATGTGTCTGGACCAGCAGATGGTTACTTACTATTGTGCACAGTCGATTAGCTGGTACTCGTTGGATCTCTCATAGCACGCCCTGACCCCCTCATCCTGCCACAGTGTCTTCGCATGGTCGTAAAACTCCTGAGGAGAAATGGGGAGACAGAAACACGTGAATGACAGGAGGCAGAAAGTGTCACAGAGTCACAGAAGAATACCATATTTATTCTTGCTGCTTAAGAGGATAACTGGAGTAATTTACTGGTGTTTGTGTGTGTGTTTACCAAGCTGACATCTGATGCACCGGCCCTTTTAGAGATGAAATTAGGACTGAGTTCCATTTCATGATAATGTTTGATTACATACTAAATATTAAAGTACAACATTTTGCGACCTTTGCTTGATTAAATAAGGTCAACCCACAGTTCGCCTGCTGAATCAAAGAAGGAAAGTGTTCCTTCAAGCAGGAGACATTCTGTATTATCTACTGTGCACCTTACACCAAATATGATGGAAGAAAAACAAAGGAGGACAGGTTTGTGTGTCTTCCCCGATGTGTGTCTGAGGGCACCGGGCGCTCAGCGTTTTTGTTGACACCACATGCAGTGTACGTTGTGCCTGGGCGACGCCTGTGTACATGTCTGTAAAGGTAAATAGTGGTGGAGGGACAGAGAGACACCTCACTGTACACAGGCACTATAGATGTACTCAGTCACATGCTGGGACACAGCATGGATTAACCACTTCACTTCGACTTGCATTCTTTGTGCTGACTGGACAACCGGAGTCTATATGTTTCTTTTCAAAGGTGACAGAAACACATGAGCTGGTAACCTGCACAAGAACTACAATGACACATATGTCAACAGCACCTTGGAATACATAGTCGCAACAAAAAGGACAGTTACAATCGCAGGATCCAAAATAAAATCCCTTATATACACAGTAATATATATTTGAGCAAATTTTGAGGCTAGGTATAAAAGAAATAGCTGCGTCAATACAATATCTAGTTTTAGTATTTCTCTTTAAAAAATGTTTTTCTCCATTTAACAACATAAGCCAAACATCAGCCTTACAAGATCTTTGTCTTAATAAAATGAAGTACAAAACTAGCAACGTTTCCTAATTCCTAATTTTAAAAAAAGTTTAACAAAACCAGCGGATTATTTATCCGTGAGTAGTATATCAACAGAAATGTACCTGTAATGAAACCTGTAATAACATTATTACTCATTATCACTACTATATCACTGATTGATACCTGTGACATTTATATTTCTGACCTCCCTTCAAAAGCAAGGTGCTTGCAGAGTTATTCATTGCTCAGTGTGTATTGAACCCAAAGTTTTAACAAACCCCCCCCCCCCCAAATAAATGAATTAATAATCTGACATTTGGAAAAACCAAATAGTGAAATGATAAATTGATTAATCCATAATCAAATGAACATTTAGGGTCATTTATCAAGCAAAATGGCAAAGCATTTGTTAGTTTCTCAAGTATGAGGATTTGCTGCTTTTATTAGTTTTTTATGATTGTAAATCAGTAGATTAATCTATAATAATCATTAGTTCTGGCCATAAAACGAAGTATCAGGGACGCTGATGTAAAGGTGGAGATACAGGTTATTATAGACCAACTAGAGTGACTCAGCAGTGTGTTTTGTATGTTTAGGGCTGTTTAAGTTCATAAACAGGAACTTTATGGTTGATGTGTCCATGAACTCTCCTAATTCAGGTCAAACACAGGCTACTTCCTTGTCCCAGAGTGGGACTACATGGACGGCTGTCTGTCTTACGGTCTTATGGTCTTACCCTCGCACACGCACGCACGGTATCACTGCTGTCCATCTGTCTCTCATGTAGATTCCAATGAAAGGCAGAATACACTTTCGCCATCCTGTTTCAGAACTTGGAAACTATGCTGTGCTCGTCATAAACAAGTCAACCAACCAAACAAGTAAAGCCAAACAGCAACCATAAACAAATAATTGCTTCCCAACAGCTCAGCATGAGGGGAATTCCAGGGGCAGCAGGGTGATTTAGTGGTTAAAGAGAGCATCCCACATAGGAAAACTCTGATTCCTGATTCAACAGCTGATGAGTCTTTAATGAATTGTCGCTGAGTTTGCTGTCTGCTCGCTTATTATAAATCACTCAGGATACGAGCGTGAGCTTTGTGCTGCCATGTAAATAAATGAATAAATCACTGTATCTGGTGAAGATGGTCACTTGACTTGAACATACATGTGCTGCCCCCTCCCTTCTATTTTCCCCGTTTTGGAATAAAATGGATTTATCGTTTATCATAACATTTCACAAAATCCCAGTGTGACCCAATCATGTTAAACACTTATTCAGAAGTGAAAATGAAGTTGGATGCACCCCAAATGTCAATTATATCCTCTGCATATAATCCACTGCATTGTAAAATTGTGTGTGTGTGCACAACTACTGTACACATTGTGGGCCAATGTTTACAATGTCCAGTTTGTACAGTAACAATTTAACATTTGCCTTTGTTTTCGCTTCCAAATATATACTATGATATAAAAGTAAGTAGTATAACTAACAGGGTGAGATTTTTTAATTATTAACCTGTTTGCTGGAACGTCGTATAGACTTCCCACATCCAAGTCTCTGCATTCCTGTATCTCTAAAATTAACCTGGTGTGTGACGAGTTGTATTTACGAAAAGACCAAGGTTATAGAAATCTTATTTTCCTCCCTTTTACCTCTCACGTTAAGCTTTTAGGTTGTGATGACATGATGTACAAAGATGATCATTTGTTCTAAGATTTAGTTCTGATTTCAAGAAGATCAGAAATAAAACCTCACATCCTTGTAGGGCAGCAACTAACGATTATTTTCATTTTCCATTTTTCCATCTTCTGATTATTGTCAAGTCAGCGGTTCATGCCTGTTACAATTTCCTTCTTCAAATGTTTTCTTTTATTTAACCAACAGTCCCAAGCCCAAAGATATTCAGTCTACCATCATGTTTGTCAAAGAAAAGCATCAAATTCTCACATTTGAGAATCTGAAATCAGCAAACATTTGCCCTTTTTGCTTAAAAAAACAATTAAATTCGATGATCACAATAGTTACCTTTTAATTTTCTGTTGATTAACAAATCGATTAATCGACTTATCGTTGCAGTTCTGCATCCTTGTTTGCCTCAGTTGCTTCCAAATTACCAATAAACCTGGAAAATGTGTCTTTAATTGCAACGTCAACGAGCTGTTAGTGAGAAAAATCCTGTCTGCTGCATCGTCCCTTAAATCCTTTCATCATGCAGCTCTCCATGACACCAAACTCATCATGTGTTTACAAACAGAGTGCTCTTTTATTATCAGTCATGCGCTTTAAGAAAAAAGAAAAAAAAAACTCACTCTTTTTTTGATGCTTCCTCTATCCTCCTTTCCCTACTCACTTCCCCTCTCTCTGTGTACAGCCTCACTTTCTTCTCTCTCCAGTTTCTGTTGCATTACAGCAACGAACCTATCAAACTACTAGACAACCAGGAAAACTTCACTCCTCTGACACAAGATGTGACACTATCAATCCCCATAAGGAGGTTGGAGTGTGGCGTCAGCTTAAAAACAGATCACTGGAGCTGGTAAGCAACAAGTGTCTTGCTCAAGGACTCTTCAGCAGGGTTGACGTGTGGGTGCTAGTTTGGTAGGACGGCTGACCCTGTTTGCTGAAGGTCGTCATCCATTACTGTACGGCACAAGAGGCGCTTTAGCTGCCTAATGTCCCTCCATAATCGCCATCATACATTAAAGACAAGCAGTTGCGCTAATTAGGTCGTTATGCCAATTAATGCACTAATTAGCAGGAAAGTCAAAATACTCATCTTCCCATAACACACAGACACTATTAACATGAACTCACGTGCCTCAAAGCATTAAAGGACAACATGCACGGAGTACTGGGGTGGCAGGACGTCAAAACGAAATTAATTTGCATCAGTAAAAAATTAACCACAGCTTCTATTCATACGTGAGACGTACTGAATTGAGAAGTGAATTAAGCCTGGCCCCACAGGTGGCTGTGGATAAACAGTGAGACTCTCAGACTTCAAGGTTTAGTCTCTTGGCTCGGACAATTAGTTAATGGGAATGTCCCGCTGAGAATACTAAACTTACACAGACATTACCCATCAGGTCATTAGCAAACCTCTGTGTTTGCTACCTGTGTCAAGGGATTATCACCTGGGATGTACTACTGACACACACACACACACACACACACACACACACACACACACACACACACACACACACACACACACACCTGAGGATACCTGCACCTGTTACAAATGCATCACATTAGCCACAGCTTTACACCAGAGTCAAACATTACATTACATTTATTTAGCTGACGATTTAATCCAAAGCCACTTGTGCAAACAGGGCAAGCAACCAATTTTAAATTCAACTTAGCCATCTAGTCCACTTTTTGGGGGTAGAAATGAAATGTTCGTTAAAATATTCAAATTCTCTACAAAACTACCTGCATAAGCAATTGCTTTAAGTGTGGTAGGTCAAAACAGAAGTAAATGGAAGTTCTAATTGAAGTTGAAACTGCAGGCCTCATGGTAAAACTGCAAAAATAAGAATAAGTGCTGGTGTGGAGATAATCATATTTCTGAATGTGTGTGTGTGTGTGTGTGTTTGTGGTGTCTCATATGGTACTACTCACAGATGGAAACTCAAAGTCCTTCTGGTTGACGAGGTTGAGAACATATTCGATCCGGTACCGGTTCTCTGGGCATGCCAACTGCACCGGCGGTGTCAGGGTGCTCATGGCTGTTACTATGGTCTGTCACAAACACACAAACCCAAACATATTTAAGTGTGGGTGACAGAAAGACAGAAGGTGGACATGATCTTTGGATATTAATAAGAAAGCGGGACTGATTGTCTACTCATCTGACATCACCACAGCCACTTACCTCAATAGCCTCTTTAATATTATTCTTGATGTCCTGAATTTTCTGCTTCTTCTCTCTGAAACAGACACGCAGTGACAATCACTTTTGGGATTATTGCTGTACAGCAGTAACATACAGACATACGAGTGTCTTCAGACGCAAAGTTGGAAATACAAAGACAAAAAGAGACACAATGGTACGTTGATGTCCACTGTCTTTATTCTCACTCTTGCTATGGGGAAGTCCATCACATTCATACCTACGATATACATTTTTTGTTTAAATCCCCTTAAACAGGTAAAAATGTGATATTAAAAAGGGATATAAAGGGATATAAACGGGGCTGAATTGATTCCATAAAGTTGGGGGACTCAAAAGAGACAGATTTTAATAAAAAGAATGGTCAAAATCAAAGCAGCAGAGGCCATGATATTCAGTCCCTACTAGTATGGTGCACGGATACTAGATGGATACTACACTTCCCATGATGCAAATCAATAGCAACTCAGGGGCATCCCTTTAACTTATTATTTTAACTCAGTTTTACAATAAGATAAAACTGTTTCAAATATCTTCTGGCTTATCAGAACTGAAAATAACAATTTAAATGCAAAAAGCAATAAAAATACTTTACAAATACAACATAAGTAAAATTATTACTAAATGTGTCTCGTTGACAGAATATAAACTTGCAAAAATCAAATCAGTTACAGAACATGAAATGTCTGTCGCTTCCACTCAGCATCCAACTGATAGTAGGAAAGAGGGGACACTACAAACTGTCTGAGCAGTTTTATATTCGCCACAGAAAACCATCCATCATAGATTGCATGCTCCTCTTTTGAACACAAAAGAGGGTTTAGTTAGCAGGTATTGTTTTAGTGAAGTTAAAACAAGTACAGAGAGGGAGTGCCGTGTTACCGTGACATAGAACACCACAGTGTGCTGCATTGAGTTTGTTTTTGATCTGGGAAGGGTAAACAGACCTTCATTGGCACGCGTGGTAGAGAAATTATGTCTGTCTGCTGTGAAAGATAGCAGTTTGTACAAGACATTTAGACTCTCTGTGACAGAAATGTTTCTAATAAAAAGGCAACCAGGGAGCCAGTTAGCCTATCTTTCACCTTGAGCCTGCCAGGACAGCAGCGCATTGTGTTTACAGTAGTTCTATGTCAGTGACAAAGGGCGAGATGGGCCTCTTTGTCCTGAGCCAGTTTTTACTTTTTCATAAGGGACACCGCTGCACTAGACCAGACCAGATCGATGCAAATGTTTATCAGTTTCTTTAGACCAGTGCAACTTGAATTTTAAAGTTCGACTCATCCATTTGGTTACCAAAAACAAAAGGCTGCACAATTCCTTCACAACTTCACCTAACAGGCCAAATATATTAGGCAGTCATTGCTGTAACAATCCAGGTTAGGGCTGCATGATGCATCAGATTTTTAGATGTGAAGCACCATAATGGACGTGGTTTCTAACTCACTCACAAATGCACTTGCTTACATTTAGCAGGCTGTAGACCGTCCACAAGGGGGAGCTGTTTTGTCATGGTCAGACTAGTTCCACACATGCCAATTAGTGACTCATACATACATATTTAATTGCAGTAGCAGAAATGTCAATGTTGCCACCTACAGTCAAAGACAGTAGACACTGTATCAAATGACGCACTTTCTCAACAGCCCAGGTGCTTCATCAAGCTTACGTGAACGAACAAGAAATCGCTAATGTGGAGGCTGAAGTCTTGATTAGCTCAGAGAATAGAGGATCTTAAATTTACATCCAACTGAACACAAACAGGTCAATACTGAGAACGTATTCTCTCACACAAACTCGAACACAAAATACACAAACTCTCATTCAAAGTGCACACACATGCAGGCACCTATACACCTTCCTGGGCAAAGCTACCATGTCGCTGCAATGCTATTATGAGCCTATTTTGGCCTATTTCATAGATATATGTCACAACATTTGCTCCAATAACATGAACATAAAAACAAGAGGAGATTATGATTACAATTACTAGAAACTACAGAGAGTTCCCACTAAAATTATTTTATGTATTGGACTATAAAAATACACGCAGATGCAATTTGTGAAACACTCATTGACAAATGGTAACAGAGCCTGAGAAGCCTGAGAGGTCACTGTGCACTGAGAAACACGAGAGAAAAGAGGGGGTAAGACGGAGTTTATTGGGTTAGGAGGGAGATTGAGAAGGCCTTGTTTACATTTTCAACCTGATAGGTGAAAAAAAAAAAGAAAATCACATGGTTGTGTGTGTGCGCTCTTCCAGTTAAGAGTACGACTGCATGTCTGTGTGTGGTTACAGAGAAGGGAAGCAGACAAGAAGACATGACACAACATGTTACAGCAACGACGTCTAGTGATACGTTATGGTGAATAAATGCAGAGAATTAACAGTTAAATGTAAAGCAGAGGACAGTCACTGGGGCTGAAATCAATATCACAATAATCAGAGCTTTTTCCAGCAAAAGAAAAAAAAAAGAAGATGTCTGTCCCACACATCTGCAGCCCCTCAGCTGTTGACCACTTAACAGCTCCTGTGATGAGGCTGGCAGTTACATGCCTTGCCCAAGGGCAGCTCAGTCATAGTTGAGAAGAATAGAGAGAGCTGAGTCAGTCATTCATTCCTTTTCCAAATCAGCGTCTGGAACCAGCAGTCTTCCGGTCACAAGCCAATTACTCTGACCTTTAGGTTACCACAACACTCAACCCATTCACCCAGACTCTTTCATTGCAGGCGTTATTGAACCCTTTCAGTCTCAAATCAGTAAATTTATGTCCTGCCTCGGGAACCAGGCTTATTAAAACATATTACTATGCTTGTCATGTGGACACCCACAAGCAACTGGCCTGCAAGACTGTTTGGTCTTAGCAGATCTCCCAAGAACAAAAAGGTGATTCATTGTTAAGACTCTTAAAAGATGACATCTGACCTACATATTCAAAGTCAAACATACGGAGCAACTTATATATGAGAGTGCTCCAGTTTACTACACGCAAGGAAACGAAGGAGCCTTGGTAAACCAAGCCATGTACCAGATAATCCAAGCAATGTCACAGATGTGACTGAAAGTGATGATGCTGTATGTGTTTGTGTGTCTTGTTAATAAAGACACCCACCCACCTGTACACACACACACACACACACACACACACACATATATTGACACACACAAACACACACTGCTTAGTGTTGTGGAGTCACGCGCTGGGTCATACGCTCTTGTCTGCCTTAGGTGCTGATTTTCTAGTCTAACCTTGCAAAGATGCTTCCATCCCCATCGCAACCACCACACCAATGCATGCCAAGTCACTGACACACAGACACACAGACACACAGACACAAACAGATGAAACTTTCCATTTTGCTTATTGAAATGAGCACAAGTCAAGGATGTGACCTGGGAAACCAAAAAGGGAGACAGAAGAAAGCAGCAGATTTGTAATCTTTTGTAAGAAATACTTGAGAGACGTGTGTGTCTGGAGACTAAATTGAAGAGCTGTAAATGAAAGAATGCCAAAAAACAGACAAATCAATGAAATTTACACCCACAAAAGCAGAAGAATGTACTAGAGACATAAGGGGCAGAAGCTGGGTGTCTTCTAATGTCATGGGAAAAAAAATTCTATGTGGAAAAATAATTCCAGATGCTTGTTTTACTGTATTTGGGTCCCCAGATTGGTGTTGGAACAATAATGTCCAGACTGTTTAGACCAGTGATTCCCAAACTTTTTCTGCAGGCCCCCCTTTTTGTAGATAAAAATGTTTTCAAGCCCCCATAAACACGCTCTCAGACATATCCTTTGCTTACAAAGTATCTGACGTATGCTATCAATAAACAGTCTTTGTTACGTTTCATCCATCTGCAGAGCTAAACGGTCGTCTCGTATTTTCTCATTAAGCTGCTCCTCTATATCTTTTGACTTGTCATAAATGCGCCTCGCGATAGTATTGTTTGACAGAGGAATAGCCTTTAGTTTACTGGCTGTTGCTTCATCAATCATAGTTAAAACCATATCAATAGCGGAGGGGAGTATTAATTCCTCAGCTATTGTGTGCGGCTTTTTACACTGAGCAACTCTGTACGATACTTTGTAGGAGTTGAGCATTTGAAGGCACAGATGCTGCTTTGGTAAAGTGAATCAACTGGCTTCTCTCTGTGTTCGGGATGTGAAGTCGCCAAGTGGCGCCTTAACTTGTTCGGCTTCATACTGTCAGAGGCTAATATTTTGACACTCTCTTCGTTATCCACCGTTGTACTGTCGAGGCCGAGGGCGAGATATGCCTCGTCATATATTCTTGTCTTTGTTTTGGTTGTTGTGACGTTTAGTGTAGATTCATCGTCAGCTTTATGTTTAGCTGGCAGTCCTTTCACAAACTTGTCCTTGCTTTGCTAGCAGCGCAGAAGAACGATGCATCATTTATATTTAGCCTAGTCACCCCGACTAGGAAGCGACATGTAAACTCCACTGTTTGTTTTTGGTAGCAGCTTGGATATGTTGTTTATGACAAAGGTCTTACAGATAAACAGAGGTTATATTGATGTATGTGCTAGCGCAGTGATCATGTTGTCTATCATGTGTTAAAGCGAGATGTCACAGCTCTTACTGTGAACTGAGGCATCACGGAGCCTGCCCCAGTTTACCACATCAGCTGGACTTTTCAGCGCCGCTTCATTGAGGTAAACATGTCAATTTCAGATTTAACAAAATGATTAGGATCGCCAAATGTACTACTAGTTTGGTCTCTGTAAGGGTTTGAGGGGAGGAGGTGCAGATTCACCTTTACTCATATCATACTTACTCTGCATTGAAGCCGTTGACATGTAGGATCCTCATCTGCTTCACTATGGTGCTCTTTCCTGACTCTCCAGCTCCTGAGAGAGAGACAAGGAGATATTAGGGCTCTGCTGACATGTGATACAAGACAACACATATCTACACACACATTTGTCCGACTGTACTGCACTGTACCTGACGAAAAGGTTTTCAAATTGGAAGTTCATAAGCTGTTTTGGCTGTGACTTACACACAGGAGTAAGTAACAAACAGCACATTTCATACATAAATGGGACTTTATTTGGGAAAGCTGGGAGTAGAGGCAAGGACAGTGCTGCATGGTCATGGCTGAAATAATAAACTACATTATTCCACTAGATACTGTGATCACAAGCACAAGATTACATTTTTAGACTTGATGACAGCCTTTAGACTTTTCCATAAAAAAGCCACTTCCCTTCAAAAGCAGGTGTTACAGTGTTAAATAAAAAATAGTTTGGCAGGCAGTTTATTCCAAATAAAGTTTTAGTTTGGCATGTGGGACCCATCAGAAAAAAAGGTGGATTCACCACCAAGAAGCTTCATATTTGGCTTTGGTTGTTACAGTGAGTCATTCAAACTGCCTTGATGACCACCACCAACACACAGCGGCCTGCAACTGACAATAACGTCACGTGATTGATTGTAAGATGAGTATTTTGGTTTGCTGTACTTATACAAAGTAATCCAAGTTTGAGTTTACTTCAGGTTTTAAGATACTGTTCATTGTGTCTGTTCCTACAGTCAACTCATAATATTGAACAAATGAAACTAAATTCACAGACCTGATGTACGTTTACAGGTATTAAGCTGTATTTAAAAGCACCTTGTCAATTTAGTCTAGAGCACATTGCCAGTCATCCATGTTGGGGCCCTGCCTTTTAACCTCACATTTTACCAAATGCTGCCCTCTTCATATCCCCCCACTGACGCAACAAGTTTCTTCTAATAAACAACTAGTTCAGAGGCTCATCATATGCCTTTATGTCCTGTGAGGAAAATGTGATCACTGTTCTTGTCTGCGGCACTTGGCTGTCAACAAACAGAATGATTCAACTGATGCTGCTAAAAAGGCATGAAGAGAGACTGGTTGCATTTAGTGTTAGGCGCATGCTGCACGTCCCTGGATGGCCTGTGTGCACCCGGTGGTCAGAATGAAACTCACATCTCGTGCTCTGTAATGCCACACCTGCAGCATGTGCGACTGCATGAAGAGTGAGCAGCTTAAAGTTCAACATATAATAGTTGCAGCTCTTTCACACAGTCCGACGCCTTTCCTGCCGCAGACCTTAAACATTATTTAATTCAGCTGTCTCCTCTTCCTTATCTTTACAACTGAAGAGAAGATCAGGAATTAAGAATGACTCATAACTTTCTCTGAATCAAAGACATTTCATGTCTTGAGCAAGGGATCCGAGTACTTTGTACAGTTTATGTGAAATCGAAAATAAAGTGGTACTCTTAAAACCACCAATCTGAAAAATATCAACAAGCCATTTAAGCTAATATTGAGTCTTTATATAACAAGTGAAGACAGTGAGCCTAACATTTATCTTACTAACATTAATAATCTATTCTATATGTTTTTGCTCTACATGCTTATAAACTATTTCAATAACTGCTTTAATTTGAATCTTATATACTTTTTCACTCCAGGGACCACCATACAATACATTTCTCTGTATGTCTAAATTATTACACATAGTTCCTGTACAGCCACATGTCTCATTTTGAGACAATGTTGGTTGTGTCTAGCAAAGTCTGTAAAAACAGTTCAGCCTCAATATGAGACTATGGGACAAGTTTGGATGGACATGCTGTGGTTTATGTTCCTCACAGGTGAGCTGGAGCCCCTGATGAGTATTTGGTAACTTTTGTAGTAGTGATAAATGTATGAACTGACACCATTATCAAATAACAGACTCAGTATTACTATTTGATATGAAGACATGGCGTGACAGCTCAGAAAGGAGGTTTTATTCTTGGCCACGTTGGATCTCTCTGATGTAGAAAAATGGACAACAACCATGTTTGCCCAATGTCTTCAAACTAATAAGCTACATTTTGTACTGTTTGACGATTTGATCCATTTCTGAATAACACTCATCTAATTTGATCATATTCCTCGGCTTTGTCCGACGGGCAGTTTGCAACAGTTTTGTATTAGGACATTACAGCAAGTGTTTCCCACCCATGAGACTTATTTGTGGTCGTCAAGCCACAGAAGAGTCTGAACCTGGGCATTTTGGTGGCTCAGCAAGCTACAGCGCATACCATGAAGTCATGACATCATGCTCTCCAATTTGACTGATGACCTCATGTCACAATGTCAGCTCTCCTCTTTCTCGCCCATCTCTTCCCACGCAACATTGTCTGATGAAGCAGAAACGCCACAACATCTTGCAAAATAACTACATTAAATAGTAAAGTACAATAGTGTAGTGGTGATTTTGGGGCTTGTCCTTCTTGTGTACTAGAAACCATTTTTGGTTGCATGTTTAAAAAATGCACTCAATCAAGTGTGGCATTGAATCTGACTCCTTTTGAGTGCCAGCAGAACTGTGTCCATAGTACAAAGCATTAAAAACCGTAAAGTACAAAAACATGGCCCTCAAGGCTTGGTCAGATTCTTAGTCTTATTTATGAATTACTTTGTTTCTTCAGACAGCATGAAACACTGATGCATTTGAGAAGATTGGCTGGATTATAGTCTGCAAAGCAAACCATTGGCACAAGTCAAATTTGAGGATCCTGGCCATTAGTGACTTGTCAAACAGCAAACATTCCCACAGTCTGTCTGTGTGCTACTGAAACATTTAACTCATCTCATGTGGATGATCTTTGGGGCAGGATGCAACACTGCATTACTGTAGTTAAAATCCAGTGGATATACATTACCATAGAACAAACATGCAACTATTAACAAATGATATATACACACATTGATTTTACTGACAAGTTCACTTAAATTGTGGACTGTCACACAATTTTGTATCTAATAAGACGTTTAAATCAATCTTGGGTCAGGTTAGATTAAAAACTACAAAAAAAAGATAAATAAACTGTATGATTAACAGATGTGCTTTGTTTTTTCTTGGTAGTTAAATTCTCCTCAGATCACTGGCCTGCTATTTCTTGCTGGATCTGGAAATGTATCTAGATACATAAATTATGATTATAAAAGATACATTAGAAACATGAGGAAATGTGGTACAATTAAAAAGTCACACATAAAAGTTAAAGGAAGTCAAACAAACTTTGTCATCATGGGCCAGAAATCCATTAACATTATAAATAGGTGATCTAGTTAATCCAGTGACTAGTGTAGTTGTAGTTGCAGGTTACAATTATACTGAGCAACAACTTCAGCCTGGTGGACAGACAAGCTAAAAGTTTTGCTCTGCAAATAGATGGCAAACATTTGTGTGTCACCTTCACTTAACAAAGATTGACACCACAGATGTTGAATTAACCATGTTTTGGTCCCTGATTGCCACTTTCACTGCGAGATTCTTTATGGTAAGAATATGGATTGTACTACTTCAGATAATATCGTTTCCCAACATGGATACAAACCAGGCTCAAGGCCTAGCATACATGTTTTCAGCTGCACCAGGTTTGAATTGAGAGTGACCCCTTTTATGCTTTGTTTGCCTTTGTTCCCTGTTTAAACATATCCTCCAAAATCTGCAGAATCAGAGTTAACGGCCAGCAGGTCCACAGGTCTGCAATAAAGTAAAACTAGTAGATTATAATTGAAAGGCAGCTAACTTTACGGCAGACATCTTTGTTTTGGTTTTCATGTGGGTCCTGTCCTTCTGCTTTCCTAAAGTCACCACAACTTCCTCCCCAACATAAATGCAGGCGTGTCGTACAACACGCAGCCTCACTGGCATTTCTGTAATCAGACATTGCGATTTTTACAAAGAACACCACGGCTTCCTAGAAGTGGTAAGCCCCACGAATGGACATACGAGGAGGGTACAGAGGAGAGCATGACAGGGAAAGTTAGACACTCTTATTTGTCTCTTATGTAATGTAGAGACCCAGCCCACCTCCAGTTCACTCTCTGACACACACACACACACACACACACACACAACCACATGTTGAGTCTTACACATGTTCATTTCTCCATCAAGTAGGTTTGAGTGTGTTTTTTCTTACAGTCACATCATCCTCATACGCTGTTTGGACTACACACCCACAAACTGGCATGTAATGTGAAACTATACTTTCCAGGCCTACATGCATGAAAAGGACTAAAATTCTATGTAGTCCCAAACTAATACAGCTGAAAAGTATATGTTGTGCTAAAAAAGCATGCATAAATTAACTATAAATGACAATAAAGCCAGTTTTTATTGATGTGAGTGGTTGTTAATCCTATGATGACACTGACAGCGGTTTACCCACCTTATACATTTACCTCTACCTCACTGTATACTCTCAAACCAACCTATGGACTCTGCTACAGCATGTTTTGGTGTTGGTAGTGGCAGACTGTCAATTTGACAGGAACATAGTGAAAACCCAGCACAGTGCTGCATTTTTAGCCTTATGCAATGGCAAAGTCACACTGTTGACAATGTTTCCCAAAACAACATCCCAGAAGGTTATGCAGGGAGGAAGCAGAGCCTCAACTGTGCAGACTGAGGACTTGCCTGTAATGCAGCAAGCATAGAGAATGACAACAAACCAAAAAAATATTACTCACCTAAAAGTAGTAGTCTGTGTGTTGCTCTGTATATCTGTTTGTCTTTTTGGAGCTGCTTCTCTATCTTTTTGTTTGCTTCTCTTTGTGCCTTCTCCTCATTTCTCTGGTCTTCGGTCTTACTGTTGCCCAAACAACCCATCTTCCCGCAAGAAAAAAGAAAAAAGGGGGTCCAGGGGAGGAGGAGGAGGAGGAGGAGGTGGAATTAGAAGAAGAAGTGGAGGTGGAGGGGGGGTATATGTAGAAAGAAAAATAAATAAATAAACTAAACTAGTCTAGATCCCTCGTTTGACATGCGGATTTGGCAGCAATGTCACCCACATTTACACAGTTTAACGTCCCCGGCCTGCTCCAAAAACTGTCCGTGGTGCAGCACTGTAGAAATTATGTGTCCATAACGCGTATTTTGCTGTCAGAGAAAGGGCAGATACTGTTGCTGACGACACCGAGGCCGCCTTCTCAGTTTGCTGAATCCTGCTCGGGCTTCTTTCCTCCTTCACATGCAGTATAGTTTTTGTTTTGTTTTCCCCTCTCTCTCTCCGTCAGCTGTGTGTGCGTTGAGAACTGTAAAATCCACCACGTCTGTTATGACACCAAAACTCGGGGTTTCACCTCAAACGGAGGCAGAATAAACAGCCTAATTTGCATCTCCAAAAGCCCGGGTCTTGCGTCTCACTGCTGCCCGCGACAAGGAGCCGAACTCGGCGTGTCCGAAAACCTCGCCCGTGCTGTGGCGCGGCTCGTTTCCACGTCTCCTTTCATGATAAACATTTCCAAATGTGTACACTTATACTCTTTATGTATTTCTCTGTCTCCCCGGCGGCTGTCTTCGTCGGGGGGCGGGAGGGGGGGGCGGCAGGACAGGAGGAAGGAAAATAATATTTACACCCAAACGAGCTACATGTGTGATATTCTCATTGCTTCCGTCGTCATTCGGCTCCTTTTCACTCGCTGCATCAAATCAACCCAAAACAGCTCCAAACTCACTGCGGTTGTCTTTTCGGCTGGATCCCCCACCACCACCAACTCCGACACGATCCAGATATCCCCCGATTTGTCCTCCTTGTTTGTGATGGCTGTTGCTTGCTGTGTTTTCTCCTCCAAAAAGGGCCTTCTCTCGCTCCCTGCCCCTCGCTTTTGTTGCTGAAATGTGTTATCAGCCCCTCACATCACCACCGAGCCTCCAAAACTGCGCATCGATAGACTTTTTTTTTTTAATTCCCGACTCGGCTACGATGAATTCCTTCAAGAAAAAGAAAAAAAATCATAAAAAAGGGAAAAAGGAAAAGAAAACGAAAACGTGACCAAGATGCGAAAATCCCTCGAAATGTAGGATATCCACGTTTCTTGCAGGTGAAAAAGCAACCCCCGCTGTCAGGCTCAGTTGTTATAGCCTACATAAGGCCTATACATGTGTACACACATAGACACTCTCATACAAAC
Organism: Enoplosus armatus; assembly: GCF_043641665.1. Classification (NCBI taxonomy): domain Eukaryota; kingdom Metazoa; phylum Chordata; class Actinopteri; order Centrarchiformes; family Enoplosidae; genus Enoplosus; species Enoplosus armatus. The sequence continues at coordinate 8,603,389 of NC_092187.1, forward strand.
ATACATATATATTCCTCTTGAATCCGAGGTGGGTAAATAGGCTACAGGCTTGAGACTACATGTGCATTTACATTCACAAAAAATAGGACGCGGGGTTGTTGTGGCAGCACATTCCCACCGCGAAGGCCGCTCCCCTCCTGGCCGCTGGTCGTGGAAGGTGAAAGACAGGAATAACCAATTCTTGGAGGTTATTATTTTCTCCCTTTCTCTCTCTCCGAGAATAGTAGCCTACATTGAGGAGATAGACAGCGCTGAAGAGAGACGGGGTGGGGCCACACGGCGCTCATTGAACCCTGGGAAGGAAGGACCGAGAGAGGAGGAGAGGAGAGGCCGCTTCGCCTCGTCACGTGGCCCGGGCGCGGAGCAGCGTCAGCGGCGAGGCTCTGCGGAGAAAACGGCGCCCTCTTCAAAGACAGCCACCGCGCACGGTTTGGAGGGTGGGAGTCATGTAGGCTGCAGCAGCCGGGCCAGGGGGCTCCTGGAGCTTGCTACACGGCCTGACACAGAGGACACACCAAACCCTCCGACACTAAACCAAATAAACAAACAAAATAATACGTAAACACACACACACACACACACACACACACACACACACACATATATATATATAAATATATATATATTTACACAATTAAATACATGACCAGAAGAATGTGACGTTCAGATATGATGAATTAGCTTTTTCTGTTTCTCAAGTGATCATGATTGAACATATACGTCTATAATGTTTTGCTGTGTTTACAAAGATTGGTGATATAACCTTTAATGACATGGGGGAATTTGAATTCCCATTATAGTAATATTAATGTTTATTATTAGTAGTTATTTGTTTGTTTGATGCATCTCTTATACACCATCTAATAACACCAATGCTAATATTGATGATGATAAATGCTATTACAGGTACTTTTAAAAACAAACATTTAGGCATACTTTGGTATCTTTTATACCTAAAATAGATAAATATCCTGGGGCCACATTTAAGTGTCCATCCATCTTTCCTTCACTCCACCAGGCATGTTTCTGATGAGAGGCAGATTACTCCCATAACCTGCGCCCATCACAGTGCAACACAATCAGAAAAAACACGTTTCCACCTACAGGTAGGTGTGTGCTCCAGAAGTTTCCAATTCATGTAACCTTCATCTAACTCTTTGGACGGTGGGAGTAAACAGCAGCACCTGGAGGAAACCCACTGACACAGGGAGAACCTGAACCCACCATACAGAGAGCCACTGTGCCTCACCCACTTCACTGCCCAACATTATGAAAACGTAGCTGTGTAAATATTGTTGATTTTGCAATTTGTAGTGTTTAGTATTGGTATAGCAAAGCATACTATAGGGTGACTTGAAGGCATCATTGTGCATTATGTATCGAGGCATTTTTTTCCATTTGGACCTAGCATGTTAGCCCAACTGTGGTTAAAACAACCACAAACAATACATTGCAATACAGTTGCAACAAATCTTATCTCTGCGAAGCTTATAATATTCACTTTTTGTTGTCACTGTGTGAGAGAGGTGCCCCCCCAAAATCACTGAGCCACCCAAAGTCTTTTGTACAGTCTTGATATAAACTCTTATCTCAGACTTGTAAGATTACAGATTAAAGTGAGAAGAAGTTCAGAGGTATGAATTATTACACCTTGTTTTCTTGTCTTAAATCTTCCTCTGTAAATGACTTCCTGATGTTACTGATGTTACTATTACTGCTTAGAAATATCACAAAGTATCAACAAGAGGTTAGTCTGACTCTTCTTACATAAACAGTCATCAGCCTTAAAATGTCTGTAGCATCATTAATGTTAAAACAAGTTGTTATAATGAATACATGTTCACACACAGGTATAAGAGGCTATTTTGTAATTTAAATAAATGAACGAATATGCAAAATATAACACTCATGTGGCTTCACTAGATTTTCTGGAATAAATATTACATTTCTATTCATTTAAAATGAAATCACAATGCCTCAAATGAATCATGCTATTAATGATGCTAATAAATCAAAGGTTCCTAACAGTTAGAGGGGCAGGCCATCAGCTCTACTGCTGTTAGGTCTGTTAAACACTAGGTGGCAGCAGTCTTCTAACTCTGAGCAGCAGACTTGGGGTTCATTTCTTTGCTCAACCCAAACAACTGCATCATTCTCATACATTTCATAATATGTAAAAACAAATATTTGATTGAAAATATATATCAAACTGACCGTTTAATAATATGTGATCAATTAATTCACAATGTGTACTAATTTATCTTTCCTTCCTGTTGTGTTGTTATGATGTAGCTTGATTGCAGGAACAAACAAAAAAACATTTAGCAGCACTACGTCCATGTCAGTGTCAAGTCATTCCTCAGGGTCTTTTTTGGACGGTAAAACTGAAAGTGTTTTATGTTGTGACCTTATTAAAAACGTCAAAATGCCTTGATTTTAACACAAATATGCTGTTTGTTGAGGCAAACAAAGTTTTCTATCAACCCCAACCACTTTCACTCCGAAGAAAAGTAGCGGATCTATTTCCTTTGCTTTTTATGACTTATGAAAACACCCTGTATCCTGTAGCCAAACCTTCACACTCCACCCAGATACATAACAGGACAGACGGCCAGCTTAACATGGTTTGTTTCTGTAACATTAAAGGGAAATGCATCTGTGAGAGGACTAAAAGCTGAATCCCCCGGTCGTCCTCTGGGTTTTGCGGTGGGCTTTGGGAGTGAGTGTTGTGCTGACCTGGTGCTCTCCAGAGCTTGAGGCCAAATCAGTCGAAATCTCTGAGGAGCAGCCTTCCATCTGTTAGACTATCATAAAAAAGAAATGCCTCTTTTCTCCAGTTTGGCTTTCATGATAAATAAATAAATTTGTCTGCGCATCAACTGTAGATGGACAGACAAGACACACAAATAGAAAAGTTAACCTTTCTTTGCTCTCTGAAAAACCTACCTATGTCTGATATTAAAAGTCATAACTTTAAATCACAATCTGCCGTTAAATGTCTCTCCATCACCGTCCCTTCACTTCTGTGCTTGTTTTGTAAACATTAGTTATGTCCGTGTGTTTGTATACGCAGTCTATGTTTGTATTGTTAGTAGGTTTGACATACCATGTAAAAATGGTAATTGCGGTGCCCTTTTGAAGAACTTGTTGCTTCCTATTTAGCTTTTTGTTGTGGTAAACAACACACTTTATCATGGACCTGTCAAGACAAAAACATGCATTTGTATTTAAATGTCCAAATGCTGGCTACTGCTCCTCCCTCTCTTCTTCTCTGCCCTTTACATTCTCAAACATTTCCCTCATTGGATTTGCATACTAATAGCGCACGTACTACAGTTTGCATACTGCCAGTGTGTAGTATTCACTGTTTAGACACAGTTTTGTGTTGTAGAAGGTGGCGGGGAGAAGTGCAACTGTGATGGAGGCTGGCAAGTGACCATATGTAAATGTTAAGAGGAACTGATGTGTCACTGTTCCCAGCAACAGATCAATATTGGCTCAGCACTTATCAAAACCAGGGAGCTTAAAAATTGTGCCACAACCATGTGTGCCAGTTAGCCATTTTTGCTTCGAGAAAACTGATTACCTTCTGGGGCATACGCTTCTGCACGCCATCTTCATCTTGTACATAAGCTGAGCAAGCTGTCACTCACTGTAACCTAATTCTTATCTTAAACTTAAACCAAAGCTTTGACAAGTAAGAACTTCTAGGACTAAACACGCACGCACTTTCTCCCCCTACATCACCACCCTAGACCCTTTTCCAGCACGTCCGCTCGCAACTGCACTGTCATGAAATGTTAACTGCCTACTCAGCACTCATTCTGATAATGATCAATTTAGATCTACTGCTGAGGAGTAATTGAGTTTGTGTGTTTTTTCCCTCTCATTGAGTCAGGGGGTTTATCTGCCCACAGAGGAGCATCATCTGTGATAATCTACAGACAAACACGCACATGGAATTTATTAGTTTAGTTTGGTTCGTAGTTAACAATGTTAGGGTTGTCTGGATCATTTGTGGTGTTGAAATGATTAAATGGAGATCAATAAATCAAACATGTAAAATTGTTAAAAAGAAAACAACTGAAGCTCCCTTTTTGCAACCTCCTTCCCTCTTATCTAGTTTCCTTGTTATTTTGAGCTGTGTAAACACTTTTCAACACCACTCAGTTCAGAAAATTGTTTGTCATTAAATACAGTAGGCACAAGTGGGGCTCCAACTAACGATTATCTACATTTTCAGTGAATCTGCTGACTATTTTCTCAATTAGTCGATTAATCATTTGGTCTATAAAATGTTAGAAAATAGGGAAATATGGCCATCACCATTTCCTAAAACCCAAGGTGATACCATCAAATAGCTTATTTTGCTCAACGAATTCTCCAAAATCCGAAGCTATTCGATTTACTATCACGTAAGACTTAAGAAAAGCAGCAAATGCTCATTAATAACAAGCTGGAACTTGGGGAAGTTTGGCATTTTTGCTTGAAAAAATGAATTGAACAATGAATTGATTATCAAAACAGCTGCTGATTATTTTTCTGTTGATCGACAGCACTGCAACACAGAATAATCATCAGTTCCCCATCTTAAAACTGAATAGATTTTACAGGACCCAATGCCTAAATTCCCTGCTTGCAACAGCTTTTAATTAAATCAACAGACTCTTGTTTAAACGTCTGTCACTGGCAATAAAACTGTAATTGACCGATTTCTCCAACTCACCACTCACAGTGCCGCCTTGTACAGATACAGTCACAGCTGCTGTTTTAGCAGGTTTATGTTGTGAGTTTATGCTGTGAAGAAAGAATGTGGTTTGACACACAAAACATTATGTTAGATTTTCCTTGGAAGATGGTGCAATTTCTTTCTCTTACATTTTGGAGTGAAGTTAATGTTTTTGCTCGTCTCAGTTCTTGCATTGATCATTCCTCAGTAGTTACACCAGCTCTTAATGGCCTCAAAGCCATGAATATTAGATACACTTCCCTTCACCCCGTAAACCACCAGCGTAAATATGATGAGCCAGCCTGACGTGACTGTACGGAAACAAACACAGTGCTGTATGAATGTCCGCAATCCTTAAATATTGTGTCACTGTTTCTCCCTGCTGTTGCTGTTTGTTGGTCTGGTTTTATGTATTAGGTGAAGCGTGCTTTCCTGAGTGAGATTAGCCTCAATATGAGCATAGTAATAGAGATGCTGGGTTACAACCCATTATGTCTGAAGGAGAGAGAGAGAGAGAGAGAGAGAGAGAGAGAGAGAGAGAGAGAGGGAGGGAATGGAGGGTGTGACAGAGACACAAGCAAAGAGAGGAGGAAGTCATCATTTTCACACAATTTTAAAAACATGATTCTCCACTCTCTCCTCTAATTTTCCTCACAGCGCTGCTTGTCACTGGACTGCTATCACCTCTGCCTTGTTACAGTTTGAGTGTGCTGGACTCAAACTACATTTCCTGTATTTTCACTGCTGTATTGGGAGGATGCTTTGACCGAGGCTGCATCCACTTTTTTTCTGAGAAATGTGTGAGCAGGTTGGAGTATCCCTCCACATTGCTAACACACTTGTCTATTTGTGTGGACATCTAGAGGGTGACAGTATCTAAAGGAGCAGTGTGGGGGTCTCCGAAACAGAGAAGGAGACATGGCAGGGGAGCTCGTGGTTGGGATGCTCTATAACTTATTACTACCACTGCTACTGCTGGCTGGTGAGTTGATGTCTGTTTAATTACTTTATTGATATGCATTTTTTCTGGTATCAGCATTGGGCCAATATTAATATATTGGTTATAATTCTTCCCTTTAGTGGAAATGAGTTATATTGAAGGCAGTGCATCGTTGAGTTGGAGTTATTGAAGTAAAGCTAGTTTACATGTGTTCTCACTGTTACAGACAGCTGGCCTTTTGAGGAATAGCACTGCGGAAATGCTCAACATTGATTCAGTGTCAGGGATTAAAATGGCTTTCTATTAGGTGCATTCATATCTTATGATACATGAGTTGAGTCTTGAGTATTGCTATTGAGCCAGCGTTTTGCAAGAAGCAGTGTGTGCTGCCAGTTCAGGGCTGAGAGAGACCATGTAGAAGATTTATCTACTGTGAGTTAAATAGTGAAGTGTGCTGAGTAACTTTGACTGTTGTCTATGTGAGGTCTTATGTTTGTACCTATGCATGCCACTATGTGCTGCAAAGTTGATGCTTAACCTCATGAAGTCAATGTTATTACTAGGTGCACATTTAGTGTAGTAAGTGATAATAATTTGACATTTTGGAAAAGTTTTAAAATATATTACATTTGCTGGTGGGTAAAAAATATTTTCAGACAAGTTACAGGTTGCTGCCGTGGTGTTGCTGTGATGAATGAATAAATAACTTTCCTCTCCTTCCTTGTATTTTCCATGAACAGTACGAACAGTATGACGGTTCCTGATGGTTCACTGACTTCTTAATTGCAAAAATCAACAAACGTTGTTCCATCACACATCATTTTACATTAGGTTCTTGTCAAGATGCCAAAGGTTTTAAAATGTACCAAATATACGCAGAATTACAGGAAACAGTTGATGTATAAGACATCTACAATGTTCAATTTGATGTAATGCTAAAGTCATAGAGAAAATGGTCAATACATTAAGTGCTGGATCAAGCACGTAAAGAATATATGTGATACAGAAAAAAATCCAGCTGCTAATTTTAACAAATTTCCCTTGTCACAAATTATTTTTTATGTCATTATTTGCATTTATTATGTCAACCAGAAACAATTTCACTCTGGGCACAGGTTTCTCTGTTCACATACACAGCACTTGTGGTTTAGATGAACTGTGGTAGTTTCATCTTAGAACGTATTTGTATCAATTTACAAACATTCAAAATTAGGCTAGAGGTTACAGTACAGGGGTCATTTGCTTATTTGTTTGTTAGATTTTCTTTGGTTGTTAAAGTGACCTCTTTGTGATATATGTAGAATAGATTATAAAAAGTGAGCGTATATGTTAGTCTGTTACTGTTTTCTGGGGGAAAGTTAATCAATTAAGTCCTTTTCTATCAAAAATTTGAAGTATGAATATTCTGTCCTCTTCACCACAGTTTCTTCATTCCGCTACAATGGACTGTCAGTGGTGTATTTCCTGTTTTTGCTCACCTTGCCGCTGCTGCCGAACCCCAGCACGGTCACCATGAAAGGTGAGAGGGGCTCATAATTATGATTTTACAGGTTCTTGCTCTGACAGAGTGTGAAAATACTGAAACAAACCTCTACACCTGCTGGGCTTGAAATTCAGAGACCAAAGGAAATGTCTTCCATTATGAGAATAATCATGAAAATAAACTTTTAATTGTTCCGTCATAGTTGTGTGATGTAAATGAAAAAAAAAAGGAGAGGATGATAAAGCACGAGAGATTATATTGATGTGTGTGTGTGTGCTTACTGCATGTCTGTGTGCTTTCTCTGTATTGATCACTCCATTGTGATGAATTAAAGTATCTGCACCTCCCCCTTAAAGTAGTTTGTAAAGGGGATGTGGTTGGAATGGTCAAATCAATTATGCATAGCCTGGTAATTACAGTGAAGAATTAAAAGATGTCAGGTCAGCATTTTTTTCTTTCTTTCACTTTACATCCCTCTATCTAAAAACTGTTTGCCTTTCAGCCGGTCTTTGAAAGCTCCACAGATCCCACAGTTATCTTCATCTCCCTAATATAATCTTGCTCTCCTTGGGCTAAGTGGTGAAGTGTGTGCACATCCTGTGTGCATTTGCTTCATGGGTTTTTGTACGTCTACCTATACTTGGGAGAGTATATGTGCGTGTGATTATGTAACTGCCTTATTGGGAAGCAGAGAGGTTTAAGTGAAACGAAGCTTTTAGTAAAAATCCTGAACATCAACAGCACATTTGCTGGCTCAGCTAATGTTGAGCCACATCGGATATTAATACTTTGGTATCGCCAACCTTTGATTACAGGCGTCAAACTCTAGACTGAGATTATGAACTGGTGCGTTTGTTTGAAAACAAACAAATGCATTGTAAAGCTACCCATTTCTAGCATTCAATTCCTATCTTTAATGAAATTGAATAAAAGTATGCTTCTGCTCTCACACACACTGATTTGTTATTATTTTGTTTGGATAGGTGCAGTCTATCAAAGAGGGATATTATTTATTATTTTACGAAATCAAAATTTAAGCTTAAACATCATGGGTAGTTGTTTTAAAGGGAGTTTAAATTAAACACTTCTGGATTGGGTTGCACCAGCGAAAGTATTTCTGATTCTGATTGTAAATCCGTGACAAAGTTGTTTCTACGTTCTTAGTAACTACGAGTCAGATTTACTTAATCGGGTTGAACCATTAAAACTTAATGGAACATCTCAGCTAGTAAAGACTTAGTAATGAGTAAATCAGTTGCAAGGAAAATGTGTAGCACCATTCAATTCGAGGCTTCAGGAAGTTACTGTAGCATTACCAACTTTAACATAACTTCCAAAAATAACAAACGATAAACCTCCTCTACAGACCAATAATAATGTCACCTAATTATCAGGAGTTGAGGGCAACAACCACCAAGGCTACGTGTGATACGACGAGACGCCGGTCAATCAAACAATCATGAACCTAAATGTGCTCCTTTGTAATCTGCTTTCAGAAAACAACTTTCAAAATCACTATCAAGACACAAATTACAGCCAAACTGCCTGTTGAGACCCTAACTTCTTTTGATTGAATCTACTGACTTTGTATTTTGAGATAGATTACGTGTTTTTTCCTATTTTATAGTGCTAAGAGCATGGTTATATGACATGTGATGTACGATATGTCGGTCTGTCAGTCGGTCAGTCCACCACAGACTGAAATCTCTCTTATTTTATGTATACTTCTTGATTTTATTGGATTCTGTTTTTATTTTGCTGTTGTGAAGCACTTTGTAATTATGGTTTGAAAGGAGCTATACAGATAAAATGTATTACTATTATTAATGATATTATCATTATTATTATTATTATTAGATGGATTGCCATGAAATTGTGTACATTCACGATTTCCAGAGGATGAAGCCTGCTGACTTTGGTGATCCTCTAGCTCCACCAGAGGGTTGAGTGTGAAACATCAGGACAACCATTGGCTAGATTGTCGTGAAATTTGGTACAGACGTTCATGTTCCCCCAAGATGAATTGATTCAGTAACATTTCATCTGGCGAAATCATCAGGCCAAACTTTCAGTTTGTTTTAGTTGTTCAACAACTTTCCCAGCAGCTTCAGTTGTTCGATGTTTAGTAATAACTAGCAAATGTTAGCATGCTAGCACACTAAACTAAGATGGTGAACACGTTAAACTTTAAACCTCAAAAAAAACCTTAAAAAAAATCAGCATGTTAGTATTATTATTGTTAGCATGCTGATGTGAGCATGTACAGCCTCACAGAGCCACGAGCATGGCGGTAAACGTGTGCTACAGCAGATGTTGAAATGGGACTTGTTTCCATGCAGTCACCCAGCGTCATCTAGACTAGTGGAAGTAGAAGAACTGCATTGTACGACACTTCTGCACAGGCCTCAACATTCAACTAACACTCTGTGCCTACTGTTAGTTTGAAACAAAGAGGAGTGTGAAGGTGGAGTTCATTTGAGGACCTGTAATGACTGACTTTGATTGACCCTTTTAAAGAAATATTGGGCTTCTTAGTAAGAAACTACAACGCACTTGGATACCCAGACTCACATATCCCACTTTAGCTGGCCTATTGATCTGTAAAAGTGCTCAGATAGAGACAGAACCAGTTCAATTTAAAATACTGCCAAGTGTCGGGGAGACAATATTCTACTGAAAAATGTCTTGAAGAGAAGTACGGGGTCCATCAATTACACTGTGTGTGTGTGTGTGAATTATCAGATCTCAGCCAAAACTCTGATATCTGGTGGTGCTGTCTCTACACAGATGAATACAGATATGTCAAAGGTTATAATCTCCCTTTCAGCCATTTAGGCAGGAGAAAAATTGTAACTGAGTAGAATGGGAGTGTGGGCTGCTCCGATTCATACATAACATTAGCTGAAGATGAAACCCCAACATTTACAGCTTACTGGATGTTTATATAGCCACTCTAAATAAATACTGTAAACCATGAACTACCTCCAGCTTAATACATTGGCAAGATATACAATTTGCTCTGCACTTATCAAAGGCCTTTGAAATTCACTTTCTCTCATTTGCTGGTCTATTCAGGTAAAACGGGGGACTTCTTGCAGCTGATCGTCTATACCAGTTTCATCCTTCTGACCCTGCAGTGCTTCATGCAGATCCCCTTCGCCTACATCCCTCCGCATGGTAAAAACAAAACTTGTGACACTTCTCAGAATAACAAAGCAGTTTGGATAAATAAAATGTCCCCAGTGCTGCGAGTGGACGTCAAAGAAAGATTAGTTGAACTGACTGTGAGAAACCTGTAACAAATCTCTTTTGTCATTAAAAAATTTAAAACTTTCAGGAACTAAGAAAAACAGCTTTGAATCCAGCTTGATGACCATGTTTTTTGTATTCTTTACAGTTAGCGGCCTCTGGGAAGATGTCCTCTACCATTTGGGCATTGTAAGGTATGGAAGCACAGTTGACATACATATTTCCGAGGAACATGGTAATGCATCTTTATGTCCAAAAACTTCAAATTGCATCTACTTTACACTACTATGAACCATTTTAGATTGCTATCTATCTTTCAGACAGCCTTCTAGTTCAGTCGACTTCAGTGCAGTAAGAATATAATACATCACAATAGCATCTTTTCATTTTGTTTCTTTGATTGCCATTGTTATATGTTAAAGACTACATGGCAACAACTTTGCTATCTGTTGAAAGTCTCAGCAGATCGATACCTTTCTGGTATGAGTGGAGAACAGTGGAGATCAAAGCTATGATAATGCTTGTGTGTCCAGATTCAGCTCGGTTGACCCTGGGAACGTTGTGCGTCTACTGGCCCCAGATATAGTCCTCTTCTTCTCCTCTTCCTTCATACTGAGGCTGTGCAGAAAACTACTGCGCCCTGCGCCCCAAGTCAGTCTCCATGAAAATGGAGTAGTGCTGTCTGACCCTGAGGTAACCATGGACGCGCTCCTCAACTGTTACACCATTACATTATGTTAAGGATGCACAGTGATGTCAGTTTGATTGTTCCCTGGGTCTGGCAGGAAGTGGAAACCTCTGAAACAGAGTCTGAGGGAGGAAGTGACACAGAGGGCTCGTCCTTTGACAGCTCAGATGAGACTACGGTGCCGGTTCAGTCGGGTCCGCCCCAGTTTGTCCAGAAGCTGATAGTGTTTGCAGCTGGACTGAGGCTGCTGCTGTCAGCAATCATGAACACAGCAGGGAAAGTTGTGGTGACTTTACTGCTGGGGCTAGCAGGTACAATACAGCAGCTGGTGTGAACACTTATTATTATTGTAGTTTTAAATAAGTTTCCATTTCCTTCTTTTCTCTTGGCTTGTCATACTGTGTGTGTGTGTGTGTGTGTGTGTGTGTGTGTGTGTGTGTGTGTATACAGGTATCACGCTGCCCTCCCTCACTTCAGGTGTGTATTTCGGGGTGTTTCTTGGGCTGGTTTGGTGGTGGGTGTTCAGCCGCTCCATCAGCCTGCTACTCTTCAGCTCCCTGTGTGTGATGATGACCATCTTCAGCGGAGGACACCTGTTGGCTCTGTACCTCTACCAGCTGCCCCTGTCCCAGCAGCTTGTGCCACCAGAAGATGTCTACGCCAGGTACAGACGTGATTAAAAAGTAGGATTAGACTGATATATTGGCTGATCTGGTGATTTCATTAAATATGAGATATTAGCAATTTCAAGTTGGTTTCAGTCTTGTGCCACCACAACACAAATAAAAATGATTGGCTTCCGGTTTTTATTTGTGCCCAAGAAGTGTTTTCACCTTTGTCTGATGGCTTTATTGAAATTGTCCTTTACCCTCCTCCAAGTTGGTTTATCCCTCTCCTTAAAGTTTTACTATACACAAGCTCATATTTATCCTTTCCATCTTGATCCTGCACTCCTTCCCTTTTTGCCTGTGCCAGGTTGTTTGGTATGACGGGAGTGATCAGAACCAACAGCTCAGACCAGCACACTCTTGGTCTGCACCCACACGTCAGCTGGCCTGACTTCATCAACCCTTTGGTTCTACTACTGCTCTACTACACACTGGTGGCTCTACTGCATAAATGGGTCCACGTCACAGAGGAGGTTTGTGTGTGTGTGTGTGTGTGTGTGTGTATTCACGTGTGTGTCAGGGGAATTATGTCCAGAGGCAGACGTTAGATATTGTGTGTGTGTGATGTTGGTGCTTCACAGGATATTAAATATAGGGTTATGCATGCATGGGCCAGTTGCTACTCTACTGCTGCTTCTATGATATCTGCTACTTTACATCATATTACTACTAGTGTTGCTGCGACTTGTGCAAACATTACTGGAACTAGTAGCACTACTGCAGCTACAACCCCTACTGGTACTGCACCGCTACTGGACTGGACTGAAACTACAACCTCTGCTCCATCTTCCACCTCAATGTGACAGATTTTCCAAATATTTGTTGTCCCTTGTGTGGTTGGGGAATTACACAATAAATACAAAAACTTGAGTACCAGTCAGGAGAACCTACATATTTTATTCTGGGGGGACAAAGGGTTAATTTCCAGAGAAGCAATGCTAAATACTACTACTACTGCTACTACCACTGGCACAACTGGAAATGTTACAACAATTATTGCCAGTGATAATCTGCCACTACTTCTACCAATATCAATACTTCTACGCACTAAACATATAGGTACATAAACGTCACACAGTATTCACTTACTTAGTACTATTCATTTATAACTGTGATATTTTAACATTCCTTAGGTGGAGGTTTCAAATAAGCCCACTGGGTTTTCTGCCTCTCCCTGAACTGCATGTCATTTGTCATCTTAAATAAATTAAACTAAAACTTAAATGACAGGCTTTTAACAGCAGCTGTGTTTCTCAGGACACTGTTGATGGTGAGGAGTCTGAGAGTCCAGAAGAAAGTCCAGAGGTTCCTCCAAGCTTCTCCAGGGTCATCTACGTCTCGGGAGATAAACAGGAGGTAACCTACAAGCATGGATATGTTTCTCCTTAATTGTATTGTTGGGTCAGTGATCAGTATTCTGTTGTGCTCATTGTTAGTTTTTATGGATAATAGCATCGGCTAAACATCTGTAAAATAAAATACAGCCATCATAGTTTTACGGCTTTTTCACTTCAAGTCAAAAGTCAGCATTTCAAAATTGGCGTCCTACAATATTTCAAGGACATGACCAACCTGAGACTCTCTCTATTTTCAGCTTTTAAGCAGCACGGATGAAGAAACCTATCTACCTGACGAGGTAAGTCATTTTATTGCTAAATATTTTTTTCAAGGTGAATTATGTTTTGGATTGACTGATAATAAGGTGAGACATGGAAATGCTGGTCTAAATTTACAGCATGATGCACTCTCTTTCCACAGCCCATGATTTTAATGACGAGGAGTTCCTGGCAAGATGTGCATAGAAACGATCTGGGATCTCTGTTTGGAGCTGCAGGGTATACAAACTGTTACCCTCCACCACATTATGACGACAAAGACTCACCATCACATGGTAATCATTACTCTCAAATCTCCAAATACATGATCTCAGCAACAACAATAACTACACTGCTTTCATTAGTTTGATTAGATCTACTGTACGTGTGGTTGTCCTGAAACCTCAGCAATACATACATTAAGTCCTTGTGTCAGGGGTCTGTTTGGTCTGTTTACTAAACTTTTTCATTTCGTCTTTAACTTTTTCCCTCCCTTGTGCTAGAGACAGAAGGCGAGGGAGAAATGGGGGAAGAATGTGAAGTGGACCTGAGGACTCCAACGGAGGCCTCACCTCCCCCCTCAGGTCCGAGTGGCCTGGTCATCTTTGGACAGCTGGTGCAAAAACACAGCTATGTCAGCGCCCTCATCATCATGATGGTAAACTATTCCATCATTGACTTATGAAGATTTTGAGTTAGCGTGGCAGGTCTCTAAGCAAACATGACTTGTGACATCATGGAAGTCAATAGGAGAGTAGAAATATTTGAAAAGGAAAAATTGTTGTAGAGTAGGTCAGCTCAGTAATGTTTCAAGAAAAGTAGTGAAGATAAGATGATATCAGATAAAGTAAAATAAGATAAGGAGGGTTCAGATATAAGCTACAGCAGTGTAAGAGACAGACTACAGAGGTGTGTACAGATAAAACCAGAATATTTAAGCAACATACAGTCCACTGTAAGGTCGTTAGATTTGTTTATACATTCATGCATTCATTATTTTCCAATTCACTGATTGTATTGAAAGGTGCACATCATTGGTGCATGATCGTCATTATCATAAAAATTAATTAAAAAGCTATCTAACCCTAGGTTAACTTGTCAGCAGGCTAATTAAGTACACTATGGCATGGTAGCATTAGCAACTTAGCGTTAGCTAATTGCCAAGTAGGTTTTCACATACAAGGAAAGTGCTTACTCAGTGAGCTAAGTAAACTGACCGACTTCAAAACACTGTAATTATTATTATTATTTGTTGTTTGTTAGTTTAGCTCACCAGCTGACATTATCTAAACAAAAATCTGACAAATTAGGTGGAAAAGGTCAGAGCAGACTTCAGCATTAACAAAATCTTACGTTTAGCGCAGTTAGCAAGAACATTAACGCTTAGTGTGAGTAACTTTAGCACCACATAAACTCATTGGCAGAAAATGCAAGAATATTGCAAAAACATCACAGGGACAGCTGTTTGGCTGCAATAATGTCACCACATCAAGTTTATGTATTTTTAGGTGTGGAGTATCACCTACAACAACTGGCTGACCTTCGCCCTGCTGGTGTGGTCCTGTATAATTTGGATGATGCGAGACCGGCGCCGCTACGCCATGATGTCCGCCCCCTTCTTGGCTGTCTATGGCACAGTCCTGGTGGTGCTGGGCTTCCTTAGCGGGTTGCGACTGAGCCGGGCCGAGCTGTACCCCGGTCTCCCCCAGGCTGTGATAGAGGACTTTGACCTCAACAGCTATCACCCTGCGCCCTGTGTCCACCTGGGAGCAAAGGTGAGGCGGGGAGGGTGGGTAAAGGGCCAGCAAGTGACATGAAAAGATGTTTTGTTGACCTTAATGAAAAAAGTCAACTACTGTATATTGCTAATCAAACTACACAACACCCAGGTTTCATATATTTTCTGTTTTTCACACAGATAAAGCGCATGTGTAGTTATTCCATGTACCATGTTATTCCATTCCAGTTATTACAAATGTCTGAAACTCTGCAGAGTCTTGGTTATACATTATTAATAGTTTAACAGGCTAATCGGCTTCAGGTTCATATTCAGATTTGATTGACAGTGGCATCTTCCTGGCAACATGAGCATACAGCCCAGTTACTGATTGGAGTTATTCTGATTGGTGGATGTAAATACTGAACATGTTGGACCAGTGATAAGAAGAAAGAAGAACACAGAAATACAGACATTTCCCATGTGAAATAACCAGGATTGCTCAAACTTTGTCAGATAACAGTAACAGCCGCTTATAGTAACAACCTATAATAGGTTTTCAGGGTCTTTAAAGCAGATAGGACAGGAAGCACTACAGTTCCCGTTCATAGCATTTACAGACATTGACCAGACCTTAACACGGCTTCCAATGCAACACTTTCAGATCATTTAATTCAGTTTATACCTAACTCTTGTGAAACTGTGCATGCACACTCCCTGTTTGGGCTCACGATACACTGTGTGTGCTGCAGGTCTTCTACAGCTTCAGCTTTTGGTTGATGTTTCGACAGCAGCTAAAGGAGAGACAGGAGGAGCAGAGCTTAAAGGAGGAATCTCTAGATGAAGTCAAAGTCGTGCCACGTAATTGAATTCATTTTATTACACCTATTGTGTTTGAGAATAACATCTAGTTTGGAGTAATGTAAGACCTTTGTACTCATGAAACTCATCCTGGCATGTGCCAAGGCTATATGACTGACTTCAGTTTGATTAAGAGTTAAAAATGTCTCCCTGCCCTCCCTCTATTCCCTTCTCTTCTTCTCGTCCTGTTCTCCTTCTATCTTTCAATTCTTTGCTGTCTTTCCTCCTTTGGTTGCCTCCATATCAGCGGAGGAAAGTCAGCCATCGCCTCTTGTTGCAATGCTGATCTCAGGAGTGAAAGGGATGCTGGTGAAATACTGGATCCTCTTCTGCTGCTCCATGTTCTTTGTGGTCAGCTTTTCTGGAAAGGTATCTTTCGACAGACTTAAAAACTAAGCATGGGAAAAGTCCCATTCATGATACATTTCTAATCAAACTTTCCCAACACACTTCATCTCTGGGATGAATTTTGGAGGAAATCCCATAGCAGTAATGAGGGTTTGATATAAAGTCAGCAAACTATTGTTAATTTCACCATAATATAAATGGTATTATAAACTGCATGCATGAATTGTTATGCAGAGAGATTTTAGTTATTTGTTTTCATAGTCTTTCTCCATAATTGTATCCACTGTAGTGATCAAATGTTCCCACAGTGATCATTTAAATTAAAAAAAAGAAGAATATCTGCATGAAGTCCCCAGACGTTTTGGGTCTAGTGGTCCACATAATCTTTGGCAGATTTCCTCCATGTCAAGCAAAGAAAAAGTTACTGCCCACCATATTAGAGTTTATTTAAACTGACCTGATCTTGACCATGTTTCACTTGCTTAGGTGGTCGTCTACAAGATCCTCTACATTGTCCTCTTCCTCTTCTGTGTTGTCCTCTACCAGGTTAGTGATAATAGACAGCCAACAGTTAGTCTGTCTGTCTTTTGCCATGAAGTAGACTGATGTAGGACGTATTAGGTCATAACCCCGCATCTCAAATAGTACTGATGTTACTCGACTATTATGTATACATTTGACTCTGACTGTGTACCTTATACATAGTAGAGTAGGTGAAGGATGGAACTTTGATAGAGATTGCAGGTGTCAATAAGTGGAGAGAAGAACCTGCTTTAATGGTTGAGACGTTGTTGTGTAACACACAAAGCCACTATAGTTTCACATTCATCTTACACTGTAATGCGTTGACTCCTAAATTATCCTCAATGATAATGTTCAGAGTGGGTCCAGCTCTTATATAAACTCGGGAAATGCACACACAAACAGACTATGCACCGCTCATCGATACTATTTCACAGTTAAAAGTATTGATTGTGACTCATAAACACATACACGGTCATTTTTTGCTGCTGTTTTCCTGTTTTTTTTTCTCCCCCATCTTATGTTTCTGCTGACCTTTTAGAAACACAGTAGGCACTTACAGGAAGGCCTAATGGCTGTGGAGGTGACGTAAGACAATACAACACCATTTGTCTGTTGGGACAACATCAGCAACTCCCTGGTATTTTACACACTGGAGTGTGTGATGAAAGGAATATAGGCTACACTGTTATTACCTATGCTTAGATGTAATTTACCTACTTGTTTGAAAGATACTGAACATTCAGGACAAAACTGTGTTTTACAGTGTTTTGTGTCATTACTGGAGGTCCTATTGAGTGACCCTGACACCAGCAGTCATTAAATATGGAAACAGGGAATTAAATAACAGTGAGTGTATCAGTAGAAGAAATTCTGAAAATGTCTGAAGGCCAATAGATCTTCATATATTATGAAGATCTGTAGATTCAGAGAAAAGATACTGCATCACTGTCTGTTTCCTCTCCCCTCAGGTCCGTTACGACGTGTGGCGTCGGCTGCTGAAGACTTTCTGGGCGGTGGTGGTCGGTTACTCCATGGTGGTGTTGATAGCCATCTACATGTACCAGTTCAGAAGTGTGTCTGGGCTGTTCAGACAGATCATGGGCATGTCGGAGGAGGGGTGAGTGTCAGTGTGTCTGCACATATTAGCCTAAGTTTGTGATTCTTTGTCTTCTTTAGTTTTAAGACTAAAGCAACGAAAATTCATTGTGCTGGTTGGTGAATTGAGTCAGAACCACACAGCAGACTTCAACCTCCTCATTAGTTATCATATCATCACATCCGTCTGACTTCTCAGTCTTCGTGACCTGGGTTTGGAACAGTACGACACAGTGGAACTGTTTGCACGTATCCTGCTTCCTGCTGCGTTCCTATTGGCTTGTATCCTCCAGCTGCACTACTTCAACACCGACTTCCTGACTCTCACTGACCTCGACAACGTACCTGTCAGACAGGCTTCCAGGTGAGACGGCAACAATATGTGCAGGCAGGGAAAGAATATCCTACTCAAATAATAAGGCTGTCTCTTACAAAAGTACTGCAAAAGACTTCTCCAGCCAGTGTGGCCAATTGTCTGTTAGGCAAAATGAAAGCAGGTTTACTAATTTTATATTATATTCAAAACAGTACAAGTAAATTCATTAATTATAATGCCTGCTTCATTCAAACCAGTGCCACTGTTTAATCGAAGTGCCGTTTTTTGTTAGATGTTAAAACAAAATGTAAATAAAATGTACTTTTACTTCCTGGTTGACTGCTGATTGTATATCTCTGCCTCATTTGTCTAATCCATCCATCTCTCCACGCAGAGAGGAAGAGCTCAGGAGTTCAGTCAATGTGATATCTGAGATGTAAGAGCTGCATTTATTACTCCATAAATGTTTTGTTCCACTCACATTGCAGATGCTTTGACGCTTTGTGTAAAGACCCATCACAACTACTTATATCTCACACAGTTGATTTATTGCCTGTAGATATAATCAGTGAAGCAGGAAGAGCTGCCCTGTGAATCTTATAAGGAGAACAATAAGTCCTGCTTAGGTTGTGTTTGTAAGAAATAATAAAACATAGAGTCAATTAGAAAGGTGATGGTGAAATGATTATTGACTTTTCTCAGTGACTAACACAGTAACAGAAATATCAGTAATATTCATATAGTCATATTCACACATCTCTCTTTGATTTAATTCCCAGCATTAAAGAAAACATTGAAAAGCTACAGAAAAGGTAAGGCTGTTGTTCAACTCTTGAATTTTGTTGTTTAACGGATCAGCGTTTGTGTCTTATGTTTATTTGGAATATAATTCTTATTCATACATACTGTGTGTTTTTTGGGGCGGGGTATTGACAAAACTCATTCCCTGTGACAACTAATGTGTGGATACATGTCGACCTGTAAAACCGCTCCTGAACCGGACACCGAACTCCCACCCAGTCAGTCTTTGAGTAAGGTTTTCCAATAATTGTGTATTTCCTGTCGTCCTCCAGGCTTGTGAAGGAGCAAATGGGAAATGGGAAAAGTCAGGAGACTCTGGACAGCATTGGAATGCAAACCTCCTTAGAGAAAGGAGCTGAGGAGCAGGAGGAGACAACAGGAGAGGGTAAACACAGCTCAAAAATGTCAAATTCTTGATATGGCATTATAAAACATTGGGCTCTCTTACAACAATATGTTCTTCATACACTTGGACCAAGTATCGCTTCTTTGTGAGTGCCAGTTATGAAGTTTGTGTAGTACTTTGCTATTGTAACTTTGAAACTCTTACTTTCTGGCAGTTCAACCTTTTGCTAGTTTATGGATGTTTTCAATTTGAACACAATCTTTTTTTGTGTTAAAAAATTTGGACTCTGTTCAATTAAGTTTGTTATTGATTCCTTCTTTAAAAACAATCTTCCATTTTTGTGTTATGTTTCCCCCTTCAGTTACACAGGTATCGCAATATATCATAGACGATTGTCTCGCCATTAATTGCTGTCTGAGCTGTAGCAGTGATACATTGTTCAAGTTATGTCTGACGTCCTTCCTTACCCTTGCAACCCTGTCTTCCTCCTCCCAGAGTCTGTCCCCAGCAGTCGTGAGGACAAGTGGGTTGTGATTGTTGACCGGGCAAGCCTGCTTCTCGTTCAGGCTCTGTCAGGACTCCACAGGCTCCAGGAGCAGAGCTGGAGACTGCTGGAGCTCCACAGCCTCAAAATCGTGTCCTCGGGCATCATCTGGGTGTCACTGCAAGAGGTGGGATGTTTGATCTGTGCATGTGTGTGCAAGATCATGTGTGTGAAAATGTGTAGGTACGTGTGTATATAAATTGTCAAAAAACAACCCCTATTGATTTACTCGCATGGTGCTGGTTTGATGGTTATAAAAATGGTTTCTTAAAAGACCAATAAAAGACAGAATTTTTAGCCTTTAATAATTTGTTCTGTGGAAAGAGTCACTGTAATGACTAGTTATTTTGTTCTGTGCTGCTCACTCACGTACTTCAGGAAAAAAAAAGTGAAATGTTGTGATTTCCATTTTCACAGGTTTCTCTGATGAACTTCCTCTTTCTGGTTCTGTGGGTGTTTGCACTCCCGTTCCCGCGGTTACGACCTCTGGCATCCAGCACATCTGCTGTGTGGGCCTGCGTCATGGTGGTGTGCAAGATGTTTTACCAGCTCAAAGTCATCAAACCCCTTGATTACTCCTCCAACTGCACCGCTGTGAGTATCCATAACTGTGTGTGTGTTTGTAACAGTTATCTAAAATGTGTCTCATGATTCTGCTAGCAAGCTGTTTTTATTACAAACTATAAAAACAATAAAAACTTTTGTCATGTGATCCAGGCATTATCCTTCATATCTAGACACAAGTATTTGTTGAAAATGACAAACACACCTTCCTACTTATTTGTCGGCTGTATCTCAGGGCCTGGTACAGTCCAACAGCTCGGGCCTGGATGATGGAGCAGAGCTGGGAGGGAACATGATGGAGCTGCTCAGGAGGTCTATTCTCTACATCGAGCCTGTAGACCCCGTCTACTGGTGTGGAGCGCTGCTTAAATGTGAGGGCAGGATCCTCCCCTGTCTCAGGGTACGGTGACACAACTGCCAAAGTCTAAAAACTGTCTTTTAAATTACAACCATCACACAAAACTGCTTTTGCATTCCATTATATAATAACAAGCACACTCAACCAGGAGTAGGCTCTAACGCACTCGACTATGCATTTACTTTTTTAAACTGGGTAAACTAATCTCCTTGTTTTGAAGCTTAATAAGATGTTGAAGATCTCAGGCCCAGGACCAAACAATTCAGACCTGGGAGATGAAAAGACATATGACAAGATTGCTAACTCCAGTTTATATTTACACATCAGCACACATCGAGTCCAAGAGTTTGAATTGGTTTTTGAAATAGCTGTTGGACGTGTCTCTGTGTTGTAGAACCATCTGATGGTGCTGGGGCTGCTGGTGTTTGAGGCGACGGTCCATCGGCACCAGCTCTACTTCCGTCTCCATAACGACCTGAAGGCCCCGCCCTTCAGCATCATCTTCCAGGGCATCACGAGGCAACACCTGGATCACGGCATCCTGCCCTGCATCAAGTACTTCATCAACTTCTGCTTCTACAAATTTGGACTGGAGGTACTTTTTAGTGTGTGTGTGTGTGTGTGTGTGTGTGTGTCTACGTCTGTTGATGTGTATCTGAACTGTTAACATGCACACACTTCTTCTTCAGATCAGTTTAATTGTGGCCGTCAACGTGATTGGTCAGAGGATGGATTTCTATGCCCTGCTCCATTCCTGCGCCTTAATGGCCATCCTGTCACGGCGACGCAGGAAGGCTATCGGGGAGGTGTGGCCTAAATACTGCTGCTTTACTGCAGGGCTCATGGTGCTGCAGTACCTGCTCTGCATTGGCATCCCTCCTGCTCTCTGTGTTGGTATGGACCTTTTAATAATCTGTGATAGTATATGAATGAAGTATTGATATAATTATGTATCATTTATATCCAGTTCCTGAACACATTTACATTTGCTGTTTTAAACACCTGGTGTGTGGTATGGCCACTATCACGCACTAAAGTGATGCTTTGAAAAAGCAGATGAAAAACTGGGTAGAACGAGCAGTGAAAGTAAAAACATCACTGCATGAAATATGTCAGTCTATGAAATGTCAGAAAATAATATAAAACTTTAAGGTCATGTCTCTCAAATAGCTTTTTTTGTCTGAGCAACGTCTGCCAGAAAGCCTAACCAACTAGTTTTGGTGTCTAAACCGAAACCAACCTGCAACCGTTTCACAATGTTAACCAGTTGTTAGAAAGCCTTTGGTTAGGTTTAGGAAAAGATCATCATTTGGGTTAAAATAAGAAGTCGACATTGACTTCTGCTTTCACATGGGACACGAATAGTGTTCTCCTGGAACCCCGACCTGCTCCGTATGTGGACTTTGTTGTGCTTTATACTACTACACCTGACTTTCCTAAAGCCTCTCTGCCAGAAGATTTCTGCATATAAGTCTTATTCTATGCTATGCTACTTAATCCTATTTATATCTTTATCCTATTACTTAATCCTTATCAGATTACCCCTGGAGAACTGCAGTTCAACCTGTGACCTCTAATGTTATTAAGTGGTTTTACCTGCCTGACTTCGCCATGAGTCCCAATCCTGCATTCATATTCTGTGAGTTCATCTTTACTCTCTTCACTTCTATCCTGACTCTGAACCTATTCCTCCTCGGTAATTCCCCATGTCAGATCTTAACCCCCCTCCCTCTCTCTCCTGCTCTCTGCAGATGACCACCTCCTGTTGCTCTGCTCGTCTCTGCAGTGGCAGGTGTTTGAGGAGGAGAACCGAGCGGCGGTGCGACTGCTGGCTGGAGACAACGTTGAGATCAGCCGTAGCCTGGATCCCTGTTCCTTCAACCAGTTCATACCTGTCGATAACTTCCTTCACTGCAGGTCAGAAATATCAGCCTTGCTCTTTAGGTCTTTTTGGTTTTATTCTTGGTCCCATTTGCATTATATCTTAGACTTGTCTTGGTTTGAATGTTGGTTTGAATTTTTCATGTCTATCTATATTTTACTATAATATGAGACATTATTGATGTTTGATTTATTATCTCTGCTCCCTGAACGTGACTCACCCTCAAAGTCTAAATTCATAGACTCTAAATAAGGAACAGGAAATAGCCTGAACTTCACAAGCCAGCATTTAGTTAATCTCAAACAGCTTCCTGCTCTGTTTGGAAGTCCATCACGCTGGTTTGTGGTCATTTTAGGAGCATTAAGGGGTTGAGTCAGATCATTAATATATGTGTGTTGTCAAACTCATGAAAGCTGTTCTGGTAAACTGAAACTGCTGGATAAGCAATCGTGGACATCTCCCATTTCCATGATAGACGTGTTCCTTTGTTGAGTGGCATCATTTCACTTTCTGCTGCCTTCATCAGATTTGCCATCTTGCTATTGACTATATTTTATGAATATATTTTACTTAAAAAAAAACAACAAAAAAAAAAATCCTCAAACAAATCCAAAATTTGGCATCAGTCATTTTCATGGACAATGTGTTGTTGTAAGAGAGGAACAATTTCATTGGCTGATGAAGTTGGTATCTAAGTTGGAGAGTGGATTGTATTTTATCAGTAAATCCATCAACACTCAAGATCTCATTGATAAATGGCATGTGATGTTTTGTGATATTGTGCACTGTAATAATGAAGGAACAACAATCTAACTACTATCCTAACTAATGCTGAAACAATTAGCCAATTAATGGATTAGTCAAGTGACTCGAAACAAATATAAATATTAATATAAAAATATAAAGTAGTTATAGTAATGTGCTGTAAAACCACAACTCGTTAATTTTACACATTTGATCAAACTGGATACAACGTCTTAATTAGTGAGCTTTGGAAATGTTCAAAATAGCTGTTTCACCTGCTTCCTGTTTTTAAGGTAAGCTAAGCTAATTGTTGATGGTAGATTCATATTTAGCATGAGAGTGATATTGATCTTCTCATCTAACTGTTGCCAAGACAGCTAATAATATATTTCCCATAAATGTCAAACTATTCCTTCTAGTAAAATTCTGCGGTTTTAGGCAATATCACAAGTAAATACAAAATATGTTTTCAACATTTATAACATTGATATCTTATGCAGCTGGTGACATTTGATTAAAAAAAACTGAGCTGCTAGTTTACAGCACTACCTTTTTCCCTCTCCCCAAAAACCTGCATTTCTTATTTTCTGTAAAAACAGAGAAAGAGAAATGGAATCTTTGGCGTAATTATTGGAAGCTGTAAATCTGTCATATTTTTCACAGTAATGCCAGAAATTACTCTTTTTCTGTTTTTATCTGGTCCTCAGGTGCTACCTCGACATGGTGAAGGTGTTTGTGTTCAGCTATTTCTTCTGGCTGGTGCTGTGCCTCATCTTCATCACCGGCACCACGCGGATCAACATCTTCTGTCTGGGCTACCTAGTGGCCTGTTTCTACTTCATGTTGTTTGGAGGCAGCGTGTTGATGCAGCCTGTCAGATACATCCTGCGACTGTGGGACTGGCTCATCGGATACACCTGCTTTGTGATTGCCATGAAGAACCTGCTGTCTGTGAGTTACCACTAAAGACGTTCAGTCGTTAAATACACTAACACACATTAGTTCATTATTCTGCTTTGTTAGCAGGCTTAATACTGATAACTATAGCCTTTTTCTGCCATTCCTGTATTTTTTTGTGATCAGCTCGGCTCTTGTGCCTACCTGGACAGCCTGTTGAAGAACAGCTGCTGGTTAATTCAGGCCTTCAGCATGTTCTGCACCATCAAAGGCTACAACATCCGTAAGTGTCTGTAATAGATAAATCTTAAATCTCAGTTTATTCTTAAGTCTGTATACAGTGTGTGTGTGTGTGTGTGTGTGTGTGTGTGTGTGTGTGTGTGTGTGTGTGTGTGTGTGTTGGAGAGGGAAATACAAAGAAAGAATATATACAACATTTACAGTATATAAATATTCTGTATACATGTATGAAGTGTTGTCATATTTTGCATTACATGAAAATTGCCACTGTTATATATAGCGTTCATACATTATTCCATTATATGCTTTGATAATGCTAGTTAAGTCACCGTCACTGTCGATTTTGTCATACATAAAAAACATTTGTGGCACTACATGTCACACAAGTATTTACAGTAATGTTCAGTAAACAATTGAACACCTGTTGAGGTTAAAATGTCTTTTTTAAGAGTTCACATCTGGTTGATATTAATATTGAACATACGTTTAGTGTAATAGTTCATGTTAGACTAAAGTTGGAGTTATAGTCTGTAGAGGATGCAGAAAACAGGGAACTGAGACTTTACTGAGCATCTGTTTATGTCTCTAATAGTTTGGTCAAAGTTACCAGTTAACAGAGTATAACATCATAACACATTTTTCCTTCTCGTTTGTGTTTCAGCTGAACCTGACGATGAGTGTGAGCTGCCGGAGGGTGAGGCCGGCATCGTCTGGGATGCAATCTGTTTCACTGTCCTCCTGGCACAGAGGAGAGTCTTCCTCAGCTACTACTTCCTCTACGTGGTGTCGGAGCTAAAGTCTTCTAAGATACTGGCCTCCAGGTCTGTACTCCACACATGCTTAACAGCCTCCTGAAACTTGAATTTTGTTGGATAAATCAAACCCAACCTAGCTTGTCTGTGTTCAGTTTTTAAAGTTTAAAGTTTTATAAAGTTGCTCTCTATTTTGGGGTAATTATTCACAATTATTTGGAAGTGTTTAGTATCTCTTTTCCTCTTCCTCTCTACCTCTAAGGGGCGCTGAGCTGTTTGAGGCCAAAGTGAAGAAGCTGATAGCAGCCAGACTGGAGATGGAGAAGAAATCTGTGGAGACACTGAAGAAACAGTACGAAACATCAAACAGTGCAGAGACAGTATAAAGCACATTTACAACATTTCAGTTCAGCTGTTCTGACTGTGAATGAATGAATGAATGAATGGATCCAGTTTGCAACAAAACTTCCTACCCTCAATCTCCCATTTATCCTCTCGAAAAAAGTAAAAAGAAAGCAGTTAACCTCCTTTTATGACCCTCTTCCTGTAGGATGGAGAAGATCAAATCTAAACAGAAAAGTCGGCCTGCAGCTGCAGACAAACCAGCTCTTCCGGCTGATCAGGAGCAGGTGACACTGGGTAACAAGATAATCTATTTTCTGTTTCTACTGTTAATAAACCAGCAAAGCATGAGCAGACACTCACAATTTTTTTGGCTATGTCCATGAAAAATATTTTAGGTACAAAGTTTGTTGGTATTTCTGTCTTTTGTATATCAAGTTTCTCTTTTGTGAGGAGAGATCTTCCATATTTCGTAAAACAAAATCACTTGTTAAAGCCCCAGTCCTTATTTTTTGGCAATATAAATATCAACTAAATTCAGACACATAATTGTAGAGTTTGGTCCAGTTTTCTAATGCACTTTTCAATGCGATCTATACTTATTTTATTAAACTCTTCAATCTTTGTCATGAAAAGGGAGAAAATCAGCAAATATCGGTGATAACTAAACAGACTGCTCTGTGCTTCCCAGGTGATGATGAGAAGGCAAAGAGAGATGCAGGAAAATGGTGGAAGCCTTGGGTGTCTCAGCCTGGAGGTGAGCCGCAACGTCACACTGCTCAGTGCTCTCAGAGTGATGCACAAAGTGATGTAGTTTTGACGCTGCTCTGTTTTATGCAGTGGAAAACAACTGTGGCTACCACCTGTTTGAGAGTGACAGCGAGGAGGAAGAGGAGGAAGTTGTAGAGAAGAAAGAAGAGGAGGAACCACCAAAGAAGAAATCTGCTTTCCAGGTTAGACAAAGAAAAACACATAAAACAAAAAAACTAATGACGAATGAACTCAAGTTGCTGCTTTAAAAGTGACAGTTTAATATTTTTATTGTAACATCATCAGTCGAGACGTGTATCTATGTATGTCTTTGATATCCCAGTTGGCCTACAACGCCTGGGTCACCAGCTCTAAGACGGCTCTGAAGGACCTGAAGAAGGAGAAGAAGAAAATAAAGAAAGAGGAGAAGAAGAGAGCAAAGAGAGAGCTGCAGAGACAGCAGGGTGAGAGAGCGACATGTGGTGTTTATGTGTCTAATCCTCCTCTGTAGTTGATGTTAATTTAATCATATCAGTCTTTGATTCAAATGTCAGAGCTACTGGCTACTGCGAACCACAGCTTGTTTCATGCGGTTATACATTATATGAAATGATTTGATGATGATTTGAACATTTGGAGACACTTCTGAGACAGGTTTGATCCCCACAGGGACCAGTATGTCCACCAGCAGCTTTGTGCCCAGTCAAAGTGTCACTGAAACTGACACTGACACTGAAACCTCTACCTGCTCACTAACTGTAATTCACTACAGATGAGAGCCTCAGCAAACAGTCCAAGAGTTACAGTTAATTTATTTACACTGTATTTACTTCTATCTTTTTAGTTTGTCCTGAAGCTAGCGCTGGAGGCAAACGTTAACCTCATGAATGTGCTTGGAAAATGTAATGGTAATCTGCCCAATAGATTATATGATAAAAGTATCTTGTTTGCAAAGGTTTCTCCTGCCCAAAGTGCCCAAAATGGAAAGGAACATTAATTAAAACTTCGATTCAATCTGTCCATCCGATTTTAATATTTCTTGTGTAAAAGTGGACATTATGGCACCTGAGGAAAGGTCACCAAAAGCATCCGGAATCACCCACCAGGAGCAATAGAGGCCAGATATTTTGTTTGGCACCTTGGTGTTCACTGTACTAAAGGGATGTTTTGTCCTGATCATGGAGCTAGAGAAGAGGTCAAGAGGTCACCAGAATCCTCAGGAATAATTCTATGGGGACATGAATTTGACAGTAATCAGTCAGTAGTTGTGGTCAGTAGTTGTGGAATCACCCTGCTGTTGTTGGACAGAATGATTAAACAATAAAATCTTTCAATCTCTTTTTTCCCAGGCATTGATAGAGGGGACTCTAGTGAGGATGAAATGGATGAAAGCATTGAGGAGGAGGAGGGAAAGGAGGAAAAAGGTAAACAAACATGAGTCATTGCGTTACACTTTACAACAAACCACTGGATTTACCACCTTTTCACAAGTAAACCTCTGAGAGAAGGGAATATTTTATTACTGAGTGACTTTCTATTTGTTATTGCTGTAATATGAACAAGCAGCGATGAACCCCCCAAAAAAGAGCAGGGAAAACCTTTTAATAGACTGACACGTTCATACTCGACTTGTGTACTTGTCCTCTCCTTCAGAAAACATTGTGCAGCGCATCATTAGTACCTTGAAGTTCAGCTGGGTGTTCGTTCAGTCCCTTCTAGACGACCTGACAGAAGGTCTGAACTCGTTCTGTAAAGACAACCTGGACATCTCCAAGGTGCTGCGCTTTGAGCGAGCGTTACTCAGCCAGCAGCAAAAGAAGGTGAGAGGAAAAGATGCAAAACTGATGATTGGGGCGTTTTGAGAGGCATAACAGTTAAAAGAAAACTTCAATCTTTCAACATCAGATTGATATGAAGTGACATGTGATATGATATGTTGAATATGGACACAAATCAGTTAAACTGGGACGATAAATGGAGTGGAGCCATCGTTAATGTTAATGTTATATTGTTGTTATTTACACCCGTGCTTTTCCTGCTCCTGCTGTGTCAAAATGTCTGCTGTCTATGATGTGATGTTACCTATGATAAAGGTGTTGCCCCGCCCTAAAAGGTGCAAACCCAAACGCTGACATGTTGTACAGTATATATTTCCCACACACACTTTGTTTTGGGTCAGCTACACCTTCAGTTTGTCTGTTGTCGCTCTTTCTCTTGCTCTCTCGCTTCACAGGGCAAAGAGGTCAGCCAGGAGAGCGTGAAGCAGTTTTATGAAAACTGGATTTCGCGTCAGAACACGCTTTCATCTCAAGACGACCTAGATGACTCCCTGCCTACTCCCTCCTCCCCACCTGCTGTCCCCTCCTCACACCACGCCTATGCCAAGCTGAAGAACCAAGCCTCCAAAGTGTCCTGGGGCAGCAGCATTTCCAGGTAGGTTACTGGACACTGGAGTCAGTCACAAATTTACCTCCCTTGTGTTTTTCATTCTCTTTCTACTATATTTCCTCCTATGTGCACATGCACGCACTGTATGTGTAAAGTTATAACTGCCAACATATTGTAGACTGAATGAATAGCAATATTACTGTACTTTTAGACCCTGTATACTCATCTGCTCTCTCATTTCTCGTCCCCTTCAGCTGTATGACAGATGAGACGATGCTCGGCTCCCGACAGCCGACCCAGGAGGAGCTGGACGAGCCTCCCGTCGTGCCGCCTGCTGCTGACCAGCTCAGACGGAGGCTCCTGAAAACAGCCAACATCGACCTGACCACTGTTGAGACTGATGAACTTTCACCAAGGTGAGGGAGAAATCTTTGATTACGGACAGTAAAGTAAAGGGTTACTGTAACTTTCCTGATTGTGCACCTCTCACTCGGGTCTTGCATATGTAAATTATATTATATTATTTGTTTTAATTGGCACTTCTGCTTGAACACAACACTGTCTTTCTACACGCGTAAATTTCCTCGATTCTTGACGTTGAAATATCCCTGCCTCTATCCTTGTCTCAAAAGCTGTGAAGATGGCGACCCTCAAAAGGAGGGCCACGAACAAGAAGAGGATGATGAGGAGGACACAGAGGGCGGGACGAAGCATGAGCGAGAACGAGAAGAGACAGAGGAAGAGGAGGAACAGGAGCAACGAGAGGAGGAACGTGAGGTGGAGAGAGAAGAGCTGAACGAGGAAACACAGCAGAGAGAAGAAGATGAATGCGCGGATTACCCAGAATGCACCTCGATGGGCTTCAGGGAGAGTGATGGAGAGAAAAGCCTCGACCTCACAGAATCTCCCAGAGCTCTGAGTCAGGAAACGAGGAACCTCACTGCCAGTGAGCTGCTGCTTAACAAGTCAGTAGACGCAAGAAATGTATTAATTTGAAAACAAGATTAGAGCATTTTTTATCATGACAATGTGAGACATTGTTACTTTCCAATCTCTGACTCTTTTCTCCCCTTTCCTCCATCCTTTCCATAGTATGTTTGAAAATGACGAGATCTCAGAGTCCGATAAGTTTTTTTTGACGCTGCCGAGGCCACTGAAGCTGCTGTTTGCCCTCTATAACACCATGGTGTCCAAGTCAGAGATGCTGTGCTACTTTGTCATCATCCTCAACCACATCGTTTCGGCTTCGTTCCTCTCCCTCATCCTGCCGATTCTCATCTTCCTCTGGGCCATGCTGTCTGTGCCCCGGCCGTCCAAACGCTTCTGGATGACCGCCATAATCTACACAGAGGTAAATTATTACAGCATTGCGTGGTGTGTTTAACATCATCTTCAAATGTGAGGGGTTTTATTGAGGTATTAATATTAATTTTAGAACAAGGAGACACCAGGGCTGCAATCAGTTTTATGTTTAATACATAATAAAGTCCTCATTGGAGGAATACTCAAAATGCTCAGATTAAAAACGGCAGACAAAGGGGTCATTTATTTTAAACAGTTTATTATTTGCTAACTCTAAATTACAGCCAATCTAGTCTGTCAAATTAGGACTTAAAGTACTCACTACGCCTCGTTTGGTGATCATTATCAATTGTTTCAGCTGATGCATGGTTCACAATTCTCTTCTCTGTTTCTCTCAGCTGACTGTTGTGGTGAAGTACTTTTTCCAGTTTGGTTTCTTCCCCTGGACCTCCTCTGCCTACCGAGGCATCAACGCAGACCGGCCCTTCGCTCTGCCAAACATTATTGGAGTGGAGAAGAAAGACGGCTATGTCCTCTTCGACCTCATTCAGCTGCTCACGCTGTTCTTCCACCGGTCTATTCTCAAGGTAACCATGAAAAGTGACCACTGAAATGTATCTGCTCATTCAGATATACCCATCTGAGTACCAGCACCATTGCCATGCAGCTCGTTTTGCATGTTAAAATTTTGTTTGTGTCTATGACTGTACAGTGCCACGGGCTGTGGGACAACAAGGAGGTTGAGATGCCAGATTTTTTCAAGAAGATGAAGAAGAAAGTGGACAAGAAGAAGATGACAGGAGGAGATAAGAGCAAAGAAAAATCTCAACGCCGGCTAAAGTTCCTCCCTCTCCATGCCTCCACCACCTCCATATTCTGTAGACGAAAGAGAGACGACTCAGCAGAATCTGATGGTGAATATTGAGAAAAAGCTTGAGATGTTTTGATCCAAATCTTACCTTTGACCTCTGACAGAATCCACTGTGAGAAACTCTTTTCTGTTGTCTTTTCTTCCTCTTTTGTTTCTGATAGTTGCTGTATGACATTAATCGCCATTTATGACTAACATTTCTCCATTTCACGTTTATTCTTTTTTTTACTGGAGAGGTGAAGCCCAAGAAGCAGCACAGGAAGAAGAAGAGAGGGCAGCGACACAAGGCTCCGCTGACCAGGAAGCAGAGGGTCAGACAGCTGATCAGAGAGAGGATGCTACAGGCCAAAGCTGCCATCATAGAAGTGTGCGTTGTTTTGTTTTGGTCCACATTTGATGTCTTAAATGAGCATCAACCTTCTGTCTAAAGAGCTTTTTGCCTAGTAGATCAGGTTGAAATGTTTTGGTTTTCTTTGCCTGTCTACCAACACATCAGTAAATAGTAATGTTTGTTAGAGTAATATTAGCAGGTTAAAATAGTTAAAATTGCTCTAGGTGATTTTTTTTTGATCACAAGTTAAACATCAGAAATTATATCATTTGTGGAAGACATCTGTAAATTGTATGGACCATGATTTACTGTAGCTGGTTGAAGATATTTCCAAACTGCTAGCTGATGTTTGGAGGGCAGCTTTAACTTTTGCCTTAGGTTATGATTAATTCCTTGATCCTTTGATTAGTTCAGTGATCTCAGAAATGGCCGTGTTTACCATCAAAATTTGATTTGGACAAATAGAAAAAATATATAATTTAGGATTGGACCCACTATTTTCTGATGCAGTGGTAGGTGTAATTAACAAAGCTACTTTACATAGTAATTATCACAGCATTAATCGGTATTGATCTGTTAGGATGTGTTCTAAAGTAAAGCTAAATCAAATGATAAAAAGTTAATGCTCAGCACAGTCAAAGAACGCGTTGTATTGTCATTATCATTTAAAAAATATACCATATATTCCTTTTTAAGTATGCTGTGACAGGTATTGGTAAGATTTAACTCCATTCATTTAGACATTAGATTTGTAAAACATGATATCAACATGAGGATTTTTCAACAAAGAGAACCGGCTGGAGTTGAACTGGGGGTATTGCGGTTCATGGTCTTAAATCCCTAGGCAGCCAGGTCACCCCCAATGTTGAGCATTTTTATCACAAAACGAGTATATGAAGAGAGAATAAACAATGATACTAAATAATCATCCTGCTGTAGATTTATGCAAAAAAGAGCGGTTTAGTCTTGCGTATTGTAACTTTAATGTAGAACTCATAACACTTTAACACTATATTACTGATTATTTTCCCCTAACAATCTAAAATATAGAGTTTGTGAATCTGACAGCCTGATGAAAAGTGTGGCTTGACACTGTATATTCTTTTTTTCAACAGCGCCCTTCACATTTACTTACCCATAAGGCAGTTTTTCTATGACATCATCCACCCAGAATACAGTCCTGTGTGTGACGTCTACGCCCTCATGTTTCTCATCGACGTAGTCAACTTCATCGTCACTATAAATGGATACTGGGCTTTTGGGGTAAGAGTCTGCCCTGCCTCTCATCAAACCCAGCATACACACACTTAAAATGCACGTCATGCACGGTACGATACAATCAGACTGATCTCTTTCTCTCTGTAGAAATACTCTGCTGCAGCCGACATCACAGAGTCTCTGTCGGAGGACCAGGTTCCAGAGGCCTTCCTGGTCATGCTGCTTATGCAGTTTGGTACCATGATAGTGGATCGAGCGCTCTACCTGAAGAAGTCCCTGCTGGGAAAGTGTGTGTTCCAGGTGGTGCTGGTGTTCGGCATACACTTCTGGATGTTCTTCATCCTTCCTGGGGTCACAGAGAGGTCGTCAACTGAATATATTTTTCAATTGATCTAGACTGCTGAAAAATATTAACTGAATATGAACTAAAACTAACCCATACCCACTGATCTCATAAAACTTCCATCCCTAATTCCACTTCTTCAAGCCTTTGTTTATATCATTTGAATCAAAAATCATTGAGAAAAAAAAGAAAACAAGAGGCCGCTCCCCCAAAAAAACAAAAATGAATCTGATCTTAGATATTTTCACTGATGTCTCTTTCTCTCATTGTGTCTTTTTGCTCCACAGGAGGTTCAGCAGGAACCCTGTTGCTCAGCTCTGGTACTTTGTAAAGTGTATCTACTTCGGCCTGTCTGCCTATCAGATCAAGTGTGGCTACCCAAACCGCATCCTGGGCAACTTCCTCACCAAGAACTACAACTACTTGAACCTCTTCCTCTTCCAAGGGTACGAATATGGTTACTGGCTTTAATTAATACAAATATCTCCATTAACAGCATGCAGTTACTGCAACGCACTGTAAACAATCATTATAGAGTGCTGAAAGTGTTTGTGATTTGTTTTCTGTTTGGTAATTCATCTTTTTAATAGTGTTTATGGCGCATTTTTCTGATTTCTTCATCTTTGTCGTAATAAAACTCTCATCTCGTCTCCTCCTCCAGGTTTCGTATGGTTCCCTTCCTGACAGAGTTGAGGGCGGTGATGGATTGGGTCTGGACCAACACCACTCTGTCTCTCTCCAGTTGGATTTGTGTTGAAGACATCTATGCTAATATATTTATCCTCAAGTGCTGGAGGGAGTCCGAGAAAGTAATTGAGAACGAGTAGTATGCGTAATGCTCGCTGCATTTCATCACCACCATCATCATTATGTATAGATCCAGGAGACTGAATAATGATTAATGAGAACTACAGTAATTTATTTGTAATTCTTCCAGAAATACCCCCACACTCCGGGACAGATGAAGAAGAAGGTGGTGAAATATGGGATGGGAGGATTCATCATCTTCGCTCTCATCAGCATCATCTGGTTCCCGCTCCTCTTCATGTCACTGGTCCAGTCAGCAGCCGGCGTGACCAATCAGCCGGTGGACGTCTCCATCCAGCTCAGCATAGCAGGATATGAGGTCAGGATGGAAACAAGCAAACTGTGTGCTAACGTTCAACTTTTAGTGTTTGTGGGCTTATATTTTAAAACACTGAAGCTAGCTCTCGGTTAGCAAGGATTCTTGCTTGTAAAAGGTGAAACAGCAAAGTCGTTGCAACAGTAAAAAAATCAGATGTGGTGTCTTGTGGATAAAAGTCACCAGTATTACACGTCTAGATCATTAAACACAACAACCACTTTTTCTTTTGCACTCCTTCTTCTCTTTAAACAAGGCTAAGAGTCTACTGACACTGAGGCTGCACTGAGGCACAGCAGCACTTTGAGCTAAATGTTGACATCAGCATGCTAACATGCTAACAATGACAACAAGTTGTTGAAACATTTCACTCAAAGCCACAGATGTCAACTTCATGGTGGCGCTAGAAGAAAAGTCTGAGGATCACCTCTGATCATTGTTTAGATGATTACGTTTTCACTTGCCCTCTCACTATGCAGTTCAGGTGTTAGTGATTGTCCATATCTAGTGGGATATGTTAGTGTAAGTTTTACTGATTGTGCTTCCACAGCCTCTGTTCACCATGAGCGCCCAGGAGCAGAACTTGGTTCCGTTCACAGAAGCTGGATTTAACAAACTCACCCAAGTCTACGCAACCCATCCAGTAAGAGGCACTAAAACCACACTGAAACCAGAGAAAATAAGTAATAAAACTGTATAGTGTATATGCTGTATATGTCATAGCAATAACTGCCTTAATCATAATAAGCCTCTTATTCTCCATGTGTGTAGATGTATACTGTATATACTCATACATGTGTAGGCACGTGTTTTTGTCTATATATGTTTTTTTTATTATAATTTTTGTATTTGTTTGACCAAGAAAAATCTTAATTACAGGGTAGCACCGCGAAACTCAAGTATCTCTTGTTCTCTCTATTTTTCAATATTAGTATTCAGTATTTTAATGTGGATGTCAGGAGGAGGGGGTGCAGTACATACAGAAGTGATGGAGTGGAGTGAAGAAGTCCTGGTGGACGAATGGTTAAGATGCATAGGGTTATTTGTATCGCCGCTTTCAAGAACAAGGCATTTCAAAGTGCTTTACATAAGACATACAAGACATTGAGAAAAATAACAGGGTAATAAAGAAACAATATAAAAAGACACATATGAATATGATTTAAAATGAGTAAAATAAATAGAGGAAAAAATAAGATAGAATAAAACAGATTAAACAGGAGAATAGAAATTACAATTCAGGTACAGTATAGTGCAAGATATGACTAAATAGCCCCAAATTTAACTTGCATTTAAAATGCAGCGGCAAACAGAAAAGTCTTAAGCCTCAATTTAAAAGAACTGAGAGTTATAGAAGATCTCAAGATCTCAAGATTTCGATTTGTTCCAGATATGTGGTGCATACAAACTCAACGCAGATCAGAAATGCATTCAGTGCTACAAACCAACAGCAGTATTTTGAAAACAATTCTTTGTCACGCAGTTGGGCAGTGTAAAGTTCTGAGAACTGGACTGATGAGACCCACTTTCCTGGTCTAAGATACATACCCAATAGCAAAAACGTTGTTCTGTTCTGGCCGGGGACCTTGCATGTCATACCTCCCTCTCCCCTTGTCTCCTGTCTGTCTGATTGATTTGGCATGTGGCACTCAGAGACACAATGGGGATTTAATTCATTTCAGAAAACTGTGGTGACATTTATGGAAATCTAATCCCCTCCTCTCCCTCTCTCTGTTAGTCTGCTATGCAGTTCATAATGAACTACGTGGCGGACGACATCGTTGTTGCTAAGATCAAGAGCGATGCCAGTCTGATGTGGAGTATCAGCCCGGCCAGTCGAGAGGCCATGATACAGGAGCTCAGCAACTCCTCTCATATATACATGACCTTACGCTGGACGCTGCTCAGGTCAGTGTGTGTGTGTTTGTACTTTTCTACTTGTTATTCTCCTTTGTATGAATTTCAATTTGTGGGTCCTGCGTTGTTTTACATATCAAAGAAAGGAAAACAAATGTTCTGAAAAGCACTTTAACTCATGAAGATACAGACTCCAATAATGTGTGAATGGATGTGAATAGTTGTACATGGAGCATACACATCTGTGCATTAAATCTGTGTCCATTTATAAAATGTTTGTAATGTTAATTCAGAAATGTATCAACCCTGCTTGTCCAGCATTAGACAAAATATGGTGCCTTTTGAGTCAAGTTTAATTTAACTACAAAGAGAGACATTGCAGCTGAAATGTACAGTTTCTTTTTATTTTGTTCAATTCTTTATGCGGATCTCTCTATGAATCTGTTCAGTAACTATATTTTTTTTTATCAAATGGCTGCGAGATACACATGGCATTGAACAAACTGAAGGCTCCTCTCTTGCCCTTCTCAGGAATGCGTCCATATCAATGAATGCAGAGACGGTGGGAGAACACACTGTGAAGTTTGATGACAAGGCCTTGAGGGAAGGGATAGTCCACATGCTCAAAGGCAACAGCAGCAAACCTGTGTGAGTCGCAGTCAACAGACATGACCAGTTGGTTTTTACTTGGTTGTACGTTTACTGTTAGTCTTCTTCAGGTGTTGAAATGCAGTTTCCTTACTTAGCGGAGATGTTAATGCTAGAGAACAGCTTAATTAATTCAAACAAACATGCTAGTAATGGCTATAATTAAAATAAACTCATACCGAAAAATACTTAAGTTGAAATGCATGTCATCAACACTTTTACAACCATTCATGTGGAACATCGCAGAATATCTTTTCCAGTCTGATTTGAGCACAAAAGGTGTTAAACTGTGTTATTCTCTCCTGCAGGCTCATTAATTCTCTGCTGCCAAAGTTCATCAGGGGTCCCAAAGGACCAGAGTCCAAAATGGCAACCAGGATGAAAGTAGGTTAGTTACAGATTTTTCTTTTATAAATCGTAACTGCATTGCACTTATAATAACACAGTAAGATCTTATTTGTAGGTAATCTTTGTGTAATTCAACTCCCTGTGCTCGCTTCTATTTAGGATGTTATTTCTGGTCTATCTGGGTATATCAGGCCTCATTTCGGTGTGCAGCAGTGAGCTTTCAGGGCTCAAGAGAGGATAACGATCCCTTGATAATATGCAGTTTAATTTAACCCCCGGCATGTCTTCTCCCAGAGCACTCGGACCGTCCAGACCTTCAGGCGCTGGCTTTCTTCAGGCCCATGTCAATCAAACTTCAGCATGTCAAGGGGGCGTCAGAGAAAGAGGCAGACCAGTGGTGGGTGGTGCAGGAGTGCTCGTCAGTACTCGCCTCCTCCTCCTCTGACCACAAGTGTCACAGCATAGAGATAGTGGTGATCAGTGACAAAGTCAGCCCCTCCAGTCTGGGCTTTCTGGCTGGACATGGGTAGGTAACGATGTCTTTTCGTCAGGAAATTCTTCTTCTGATTGTGGACTTGCTACATTCCTCTTCAAACCCAGCCTCCTTTTCTTTTTTAATTTTAAAGTTATTTCACATTCCAGGCTTCTATGTTTGTGAAGATACTGTACCTGCTGTAGCTTAGTTTCCCAATATAACCTGACACCTGATGGTGACCCATGTGCTCCATTTAATTTTTTCAAATGTGTTTTGTTTTTGGCTCTTTGAACAATTCACACCAAATTATATTGAGTGTGTTGTAGTAGGTATGATACTGTATCTCTAAACATCAGTCAATCATAGAAGAACTATGAGTTTTAAATGAGTGATACGTAGCACATAGAAAAGGTTCCAACATTTCGGGCAAACTGTCTCTCAAATGTCACACATTTGCAAGTCAATGCAGGTTGATCTAACTTAAATTTTAAGAAATATAGTCAAAACTGACAACATGACAATATACTTTTCAACCCATTTCTCCAATTCTCTTCACACCAGCATCGTAGGCTTGTACATGTCAGTGGTACTGGTCATCGGAAAGTTTGTCAGGGAGTTCTTCAACGGGATCTCCAGATCCATCATGTTTGAGGAGCTGCCATGTGTGGACCGGGTCCTGAAGCTCTGCACGGACATTTTTGTGGTCCGGGAGACGGGAGAGATGGAGCTGGAGGAGACACTGTTTGAGAAACTCATCTTCCTCTACCGATCGCCAGAGACCATGATCAAAATGACCAGAGAGAAGAAAGACAGCTAGGGTTCGGTCTGTTAGTACGGGATGTCAAGGATGAAATGCCACCTCTGGATGTGTCCACACGGAACACCCATCACTCAAAATGGATGTATTAGACCAAATACAATTTGGTGCAGTGAATTTCATTTTTATTCCAACATGAGTGCAGTTAAATTGGATTTTAGGTACATGGAGCTGCAGGGAAACTTGTGATTAATGATCCAGCTGTAATTAAGAACCCTGCTGAAGTGCCCCTGAGTCCCTCTCTGACCCTGATACTAATCTTGACCTCTGACCTCCATGGAAAGAGCAGTCGTTTTTTAAAGCTGATCATCGCTCATATAAAAATGGATCAAACAGTTTTCATAAGTATTCAGACTGACAAAGACACTTCTCCTGGTTTGCATACAGATTATAGTTTCAAAGACGTCATTAATGTGGGATTTGCTTCTGTCTGACATTTATGTTAGTTTGTTTACTGACACTTGAATTCAGAGCAAAAAGCAAAATTACATTTTCTTTAAAGGACTATGTACACGCAAATCATACAGAATATCAACAATAACATGTTACAATAATTTAGAAGGTTTAACATCAATGAGTCTGAATTTAAATTGAACCAATAAAGTGCCTGTCAGTTCTTATTTGCTGTAGCTTTTGATTTTCAGCCCACTGGGCAATGCATGCACTTACAATGATTTCGGATGATGGTTTTTAACTGATGTACAGTCCACATGCCATCCTATCCCCCGACTTAGATTCTCACAGGAACAATGACATTTCAACAAACTATTGATATACTCATGGATCAACACACACATACCTCTGTAAATACCATGTTTATGTATATGACTACGTAGACTACTGCACTGATGTATTTATACCAAAATAAACATTGTTGGACAAAAATGTTTCAGTGTCTCGTTGTGCAGTGCTGTAAATACTATATTCCCCAACAAGGCAAAAATACAAGGAAACAAAATGTATTTCCGATATCCATCTTTAATATAATTATAATTACAAATGAAAGAGAAAAAACAGCAATTTCATTCAGGTCCCCAGTCTCCAACAGGTCATCTTGATGTCATCCATTTTTTCCCCCTGTCTCCACAGTGTGTAGGACAGTGACAGGACCTCACACCTCAAGGAAAAACTTATCTACATCATGCTGTCATATCCTGGAGGAAAAACAGAGTAGAAGGACAGAAACGTTATTGAAAATATCCTCATGAAAATTATTTTGCATCCCAAACAGAACAATGGAATCATCAAACAGTAAACTTTCAACTCCTGCATTGTTATAAATTTAGGTACTGAATAGTATATGGATTAGTTAAGGCAGTTATAAATGATCACCTTGACTAGGTACAACTTTAAAAAGTATGCTTAAATGTTTGCACATAAGCAATAATGATCCAATATAAACACTGAATAATTAAGTTAACTTTTGATGTGTATATAATTTTAGAGGATAATTCTCCTGTACTTTTGCTTTTATGAAATGTAGTATGCAACACTTTAACTTATAATGGAACATTATTAACACTGTAGTATTACTATTTAAATGTTCTGAATACTTCTTCCACCACTGTGACTGAAAAGAAAACCTGCACACTGACACCACTCAATGTCACAGCTGCCTCTCCTTGAAATACAGACTGTCAGGGGCCATAATGTGCTGGTAACTTATAATGCATAAAGTGCCGGAACTTACATGCAACTGTTTTGGGTTTGAAGACTTTGACGCTGGCTTCTGCGGCCTTCAGTGCCTCGGCTTTGAACTGGGGCTTCAGTGCAGCCCGCACCGCGCTAGCGCAGATAGCGGAGAAGCGGATGTAGCTGTAGAGAGGACACATTTGTTAGCCGCATGCTAAAGGGCAAGCAATACTGACAGTGATCAGTCTGAAAGAAAGACACACAACTGCTTCTTTAATGACAAATAATGTAACCGATGCATTAACACAAAGAGTCACATCTTGGACGGTTATTAGTCAACGTTAGCGCCAAGTTTAGCGCATGAGTGGAAAAACTAGCTAAAGCTAACTTAGCTATTTAGCTCTCTGAAGGACTTAATGAATGGAATAATAACAAGGATTGTGTATTCAAGTGTTCAGTTATAATAAGAAATCCGTCTTAACATAACGTCGTCAACATCGACCACAAATCTTACTCTGTGGATATGCATTTATATATATGTATATATATATATTTTGTTTTTTACCTTAGGCCTGCCTGTCTCCAGTATGCGACCATCTTGCCTGTGTTGTGGCTTCAAGGACAGGTTGGATATGTGCGCGATGACGTCATGTGAGATACGCTCGTCTTTCCCCACCCAATAAGAACATTGCTTGTTCATGATTGACAGCTTTGACGGTCACTTATCCCGCCCGCCTCCAGACAACGCCTCTCCCTCTCTCTTTGAATACGAAATAAGAATGCTGCTGATTTATTGAGTGAGTATAATAGCTATTAGGAATGTACACATAAATAATATGTACAGGTTTTTATTTATTTAAAGGATTCACCAACAGAAATTGCAGGGTCTGGAGTAAAGTACCTGGTCCTAAAGATGATATACAAGAAAAATATCATAGTATTTAAATATTTATACTGTAGGGGAAATTTAACTCAATTGGCAGGATTTGTTGGGGAATATGACAATCATGAAATGAATCCAAAAATAAATTTGTCATACTTTACGTAAGTATTTTAATTTTCTGTTACTTTATACTTTTACTCCACTACATTACAGAGGTAAATATTGGATATTTTACTCCAAATTGTTTATGTAATAACTTAAGTTACTGATTAAGATTAATAATATACAAAATGTTATCAAAAATACATTATTATGTTTTATTATAGGTTAAGATGAGATAAGACTTTCACATGCAACCAAACAGTTTATAAAGTAATTGAAAATACCTCCACCTTTACTAGCTGCAACATTAAAGTGATGTACACATTAATGCATCAATAGTTATAATCCAATAATATAACATACATTATTCTGAGATGAGCCATTCTGCATGATGAGTACTTTTACTTTTGGTACTTTAAGTTTATTTTTATGCTTTTTTAAAACTTGAATGTAGGAGTTTTACTTGTAACAGAGTATTTCTACAAAGTGGTGTTGCTAATTTTACTTTGTAAAAGAGTACTTCTTGCACCACTGCTGAAAACCATGGATTGTTCTGGAGCTGGCTCTGGATGTCAGAGTGCAGCATCTGTTCCTGCCACCAGAGGGAGCCTCGCTGCTAAGGCTCCATTAAAGGTTTCCTCCTACGATCCTCCCTCCTTCCTCACGTCGGTCACGCTGTCATTAGTCGCCGGCTCCCGAGCCCTGACAGAAAAGCCTAATAAAATGAAGATCTGGGCGTCAGAGCATATTTTCAAGTGAGTAGTGTCCTTAGTGATGTCTTGTACAATTGTGTGTGTAAAGTAACAGATTTGCCTTGGTATAATAAGTTTTTGTGGGTTCCTCATACTGTCCGAGGCAAACCTGCTAGCCTCCTTAGCCTTTAGCTGCTAAGGTGGCAGATAAGTTAGGTAACTTCACACAAAAAGCCTACAGCTAAGTTACCTAACCGTTGGTCGTCTGTGGTAGTTTCCACCTTTAGTAAACGTGACATCTCTTCACCATATGCTTGAAGTTTTTTCAACAAATATCTACAATTGTCGGTCTTTGTGCACTTCAAGAAAACTGATTTAGCTAGCAGAGTTCACTTAAAGGTTAGCTGTTTGCGGTTAGCCTTAAAGCTAACTTTGGCTATCGGATGCTGTAACGTTAGTTGCTTAGCCATTTACGACAGTTTTTATGTTAAAGCTTATTGCGACATATCTGCCACAAATTAAACGAAGGCGAACGGATTCGTGCTTTTCATGTGTCATGTCTCAATCACGGGGAGTGGGTTAAATCTGCCACAGAATTTGACAGTATGTGGCTAACGTTACCGCGATCACGAGCGTTACGTAACGGTCTGTCTGGCTGTCAGACTGAAAGGAGATCCTGCGATGAAAGTACAATGATCCGTCTATATTCCGTGTAGTCTTTCTCATCAGACAGTTATGAATATGTCAAAACGATTGAAACATTTTCGTCCATTTCCAGGAGTTTCTAGATAAATCCATGACTGTTATAGTCCGCGCTTTGCGGAGGGGGCGTTCCTACTCCCGAATATTTTGGTTATTCCACCATTTTGTTTCTGCATTGTTCTGCGATGTTTGATATTGACAATATCAGATTCGAACTAGGACGTTTTTAGAAATGATTTAGTAGCGTTGTAAGTTAGGTCAGGTCAGATTATTTCCACTTTTTTTCCTCATGAATCGCACTGAATCAAATAAGATCGAATGAATGAAGTCAAACGTGAGATGATTGTGTACCTCTACACTAATTTTGATGCAGATCCAGATGCACAACAGTAACAGTAAAATGGCAAATTATGAGCCTCCTATGTAACGAGCTCAGTTCTTATTGTTACTGCAGAGTGAAACACAATGAAGGTATTGTTTGTATCTGCAGTCCCTTGCCAGAATGTTAAACTGTCTTTGGGAACTTAGCTGTTTCTAATGTTAATATTGTTTTTAACAGCCACCCTTGGGAGACGGTGACCAAAGCAGCGATGCAGAAGTACCCCAACCCCATGAATCCTGGTGTGTTTGGTGTGGATGTTCTGGACAGAAGCGTGGACACAGACGGACGGTTACACAGCACCAGACTGCTCAGCACAGAGTGGGGCCTCCCTGCCATTGCCAAGTCTGTAAGTTAGATGATGAGAGAAACCCTTGAGCTGCGAGGATGCTTTAATTTTGATTGATAATAGGCTCGTTTGAGATGAACTGTGCCTCGCCTGGAAAGTGGGCGAGAGCAGGGGGTGGTGACAAAAAGCTGCAGTCAAGACCGACAGTCTGTACAGGAAGAAACACTCACAACCTGTTAGATCAAATCCCAGATTAATAAAAAAATGTTATCAGACTGATCTATTCAGCTTGTACCCAGTCACCAATAATTGATGTGTGTTAGTTATGTTCTTCTGTATGACAGGGTAGACTATTACACTGCTATATAGGCTATTGATTGCTGGTCCTGTCCCTCTCAAGCTAAAGATACTCAAAACATGAATAGTTAAAATACACGAGAGCATCTGATTTGTATGCAAAACGTTTGTGTTCCTTCATGCTAATTAAAGAATTGAATAAGTAATATTCATATTGTAGACTAGAACTATCATAGATTGTCAGCCTCTCTGACTGGTGAAAGTCACCATCGACCACACACTTATTCTGTTAACAGTATAGACCTTCATAGTGCAAAATACTACTAATAAAATCAAAGTCTCTCCAATTAAACAAACAATGAAAAGTTTCTATAAAGCAACATGCCGATCCAACATCTAAACCAATCAGCTCTGAGATCAGGGGAGAGCCAGGCATTTCCTACCATGCCCTGAAGTTTTGCAGCTGC
Organism: Enoplosus armatus; assembly: GCF_043641665.1. Taxonomy (NCBI): domain Eukaryota; kingdom Metazoa; phylum Chordata; class Actinopteri; order Centrarchiformes; family Enoplosidae; genus Enoplosus; species Enoplosus armatus. The sequence continues at coordinate 8,646,987 of NC_092187.1, forward strand.
CTGGATCGTTGCCTACATTTGTATGATGAGGTGTGAGTCGAGATCAAGCAGGAGAGATCTGAAACTGGAATGCATTGTGTGGAAATCAACGGTGATAAATTCTGTGCAGGCCTGGCTCATCTTGAATGAGCCTGATGTAAGGAGTTGTTTTGTTTGTTTGTTTGTAAGTTTTTTTTTAAAGCAAGCCTGAGTTGTATCCTTTTCCTGCAGATCATTGGGGTAACGAGAACGTGCACTTATGTTCAGGAGCATTCGGTGGTAGACCCCAAAGAGAAGACCTTCGAGCTGAAATCTACAAATGTAAGTAGTACTGACGTGGGTCATTGTTAATACTTACTTACACTTTCAATAAGAACCGTTTTAGATGACAGTGAAACAAAAGGATACTTTATCTTAGGTACGGTAGCGTGAGTGCCAGTATTTAGTAGGAAACTACTACTCCTGTGATTGATTGCAGGAAGTTATTATAATTGAGAAAGACACATCATTATATCTGTGAACTTCAGTACTGTTTCTAGTGTAACGTTTAGATCTTGTTTTCACAAGAATGCCACTGGTTAAGTCACCCTACACTGAAGCGTTTCCTCAGGCACCTGATTTTTCACTGTGTGGAAGACTTTTGCAGCCTGTTGGTGTACGTTTGTTTAATGTCATGTTAGGAGGGACAGTGTGTTGGTTTGGTGAATTGCTCATGTAGATAATCATTTACCTACACACACACACACACACACACACACACACACACACACACACACACACTTGTCGGGCAGATGTTTGACTTGTTTTTGTTTTCTAAACGTACACATGACCTGCCCCTGCCCCTGCCCCTGTGAACTCTCAGGAGAAACATGAGTGCATGGGTGTATTTAAAGCATTTATTTTCTCTTTTTTTCCACCACTAATCCAAGGTGGTGTTAAATTGAATTAGCTGATTGTTTACTGTGAGAAATGTCTTTTAGAGCAAGAGGCTTTATGCTGCTGTCCTGACCGTTCTCACTGCAGCTGCTGTTAAATTAACTGAAATGCCTGTAGGCAATGTAAATATTCTATGTGGAAAAAGACAAACGTTTTTTTTGTTCTTTCAGATCTCCTTCACTAACATGGTGTCTGTGGACGAGAAGTTGACATACAAACCACATCCGCAGGATCCTGAAAAGTAAATTACTTTTTTTTTTTTTTTAAATATAAAATATTCTTTCATATAAAACATATAAAAGTTCTTTTCAGCACAGTTTATGACCTTTTTTTATTTTTGTGATCGTGTGTTCAGGACGGTGCTGACACAAGAGGCTCTGATCAGTGTGAAAGGTGTCAGTCTGAGTAGCTACCTCGAGGGTCTCATGGCCAAGACCATCTCTGTCAACGCTGGCAAGGTGAAGCCGCCCTTAAAGTCTCCCAATAACTCGTGATGACAACATGGCCCAGCGTCTCTTTTCATAACGGCACACCCGTCACTACACATTACGTTTGGTAACGCTCTTCCTCTCTCTGTCTCAGGGTCGGGAGGCAATGGAGTGGGTCATCAGACGATTAAACACAGAAATCGAGGAGTTGGCGGCGACCGCTCGCGGCACTATACGTGTTCCCATGGCAGCAGCCGTCGCAGACAAATGATCCCGGCCTTCCACCATCATGAACCGATGGACCTCTCAGACATTTCCTCCCACCTAATCTGCAAGCACAGCCTAATAACCACAGCCCCATCCTTTGGCCCTGCGTATGTTTGTTTGGTTACGTATGTCACAAGAACTAGCTGTTAGTCCCTCCCCAGCAGTCTGCGCAGACGAGTTTGATATACTCGCCGCTGTGGGCAGTGATGGGGAGTGTTGAGCTGATGACAGTTGAAAAAAACAAACAGGGTTGAATTGGACTGCACTTGAAGCTCATAGGACTTAATCTTGTGATGTTAAAGCTCTTTTTAAAAAAATCACACTGTGCCTCCACATCATCTCAACAATTTCCTCGTCTGTCTTTCTCCCCTTTTATCTTGTACTTTTTATCTCTTTCTAATGTTCGCTTCTTATTGTTTCCAAATCTTTGTAAACAAGTTGAGTACTTATAACAGCTGAAATGAAGTCAATTTTTATTACCTTCTTCTGGATTGGCTGACCTTGCTTTGTACAGCAGGAAAAAAAACAAAAACCCAGCAATGCAAACAGGCTGCAACAAAGTATAAAAGTTACTGAAATTCGTAAGTCTCACGCTGCATCTGCTGTCTGTCTTGTGATGTCGAAGGTCAGATATTGAGCAAGCTGACAGTCCAGATGAGTCTGTTGTTTTTCAGCGAGCTGCAGTCTGACCAGTTTGTTGTGCAGTAAAGGCTGCTGCAGCTCAGAGGAAGCAGAGCTGCTTCAGTGGCCAGACAGGCAAGCCAGTTCGTGGGTGTACTTGCATTGTGCTGTGACACAGATGGTACTTGTCTGGTCGAGCTGATAAGATTTTGAAAGTCTCGTGCCAGCACGTGGAAGTCTACCAGTTTTCTGAGTGAGAGTGTGTGTGTATAATCCAGAAGATTTGTAGGGTCCAACACAGTCCACAGCACAGGAGAGGAACAGAGGGTTTTGTACAATGATGAAGACTAGCTAAGGCTTGTTATTTGTTGAACGTCTCAGCCCTTTTTTGTTACCTTTTGATGCAGATGCGGGTCTGTCTGCTGAAGGTGTCAGCATGGTGGGCTGGTCTTCAGACGCTCTAGTTTCTTGTTCTGGCCTTGTTCTGGGTACAAATGACTTGATTTCTTTAAAGTCTCTCTTGTCTTTGTTAGCATTTTCTCCCACACTGATGATGTGCTGTATAGTTCAGTGTTACAGTATAAGAATGTGAGTACTTGAATGTCTAACTTATTTTTCAGCATGTGTACTTCAACACACTTAAAGTAGCGGGAAGTCCTTGAAAAGTGCTGAGCTGCAAAATGAGTGTGCGAGCGCTGGGCAACATGTCGGCATTCACCACAGTGTTTAATGTGTTGTGAACGTTCAGCAGTGTTGTAGGAGGAGCTCTACAGGGTTGCGTTCAGGATCACTGAGTGTGCCAACAATAAATGTGAAGTTGACCGACTTAATACCCCAAAACACTTTCAAACTTCATTTATAATCATGAACAAAACAACTGTACTTCATACTGTCGGTAGATGGTGTTATTTATAGTATATTTGTATTAGTGGACGGTGACGAAAGCTGTTGAATTGATTTTAAAAGCAGTTAGCTTGTGGTGTTTTTATACAACGTGTCCATATCTCATGCCATAGCAGACTCTCAGGTGCTACATAGTTGACCTTTGTTCAGTTTCCCTGTTTGCTTCTTTTATAAAGACCACATGAAGATGAAGGCAACATAATAACACTGTAATTCTTATTTGTTCTTCCCTATTTTGTCTCCTCTTACAGAAATTTTTAAGGACAGTTCTACAAATTAAAGTTTACAATAAAGGGATTAGTGGTACAACTACAGCTATTTTAGTGTTACAGTATCAGTTAACGGAGCTCAGCATCACAAGTCTTCCAACATGCTCGACTGTTGTGGTTTCAGTTAGCTCAGTAGATCTCTTTGTATCTACAGTATGTCAGTCTTTTTCACACTTGCATCCAGGTCAGCTGAGCTTATTTATTTTCCAAAGCCTGTTCATAATTAACTAACTGTTCCGCCTCAACATGCATTATCCAGCTCAGGATCACTCTGTTTAAGTCTGTTCTGCTGCCAGTCAGTATCCGCACAGTGTCTCTCCTCATGAATGAAGTGTGAATTTTCTTTTCCTGTGGGGAACATTTTAGGAACATTGGCTGTAAATAGGCTTATATTTATATTTTGGTGGTGTTACATTCCAAGAATGTGAACATGTAACAGAATCTGAAGTGCACACTGAAATGTTTCAAAATAAAGAGATGTCATTGTTTCGTGAATATGTGTTTGGTAAAATGTCTCAGCCTCCACTTGAAGTCTTAATATCCTCCCAAACCAAAAAAAAAAAAGTGGACCCTCTTAATCAACGTGAGAGGCATTAAGTTCAGTTGGTAATATAGCTTGAAGTATTACTTCATTTAGTGTAGCCTTAGATGTTTCATTCAGGTAGTTTTGCCTCTGTGTTTTTGGCTTTCAGACAAAAGAAAGCAGTTAATGATGACTCTCTAATGAGGTCTCTCATTTACTCTATAGAACAATTAAATATTTGAGAAATGTATCAAACAAAACAAACTTATATTTCATATAATTAACAATGCCACTAAATTGGTTTTTAAGTGAAAAATGCAGATAAATCAAGATATTTAATGCCTGAGCGTGCTGTAACAATGAATTGTCTCATTTTTCATACAAACAAAACCTTCATGAGAAGAATTTGAAAGGTAAAATAATCACAGATTAATTTTAATTGTTTATTTAATTATTGGAATATAAAATGTAAAAAAAAAGGTTCTCATGACAATAAGATTTTAACCCCTTTACTCAGACAGTCTGAATGCATTTGAAAAAATATTTTTTTTACATTATTGTGTGAAGAAATATCTGATTTTAGGTGGCACACCTCCACTTTATAAGCATTTCTAAAGTTGAGCTGCAATCTTAAGTATTGATTTGAAAATAGAATTGTAAATTGTGAGAGCAGAAATGTTGATTGTGTACTGCGTAGCAAGGCTTGTTAAACATTTACAGTCCAGCATCTAGCCTGAGGTAGCTTTACATTTCAGACACACTGCTTTTGTCATGTGGTGTCAGATATTGACAAATTAAATTAGTTCACTGGTTTAAAGTTTAAGAATCTGAACTGAGATGAAGAGCGTCCATGTTTGATGTACCAGAGTTAAACAGGCCAGTTTGTCAGTTCAAGCTTCTGTCTGGTAGCAACACCTGAGCATCTGAAGAGATGGCTATAAATCCCTGTTAGGAATAAAGACAAATGTCAGCCCAACAACAACCTCTTCTCTTAGTTAATATTTCCTCCAAAAGGAAAACATTAACTCAGAAGTGTTCTTATACTGACCTCCTCCACCTCCAGAACTGTGTTGACCAGCTGTGCTTGTTTCATTGTGGGTAAAACAACACCTTTGCCCAGTTTCTCTGAAACAGAAAAACTGTGTTTACAGTTCACATAGTATACATTATTTTTATCTTGCTACTGTAGAGCTCTCAGGGCGTAAGATGAAATGGAGAAATGATCACAGAAAGTAACTAAGACTCACCATTCACTTTTGCCAAGGCTCCCATCGCTCCCATCCTTGCAAGGCTTTCCACAGCACCAGTCTGCAAAGAGAAACATATCACTGTTCGATTTTCCTCAGTTTGTGCGCACATAAGGCTGACTGACTAACATGAAATGTGGTGCAGTTTTTGTTCTGTATCGTGTACCTTAAAGGCGCCCACTTCACTCGACGCCAGCGCCAGTGTAAGACTGTTTGGGAGAAAGCAGTATCATTACTTTACGTTTGAGTTTGTGAACTCAGGTGTGCGTTTTAAAACATGGTGATGCTCACTTGTTCATTGCCATGGAGCCCTTCAGTGTTCCACCAGCTATCCACACTTTACCACTGAATTTTGAATCCTGAAAGAAAGCTCAGGATTGAGGCACAAATATGACGCCATACTGGGCAGCTACAAGGTGTGACTGTACTTGAATATCCACTGTACAACTACTTTGATGTGTTGTGACATAAAGATTAAAAATAGGAAAGAAAAAGACACAAACACTTGCATGTATTCATTAAAACAAAAGTACTCACAACATTGAGTTTGAACAGTGGGGTCTGGGTACCATTTGGCTGGATGGCGAAAGCCTGAACAGCGCCCTGGAAGTCCAGTTTAACAGCACCGGGCTGGAAGGAAAACAGTGGAGCCTGTCTGGCATAAACCTGCAGATTCATCAGCAGACCTGGAAACATCTTGGGAAGCTGCAGAGAGACAAAGAAAAGTGGATGGTAAACATTCAATGGTCTTTTGACAACTTAAAGATATTCATAAACAGTACAGAGTGAAGCAGGGCAGGAAAACTGGGAAGGAAGAGGGGATAAAAAGAAAGTGTTGGACTCTGTGATGAGAAATGCATTACAATGCAAAACTACTACTAAATGTAGCTCAGACAGTTTTGTTATCCTGTTTAGTTGTTTCGCCCATGGTAAGCTTTGAGTTTTAACTGTTTATGAGGCTACAGTGTTACCTCTCTATCAGTGGTGCTTGTACTGACTGTCTGGTAGTGTAAACAGCTTGGTGACTTTCATCTCACGACTATTCCTTTCAGCTTTTTAAATGCGAGGATTTGATTTTTTCTGTACAACAACAGAGGCCCCAAACTGATCTCTGCCCTGCTGGACCCAGATCGAGTTAGACGGTATTTAGTTTGTGTGTGTGCGTGTGTGGGAGGGGCGGGGGGGTTTCTTCATGCGCTGCATACTTTCTAAATTTGGAGTTACAGAAAGGGAAGTAGAGACTACGCAGCTCAAAGTACAAGTGGGTCTGAATGGGTACGGATCATTTCAAACTCTTTGTAATCCTTTCGTAAATGATATTGTAAACTGTCCTATAGATACGAAAGTGTACAATTAAAACAGAAGTTAGATGTTTCATGTTTTGGCAGGGTGACAAAGGTGTGGCAACAAAAGCCTGACCAGCTCGACAAGAAGGACACCAGCAAAACAAGCGAGAAGAAAAGGTACGTTTCTGCTTCAGTGCAGCAGCCTTGTTTAACAAAAACAAAGCGAGTGCCGTGTCACCGGAGCTAGATTCGCTTTGACTGGCGAGTGCAGGAAAAGTGCGCACCACCATTTTTGTATTACAGAAAATCAACAAAGGACAGGCCAAACTACAGCTATATTTTAATACTTTTGTTATTATTATTAGAAATGTTTTACGCCACTCGGCCTGTGTCATCAAACTGCTCAAATACTGCTGAAGTTGTGTTTGTATAACCTAGTCGTCACCAGCCTTTTCACAGCGAAGGTCACGTGTCCAGATGTCCACCACTCAGAAATATAGCTAGTAAAAGCCCACAAAGGTGTTCAAATATAGTCTACGGACTGTATATATTAGTTGTAATTACTTGTTTAATTAATGTAATCTGTAGATTGTCTGCAGTGTAATCTGTCTGTCTTTTCTCTGTTTACATGGGTGTCAACAGTGAAAAGACAAAATGGAATATCCATTTCCAAGAAGGAGGTGGGACTTACAACCAAAATCAGGCTATAAAATGTATTACCACTAAATTTTTTTTCTGGGTTACATAATGTGATCTGCAGTTGCTGTTTAAAATGACTTGGAAACAATATACTCTACTCTACAGAGTGGAGAATGCTCCCATGTGTCCTCCTGCTTACTCCGAGACGGATTCTGACTACTACAGCTCCATTGGTAGCTCTGGTCCTGGTCAGAGGTATGTTTATTCTCAGTGGAAAGTGAGGAAGTATACTCAAAGATTCACATCATATCGCATGTGAGGACATAATAATAAGGCATGGCTTTGCTGTAAAAAGCAAGTTTTTCTGCACAATGCAGAAAAGAAAAGTTAGAGGTTACAACAAAAATGGCACTGAGACACGAGACAGCAGCTGTTGGTTTTAGTGTGTATGTTGATTTATAAAGTTTTTTTGTGACAAACTAGTATGAATACTACATGTGTATGAAGCATATTATTTGTTTAAATCAAAAGTAAAAAACATTCTGACACATGTCAGAGGCTGATTAGTCAAATGATTCATCACCATATGTTAAAGAAAAATCTTTTAATGTAAGATGTCGAGGATACGCAATATTTTGTTATTTTATATGTATTTGTTTGCTTGTTTGTATTTTTGAAGCGAGTGTAACTATAGCGACACCATGTCAGAGAGTGACTGGTCCAAGGACTCACCTCCATATTTCCAAGACCAACCTAGGTAAGATGTCAACTAAGGTAGCTGGATTATTTGTTATTATATGCTTATTTATGACATAGATATTACATGTTTATTTCTTTGTTCAAGGTCAGAATCATTTTGGTTCACCAGAGAATGTGACTCTGGGCCAACGATTCATCAGTTATCAGTTTGTTGATGAAATATGATCATTTTTATAAATTGTTTTAATAATAATCACCACATAAATTCTGGTTATTATTACGGCTATGATTTGCTGTCATGTAAGTGTCCTAATCTGAGTAGGGTGTTAAAAGTTAAATTAGGTTAAATATACATTTTGGGACAAACCATTTAAGTTTGTTTTTTTAAGTTATCAATTCAATCTGAACATCAATTCTGCATTTAATAAGAAGCACATATCAAGAGGCACACAAAGCCAGAGTTAACAAAGACCGCCAGATTTTATTATTTTATTATGTTACAGTTTCATATGTCATCCTCATAACAGTGAAAGAAGAAGTTTTGATTCCCCATTATGTGCCCCATTGGTAGCACAATGTGAAAATTGTGTGTCTGTAACACATAGTCTTCAGTGTTAATGTCTATTTCTAATCTCTTAGTTGTTTGTAAAACAACATCTTTAGAAAGAAAAGCTATTTAACCCATAAGAACCCAGACCCATTTCCCCTCAAAGGACAATTATGGGGAATACACCACAGACCAAGTGGACCACATTGAAGACATTTCTGATGTGTTTTTTTTATACTACCTCTTAATGTCAAAGATCTGTGATGTTACATATACGTTACGTTGGGCGTTTATGGTAAATTTACTTGTTTTATTGTTTTATATTAATTTGTTCAAGAAATATGGTCAGAACAGGTTGACTGTATACAGGACACACTATTAAAGCATTAGAATTGTTAAATGGGTTTGAACTTACCTTCAGTATCAAAATACAGGCTTTTTGAAATTAGTTGCTTCCTTCACTTGTGTTTACATGTCACACCACCATTTTGAAAAGGTCCTGACCTGTCACAGTCACATGACTGTGACATGACCACCACACCAGGATGTTTTGTATATGTCACTTAGGGACTTAATGAGTTAAGATCAAGCACAAAGCTGTATAAGGAAGATTCTGGGGCCTTTGAAGTGTGTGTTACACTGGTGTCACCATGGATTCTTATGGGTTAAATGGGCCCAGCTGTAGTGGTGTCAGGGATCTGAGCTTAAGATATCATGTATATGTCAAAGTTGATTATTACAACTTAAATCATGTTTTTTGCAGATAGAAGGTTTCCAGAGTTTGAACAACACCTTTTACTGTATGCACTAATAGTAACTTTAATTAAAAAGAAGACATTTGTAATTTAATTTCAACCCTCTCTGTATCACATGTTTAGGAAGGACAGCACAACTACGGTAAGGAGCTCTGCACACAAGACTAATGTTCAAATTTCTGCTTTTTTTTCACAACTTCAGTGAAACTTAAATTGACCTATAAACCTACTGCCACTGTCTAAAAAATATTTAATGTAACATTGTTAACAAATGCAAATCCTGAATTTAGTGGGCATTGATGGTAAAAGATGGCAAAATTGTTCATTTTTCTCAAACTGTTCACATTTTAAAGTTATTCTTAATTATGGATTGGGGTTTGTTAATTACACTTAATGCACTGCGACTGCCACTTAATATACTTTTCATCAGTCACAAAATATGCTGTTCAGTTGCAGTTGCTCATTGAATTAATCTTCATGTATCCTCTCAGAAAAATGTGTCTTCACCAATCGAAGTTGCAGCTTTCATCATAGTAGTGGTGGCAGTACTGTATTTTGCTTGCAGTCTTTTTTCCAGAGGTACTACATTTTTCTAATTATTTCAATAGGCTCTCACATATTATTGCTAAACATTAATACATGTTTGCTAATTAGTGAAATTATTTTATTCTTTTTCAGAGACGGTGACTCAACATGTGAAAATTGTGCTGCCGAGCTGTTCAGGAGAAAGCAAGAGCGCAATGGTGATCGAGGAACTGCTGAGTCAATTAAAAAAACAGGAAGTGCCTGTTAGTGGAAAGGTTAGACTAGAAATTCAAGCGAAGGAAGAAACAAGCCAAGTGACAGACAATGCAGAAGGTTCTTTACTTGTGTATGCAATCAAGGTCTTTTTTGTATTCTTTGTTATTCTTGGCATCATAGGGTTTTTTGTCAAAGAAGACTAATGTGAAATTAACATTCAGTTAAACAAGAGCAAGTAATCAGTAACTCAGGCCACAGATGAAGAGGAATATATAAAAATGTAATGTAGCGTGTGAAGAAGAACCTGCACTGTTGAAAACCTATGTAGTGAGTAATAAGTTAGAAAATTAGATGATGTCCACGCTTGACTATCACTGCCGCCTGCACTGGTTTATGAAAATAGAAGTTTAAATTCCTGATTTCATTTTGTTGATTTTGAATGATAGATATATCGTTTTGTAAGACTTATTGGAGTAGATTTCTGATAACTGACTGTATTCAATAGTATATATTGCATTATTATGGTTTAACCCTTATTTACATAATAGAGAACAATGTGTTGTCCTTCAAGGGAGTAAGTCTGATCTATTTGTTCAACAAAGAGGTGTAGCCCAGGGTTTGACGCTGGGTCCACTTGTTTTCTCATTTCTCATTTGCTGCAAATCCAAACTGCCCTTCAATCGGATTTCTTTCTTACAAAACTGGCTCTTATCTAATAAAATACTTCTCAATATAACTAAATCTTACATTATGGCTTTGGTACAAGACAGAGCCTTAAAACAAAATCTAAAATCTAATAATAACGTGTAATGATGGTACCTATCTGCATAGAGTTGATCAAACTAAATACTTACGGCTTTATGGCTTGACTCTGAACTTACATTCAAACCTCACGTTGATCACGTTCTCCACAAAATTAATTTTGGAACCAGTGTTTTATTTCGAAACTGTAAAACTGTTTTACACTTAATGTCCAAAAGAAACGTGCCTCACAATTTATATATTACCAGTTTTTGACGATGCCGATGTTGTTTATCAAAACTAACCTTCTACCCCTCAATACAGCATACAATAATCTCTGTAGATTTGCTCTTGGATGTCCCTTTAGTACTCATCACTGTATGATATATAACTCACTTGAATGGCCTCCACTCAATATAGGAAGATACCTTCATTGGCCGCAACTCATCTTTAAATGTGTACATTTCAACTATTCTCATTATCTACAACGGTTTTTGGTATTGAGGCATTCTACACAATACTTATATATTCCTACAGCCAGAAAAGCAATTGGAAAGAGGGCATTTATGTTCAAGGCTCCTTCAGACTGGAATAACTTACCTTCAAACATACGATCCTTGATCATTTCACATTTAGTTTAAAAGTGGTTTGGTTTATCCTAATGAATAAACGTGTATCATCATATGATTATTACATAATAAAGTTATGATATGATACTGGTTGGTTTTGTTGTGCATGGCATGTATTGTATGTGAATATGTTTTAAATGTATTTATGATAGAGATATAAGAAAATACATTTCATAAGGAGTACTCCTTTTAGAATTAATTACCACCAGACCGCTGGTTTATGTCCTGTTTTATGTGCTTGATTACTATATAATTTGTAAATTAGATTCTTCACAGCAGGATTGTGAATCATTTTTCCTTTTCCTTCTTTCGCTCAGGGTTTCTCAGTGCTCTTAAAGGTCCCATATTGTAGAAAGTGAGATTACCATGTCTTTCTTGATTTTAAAGCAGGTCTAGGTGCTATATGAATACTGTGAAAGTATCAAAATGCTCAGTCCATGGAGAAATACACATAGCCCATATTCAGAAACTGTGCCTTAAAACGAGCTGCCAGGACACCCGCTCAGTCTAAGTTATTCGACCGCTCTGCTCACTGTTCAAGTTTTTGGAGGTTTTCAGTTTGTTCCTACCAAGCATTTTTAGTGAAGAGCTCCTTTTCAGGGCTGTTTTCTTATTCTTAATCAAGTCTGATGATGTCAGATCTATGACACTGGGTGCATGCTGACATAAAGCTGTTCATACAGTGAGTTAATAAAACTTTGATGCAGATAGACTTACCTGAGGAATGAAAGGCCCCATTGAGCTGGTATTTAGGTGCACAGGTGAGCTTGGAGGTATCTGAGATGATGAAACAGCATTTCTTAACCACAGACATTGTTTAGGGAGGAAAGTGATCAGTGCTTAACCAAAAGGAGTGCATAAATGGATGGGCTGTTCTGACCTTAAACCAGACTTTAATTGTCTTCTCTGCTTTCTTCCTCTCCACCCATGAATGCATCTTTTCAGGTGAACTTACCATGCTGTCATTGAGGAGGGCCTGAAACAGTCCAGCTGAGTAGTATCCATATGAGGCAGAGTTCAGGGTGAATTCAGACAGGCCTACTGACAACATGTAGCCTGGCTGCTCAGGTACGGTGAAAGGCTGGGACTCAAAGGGGGGATCTGCATGAGTTTTGATACTGTAGAATTCTCCCTTTAAATAAAGATGAGCAAATAATCAATCATGTTTTAGTTGTTATTTCTTTTCATGTGATAATGTGATTATAAATGATGGTTGTGTGTTTATATCATAATTTCTTTCAAAGAAGTCAAAGAGCTGTCTGAAATGGTGTGACCAAAAGTGAGGGGACTTCCACTATATAATCAAATATAAAAATAGATTACATGAAATTACTTCTATTTGTGCATCCTTACCTTAAGACCCAGATTCAGACTTGAAGCATCAATAACAGGTAAGCCGGTGAGAGGGAGGTCAAGAGTGAGGTCTTGATCCACATCAAAGGAAACTGATCAGAATAGAAATCATTTGTAGACTGAATTATCTATTTATAAATTTAAATTCCTGGTATCTTGTACATTTGTTTCGTAATGAGGGTCTTTGTGAAGCTGCAATACCATTCATCGCCTGTAGGTGGTACTCCAAGTTTACAATGGATTCCTCCACATCAGGGCAGATCTATAGAGACAACAACAAGACAAATGTCCTCCAATGCGCACCACTGAAAATCTTTACAGTAGGTTCCACCTGAGCATGATCATGCAGGATAGACTGCGCCTCCACTGATATATATGACAAATATATACAGAAACACTCACTCTGTCCTCTATTTCACCTCTGATACGCCCCTTGAAATGGTCCACAAAAGGCTGGAAGATCCAACTATTGACATATGAAAATGCAGGGCTTATATCTTGACATCAGTATCACCCCTTTCGTCTCTCTCTCTCTCTCCCTCTGTTCTACTGTACCTGGCTCCACCATAGAACCGTACGTCCACATCTCCAACTTGAGCATCACAGCTGGCGCTGGTGACAGAAAGATGCCCGTCAGGATCTTTCGCCAGCGCCACTACAGAGGTCACATCCACACTAAATATAACCATGTCAAATGATCCCCCGTCATGTCTGAAAGTACATGGTACAAACAAAGTCAGTGCACGTTGGTGTTGGTGAACATTTACTCATACAAAGTACACCTCCAAAACCACAGCAAACCTCTGCCTCATGTGTGTATATGTACCAAAATCAGCAGACTAACCTCAATAACTTGTCCAACTTATAACTTATTATACACATATGTATATTTGTATATATCTTCATAATGAAAGTAATATATCCTGTTTTTCTTCTTTGTTGTTTCCTGTTCTTGCTTCCTTGTTTACAGAACATTTAAACATTTATCATTGCTGGAACACATACTAAAAAATTCAGGCATTTGTGACCAAATACTAAATCTGGAGTTAGAAAAAAGTTTAAAATGGCAATTAAAGAATAGGCATAACTCTGTAGTTTACAGACAGAAACCTTGCCCTGTTTTTAATCATTTATACCTTGATATAAACTGCATAAACTGCATGTTAAAACCACTCAGTGGCGAGCAGACTGTGGGCCTAATGATAGCCCCAGTTAGATCTTACTTTCATATATGTTTACTGAGTAGATGACAGTGTAGTTATGGCCACGCCCAGAGTGGCCTGATGGCATGAGGGGGAAGGATAAGGCAGTCACTAAAATCACTGGTTTCTTCCTCTCTGAGTGTGAATATACACAACAATTTTTGTGCCAATCCGGCCAATAGTTTTTAAGATGCATGTACATCGATCACATAACATTCCTGTTGGAGGTTGGAAACCACTGATTAATGTTTAAAATTGCTAACAGTAGCTAACTAATGTAACTGACACCAGTTCATCCAGGATAGTATGACAAGTTCTGGTTTTCATACAAGTCATTTACAGTAAAATGATTATAATTTCTTTTGTAACTTAAAGACCGGAATAAAGGTCAATTCGATTTAAAAAGCGATGATGATGTAGCATAAGTGAACAGGTGACTCCTCATCTGTGTGAGACCATCGCCAACGATGTTCCACACAAGAGTACAGGAGTTAAAACATTACAGCGCTGAAGACACTGACATGATGCCTCTAATGAGACACTTCCTTTTCTAACGGACCTCACCTGCTCTTTTGAACCTTAACCATAATATCACTTCCTCATTAAGTCTTTACTACATTTCTCTGCAGTGTGTAACTTGCACATTTAAATGAACACTTTTATATTGTGATAAAGAGGGTGATCAGATTACCTCAGGGGCTCTGAAGAAATATCCCTACAAACCCTGATTGAACAGCTGTGGAGGTACTGTCTTCCTGATCAAGGAGTTTACATGTGGGGCAGACATTAGGGAAAACTCACATTATGCCATAGTGTGTCAACCACCCGCCGGTTAGTGCAACACTGAGGCCTGAGATGGATGTCTTGAATCCTGTAACGTCCTGATAGAACTCGACAGACGGCTCTGGAAAGTCGTACTTTGTTATGGTGATGCTATATGAGGACATGAGGAGAGACAGGTGTAAATAAATGTGAGGACACAGATCTGTGTATTGTAGATACGTCTAATAGTTCAAATTGAGAAAATTCTGCCATACACAGCTTATTCCCTTTGATGAGTAAACTGTGTACAATTCATCTTCATTCATCAAAAAGACAAGTTTATATTCAACAATGTCAAATGTAATCCTACCCTGTTAGTGTGTAGTCTACACTGCCAAAGATGCTGATGTCGATTTCACCACTGATGTCAGGGAGAGTGACATGCTCCAACTGATCCTGAATCCATCCTGTGCCTACATACTTTCCTGGGATGAACAGCACAAAGTTTTAATAGCTGTAAATGAAACATGTTTCGTGTACTGATCTCAAGACTCATGTAGCTACAAAGCAATGTAACACCCTGTGAAGCAGTTATTTTGTGTTTAAATAAAGTAAACTGAGTGAACAACACCACCTCACGTAGCCTTACCGTACTGAAGTCCTTTGTTGGTCAGAGTGACTTGTATCGCAGGGTTTTGTCCACAGGTAAAAGGGATGAGCACAAACACTACTATCATGGATGGAAGCATTTTTCTGGGTTCCCTGTGGTGTAAGAAACAGCTTTACTGTATCAGCTACTGTATACCTGCAGTCTGCACAGTCAAAGAACTACTGAGACATTTACATTTTAGAGTGACACATACACTCTAAAATCAAACATGTAATACACAATAAACCTGTTTAGTGATGTTATGTAGCATACCTGAATTACTGCAGGATGAAGTGTATTTTGCCAGGTTGAAAGTCACGTCTTCACTGTGTCTCTGCCGTGGATGTATCTATCTCTTGCTTCCTGTATTGCTGAGAAGTGAAACTCACTGACATCTGACAATAGCCTGGGACAGACTACTGCATTGGTTTGTGAGTGTGTGTGTGTGTGTGTGTGTGTGTGTGTGTGTGTGTGTGTGTGTGTGTGAGTGAGGAACAGGAAACACATTTTTAATTCTGCTCTATCTGTGTTCACCAACCAACTGGTAGAGCGTAAGTGTGTGAAAACCATTATAAACAAAATCAATGTTATAGGAGCTGAAGTGTTGGAAGAAATATTCATACACATTTGTATGAATGAAGTACAATAGCCATGATCAGTGTTTCAGAGGGTAGATTGAAGTCCATCATGTCAGACATTTTTTGAACATGCTCATTCTTCGTATAAAGGCATGTCATGGTCTACAAACATGTAAAAGGAAGTGAAAATGATCTACTGTTCTGTGGACTTTTACATTCTGCAGCATTTTTTTTCCACAGGCGTATTGATTTGGAGGTGCCAGGCTGACCACAAATTGTATCATTGATGTCAAAGGCGACACGTTTTCACGGAGTCTGCCACAACCTGTTTTGGAGGCTTCTGCACTCCATCAAGAAATATTTAAATTTGCAAATGTAGCTGTGCACCATTTGACACACTACACTGCAGCTGCTACCCACAGTCGTCTCTTTGAATGCTCCCATTGTTGTTTTAAGAAAAGGGGGGAAGCTTATAATCAACCTTTTAAACAGGAAGTTAAACATGGCCCAGAAAAAACTAAAAGAGAAAGTCAAATCAGAACAGCTTCTCCATCATCCTTGGCTACATTTCAAGGAAACATTAGAATCACCAGCCATAAAATATTTGATTTATTTATCTCTTAATTCAACAAATACTCTTTGTCTCACATACCATGATTAGTTCCATTAAATCACAATTAACAAGTTCAATAGGAAGAGAGAATATTATCAGACAGACATTTTTTTCATATAACACAATTAGGACCCACTTGCTTGCACTTTGAAATTCACTTCATCCAGAATGACACTTGAAACACCAAGAAAACAAACGAGCCAACGAGGACTACTATAGGCATAAGATGGAAAATAAAACACAAAACGAAAACAAACTGAGAAAAAAAAAACAAGTATTCTGTTTAAACAACTACACATAAGTTATTCATGGTTTATTATAATCCAAAGAGCACCATCTGATCTGATGGGTGCCCTGGTTTTATATTTTCTCTGAAGTGGGATTAATGATATATCTAGCAGCTCAAAAACCAATAACATATTCACTCCATTGTTTTTCACATATTTCATTCCCCAGCTACAAACACGTACACACTCACAGTTAGACCCATGGCGGACATTTTCACTGGATCTTTGACAAATCTTGCATGAAGACTGATACCTGGACAGGCTCGTTAATGCCCGCATGTCTAATCACCCCCTTTCATGCGGAGGTTGTGTTCCTCTGTCCAGTTAATAAAACATGTTTTCTGGAATGAGTAGACTACTTTACACTATGATTGTAGAGTTTATTATTGCACATTATCACGAAGGCAAAATAAAAAGATGTACATTTCACACAAATAATCCTCCTCATAGAGCTTCTATGTCAAGTGGTCAAGGTGATGTTTTGATAAGGTCTGCGTCGTGACAACCTGCCGGAGTGCGGCATTTCAGGACATCAGCATTCAATAAAGGTCATCTCTGAAGCTCTCAGTCGTGGAGATTGTACCTATACGCCTCTATGAGCCCTTCAATCGAGTGAATGAAGCCAGATACGGCGCATATGCCCCCAATAACAAAAATGGCCACGTCGAAGAAGACGTGGTGCCACAGGAGATTCCTCCACTGCAGCTTCAGGTGGAAGAGGCTTGGCAAGAGGAAACACAGGCCAGCGCCGGTGAGGCTCCCAGTTAAACCCATGAGGAGGGCGAAATGGGGGACAAAGACGGCCATAAGCAAGGTGAAGACTACCAGGCCAATTCGAAGGCCCAGACCCCATGATTTCAACTGCCCACCAGGGCCGTAGCAGTCAGGGAAGAAGGCTCTCCCGCCATCCTGGAAGAAGGATTTCTCTAGAACCTCAACTGCAGCAAAGAACGGCAGCGGGTAAGATAACAGCGCCTTGGCGACGAGGAAGAGGTTCACCACAGCCCGGATGGTTGAAGGCAGGTTATCCGTGATGACCTCTTTGGTGGCGTCTGCCCAAGTCAAGTAGGCTACCAGGGCGAAGAGGCCCTTGAGGACGCAGGCCGCGATGTGAGACCACTCCATCATGCAGTGGAACTCGCTGGGCTTCTGCATGTTTCCCTCCAGGGAGGGGAGGAAGATCTGGGAGGTGTAGCTGAACACGATGATGCCGATCGAAATGGGAAATTTCTTTACATCGATATAAAACTTGACCTTCTCCCAGGCCCACTCGCGCGCCCTGGAGAGGCAGTAGGCAACTACGAGGACGTTGATGATGAAGTGCGCCACAGTGCAGAGCAAGCTGAACTTGGACACGGCCTTGAGGTTCTTCAGGAACGCGCAAGGCAGGAGCGCGACCGTGGCCACCACAGACCAAGCCTTCTGGGAGACGGGGAACCCCGGGAAACTGTTGTACATCAGGTTGCCGCTGACCACAACGTAAAGAATGCAGGTCATGACCAGCTCGATGATTTGGGCCACGTTCACAAAGTGCCCACCCAGCGTCGGGAAGCGGGGCGCGCAGCAGGCATTGGCGATGTCCACGTAGGAGTCCCTCACGCGCACTTTTATACCGTCCTCGTTCTCCTCGTACAGACACGCGATGAGGATTTTTCCGGTGTAGCAGCACACCACAGCCGCGAAGATAATGAGGAAGAGGCCGAGGTAGCCGCCGTGGAGGATGGCGTACGGCAGGCCGAGGACGAACATGCCCTGCGGACAGAGAAGCGCAGTTGAGTGGTAATGGACGAGGCCCACATCGCAGTGACAGGCCGAGCCAGCCCAGGCATGCAATGACTGGCTCACACAGCTCACATCTTACATAATAACAGAAACAAAACATGATATTTTTGTGCATTAAGATTAAAGTGCAACTCAGAAATGTGGGATTTATCGCAGCTGATTCATTTCCAGAGTCTGCATCACACAATTATTTTCTTCATTCGCCTCGCCCTTGAAAACAGGCCTTTCGTTTGCGTGCAGGCTGAATCGAATTAAGGCATTAAAGAGACAATTTAAAAAACGAATTTTTAAAATCATTTGATGACAACTTCAATTTGATGGAGACGCTGATAAGCACGTGGGGGCCATTCAGCTTCAGGGCTATCAAAGTCGAGCAGGCCCCCCTGCAGCTCCACTGATAAAAAGATTTGAATAAATAAATTCTAAGACCCACTGGCTCTAATGAATTCACTCTCAAACCGTGAATTGAACGTTACAACGAAGCCAACATTGAATTACGATAACACGTTGCACTTCTTAATACGTTTGATAGCTCAACATAATTTTGTTCGACAATATTGAACACGTTGCTTTATTCTAATCTTGGACTGTGTGAAGATGATGCGCACCCCCACAGTGTTCTCTTTCTCCTTGCACGAATCTTAAATCTTAAAATGTGAAAATCTTCAAGGTGACTTTTTGTCCAGTTGCAGGCCTGATCCATGCAGCACATGGCGTTTTTGCATTCAAACATGCAGGATGAGAGTAATCACAGTGTACCTGAATGGCATTGGTGACGTTCCAGCCAGCCTCCCATGTCGTGATTTTTGGCTTATCCTCATCCAGCGAGCCTCCTGTCTTCAGGGACGAGGGCCTCCGGCCGGTGCCGTCTCTCTGGTAGTGGCTGTCTCCCTCCAGCTCCCCCTCTCCCTCCGTGTGTCCCCCTTCCTCCTCTCCCTGAAGGACATCCATTTGCATCCCTTGCCTGTAGTCATAATCCAAGTCGTCGCACTCGGCGAAACCCAAGCCCTCCTCGTCCGTGGCGGCCTGGAAGCCCAGCCGGGCGAACACCCCGCTGACCTTGGCCTGAGATTTGTTGGACACCGTGTGGGCCGCATTGGTCAGCTTGTTGGTGAGCTTGTGTCGTATTAGGTGAGCCATCTTTATCCGAATAAAATACGTTCTTCAACTGGAAATGATATTACCGAGTAAAACGCAGAGAGGCAGGTGCATGCAGGTTGATTTATTTGCCTTTCTTTTTTTTAACTGCTACTGTAAAGTCATGCCTGTTGCCTCTTCGATGTCGTCGCGGAGTAAGCCAACCAGCCTTCTAACGGCAGCCTAAC
The DNA here is from genome assembly GCF_043641665.1 of Enoplosus armatus. Taxonomy (NCBI): domain Eukaryota; kingdom Metazoa; phylum Chordata; class Actinopteri; order Centrarchiformes; family Enoplosidae; genus Enoplosus; species Enoplosus armatus. The sequence goes on from NC_092187.1 coordinate 8,666,748, forward strand.
CGTTTCACCCAAAACTGTTAAAAATCCTCAGCCGCTTTTTTTGGCATGCTCATCCATAGTAGGACTCCCCCAAAAAACACTCCTTATCATCTGCCTCAACGAAGAAACGCCCCAAAACAGAGACAAAAACGAAAATATGTCCTCATTTGTCGTTAAAAAAGACAATTTAGCATTTTTTTCCCAAGCGGTTTTGTCAGTTGGGGGTCCTCGAGCGCTGGAATATCTGACTGCATCACCCAAAGAGAGGAGAGAGAGAGAGGAGCGTGCACGTGTCCGCATAGAGTGCCAGTGTAACGGCTCGCGCACAGGAGAGCTGTCACGGATGGCAGAGAGAGAGAGAGAGAGAGAGAGAGAGAGAGAGAGGCTGACCCTCTCAACTGGACTTCATGATTTTATTTCACCGGCAGAGTAATCACGCGGATGAAGCGGTCAGGTCATTTAAAGGCAGCAGAGTCACAGAATTGTTCCTGACATCATGCATGAATGAAGAGATCAAACATTTCACCTGCTTTCATTCTGTCAACAGGTCGACGGGCAGAGCCATCAACAAACAGCAGGCGTCATGCATGTATGCTAAATAAATATCTAGCAAGGGCCCCTGCATCAACTTATCAAAACGTATTACATAATTACATAATACATACATACAATAATTTTTAAATCCTTTCATTGATCCGAGAATAAAAATGAACGCCATACATAAATGAATCATGTAAACTTATTAGTGCAAGAATAATCTCGTTTTTTTCGTTATCAAAAAATGTAACTGTTCCACCTGACCTGTTCCACTGTGTTTGAACAATTGAAATCAATCTTAAATTTGTGAAAGCACGCGGACTCTCTTCTGAAACATTCACAGACATACAAGCTTATGTTCTACGGGTAGACTAATATTATTTTTTAGTATTGATGAATTGTATATTAGAATGCCTTTTCCAATAATCGTTTTCTTACACATTTTGAACAGAATCTACGATGCGCGTCAAAAAGCATAATTCAAGTATTTTCATGTAAAATACACCCAAACTTCATATTAAAATGTCTGAAATAATGTCAGTTTCCCCATGTCTGCGTGTTTGAATTTGTCATGAATGCATACGGCTACAGATTTTAAGCCTCCTGCTCATTTAACAGCTTGATTCCAGATGAGCATGTTCAGCAGGCTGTGAAGGGATGCAACTCGTTGCTGATATGATGAGCATCCTGCAGCTGGCCAGCTGCAGAGCACCGACAGCACCACGGACAGCTTCTTAAACACTCCTCCTTAGCCTTTTTTCGTTCACACACAGAATTAAAGAAAAAAAGAGTCCGCCCATTTAACGCACCGTGCTCGTCATATGATAACTATATTCATTATTGTCTTTTAATACATTTAATGAAGATCTGCACAGAGGGGAAAAAACAAATCTCAGTTGGATAGTTATTTCTTCACCTCAGGTCTAATCCTAGGGAAAACGAAGCACCTCGTCTTTGCCTCCATAATCTGCTGTGACAGGGCTGAACACATTTTTGCAGCCTGCTTGCGGAAATGTGGCAGGAAGGCTGAAGAATTAAGCAATTTCTCTCACAGCTTTAAAAAAAAAAACATGGGACGTTTCTGTTAATTAAGTAGAATGTGTAGCAAACAAATTGAGATTTTTTCCCCCAAAATTTAGGTTGATTCATATTGTCATGGTGCAGACAGAATAAAGTATTAAGAGATGCAAGACAATATTTTTTTACGAGCAGCATTGTAAGACAAAAAACGTAACATGGACGAGAGGTCTAAATTTAGAAACCAGCCAGAGGACAGAGAAAGTTCCGCATATTTTCATGCTTGGCTTGGGCTGCTTTGCCAGCTGCTATTTGTGTTCAAGCCAACATAGTGTTTGTTAGTGAGTGTGTGTCATCCATGTCTGGGGGTGTGTGCGTGTGTGTAGGGCAGTGAGGAAATAGGGAGAGTCCTTGAGGCATCTCTCCCTCCCCCATAACATGCACAATCCCCGGGCTAACGCTGGGACAGAGGATCGGCTGCAAATGTCACACACGCGCGCACACACCGAAACGCATGCACGCAAACTAGGCCTACATGCTGCCTCACCCTAAATCTGCAACAATGAAACTGCTATTGAGAAATGTGAAACAAAGACATGTAAAAAAAATGAAAAGAATGATAAAAGAATGCTGGAGAAATATTTTGCAAATCTTAAATATAATAAACTCAATATTGAACAAATATACGAGGCCACAATAAATTCTCTCCAACACGATAGATGTATTTCTAAGCTACTTCCTCGTGACAAAATGGATTTTCAGCCTGCTTTTTTTCTTTGAAAGGGCTTTAAAATTGGTTGCTGGGGCGACCAATTTAGCTTCTAAGGCTACAAAGAGAAGAATTAATTCAGGCTCTATGTGTGTGTATGAGTGAGAGACACTCAGAGAGGGGAGTGTATACTTGCAAGCACGCCCGGTTCAGTGTGTGTGTGTGTGTGTGTGTGTGTGTGTGAAGGCCTGAGATACGGAGGCTTATAGCCTCGTCTAACAGCCGTGCAGTGCTGACTGGAAGCAATAATCTCTGATAGTTGCCATGGCCACAGTAATTGGACAGGGTGTGTTCATGTGTGTGTATGTTAAGACTTTTGAGAAAATAGATTTTCTCAGCGCAGGTTATTTGTTTTTTGTGTGCATGCGTGTGTGTCTAAGAGCCTTGGCTGCCTGGATGGAAAGAGAATATTTAAGCCAATTCTGAACCTTTTGTCTAGTGAGACGGAACAGTCAGGTAGCACTTGCCTCTTGACAATTTGTTAATGATAGAAAATTTGACCTGCATCAGGTGATGCTAACTGAATTGGCTGATGGTGACCATGATGTTTGGAGAATACCTAAATCCTGGGAATATTAGGGCTTTGTACAAGAATGAATTGTAGAAAATAAGAAGTGAGTCAGACTCGTGCCCACTGATTTATGATCATTTGAATTCATCATGTTGCTGTCTCCCCACCTATAGGTTAAATAGAGTACAGTTTTACAGGACCTCCTGCGGTTATTAGGTGCACATGTCTGCTGAGGTCGGTTTCAAAATGCCTTCCTTCAAAATAATGATAATTATTTTTTTCACAGAAGACATTTTGATTTGTCACAGGAGGAAATGCATAGGGGTAAATAATAAAATGTGAAAAAGTCCTAGGCCACGCTTGAAGGAATTTGGAAACCATAGTGATGCATGGGCTATGAACAAATGATTAACTTTTTTCGTCACATCCAAATATGTCCCAAATTGTGTGTGGTGGTGATAAGATAACATTTGTAGGAGGAGTGGTGACACATCTGTTTAGGTGGCAAAGGGCGTGACACACACTAACTGGATTTATAAATTGCCATATGGTGGTAATGCTCCACCAATATGCAGACCAAAAACAAATAGGTTCTTCCTCGGTTTCCAACCAATCTAAATATAATCTGTTTTACAGGCTACAGACAAACACAGAAGAACTTCCTTGGTGTGTGTAATAATGGCAAAAATACAGTGAAAAAAGCCTGCTAGCTTGTAGTTATTGGGAGGAATCGGAGCGATAAATGAGGCTGTGTCAGAAATCACTCCTTCATTCACTTATTCACTATATATATTCCTTATGGAAACTCAATGGTTTGCTGAATGTGGCGCACAAAGCCAATAAAGTTTGACTTCTGGGCATAAAATTAGGCCCACCTGGATGTTCACACTGGGAAGTTGACGTACCACCTTGATAAAATTATCCGCTGATTTACAGACATCTCTTTCACAATGTAAGTATATGGGAAAAAGTATTCTTGGGCCAGTGTGCATCATGTGACGGACCTGGAAGTTGTAATTACAACGTTTGGCCACTTCCGGGGGGCGGGGTGTACTCGCCATGGACAACTTCTTTGTTCTCCGCCCTCCTCAGTTACTGTTGCTATGCTTGTCAAGCATTCCATTCTCTCACAGCACATACAGTTTAAAATGACACCCGTAACAGATTTAGTAGATGATGTAGGTAGCTAGCATAAATGAATGCTAATGCTAAAACTGTGAGTTGGCTAAGAACTCCTCCTTGTTTTTAATGGTGGCTGATTTGTTATAAAACAACAACCATATAAAAGATTCTTTAATATGCCCATGATGGCATGTCCTGGCAAAATGTAACCTTTATCTCACCAACTGATGATCCATGTGGAAGACATGGAAATAAAAGAGAAGCATTGTTTTTGCATTGCAGTGTAGAGCTAGTTAGCCCGAGTATTATCGTATATTCAAATAAAAATGTGATTAAAATACCTTCTAAGATAACTGGATGGTTTTGTGTAAAAACATAGTCTACTTGGAATAGCAACATAGTGGTTAGATTTGTGCTTTAATGTTTTCTATATTTTCTAACAGTATACTTCACTTTTACATATGAAAAGGATTTGAGGATGAGCCATAACCAGTTGTTTGAGTTTGGCAAATGTAACACTATCTAATACAAGTTTGGCGAGTTGCTGGAGTGTAAACCTCGCCAAACCAAATGAAGACAGGACACAGCCGCTATCATGACTCTAAACACTGAATTAGCATCTTTGCTCCCACAGGGTGTATTTTTCAGGTCCAGAATGGTGCTTTTTCTAATGCAAACTGTAACTTAAAAAGTTACGAAAGCTAATGACATAGCCCTTGGCCTTGAAAGTAATGCTAGGTTACCACTGTAAGCTAGTTAGCCATGCATGCCAACATTTGCAGGTTTGCAGGTTACGTTACAGGACACGGACAATTTTATCCATTCCTTGCACTTTTCCTTGTTTTGTTGGGTTTGTAAAGGCTTAAAAAAGACACAACCCTCCAAGCTCTTTAAATACTAAGTATCACTCTTATTAGAGCCCCATGCTCCCAAGAGTACCTAGCTACCAACATAATGGCAGAACTCCACAAGAGGAACCTCTGCAGTTGACGGGAAATCATGTGACCTCAGCAGCGGAAGTTGACGTTTCTTCTTATGTTTTTTTCCCCTGTGCACTATGTATTTTCTCCATCGGTATACCTACGCTCACTGGATTCTTCGATACATTAAAGTTTGATAGATAACATTGAATAAAGAAATGCCAACTTGTAATAGACTCTATATCTTACTGTTGTTAAATTCCTCCGGCCACTAGTGGACACCTGCGCATTGCAGATGTTCGAGCAAAAACAACGTGAAGAAGACCAACTTCCACTGCTGAGATCACGTAATTTCCTGTCAACTGCGGAGATGCCTGTTGTGGAGATCCACCATTTTGTCTGCAGCTAGGTCTCCCTCCATGCACATGGCTTTGGAATGTGTAGAAATCCAAACCTGACAGGCCTGCCATGCCTAGTTACAGATGCTATGATTAGACAATTGTAGTATAGTTGTAATAGTCAAGAACTGGTCAGTTCCTAGCATAGCTCCACCCAACCTGACTAGAGGTCTAATCAGTCAGGGTAATTAAAAACCTCAGTGCCTGTGGGGACCAAACATTACTACAATTTTAGATGCTTGCTTTCTAAAGACAGTGGATGAATATATTGATACTGTACAGACATATTCATCTTGTAGCTATTTATCTTATCCACTGAACAAGACAGAGATTGCCAACATGAAATACACACACACATAAAAATAAATTTGAATATTTGTATTTTGAGAAATACCCTTCTCACACACACAGTCACATGCATGCACGCACATACTCACACACATGAATGCATGAATAGTGACAGGTGCACAAACACATTAATCACTCTATGGCCCAAAAAGATCTGCTGGGCTTACAGGGCCAGAAACTGAAGAGAGCGGTAGTGACAGACTCTGTGTGTGTGTGTGTGTGTGTGTGTGTTTGTATGTTAGGGAGAGAGAGAGAAAAAGACAAAGAGATAGAGTGTACCGGTATGTATGTGTACAGTGTGTGTGCAGGCGTGACAGGGTGCGGAGGAGAGTCATGGAGGTTGCAGGGTGTTTTGTCCGCAGAGTGGCTCTGATATATCAGAAGTGCTCAGAGTCAGGGTTGTTACATAAACCTCTCTCTCTCTCTCTCTCTCTCTCTCTCACACACACACACACACAGTGCTTTCTTTTCTTTTGCCTGTTTCTAGCGAGTCACTACCACATTGACAGATTAATTTGTTAACTTACAGGAGTTTTTGTTTCTTTGAATTAATGCTATGAACAGGTGAACAAAGAGAGACTGGTTCGCCTAGGCAATGCTATTCTTAATTATGGTCATTCCAATAAATTTTATTTTAATTGCTAATCCTATCCTGCATCATAATGACACAAGACAGCTGAAGCTATTCCAGTATGTACACTGATGTTTATAAAAGAAATGTCTGTGTTGTCATGACTACGAAATGGAAATGATTCCAGAATGTAGTGATTCACACTGACAGATGTTTTTTCCCGTCAGAATGTTGTCACTGAGAAGTCTGAGAATATGTTCTCGAAGAGAGCTGGTGGTGGAGGGGTTGCTAATCCCTGGAGTCGATGCTTAACTGTGAGGAAAACACATGACTGTGCCATTACTGGCACTGTGAGCAACGTAAAAAATAGACACCGTAGTAATTAAAAAGAGCACATGAAAATGAATACTTTTTTAACAAAACAAAAAATAGAATAAAGAAATTATGTAATTAGTGCATTACTATTCATAAATCCTAAATATGCAGCAGTTTCCTGTATTTAACATTTTATTTTCCACTCACTTCTCCACAAAATCACTCGACCAAAAAAAAAAAAATACAATTAATAGCCTAATTAAAACAAAAAAAAATGAAATACATGATCAAATCGTTGCATTATTCACAAACACTAAATTGACCCTATGTCTAACATTGTATTTCCCCCTCCTTCCCCACCCTGTCAGTGGGAAATAACAGTCTGTTCATTCCTCCACAAAATGGAGGCTGCTTGGCATCATGCATGGCAGTCCCAGAGTGCTTGTAGCCTATTAGTTCCCCTGCGCCTCATCACCGCTGCCTGGATGACAAGCACAACAAGCAGAGAGCTGTGAGCATCACGCACGGACAGCGACACAATGTCACGTCTTGCCTCCTGGAAGGAATGGACCCCAGTGTGTGTGTGTGTTAGAGAGGAGAGAAACTAGATGGGGGTGTATTTAAATTTGAGTTTGTGACCGTATGTGCATGTGTGTGTGTGGGTGGGGATGTGATTGTGTGTGTGTGTGTGTGTGTGTGTGTGTGTCTTAGGTATGTAACCATGTGTATGTATGTGTGTGTGTTTGAGAGGGTGAGCTGACCCAGATCTGCTTATTAGCATCAGGAGGAGGGGGACGGCAGTCACTTAGAGCTTTGTGCCTGAGCAGTGAACTGTGCTCGTGCTTCAGTGACACACCATCAAGCTTCATACAGTAACACCCCTCCCACGCACACACACACACACACACACACACACACACACACATACATACACACTTTCCTTCGTTCATCCTTTTCATCCTCTGCTCCCATATATCTGCGCTATCCAGGAAATAAACCCACTCAAACCAGAAAACACACTTTCCCCACTATTGAATTGCATATTCTTCTGGCTACGAGAACCTCAAGGCAAAACAATGGCAATATTATAGAGACACAAATACTGTGAAAACACTGTGTCATGTGCAATACTTTATAAACAAAAAAAAAAAAGTTCTAAGGGGTGGAACACTGCATTTGTGAAGATGGATCTGCATATTAACCTTGTAGCATTGACAGACACGAACTACTGTAAGTTTGTGTGCAATCTACTTTAATTATTGTATTTTCAGTTTTCTATTTAAACAAAACATGGCAAGAACAATAATAATAGCTGACTATACTGTACTTCACACCAGCAGTTACTCTTCATCCATTAGAGAAATGGGAATTACATTGGATCCTGCAATTCAGGACAATCAAAAATCTGAGTGTGAGATCTCCAACATGAACATGCGCATTGGCTGTGTGTTCTGAATTGAAGGCGACTGGGATGTACAGTAGCTTACATGGGCAGGTGTCCCACATCACCAGCTGAGGCTTCACTCAGTCAGCTGAAAGTAAGAGGAGGGCAGACAGAAAGAAAATCAGGGATCTCAGGGCCTGAGGGAAAATGTCTGTTCACATGGTTTAAATGTAGCTTAAAAATGGACTCATCCATTTATAGCATATATATTCAAATTTGAGGTGATGAGTGATGATAAGAAAATGGCAGTGAGGCTTGAAACACGTCTTTTAGTGTGCATACAGATTGGAAATGGCTCCATCGATAAATGTTTGGCTATTTTTTATGGCTGCATCATTCCATGAAATTGAGAGTTTGGGGTCTCTACCAGAATTTAAAATCAAGTTCTTTGGGCTTAAAAAAGGGGGCTGCACAGCATGAGTTTGTACCGACTGGCCAAACAATGAGTCAGTGCAGATTTAAGAGGTAAAGAGGTCTACCTCGTGTAAATGGCAATTGCAATTTTCTACATAGCAGTTTATATTTCTTAAAATATTTGAATACGAGATACGCATTTATGATGCATATACAGTGTGACTTAAATAATAAGTAACAGGCCCTATCCGAGAGCTTGCCTACCTAATAATGGATGAATCAGTGTGTCTCATCTCACAGGGACTTATGCTTACATAGAGTATAGTACGACCCCTGGTGGAGAAAGGTATACATATTTTTCAAAATTAATATAAATATTAAATGCGGATTGTATACATACACAATGTATCACAAACCTTATTTGCAGTGCAGGTATGATTAGCTGAAAATTAAAAAACTACGTCATAAAAATTAACTACGGCAGAAATTTTGTTTGCCACATTTGAATTTTTTAAACAATAAAGCCAAAATATTTCATTTTACTAGTTTATACAGACTTAACGTGCCACTCGGATTTCTTTCTGTATTAGTCTATGCAGATTCACTCGGATAACATGCCTGTATGTTGAAATGGTTTATTTAAAAAACTATTGGGAACTGTAAGTCGATAACACCAAGCCTCCACACGGCTGTATTTTACAGTGACACGCTTTCAAAATGGCCTCCAAGGGGGACCCGGTCTTTCAAATATTCTCATTTCAGGACTGTAAATCCTCTCCTGACCCGATTTTTGAGCTCCCCGCCCAGTGCCTGGCCCCTACAGCGGTCCCGATAGTGATAGATAACGGCTCCTTCCAAACCCGAGCCGGCTGGGCGGCTCCAGCGGCGGACTTGGAGTCTCCGCGGCTGCTCTTCAGGTCGGTGGCGGCGCGCAGCCGAGGGGCCGCCCGCAGCGAGACCCAGATCGGCAACGATATCCCCAACCTGGAGCCGCTGCGGTGGCTGCTGAAGAGCCAGTTTGACCGAAACGTGGTGGTGAACTTCGAGATCCAGGAGCTCATCTTCGACTATGTGTTTACACACCTGGGCATCGCCTCAGAGGTGAGTGGTGGGCGGTGACTGACGTGACTGTGTCCGCTGGTGTTGGTGGCCAAAATTTATATCGAGAAGAAAGACGCTGAAAATGTCATAATTATTTATTATGCCATTTCTTTTCTTTTCCCATAATGCCTTTTCAAAAAGAGAAGAAACACTTGGCGATTTGGCATACTATTGATTTCTTTTCTACGGAGCCCCCTAAGGATCATGGCGAGATTTTTTTTTGAGGACTATCTTTGCGTTACCTCTCAATAAGTTTGCGTTCCCCCTGATAACAGCAACAGCTAGTGTGTTGGTCCAGTCCAGCTAAAACACACTGTCAGTTCAGGGAAACACTCTGTAGGTACTACAGAAAGGAGAGATGACACTTTACATTTTGTATTTGTTGCTCAGTACTGCTTTCTAAAAGCCCATCTCCGACAGTAAATAGCCACTGTTCTCCCTGGCTGCGGTGGTTGAAGCTGTGGATATGGTTATTGCTCGGGCATTAGTGGTTAAATCTATGGTGATGTGGATATGGCTATGGTAGCTGTACTGTGACTAGTCTTTACTGCCATTACCATTAGTCAAGAAAGCTTCTTTAAGTCAAACGGGATTTGACAGATATGTTACCAATACAGTGTTAGTCACAGCCAAAATCATAACCAAAGCACAGCAAAGGCTACAGCCACAATCACAGCAACAGCCAAAGCTAGGTCATCCTATGGACATAGTCATGTAATCAACAGCTTCTGTACAGCCTGCCTCAATCAGCCTCGGCCGAAGTCTGTCAGAGAGCGGGATCACTAACTGTGCTAGTTATTTATCCAGCTGCAACTGTATACAGACTTACAGCTGAGCAGCCACAGCTGAAGGTGACCCGCTCGCGCTGTGGTCACAACCGGCGGCGGCTGTGACCCTTGGGGGGCTTCACACAGTCTAGACTAAACAGGTAATACATTATTAGGTTTAGTGTTGTATAAACATTTCTATCTACCATTTCTAATGACAGCCATGTGTTTTTTGAGTTTAATAATAATTTGCATATATATATTCTGTTGGTAGATTCATAGTTCAATCATCCAGGTTATCAGTAGAATGTCTAATTTGTAGAAAGGATTTATTGGCCCATATAGTTTTGGGGAAAGTGGAGATTATGTAAATAGGATCTTCAGTCTCAATGTGTTTTTTGCTGAGAGAGATCAGACTAATGACTAATATTATTAGTGAAACAGATTTAAAGGGGAAAAAACGGATCATGAAGAGAAAAATGAATGAAGAAAGTTGTTTATGGTTCTCTTGGCAGTCAGACCTAAAGATCCACTATTTGTTAAGTAGATGGTGAATCAGAAAACAAACAAAATCTAAAACTTGGGAGTGATACTCTTGAGTTGGTTCTGTCATCTGTCTGTCCACTTTGGTATAAAACTGCAGTGATGTGATACGGTTTCAGAGCGGTCTTCTCAGCTGAATCTTCGAATCAATAACAGATCCGCAAAGGCTGGTCTTGTGTATGATGTACCCCAAGTGTTTTTTGTAGCAAAATGAGGTGTGTATTAATTACAGCAATGCAGACTGGTAATTTTAGCCATTTCTGTTTTATATGCAACGTTAAACAAGCTCCTCTTGACAACCAGATGATCAGTCAGTAATACTTTCCCCATGCTTTTGTAGGGCAGTGTGGCACACCCCATTGTGCTGACAGAGGCGCCCTGCAACCCGCTGCACTGTCGGCAGATGATGTCAGAGTTGCTGTTTGAGTGCTACCGTGTCCCGTACGTGTCCTACGGCGTGGACAGCTTGTACAGTTTCTACCACAATAATACTCAAAGGAACGTCCAGCCACCACACACTGGCATTGTTCTGTCATCAGGATACCACTGTTCACACATCCTGCCAGTTATCAACGGCAGGTGAGGATTCACAGACTACTGCTTCTGTGTTGTATTTGCCCTTTCAAAGTTCATTTGATATCAACTTACTCACACTATTTTTTCCCCTTAAGAAATACTTTACCTGTCTGCCCTTCTGTCCTGATAGATTTTGACTCCCTTTAGTGCAATAATAGACACATTTTGCACATTTGAAGAGTCTAATTTTGAGTCTAATATGGTTTTGATTCAAGGCTGGATGCAGTGAACTGTAAGCGTGTGAATGTGGCTGGGAGTCAGTCAGCGTCTTACCTGCAGCGCCTCCTCCAGCTGAAATACCCAGGTCACCTCGCCGCCATCACACTCAGCCGGGTGGAGGAACTTCTGCATGAACACAGTTACACTGCTGTGGATTATCATGAAGGTACAGCATGTCAGAGCAAACACACATATATATTGATACACTTAGAGCTTTTTTTGTGCCTGGTGAAGGAGCTAGAAGACAACATGGAGATGCTCAGAAATCCTTTCTTCCTTTTGTCTATACTTACTTTACTTACTTACATACATACTTACTACTTATGTTGCGTTCTCCGCAGAGCTGGAGAAGTGGCGCAGCCCAGAGTTTTATGATCGGGAGGTTCACCGTATGCAGCTTCCCTTCTCGGGTAAGGTGCCGGGTGGCTGTGTGAGCGTGGAAGAGAGGCAGGAGAGACGAGCTCAGCAGCTTCGAAGGCTTCAGGAGATCAACGCTCGGCGGCGGGAGGAGAAGCTGCAGCAGGACCAAGAGAGGCTGGACGGACTTATGGCAGTACAGGCAAGGGATCTACATTATCATTTACAGTTTATTCTAAAGCCCTTCAGGTTTTTCAAATTACATTTCCATGCTTAAGACGAAGGAAAGACTTTTTGACCCATTTACATCTGATAATTACAAGGAGGCAAACTATTAAAAAGCCATTTTTTTTCTAAGGGATTGTGTGTGTCCACTACAACAATAACCATAAAACATCCAAAATAAAAAGAAGCTCTAACTCGATTTTGGATTTGATGTTTGATCTTTGGTTTGATTTTAAAACACAGCCTGTGTGTGCTGCACAGTGACCGTAGAGTTTTGTGCGTGCAGGAGCTGCTGGAGGACGGCCTGTTGGATCAGTTTCACAAGAGCCTGGTGGAGCTCAACATGGACTCGGCTGAGGAGCTGCAGTCGTACATCAACAAACTGCAGCTGGCTGTGGAGCAGGGCAGACAGAAACTGCTGCACAGTGACGGAGCAGAGGGAAAGACGGAGGTGGGTGTTACTCAACCAAATCGGAGAAAAACAGCATTAGGAAATCTCGATTTGTTGTAATATTGTAAGAGCTGTGTCCACATTTTGAGGCTCTGTGTTTGGCAAAACATTTGGATAGTTACAAGTCAAAATGTTTCCTATGGTTGTCTATCAATTCATGTAACAAACTGTTCTGTTCTTTTTTTAGTAGTTATATTAGGTTACCCATGGAAAATATATATAAAATATATGTGTAACTTGAGTGTATAAGCAGTGTTATATTAGCAGTGTTTCTATGTATGTACTGTATCACTTGGCTATAAGCTAGTTATGCAAATGCTTCGGTTGCTGTAACAAGGGAGCAAAGTGGTCAAACTACACTGTATTCCCAACAAAAGTAATGACCTCAGCTGATGAACTCAGCTGAGGTCACATTCAAATGTACAAGTCATTAATTAGGTCTACATGTCATTACCCTGAATGTGCTACGGGGCTCTACAGGATCCGTCCTTGTTTGCTGCAGTCGATGTGCTGCCGCTGACATGAAGCCTGAGGCTGTTCTGTTGCTCTCTGCCAGGTGTCTGAGCTGGAGCAGCCGATGGACGAGGGAGACGGAGTGGCGCTGATGGATCCTGACTTCCCTGAGGACACGCTGCCAGAAAAACCTGCTAATGTGGTTCAGGTAGTGGCACAGAGACACTGGAACTTCCCAGGCAGATATTTAGATCCTCATTAATGCTGTGCAGGCAATTATCTGCCAGTTTGATATGTGGCAGGATGTACGAGAAAACTTTTAGTCCTGTGTTATGTTTTTGTGCCAGAACAGCACTGAAACTAGCTAACTTTGCTCATGAGCTGAAACACTTGGTGTCAATGCTTGTCACACATTAATGTCGGTGAAAATGAACTTTGATCTTGCCTCCAGCCCATGTTCAACATGGCGGAGTACCACCAGCTGTTTGTGGGGACGGAGCGTCTGCGGTGTCCGGAGATCCTGTTCCAGCCCTCGCCGATGGGAGAGGACCAGATGGGACTAATGGAGACGCTGCAGTACGTCCTGGCCAGGTAATTGTACAATGCACACATGGATCATGCAAATTCTTTCTCAGCCTATTATATTTCATCACACAAATACTGCATTTCAACATCTAAACGTAATTTTGTATGTAACAATGTCTTTCTTAATTCTTCTATGCCGCATACAGGTACACTCCAGAGCAGCAGGAGGCGCTTGTGAGTAATGTGTTTCTTACAGGAGGGAACATGCAGTACCCTGGGATGAAGGAGAGAGTGGAGAGGGAACTGCTGGCTATGAGGCCCTTCCAGTCACACTTCAAGGTACACCTTTTTAAAAACCCTATTTATCATTACACGCTCCTAAAGTGTCAAACCATGCTGTTCTGAATTACATCCCACTTCACCTTGTTTCCATGAAAAAAGAGTTTTAAAAATAAAAAAGTTTTTAAGTAAAAAGCATAAAAAGTAAAGTAAGAGAAAATACTAAAATCTAGGGAAACCAGCTACCCTGGCTGACCTGCACAAATGCTTTTCAGACTGGTTTAGATAATCAAGAGATAATCTTCTTGTAAATATATTTGAACTCTGACTGACTCCTTCCCAGGTGACAATGGCGTCGCGGCCGGCCCTGGACGCCTGGTACGGGGCAAGAGACTGGGCTTTGGAGCATCAACCTGGAGGAGGGGGAGGAGCAGCAGAGGGATGGATCAGTAGACAGGACTACGAGGAGAAAGGAGGCGAGTACCTGAGCGAACACTGCGCCTCTAATGTCTTCATTCCCATGAAAATCGCCAAACCAGTCCCAGCTCGCCCCGCCGAGCCGCCCGTTACCACACAGACATCAACTGCTGCTGCTGCTGCTGTCACCACAGTTACGTCTGCCCTGACTCCCTCCTGTTCTGCTGTTGCTGCTGGTGTTTCTATGGTTACCTCCTAAATTGGGATTGTCATGAGTGTCTGATGTTCAATGAATTCCAGAGATGATTTTGAATGATGTGAAGTGTTTACTTTTTTGGAGCATCTATTGTCATTTTCCCAGCATGCCTTTCAACAACCCCCAAAGTGCTGGTGTGAACTTGATGCTTGTTTATTGTTGAGGATTCAGATCGGTGGTCCTGCCCAAACATGATCGTAACTGCAAAGAATATTTTTCAATGTGGTCTGAAATTTAATATAAGCTCAGAGATATAATGTGCATTAACAGCAGCTGTATTTACAGAGTTAAGATATGCATTTTCCCTTTATGTTTATATTCCTGAAAGTCACCATTCTTTAATGTTGAAGGATATTCACTTCCTGTCTGTTCCCAACCTGCAGGGAGACTTCATCTATTCACACCCTCTGTTTCTGGTCTCCTGTGACTTTGTGACTTCTTACTGGAACTGTTTTGGAAATATAATTTTATTTTCACTATGCTTGGTAAAACCAAAAGAGACCGTTCATATTGAATGGTTATGTGATCAAATGAATGATGTTAAAAGGTCTGGTAAGAATATGTCATGCATTACTATGTAAATAGAATTTGTTGTTTTGTATGTTTTTAAAAAATATATCTTCACTGATGGAAACAGTTGTTTGCTTTTGATTGAATGACAGGATGAGAAGAAAGTCTGACAGCTGTCAGATGCTGCTGGTTACAGATGAACAGACCTTAAGTCTTCCATTTTAATCAGTCTCCCTTCTTCTGTCCCTTATTTTTTTTCTTTCTTTCACTGCGGCTCATTTTAAAACCAAACCGGGTCGGTTCACTCAAATTACACACATAAATGTTTTCTAACGTACCTCGAGTTGTATCTATCCATGCAGATAGTTTTTAACTGTCCAAATATTTGCTGCCACATCAATACACTGGAGGTGAATATGGTTTTGTTTGTGGGGGCACAGCATTGAAAAGTGATTTTTTTTTTTTTTAATTAAACTGCAACACGTTTTTGAAATAACAGTGTCCACATTAACTGACCCTTTTTAAATGCAGCATATATAATTAGGTGTTGTAATATAATTTTGTACCACTGGATGGCACAGATTAACACAAAATCTAGCATCTACTTCTGCTACTGCTTTTTGGTATCAGCATACTCACAATAGCAGATCTATCATACAATATAATTAGACTGACCTCTATAAAAGTAATTTTTTGTAGATTTTCTTAAAGCCAAGGGTTTTAAACTTCCTGTGTCAGCCAGCTTTAAGAAGAGACACAATGGTTGCGGTTAAATGGTCTTTTTTTGCTTAGGAAGGTTCTTAACTGAGTGAAATGACCCTGAAGTATCTCAGTGGTAGCCATAATAAGAGCTGGTAGAAGTATCTAAATGCTAAGGAGAGGTGCCTCAGAGCTTCCTTTCTTATTTCCTTTAGTAAAGGGCGCACTGGACCATCTTTGCGAAAAGAAATGAGATAATAACCCCACAATTCCTTGCGGCAGCAAGCATGACGTTTCCCATCTGGGTCAAGGAAAAGTGAAAATAGGACATAGTTTTCTAACCGTAGCCATTCTCACTATAGGTTTCAGTTAATGCTAAAACTGATGGTGTTGTGTGAATGCCACTTGAACAAACTGTTCTTTGTGTTCAGCCTACTAATCTACAAACCCACAGTTTAATCAACCTGATGTTCACAACATGTGACAGCAGGAATCTTTGAACCTAGATACTGTGTAATAATAATAACGTGAAGTTGAGTGCTCTCTCGCTCATCTAATCTAAAGGTGTTGACTCTCGCTGAAGAACTGTCAGATGTCTTCCAGGTGTGTTTGCTGAACTGTTCTGTTCCTCGTTGGGCCACATTATGAACCCAGCAGACCTCTGCGGTCTAATAGTATTATGTGGCATTAAACTGTGCCACAGCTCAAGGTTCAAACCCTTGGACAACTTGTTCTGTTTCTCCTCAAGCAGCAGCAACACACACACACACACACACACACACACATACACACACACACACACACACACACACTGGTTTCCAGAGCAGGGCTAATCAGAGCCAAAACAGGCCTGTGTCTGCAGGGTGATTGGCCCAAAATTAACAAGAGGGATTAAAAGGGAAACACAAGGCAATCTTTTATGTGTAAAAGCAAGTAAACAGGATTTATTACTATGGTTACACTTCATTTCAGCAATGGAAAAACACTTCAACCGCAGGTGCAACTCAAAAAAGACAATGTATTATTGGTGTTTTCTACCTTTTCATTTCCATTCAACAACAGAAAACAGATGTGATGGGTGGTCATGGTGCCCACTTTTATCCATACCTGCTTTCACCTCCACCCTTGCTCACCTCTCCCATCCATTTTTCTCTCTTGTGTGCACTTGTGTCACCACCTTGCCAGATGTCATCCATGTACAAGTCAAATTTACTGCTGGGACCAATAAATGTCATCATTAGGTGGGGTTTCCAAATAAATTCTCTACCCAACAGCACAAGGGACACTGTAGGTGCACCATGCAGATCTTGTGTATTTTTAAACAAGCCTGCGCTGTGTTGGACCATGTGTGTGCCATAGTGTTGGCTAGTGTCCAATTAGGAGGATTTATCTTTGAGCTGCAGTGTTGCAGGTCAGCAGGGCTGGGCTCATGTCACACAGTCCTGTGTTGGAGGGGAGGAGAAAATGAGGACCCAGAGTTGGCGATGTGACAGATGCACCATGAGGTTTTTTTAATGGTTGGACAATCTTATTTCATATTATTTTTTCCTGAGTAAAATTTGAGTGTTTCACAAATTCTAAACAATTCAGGGAGCAACAACATGATCCACTTCTTTTTTTCCCCCTCTACGGAGAAGTCTTGACGGTTACAGAGTTTAAAATAGCCTGTTGGCAGCATGTCCTGTTGGCATAGTTACACAAGGTGAAGACAAGTCGAAATCCAATAGAACCTTTGTGGCAGACAGCCTACTTCTCTCCTTACTCTTTTCACTCTGCACAGGGCCAAACCTCTGCAGACTGCTATAGATGGCTTGTGTTCGAGGGTGTCATGTTCTTGATTCTGGCGACTCCTAGTTAATCAGGGCATGTGCACAGTTGGGAGTGGAAATGGGCTCATAGCTTGAACCAACTACGCCTGATGCCTTCCTGGTGGAGCTCATCTCATATGAAAATGCGTGAAAAGAAATTTGATTTCTTTTTATTTTTTACTATTGCTGTGCAGGTTAAAACCAGCAGTGATGGATGTTTTATCAACAAATGATCAAAAATAAAAGTATTTATTAAAAGTACTTGTTATTATTAACATGTTAGCAGTACTTTAATGTTGTGGCTACTTGAGATGGAGCTAATTTAAACTATTTTATGTACACTTTTGGGTAGTTTAATCACAGCAACGTATCATATTTTAGACACTCATTATAGGGTTTTTTAATGTAAAATCTTAACCTAAAAGTTTTTTTTTAAAACGTTTTTTTATAATTTAGAGATTAATTTGGAAAACCCACCCTGTGCCCCAAGCATTCAGAGAACTTTCACCTTAGCTCCAAACATAACAGCAGTAAAGCTTCAGACAACTGAACTGAACCCATTCAACAAGTCCTTCCATGTTGTACATTGCAATATAAGCGTAGCATCTACTGTCAGCATATCTCAAGGAGAGTAGTCTTCTTACCTGAGGGAGGCTACTTAGATCTCAGAGAGGAGCAGCACAGGACTTTGGTTGGAATGTACAAAATACAACCCAGTTTTATTTAAGTTTTACCAAAAAGAGTAAATGGTTACAAGATTTATAAAAAGTAAACAAAAGCCAAAAAGGCAAAAGCCCAAAAGCCAAAAGCCAAAAAAAGCAATAAACCCAAGGAAAAGAAACCAAAAAAGCAGCCCGAGCCTTGTTTGGCTCTTGCTTTTATAACCCTCGCCCCCTGCTGTCTGGGTGTCGAAGATCCATAAAAGGTCAAACCTCAGTACATCATCTTAGCTATTGGATGACAATATGTGAGGTCACAAAGCATAGTCGTTAGACTTAACTTTAGCAAACCTTCTGCAAACCCACATGACCTGTGAGCACAATGGAACAAACTGGAGCAACAGGACATATGTCGCATTTCATTGCAGGCGTAGGGTATCCATCAGGTGCAGAAACCACAGGCTTATTGTTGAACCACAAACTGTCTGGTCTGCTGTTAGTTTTCCTGGCAGTTTTAAAGGTGAATTCTGGTCCCATATTGGGGAAACAGGTCACTTAAAGTTCATCTTTGAGTGACAAGATGTCCATATCAGTTTATTTGAACTTAATTTGAACTGTTACTTGGAAGTGAGATGTCGGAGGAGGGTATGACTCGGGCACATTGCAGGTGGAAACCTTCAAAATCAAATTGACATTAAGCTCTTAAAGACGTCCATGTTTGATTATTGTTTGTCTTGTGAGGCTAATTTCCTAACACAACCTGTGAGTCCATCTAGTCTCCAATGTGAGGGCTTCTCACGAGAGCTTGAACACAACATGTGAAGACATTGCTGTGGCTTTAAACGGCATTTTGACCTCAAGCAAGGTATCCATAAGATGATTTTTATATATTCTGGACTATGCAAGTTGTTAACCGCTTGGACGATTAGATATCAACCTGAAAACCTATGATGTGTTTGGAAACACAAAACAAATAATAACAACTATATTCCTTAACGTGACATAAGATTATTAATTTGTGGGATGATCATATGAACTGAAACCTGTTTTACTGTCATACATCAACCCTATTGTCCCTTCAGAGTTTGACTTTCTCTACTCCCAAGCTGGAGTTTCAGTAAACTGTCGAACATCTCTGTTTTCTCACGCCGTCAGTTTTTTTCAACAGACATGTTGGCTGCTGTCCAGCCATAGGAAACTTACTGTGTATAGAGAGGTGAGAGGGGTTCAGCAGGAAATGCATCAACATCATAAGCTGAATGACCCCAACAGACCTGAGATTTCCTGCCTGGACTGACAACATGGCCACTTGGTCTGCCGTCTCTGTATCATCAATGGCCAATCATGATTTCTTTGGTACTGTTTCATGTATTGTTTTCTGTTAAAGTTATAGCCCACTAAAAATATATCCTTTGAGTATAAAACACTCTGGAAAGTGGCTATAAAATGTTTGGAATTTCCTGTCAGCTTGATTTTTACATCACTGACAAAAGATTCCAGTAGTGAGAGGAAAAAAGTACCATTAATCCAGTGCATTAATCCATATCTAAAATGATTGATTTTGAACATAAGAAGCACTTGGTTTGAGAGGAAAAGTTGACTGTTACAGGAGCAGTTTAAGAAGTTCTTGTCACTGCTTTCATACTTTTCTACCACTGTGAAAACTTGTCACTATTGGAAATTGTAAGTGACTTGAACCAACTGCAAACTTTTCAAAGCCACCATTCAAGTCTACAGAGGGTACAGAAGGTGTTTCATACTGAAAAGGTAGATTTTGGATGAAGTATCTCTTTAAAGCAGCTGTGAAACACTGGTTGAATGTGCACTGATTGCTGTTGTTATTTTTCCACTGAGAAGTTCACTTGAATCTAGAATCGACACACACTCACTTCATTTGACTCACATTCATTTCCTGGAGACGGACCTTGACCATAACCACCACTTGTCTAACCCTAAACCCTAAACCTAAACCTAAATCTAACCACCTTAAATTTGAATGATTAACCCTAAACCTGCGATGTGACTGTGTAAACTTGGTCTTGGTCAGATATGGTGGAGGCTTATTTGGGACTTACAAGACAGTTCCAGGAGCTCATTTGCAAAAGATCTGCGTACCGTTACCATACACACACACACACACACACACGCACACACACACACACACACACACACACACACACACACACACACACACACACACACAGCTTTGACAGGTTGGTAGAACTATGGCCCTGTCGCACTCTGGGATTTATTACCGTCTGCAGACGCCTCGTCTGAGGCTGATGAAGTCATTATAATGAGTCTCTGCGGTTATGAAAAACCGCCGAGCTCTAGTTTTGCAAATGATGATTGTTTTCATTTGAACTAAAGGTTGATGCTTTCCATAATATTTTATGTAAATTTCATAGCTGTGTCCAGCCACATAAAAGCTGAATAATGAAGATGTATGTTTTCCTAGGATGATCATGTGACCTTAACGATGCTGCTTTATTATCTGAGGACAGACGTGTGGTACCTGGGAGGTTATGAAACATCTGCGAGGTTGAAAGTAAAGAGCTTGTGTTCCAAATTCAATTATGTTTGTTTTAACTTCCAATTAAACTGGAGTGCAATGAATCAGAGACACGGGTCCATTAAAGAGAGTGGGAGGTTTTCCTTTGATAAGAAAAAGCACAGTGTGGTTTTATGTGAGCATACAGCGACGTGTATGTCTGTATGTTTTCTGTTGTCAGTATCAATCAGTCTCATGAGGACTACAAAACATAACAGTATCATTGTTAAGCATTGTTGCACTGACCTCTGTTGGTTGAAAGTCTTATTTTTGGTTTATATTATCACTTGGGGTTGAGAGAGATTGTGCAACATCACACAGCTGTTAAAAAAGAAAAAAACTCAAAACTCAAAAGGAACTAATTCTAATTCTACTCTTCAGGCGCCATGTTATGTTTTCATGTTACATTTGTCTTTGGTTTTCAGATTTGACCCTCTCAGATGAAGAGGCTGAGAATCATCCAGAGTTCATCTTTTCCAGATTGAACCTCATTTGAAACACTTGCTGGGACTTTTTTCCCTTAATTTACCCTTAATTTTATGTCTTCTTTTGCAATTAATGGTCAACAAGCTCAGTCGCCATGTTTCCAAACTCTCTCAGCGTGAATCTACGCCATTCACTGTGTTGATTGGCCTTTTGAAAGTCCTTAAAAGGTACAAACATGGTTGTGGTAAATAATTATGTTTTGGAGTGTCCCTGGCGTTGGTTGCCAAGATAAAAAGCCGGGATTATCTGTCATTAACTAGAAGAAAAAGGGATGTTTTAAGTAACATGAATTCATAATGAAACAACAACAGACTTCTGTGCAAGACTGTGTACATTTCTTTGGTGTCATTCATTATCTTTTACATTATTGTTTATATGATTTATTGAGAAACAAAATACGCTCACACAAAAATGGCAGACCAGTCTTCAATTGCAGTGTGTGTCTTCTCTTTCTCTTTGTTGTTGCGGCTTCCAATTCATCTGTGTTTTTTGGGCATTTGTACTTTGTCCATCTTTACTGATATGATTTGGGCAACTGAAGAGGTCCATAGACATAGATATTCCCCTATGGCCTTTAAAAGGACACAGTGTTTGTATGCTTTTCCATTTCCTCCAGTGAGCTCCCAAAAGACCGAAAAGGCTTCAAACTTGAGTGAAGGAAATGAGCTCTCTGTGCTCTTTGCTGTAGCTTACACAACTTCTTCTGATTGACCACCCTGATACGAGCATCACACGTCTCTGGCCTGGGTATTTATTGGACATTAACAAGGATAAAACCTTATAGTTTGAATATAAACTGTTCCACAGTGTACAGCACAGTGTAATCACTCCAACAAGGGAGCAACAGTAGCTGTAATCGGATGTAAATGACCTCTTTCTCCTCCTCCTCCTCCTCCTCCTCCTCCCTCCACACGCAAAGAGCAACAGGTCTAAATCCTGTCTGTGCACAACTGTACAAAGCTTGTTGATAACAAGGGCCTGAAACATTCACTCATTCATCATCATTTTATTTCATGCATTGTTCCTAAGTTTCTATAAACTGGAGCGATGATATTTCGGACAGCAGCAGAGCATGCAAAGAAGCACCCTGGCGTGAGTAATCTTTATTACTCTTTATCACTATTATTATTTGTTTCTTTTTAGTGCTTTTATTGTCAGTAACAGCAACCTGTTTTCACATCCAAACATTTTAACATGTAGCTAAAGTTTACTGAGATGAATAACAATTTGCACCTTTCATGATTTTGCAAATCACAGAGCAGCAACTTAAGTAATTAACATTATTAAATTAAAATTATTAAAATGTGGACATGTTTCACTGAATGGAATCAGCATTTGGACAGCCACAGTGTTTGTAATTGTATGTCAGATACTGTAAAAAAGAAACGCACTATTATTCAACATCGTTGCCACATTAATATCAATGTAAATACACAGGGACAATACAAATAAACATTGTTATATATAGGACAAAGAAATGTAGTCTATTGTACAGGCTGTAGATCTAGCTGAAGCTAATTTTCAGACTTTTTAAATTCAGGTTTCTGTGTTTTTCATACTAACCCAATTGTAATGTATTACCGTCTTCCATTATACCACTTTAACATAGTATCACATCCTCTTACAATGCAAGTATTGATTTACGATATATCTCTAAGAAAAAATTGCATTATGAATTTAGCCAAATAAAATTGAATTAACTGACTTAACTATTGATTAAGTTCTAGCTTTAGTCAATCAGGCAAACTTGATGATTGCCTGCAGTGCCTGAGTGTTGGTAAATGAATTGGTCAAAGCAGGAGACATGATCAGAAGCCTAATTTTCTAATCTTAATCAGATTTTATTTTAACTTTAATTCAGTCGGTTAAGTTGCTCCAGTGGCTCATTTAAAATCAAGCCAAACTTTAAGAACACATCCATGACCTTGACAAACCTCCTACAGTTAAATGGACAAAATCTAAGCATTTAGGAAATGAGTAGTTGGAATAAAATAAATATATAAAATATGAGTTGTCCCTACAGGGAAAAGGATTACTTCTGCGCTTTTAACCAGCTCTGCTGTCAGAGAGCGAAGTGACAGAGTTTTAACTTCTTGTCATCAGCCTCCTCCCAGGAGAGAGAGAGAGAGAGAGAGAGAGAGAGAGAGAGAGAGAGAAGCTGCAGGGAGGAAATCCCTATGAGACTCTACCAGAGCTCCTTGATATGGTCTATCATCCTAACAGACAGACAGGCTGAGAGACAGACAGTAAGAGAGAGAGAGAGAGAGAGAGAGAGAGAGAGAGAGAGAAGCTGCAGGGAGCAAATCCCTGTGAGACTCTACAAGCCTCCTTGATCAAGTTACAACAGTCAGACAGACAGAGAGAAAGAGACAGGCTGTTAGAGAGAGTCAGGAAGTTTAAGAGTCAGCGAGGAAGACGGAAATTCAGCCAGACAAATGGACAGATAGACAGACAGAAAGGAAGTCACATAGAGATGGAGAGAGTCTATTAAAGCCAGAGAGTCAGATTGAGAGAGACAGAAGGTCAGACAGGTGGGTGCAACATTGAGACAGAGAGACAGATGGAGTCAGACAGACAGACTGAGACTGCGTGCAAAATCCCTCTATAGTCCCACTTGTGTTACCTGAACTTCTGAGAATTATTGTACTCACTAACCAAGTGCTAACCACCATCATGCATCTTGAAGACAGAAAAAAAGTGAAATTAGTGGACTGTGTAGTGTCCAAAATGTTTTTTGATTTTGCCTTACGCACTACATAGTCCTTTATATAGAATTGAAGTGGTGGAAGAAGTAGTGAGATCTTATACTTAAAGGTCCCATATTATAGAAAGTGAGATTTCCATGTGCTTTGTGATTATAAAGCAGGTCTAGGTGCTATGAAAATAACGTGAAAGGATCAAAATGCTCAGTCCATGGAGAAATTAATTCAAAATTCATTCAAAGTCTCACTGAAGTAAAATTACACAGGTATTCAAAGCAAAAAGTACTCATAATATTAAAAGTAAAAGTGCTTGTTATGCAGCAGAATGGCCTCTGTAGTGTTATACTTTATAATACTTAAAATAATGACTCAAATTGATGGTGGAGCTTATTTTACTTGGGTAGTTTATTCTTTAACAATGTATTGTATTTTACAAGCAAACTCATTGTGTGTTTTGTATGTAAAATCCTAACCTGCAAAGTAACTAGTAACTACTGCTGTCATAAGATGTAGTGGAGTAAAAGGTACAATATTCAGATGTAGGGGAGTAGAAGTATAAAGTAACATTAAAATGGAAATATTTAAGTAAAGTACAGGTAACTCTAACACTCAAAACTGTGCTTAAGTACAGTATTTTGGTAAATGTACTTTGTACATTGTACAATGTTTCCACCATTGTAGAATTTCCTACAAAGTAAGTAGTGATTAGAATAAGTGAATATTTTCAGTGTAGTGTGAGCACAGAGACAGTGAGATTATCAGACGTATAGAGTTAACAGACAGACATAGAGAGACAAGTTATCAGGAAAAGAATGGGAGAGAGACAGTCAGACAGATGGACAGAGAGTCAGACAGGCAAATAAAGGGTCAGACAGACAGACAGAGTTTGACAGGCCGACATAATTAAAGACAAACATGATGATCATTCAGTCATGTTGCTGTGGATCTTAAGCTGACAGTAAAAAGTGTTTTGTTAAATGATCTTTGTCGACTACAAATCAATGTCTGGCTTTCTCTCTCTGGCTGTGTTTCACCAGTGGTCCTTTACTCAAGTAAAAGTACCAATAAAACAATGTAGAAATACTTTTATAAGTAAAAGGAGTCGAGAAGTAAAAAGTACATTATATTCCTCTGAAGTGTAGTGGAGTAGAAGTATGGAGTAGCATAAAATGCAAATGGTGAAATAAAGTAAAAGTAGCTCAAAAGTGTACTTAAGTCCAGTACTTGAGTAAATGTACGTAGTTAGTTTCCACCACTGCCTCACACACACATACACACACCACAATACTGTATGTCAGCAGGTTCATCAGGGTGATGGAGTAAAATCAGGCCAGTAGTTAATCCTCGAAGCTCTTGTTGGTCAGCTGCTCAGACCTGTACTGTAACACTGTTACAGTAACTATAATCTGTAGACAGGAAGTGTCAAATAAAGTATCCGACTGGTCCCACAGCAGGCTACACTTAATCTCGGCTACTTCAGCAAAGACATTTCCTACTTCATGAAAACCTTGTGGAGTATAATTCAAAGTCACTTACCATGAATTTGGAATGAGTTCATATTTTCCCTGCTGCTACGGGTGATGGTTGGCATGTGATTCAGAGGTGAGTTTCTTGACTTCGAAAAATGCTGCATCTGCCCTTTTTTTAATTCAAGAATGTGCTTTCACATTTGCAGATTCACTGAGACTTTCAGGCTGTCAGGGTGATGAGGTTGAAGCTGACTGAGGCTGATGCAACGTAGAAAAGGAGTTACTGTTTTCCATCATGATAAAACCTGCTTGACATACTGTGTAAATATAATTCTCCGACAGACATGACTTTGGTTTTCATGACCGGCAAATTAGGCTTTTTGTCCCTCACTATGCATATGGGTACATAGCTATGCAGTGAGCTAAACACACTTCCAATAAAGGTTGAAGACAGCGGATTGCCTTCGAAGTCTTTTCTGGAAGCACTTGTGAACTTGAGAAAACAGTATTGGACAACAATTGTAATGAAAACAAATCAAAAAAGGGACACAGCTAGCCTGGCTCTGTCCAAAGGTCTAAAAGCCCACCTACCAGTACCTCTAAGTCTTATACAGTGACTTCCTGGAAGACAAGACCTCAGGGAGTCTGGCCAAGAAATTGTTCCAGCACATAACTTCTAAAATTGTCATTTTTTATGGATTAAACTAACAAGATACAATGTGTTAGCGGTGTAAAATGCACAGGTGCTGATAGGTGGATTTTTTTTTTAATTGTGGACAGAGACAGGGTAATTGTTGTCCTCTGTTTCCAGCCTTTATGCCAAATTAAGCTAATTGCTGCTGGCTCTAGCTTGATGTAATGTGAGGTACTGAGACAACTTAAAACATTAAAGCACTTACAGGATAATATGACAATAAACATTGATACTGACATTAAATATTTCCTCTATACCGTAAGTTAGAATTTGAATACTGACTATATTTAGTATTTGACTCTCAGCCAGAGGTGAGTCACAGCTGTCTCTTCCCTCTAATCAGTCAAGCGATGTCAATCAATCAAAGAGATGTGTTGCCTGTGACAGTTATTAACTTAATTAACTTTATCTGTACATACACTATGGATAATAGTATTGCACCACTCTCTAAGTGAAGTGAAGTGATCCAATGTGTGGTCTCAGAGTCTTATTGTGAAAGGTTCACATATCACATATCAAATTCAGGAATAGCAAATCAACTAATGTTACATAAAATAAGATTTAAGAAGCTTAATCTTTTGTTTATCTCTGTCTGTCTTCAGCTCATCCCCCAGTTCTTCTTCATCTGTTTGGGAATGGGTGGGGCGTCTCTGTATCTGATCCGGTTGGCCAGAGGACCCCATGTCACGTAAGGACCTTCATTTTTCCCCACGACCTATAACATAATATATGTAATGTAAGACAATATGCAACAGAGACAATATGCAATCGGTAAAACAAAAAAACTCACTTTCATAGGCTGTCTTGAGATGTCTACTGACGGGATTCTGCTAATTAGCTTGTTAATAAGTGTGTTTTTTCTGGTTTAGACATCTGTTTAGTTCTGCTTCATATTATTTGGGAACAATTAGACTGCAAAAAAAACCCAGAATCAATGGCTCCCTACAGGATGGTCACAGGATGGAGTACACCACCATAGATGACATTAAGATATGAACAAGGAAATAATGGACTAATTAAATTAGTTAGATTTCTTATAATTTCATCCTGAAATGCAGATTTGTGACATTTTAACAAGACGTGTGGTGGGCAGATGGATATTTCTTTTAAATTGGATATTTCTATTAAACAGAGGGATTTGCTTTACGATTGTTCCTGACAACAGGGATCCCCGCTTGCTTTCCTTTCCCCCCTCGAACTGCCTCTTGCTTGGACTTCCTCTCCTCCTGCTGCTATGCAAACTGTTGATTTACCCTTAATGATACTCCAATGACAGCAGACAGAGCTAACTTCTTTTAACAAGAGCCCACAGGATGCTGCACTGTCTTGTCTCTTTTCAGGTCTTTCATCTGTTCTTTGCAGCCAGGATTGTTTATATGCTCGAAAGAGTGTCCTGGTGGTGGAACAGTGGGCTTAAAGCACGTGCTGTGTGCTGAGTTTGAATCCGACCCTCAACTTTTGGTTGCTTTTGCTTTCATTTGAGTTTTTAGTGCATGTAATCTACCAAAGCAGGGATGAAATAAAACAGATCTCAGGGGTATCAAGTCACTTGAGAAGGAATATTGGCGAGCTAGGTGAGAAATGAGAGCTTTATTCATGTGTATCAGATTCTCAAAGAGCCTATCTTATCCCAATTCTGTCTGGATCTGTTTGTGTGTTTAGCTGGAACAAAACCAATAACCCTGAGCCATGGAATAAACTTGACCCCACATACCAGTACAAGGTAATAAAGCACTACACATACAAGTATTCAATGTTTTGGGATGACAATCGAACTGTAATGTGATTTATACATCATTGTTTGAATGTGAGATTGGCTACGGAAAAGATTTCTTCATGCAACAGCATCAATCTCCTCAGTTTGATCTTCTTCTTCTTCTTCTCCAGTTTGTGGCCATCGGCACAGACTACAAAAACCTGAAGAAGGAGGGACCCGACTTCTGAATCTGACACTGGCCTCCTCTCACAAGCCCAAGAGGAAAAGTAACAGAAAATCCTGATCTAGGGTCAGATTCACCCCCCCTCCCTTTTTTCCTTGATGTCCTCACAGCAGGTGGAAAGCGATCTGTAACCCTTTAGTGTCTCTATGCCTGTGTGATGTTTATAATGCAGCTGGTGATCTGGTAAATATGACCACGATTGTCAGTGAATGGATCCTGAAGGCACATATGAATACTGAAAAAGTAAAATATGTCGTATTTCTACACACTTACACTTATGCAGGAGATATATGACACACATATGCACATGCTCCTCTTAAGCACCAGACCAGTGATATTGCACTTGCTAGCCAATTTAATACAAATAAGGAATATTACATATCATACATACGTGTTTTATCAACCATGCAATCAATTATCAGACTACAAAAACCTGCAGTGGATTATGCAAATACACTTCAGGAGTCTGCTCATTGATTTTTATACTGCACAGAAATAAATGGAGGTGAATAGTTGCGTGGGACAGAGGGAAAAAAACTGTATGACATGCATCCAAAATGGTCAGAATAAATGTAAAATATGCATGATTTGTAGTTAAGGAGCTAAAACCTATCCTTTCCCATACGTTCTGTAAGTGTGAAGCTTTAACTGTTTCCTCTCAACTGGCACATGATTGTAAGTTTAGCAGCCACTAAATTCAGCAATCACTGAGTAACTTATGGTGCAGAAGGCAGAGATGTGTAAACTGGGCTGGAGTCTTTCAATAAATAAACTGTCTGATTCATGGTGGGATAAGAGAGTGTTTGTTGCCAATCTGCTCCGTCATGCACATGCAGACAGACAGGTGACTTTCCTCAAACACCTGCATGGAACTGAGTCAGATGCAGATCTTTTTCCACAGCCAAAATAAAAATACTCAATTAGTAACTCTGGTGGAACAGATCCATCTGTCAGCAGTGCAGCTGTCAGTTTGCAGCCGGATTGGTGCTTCTAAGACCACATTTAGTAGTGTGTGTGTGTGTGTGTGTGTATGTGCACTAGTGTGTGTGACAGCAGCCCTGAGTCTTTGATCAGCTGCAGCAGTGGCAGGATGCTGAGCAGTCCCCCAGCATGGCGTTGATGTATGATAGCAGAGCACAGCGTGTACACGCACACACACACACACACACACCAGTCAAATTCCAGGTACCACTGCCTCTCCATACTGCAGATGCAAGCATATACACTGAGTACATGATGTACAGGATGAAAACAAAACAGACTGATGAGGTGAATCAGGTGTAAAACTCTTTCTCTGATTCTCCTCTAACTTTTAAATCCATTTCTGTCTTTAAAAACAGATACAGAAGGGGAGAGTGGTTGACAGTTTACTTTTTAAGCGTGTAGATTGAAATAACAAACTGTTCATGGATCAAGATTTTAAAGTAACCAAATCTCAGTCACGGACACTGTTTTCTAGGAGGATGTTGGCTTCATAATCGACTCTGCTTCCTCTAGTTTTGCTTCATTCTATTAAAGATGACACTCACTGTAAAGAGAGAAATGTTAGAATAAATATTTACTGGGAACTCTCAGGAGACCACAGGATTTGTCAATCCCTAACTTGTGACTGGATGTCTTATATTGTTCTTCTTTTAAGACTTTACCCCTTTGTCATATGAAATATTGGCGCACGGTGTTTATCACTCCCTTATTTTCCTGTTTATTAACTTCCTCAGTAACATCCTTGATACTTCTGAAGGATAAACTAAAAAGAAACCTGTAAATTCTTACAGGATCTTGGCTTTGTTCAGTGAAGGTGAGACTTTGTGTTTCATCCTCTTACGAAAACCTCAGACCTTCCCTTTCGGCTCTCTGCGCTGTGAGCTCATATTCATCTCATTTCCTCGCCGAATTACAACAAAAAGAGCGAATGAAGAGACAAGAAAGAACAGAACATCAAAAAATCATCCTACTTTTAAACACCACAAGAATTGTTATGGCAATAAGAAGAGGGCTAGAGACCCAGAACGATGGAACATGAGGGATGATGATTTCCCTAACAGATATTTAAAAGCCTTAAAACTCACACACACTCATCAAAGGAGTTGTCAGGTCATGAGAAACAGGGCAAAGAGATGAGTCGTTATTTGTGTTGTGATGCTGCATGTGTGTATTTGTGCGTCCTTGTGTTTGTTTGTGTGTGTTTTCTGACGACAGAGCTGAGAGCTTCCCCTGACCTTTGACCTGTGATTCAGCTGGCCGGTCTCTGTGGAGGGGACACATTCCTCTGGCAGAAGCTGAAGCAATAACCCTCAAACGAAAAATTGGAAGACAGACCGAAAAGCCAAGCAGGACACAAAGATGTCTGACACAAAACAAAAGTCCATTCAATTCTTCAGTGAAATAAATATCAAGCGCTTCAATGGGCAGCAGCAGCAGCAGCAGCAGCAGCGCTTCATGTTGCAAAGCTCTTTTAGTGCTACTTTATACAAGAGGAAACTTTCCTTTTAGAATAAGAAATAAATACATCGAAATAAAATAACAACCAAGTTTATAATTTATAAAAAAAGAGGAGGCCTGCTCTTTTTTTGTCTGTGTGGGAGTATAAAGATCTGACTGCAGCAATTTGAGAAACAGTGGGAGAGGAGTTTCAATAAATAGAAATGAAATTTCTGAAGGTTTTGTGAGGACAGGGAAGGACTCTGGTGTTACATAACGCTCTCATCTTCTCATGTATATAATGAACGGCCTGTGTTTATTAGCATTATGTAATGTGGGGTAACGGTGACATAAAGAGACAGTAGCACAAAAATAAAAATGGTATCAAAGTAAGTTGGAACTTTATAGCGGGTACAGTCTGGTTGTTAGTCTTCATGCAAAATAAGTTTAATTGAAGTCATGAAGCAATCCATTCACATAGAAAACAATACCAGCTGTCCAACTATCTTCCTGTCAGATCTCTGTCACTGTCTAAAGATCAGCTTTTATTTTCTTTTTCTGAGCTGTTCCCTGGAGTTGACAGTGAGAGGAAATGACCAGAGGAAATGCCAGCAGCTTAACACGGATCAATGTTTATAAACTCTGCAGAGTCTCCTCCCGCCTTGTACTGAAAACATAAATCATCTGCCTCTCTAACAAATGCATGTGTATGTGTTACATAACAGCAAGTGACAACAAAGAGCTTATGAAATATTAGAAAATCCAATAAACTTGTAAACACTCAGGATCAGATTTTATTGCACTGAAGGAGATCTACTGTATATACATTGTACATTCTTCACAAATCCTTTACAATACATATGAAAGTGAAGGTATAGAAGGTGACATTAATATGTTTTACAAAAAAATAAGCCTAAAAACATAGTTTGTGCTGTTTATCTGTTTTTGGTTCATGGTTTTGTGGGTGTAAGGTGAGCTGAGCGTGTGTCAGTTCCAAACAAGAGCTGCTTTGAGTTTCCCAGGGTCGGGGACAAAGCCTGCCGTTGATAAGGCCTCTAAAAAGAGCTTAATGACAAAAAGCCAAATACCTAAAAACACTCACGGTCCTTCTTGGCTTCTCGGGCAGCAAAACAATAGTCCTGTCTGAGAAGTGGAAAATGCATTAGAGCAAGTGCAGCAGCTGTTGATGTATTAACTGCAAGATCATAACTTGCCTGCACAAAACAAATAATTTTCCATTTCTAAGTTCAAAAACATTTTGCCAAAGTGGCCTACAAGAATTTTGCACATTACTGTAATAAGTTGTCAAAGTGCAATAAATTGTTCCACTAAATGAGTTTCTAATATAATGAAACCTGCTGATGTGTGGTATCATTTCATAAGGAGCATAAGACATTTAGGCAACACTTAGTCCCCCATATTCAGCATTTATAAGCTTACAACTACATTATAGTGTGTTATAAACCATTTATTAAATGTTTATATACTGCTTTTAAATGCTTAATAGGGGACTTAATGTTAAGTGTTACCGACATGTAATAATAGCAATAATAATGACACAAAAACCTGTAAAAATGACAATGCAGTAAGTTATTACATTATTATTAAGCATTATTATTATTATTGTTACAAAAAAGTACTAAATGTGTCATAGAGGAATTATTTTACAATTATATTGTTTCACTCAACACTGGACTTTTCTCTTTTGATCAAAGTTGAGTGTTGATGTTAAAAATTATCTGGCGATTTGTATTATATGACTTTTTATTATCAGGCATATATTGGCATCACATTACATTTTTCATGTTATTTGACAGATATAATGTCATTTTTTCACATGGAAATGTGATGACCGCTGATGCAGCACACTGACCAAACTGACATGAGCCTGACTGAGAAATGATGCTTGTTTCCATGGCAACATTATCAAAAAATCGAAGACTACTTCATTAGATGAGTTCTAAAGGATATATGTCCATGATGTGGTGGGTAAACTGCCTTTCTTGCGTGTGGTGTCATTAGTGGTCAGTGAATCCGGGCATGGGGAAGGGCCTGGCAAATAGCTCCACCCGCTGGCGGAGCTCTGTGACGCGTGACACTGTCTCTGGGTCCTGCAGCAGGAAGGACTTGAAGCTGGCCAGATTTCCTGTTAGGAGACATGAAAGCAAAAACAACTAGCTTAAGGTTTTAATAATATAAATATGCCTAAAAATATCCTCTAGTGCTGTAAAAAACGTTCATGTTGTCCTTGTACGGACAGATGTTTCTGTTGTTTTGTCCATCCCATTACAATAAAGGAAGGCTAAATAGGTGGAACACCTCTCTTTATAATGCAATACAATTCAACGGCACCACAAAATACTCGAAATGATCATGAAGTTGATTTAACACCTCTTTAAAACAGTTTCAACAAAAACTCATTATAACCTTCATGAAGACTTATTGCAGGACTGTTGAAAAAGACTGCATTCATTTTAGCTAGGTGTACCTAATAAACTGGCAACTGAGTGTGTATGCACATCATCATGTCATTTGTGAAGACATTACCAATGGTTCACCTTAGTCATAAAGCATTAGAGAGCCTTCTCAACAAACAAGTGATGTATCTACCAGTATATAAAACCCCAAATAATACCACTGTCACTGGATGAAAGTCCACTCAAA
Organism: Enoplosus armatus; assembly: GCF_043641665.1. NCBI lineage: Eukaryota > Metazoa > Chordata > Actinopteri > Centrarchiformes > Enoplosidae > Enoplosus > Enoplosus armatus. The sequence goes on from NC_092187.1 coordinate 8,699,805, forward strand.
ATAGAGAAACTTCTTCCTCTCTCACCAGTCTTCTTCTTCACATCCAGTGCAATCTGTATCCCTTCATCAATAAACTCCACAACCTTTTCAAAGTCTGCCTCTTTGAACTGTCGCGAGGTCAGAGCCGGAGCTCCTGTAAGAAAGCAATGACAGATAAAAAAGGTAATGGTACTTTTTTTTAAAAAGATATGACAACATTAGGGCGATCACTGTTGATAAAGTTGATAAAGAGGTCAAGACTGGTGCGGTTGAGAGTCACAAGCTGACAGACTGACTGACAGGCCGCTGGATATCCAGACAAATATACAGACAGATCAAAGCAAACAGAGACACATCACACACAGAGAGAGAAGAAACAGTCCAGTATCATACAGGTAGGAAGACTGACTGGTTGACAGATTCTGCCCAAACAACCTCCACTCCTGCAACTCTTTCACCAAGAGTAATAAATTAACCAACAAATCCTGAACAAGCTTTAAATCTACTCATTTGAGTACCGAGCCTGAGTCCCCCTGGAGTGAGAGCGCTCTTGTCTCCGGGGCAGGTGTTCTTGTTGGCGGTGATGGACACCAGCTCCAGGACCCTTTCAGCTCGAGCCCCGTCCATCCCGCAAGGTCGAAGGTCAACCAACACCAGGTGGTTGTCTGTTCCACCTGAGAGGAGGAGGTAGAGCGATTTAATGTTTTTGTTTGGTTGATGGTAAACTTATATTCAGTTTAGCTCAGGGGAAAATGTGTCTGACAGTGAGATGAATTGTCATTTCCCTTCTCTCTCCACTCTAACCTTCGTAGAGACATGATAACATTTTCATAGTTTTTCTAAAATTCCTCTTAATGTTGGCTTTTTTTCCAATTCAAACTGTCAAGCAAAAGTTAAGATAACTTTTCTTAAGTCACAAAAGCAGAATGCAAACTAGGTTGGAGCAAACACAGAAGCAATCCAAACGCGATTGCATCAGGTACTTTGAGGGGCAGAAATGCAATATTATTTCACTAAACCTAACTCCATAGTCAGTGGGAAAAAAATAAAAACATAAACAATGCAGTGCATCTTATTATAAACAAACACTCTTCTTCTCCCTCAGTACCTGACACCAGGGTGTAGCCTTTCTTCAGCAGGGCGTTAGCCATCGACTTGGCATTCAGCAGCACTTGAGCGATGTACTGTTTGAACATGGGAGTGGAAGCCTGCAGAGACAGAAATGATGCTGTGTAAAGAGAACGACCATATCAGGACACTCCAGATGACAAGCAGGACTTTGCAGAATGTTTTTCTCAAGGATTTTCTCTCTCGTTTGTTGCAGGCTATTGAATATTAATAATTAAAGTTGGACCTGTTTGAGGGCGACGGCCACCCCAGCAATAGCGTGGTTGTGAGGTCCTCCCTGAAGTGATGGGAACACAGCAAAGTTCACCCTGTCCTGGAGGTCGTAGGTCACCTCCCGACCTTTCTTATCCACAGACCGCACACCTTTACGGTAGAAGATGAGACCGGCTCTGAAAGAGCAAGCCAAATGCACTCAACCTGAAAAGTCCCCGTTAAATGTTTCACTTGACAATAAACAGTTTGATCCTGTGTTATTGTGACCAGGACCACCATTAACACTTATTCTGTGACAGATTGAAAAACAATTAACACACATAACATCCAGGCCCTCACCTTGCTCCACGCAGGGATTTATGAGTAGTGGAGGTGACCAGGTCAGCGTGCTGGAAAGGAGAAGGAACAGCTCCTGCTGCCACCAGGCCGCTAATATGAGCCATGTCTGCCAGCAGGTAGGCATTAAGCTCCACACACAGCTGAAACACACAATCACACATATTAAGTGATAACATTTTAAAGCTTTTTTCATTATACATCATTTTTGTACCCTGTTTTCTCTTGTTTGTGTTTCCTGTTTTTATTGCCCTTATATTTAGCTGCTGTTGCTGTTGGAACTTAAGGAATTTCTTTTTGATAGAGTTATAGGCTATTCAAATATTTTATATACCACTACTCTGGAATACAACATAGCAGACATAATTCTTGACCTAAGAGGTACCTTCTTCATGCGAGAGTAGTCCATGAGACGGGCATAGGCGCTGGTTCCTGCTATGATGAGTCTGGGTCTGAAGAGTCTGGCCGTCTTCTCCAGCTCGTCATAATCTATCAGACCTGTTTTGGGCTGAGGTGATACGGGAGGACAGGGATGATGGAAGAGTCACACACACTAGTAAAAAGTGAACACCTTGTAATCTTGTTTTTACAGCTAGAGCAACTGTCTTCTTTGGTTCGAAACTTTATTTCTATTTTAAAAAAGTCAACCAAACTACTCACATCCAGCTTGTAAGGCATCGATTCAAAGTAGATGGAGGTGGCAGAGATTCTCTTGGTGTCTGTCATGTAGCCGTGGGTAAGGCTGATATGAGGTGGAATAAAAAAACATTTAGAAATTAACTTTTAGTAGAGAGTGAATCCCAGAAGTTCAGCAAGTGAGGAGTTATGCGAGTTCCTCTGCAACGTGGTGAACTTATTCTGACCTCTACAGATCCTTATTTTTTTCCCCATATAACCAGTATATTTATGTAATTAAATATGGTATAGAATAATTTCTGTGAAACTGAAAAACCTTCTTCACCATGCCTCTTTCCTCTGATCTACAGATCCTCTTTAGTTACTGTAGCTTGTAGATGAATACAAAGACTAGATCTATTACATTGTTATATTGTTGATTTTTTTAAAGAAAAATGCGAGAAGTTTCATGTTACTACATTGTGCCACTGGGTGTAAAAACTGCGTATGCATTTATATAAAAATCCAATCCTTCTCTTCTTACTGTAAACCTACCAATTCCCAGCCAGCCATCATACAAGTTTTATATAGTGTCTGACTGGCATATAATAGTTGCAGATCTGCATTCAACTTAAAGCTAACTATCACCTGCAGCAGTAACATGGCTAAGAGGTGCGTATTTGGGCATCAGTTTGGAAAAATTATTGTTTACATTTCCCACAGTTCTGTGGTTGTAGTTCAAATAAAATTACATTCATTTCAAAGAGGGTGGTATAATGTGACAACTCCAGACTGCATGACTAACATTTTGTCATTTACATTAATTCCTCTTGACGTTAAGTCCCATAACAACATCCAGTTTCATGCAGGAAAATGTAAAAACCACACAGGCAAAATCTCAAAACATTTCGTGGCACATTTAACAAAACTGGAGCAACTAATGACATAATGGTCAGATAATGTACTAACATGTCTATCTAAATGCATTGAATAAGATTATCTAATAATTAATTGTTAGGAATTCCCAGTGATGGCACAACATCACATTGTTGCTCTATACCCAGTAATTATTAAAAGTCATAAGAATGTTATCACCATTGTCATTTGGCAGTGTTATCATTATGTTTGGTAAAATTTGATTGTTAACTCTAGAAAAAACCTATCCAATTAAAACTAAACTGAATTGTCACTTTTGTAGAAACCAGCAGAATCAAGTATGGAAGTAGAAGGTATAACTAGATTTACTCTAAATGTATGTGTTCCTTCTTCTCCTGGCATGTATTTTTTGGGGGGTAACTTAATACATTATTTGATTTTGGTTTAATTTAGAGTGTTGTTTCTATCACATTTTGACAAGCAGTTGTTACACTGTCACTTGCTATACATATAAACAAAATAAAGGACCCAGGACCCTCTATATTTGTGTATCTCTGGCTTGAACATGTTCACTCACTGTCCTCCGTCAGGCAGATCCAAGCCCATGATGCGGTCATGAGGCTGCAGTACAGATGTGTAGGCTGCAAAGTTAGCGGGGGATCCGGAGTACGGCTGGACGTTGACGCCCCACAGATTTGGGTCCAGACTGAAGGTGGTGAGCGCTCGCTTCTGACATAGCAGCTCAATCCGGTCTATGATCTCCGCACCTCCATAGTACCTGGGAAAGGCCAAAGAGACTGATTGCATCATAATTTATCATATTGTATCGCATTTTATCACATCGTTTCGTACTGTATCATACCGTATTGTATTGCATCATTTTGTATCCTATCATATTGTATTGTATTGTTTTGTAATGTTTTGTATCGTTTTGTGTTGCACCGTATCATATTGTTTAAAATAGTATCATACTGTATCAAATTGTTTTGTATAATATCACATCGTATTGTATCATATCATGTTGTCATATTGTATTGTATTGCATTGTGTTGTTTTGTATTGTATCATATATAATTCTGTATCATATTGTTTTTTTATCATTTTGTATCATATCATATTGTATTGTTTTGTATTGTATTGTATCATATAATTCTGTATCATATTGTTTTGTATCATTTTGTGTTGTATCATATCGTAGCATTTTGTATCACATCTTATGTATCATTTTGTATCACATCTATCTTATCATATTGTATTGTAAATACAAGGCCTGAGAAATACAATACAATCGTACAATCGTAGTTACCTTTGTCCTGGGTAACCCTCAGAGTATTTGTTGTTCAGACAGGACCCCTGGGCCTCAAGCGCTGCACGGCTGCAGAAGTTCTGACAGGACAAACAAGCACAGTGTCAAGATCCAGAGCCACACACTGTACTTTCTTTATCATGCTTCTACATTCAGAACATTGTCACCATCCAAACATAACCTTTATTTACCTGGAGAAGGGTGACTGAACACCCCTGCCCAGCGACACAGTGCACAGTCTAAACTTGAGTTATCCAGTATCCGATTTAATTAAACTATAAGCATTTCTCTTGCAAATACAAATTATAAAAACAATAAGACACGTTTCCAATTCAGAGAAGGATAATCAAGGCTATCTAAATCTGTTACATTTCTTGCATAAATAGACTTTTCTGGAAGCTGCAAAAATGAATTAAATTATCTTATCTTAAAATATTAAAGTATTAGAGGTGCTATAGTCAAATTAAAGGATGAATATAGAGGAATCTAACTAATACTGAATCCCTGGGGGGTTCAGCACAGTGTCAAATCTCCCAAAGACGCTTGAGAGTCAGAGGAGAGATGGAGATACAAAAAAGGAAATTAATGTAAATTAAATTTTCACCCTGTCTCAGTCTCTTTTTTTTCTCCCACTCTCACTTCTGCTCGTCTTCTTTCTCTCTCTGTCTCACTCTCTCTGTCCTCCTCAGCCGCCCCCTCTGCCTTGTTATTATACTAAACCTGTCACTGTTCAGGGATCCCTCAATCATTCCAGTGGGATTTAAAACCAGTCCCCCATGTGACATAAATCTCTCTCTATGACATTTCAAAACACTATCTCAACACACACACACAAACACACACACATAAATGGTCACCTCTCCTCCTCTGTCTCAACAGCACTTGGAGATCAATGGCAAAAATCAGTGAGGGAACCTAATGGGATCATTTGACTGTGTTCCTGAAGAAAAAAAACGGGGGCTCTCCATTGGGAGTCAGCCTGCAGCGGCAACTGACAGCACATGCACAAGAGTATGAAAATCTTTCAGTTGTCATTGTGGCTGATAGTGCTGTGGATTCATAATTGCTGGAGAATAAAAGAATGAAAGCTCCCGTCTTTTCCCACAGCTTCCACTTTGATGAAATCAGTGAAAAATGAGAAGGAAATCTCAGCAAACTCTCTGAAGAAAACAGTGAAATTCTAGAAACTACAACTCTGGTGACTTGCGGTTACACTGCTAAAGGAGGCTCCTCTGCAGTGTAAGTTGTCCTTGGGCCATTACTGTGTGTGTACTGTATTCAGGGCTGTGTAGGAAACTTATACAGTATACAGTTATTTCTTCATACTTTTATTTAAGCAAAATAATCCCAGGGATCACCCCTATTCTCCACTGTTGGATCATTACTTACAATTGCTCTCCACCCTTCTTTCAATTTTCAGTTTGAATAAGCTTAATTCGCAAGACCAATGATTTGTTTAACTAAGCTTACTGTGGAACCTCGTCATTACATGTAAGACGCATTATTGGAGGAAAGTTATGAGTGAATGTCAGTCGAACAGATCATGAAACACAAACCATCTCCACTCTGCTGCTTCTGTCTCTCTCCTCTTACTGTAATACGAGGGCCTCACCTCTGATGCGATTAGCTCCAGTCCCCGACACTGCCTGTCCTTCTCCTGCTGCAGGAGGCTCCACATCTCTGGGTCGTCCTGAGCCAGGCTGTCCTGTCCCGTCCACCCACCAGCGCTGCTGAGGCTTCGCCTGCTCGAATCCGCTGCGACCTGCCCCTCTCGGCCCATACATCCTGAAACCCTGAGGAAGATGGGCTGCATGGCGTGGTGGACATACAAATCAGTCAACAACTAAACGTCCACTTCCTCAACAACGGCTGTATAACTGTCCTCTGTCACTGTAAATAATATGTCAGTCCTATTTGGGAACACCCGGGAGAGATGGTGCTGTATTTCTTACAGCTTACTGTTCTATTTAACAGCTCAGTGTAGTTAATAAAACATTAAATAGGAGACAAAAGAGCCACAGGATTTGATGCAACTCTTCATTGTGCTGTAAACTGTCTGTGCAGAGTCAAAAAGTTTCTGAGGGGTTCTTTTTTTGTTGTTGTTATTGTCCAAGATTGCTCCTTTGGTGTCTTTTGAAAAGCTCAGGAAGAGTGAGCCTGCGCAAAAACACTTTCATCACTCAAAATTATAATACTTTGCACCGGGGGCTTGGAAACAAGGGAGTTAGAATAATGTGTCTTTTGATGTTCTAAACAATCCATTAAATGAAAGGCAGTGAAAAAAGCAAACATTCAGTGGAGCGGTTAAAACCTTGGACATGAAAAGTGTAATGTGGGCTGGCCACACACGCAGTGACTTATTTATCAGGGTCTTGTTTGTTGAAGGCAGCTTGTAGCTGCATGATAGTTATGTAACAAAGTGTTACTTTGGGCTAACAGACAGATTACTGTTCAAGCATGAATATATGTTGAAACAAGTCTCCTTTCATCTTTTGTGTTCATTATGTTTTCAAAGCCTTGAGTATATTAAGTCTTACATAAAGGGCAAGAGTGTACAGTAAACTCTCCTTCAACAACAAAAACCATTCTGGGACAAACAGTAGCACTCTTTTCTCTTTTGACGACCTGAGATAATCACAGTTATCAGATAGTTATGCAACTGGACTGACAAATTGAAAATACAACACAAAGTCATACACAACATGCATCTTCAAAACCAGACATTTCTATCATGGTTCAGGTGACCTGGGGTGACAAGCTGACCTAGTTTGCAGTAAAAAGTGATTTAGTTACAACTGCTCTTCGGAGCAGGGGGAGAGATCTTCTAGTGCAGATACATGTGGATCTGTACGAACATTTTAAAAAGCTCTGAGATAAATACATCAAAAAACAAATGTACTCACCTGTAATTTTTGCCGTAAAGACAGAGAGAGCATGTCTGTGACAGCTGGGAAAACAGAAAACTTTCAAAGGTGCAAAGGGTGAAAGCAAAATCTGTACTGGATGAACGCCAAGGACATGTGAACTTTGTGTCACTGATAGAAGTGACTACAGCAGTAAATCATCTGTTTCATTTCACTCTCTATCAGTTCTTTGAAGAAGACATATCTAATCAATCATAGTCACTGTACAATGAACAGGCAAGGAATTAATTTCATAGTAAAAAAGCACTGGAAGTCAGTCCATGTTATAAAAGATGATTCTGTCCCTCAAGATGTATCTATTTTATATTATTAATGAGCCAAGAAATCACATTTTTCAATATCAAATTTTGGATTTAAAGTCTTCACTTCTATTAATGCATATTCAGAAAACTGAATTCATAAAACAATACACACAAAGTTATATCATGGATCAAGTCACTGCTTTTTTAAAGACAAAGTGGAGCAGATGAGTGTAGTTTCAGACAACACAAGCTCGCATAATACATCTCATCATTAACAAGCGCTTAAATCATCACATTAATACACGTTTTGGCTCAAACTAGACTGCTGAAAATGTGTTTTTAACAGCGTATAAAAACAGTCAATCTCAAACCTATATTGAATACTGAACACGTGATTTTGAAGGATGTATGAAAAGTCAGAGTTTGATATCTCAGTTTCTGCATCTCAGAATCCGAGTCATCCGAAATGCTGCTGGTTCTGCTCCGTCTGAAAGTTGTGGTCCGGACAGACTTTCTGCACCAGCCTGTAATCGGTGCCGGTGAAGGCGATGAAGATGCATATAACCTTAAAGGGTTTGGCACAGATCCAGGCTGCCTGGGACTGGGTGTTTTCTGAGTAGCAGGTCTGCCCTGGGTCGTACATGCAGGGCTTGGTCTTCTTGGACCGGTTCGTTCTCTGGTATTCGACCCGGCAGTTGAGTTCGGTCACCATCATGTCCTGCTGCTGCTTCTGCTGGTCTGGAGGAGTTGAGCTGGTGGACTGAGGCGGGCTCTGGAACTGGGGTGTCAGATCCGGAACCAGGACTGAGTTTCTGGTGTGAACGCCCTGATCAAAAACCTCCCATCCTACAGCTTTGGAGGGTGGGACGATGCTGACGGATATGTTCCCCAGACGGGATGAGTTGTGGCGGAAGTAGACGCTGAACGTGCCGTTGATATGGTCCACTATTTTCCCCGTCACTAGGAGGCTGAACTTCACTGTTTTCACATTGAAGTAAAAATCGCCCCAGCCCAGGATCTTCTTGGCCTTGGAGGATGTTTTTGCGGGAGGTTTGGATTTAGGAGGAGGGCGGTACAGATACTGATCCAGGGCTTGGGAGACGTTCTGAGGCCAACCATACGGGCCGAGAGAGCCGTAAGCAGGTGTTTTGTGTTTGGTGGAGATGATCTGTAAGTCTTTGGAGATGTGTTTAACCTTCAAAGCAGCGCCCACTGCTTCTCCTCTTCCTCCTTCCTCCTCTCTCAATTGTTGGCTCTGGAAGTCCAAGGGCTTGGTGGTTTCTTGGACCTGTGGAGAACAAACCATAAATCTGCTTAAAATTCAAAGTGCTGTTTTTTCTAATCTAAAAGGTAAATTCACCCAAATCACTAAAAAGCGTTTCTATTTTCTCACTTACCTGTATCCCTAGCGATAGCCTAGCATGCAGGTAAATTTATCTGTCTCTGAGATTTCCTACCTAAACACAATGGAGGTGAATGGATTTTTGTTTGTGGTGTTAACAGTATTTAAAAATGAACATTAAAAGAAATTCTACATCAAATTTTATTTCCAGAAACAGTATCCCTGTTACTCTGGATAACTGAGCTGTTAGGTTTTCTTCTACCAAAGAAATAGTCCCTATTAAAAGAAACCCTGACAGTATGTTCTGCGCATTATCCAGAGGAACAGGGACACTGTTTCTGGAGAGACGTGCTGCTGTTGATTTTCTATGCTGTCAACACCACTAACAAAATTCCATTCACCTCTATTTTGGGATGGAAGCTGATATCTCAGAGACAGATATCTCAAAACTTGGGCAAATAAAACCCAACCTCTTTGACACCACCAGAGGTAAGTGTTGTTATTTGGGTGAACCAACACTTAAATAAAACATAAAAGGAAAAGCGTTTTGGTAAAAAGTGAAATCTGAGTTTTTTTTGGATGTCCATCTACATCTGTATCTGTACAACTTATCCTTTATGATCTTGTCTTTTTGTGATACAATATTTTCTTGTTCCATTTCTTTTCAACATGGTTATCGTCAGCATAAAATGAACGGATCTACAGCTGTAAATGTTTTCCAGGGATTTTTGATGGACCACATTTAAAACATTCATTCATTCGTATCATTAATTTTAAACAGAGTACAAGGTTTGTGACTCTTTACAACACACAGATAGCTCAAAGAGGGCCCGCCACAGCTTCAGTGGTAGTGGGTAATGTCCTGTAGGGTAAACGGTCCACAGCAAATTTGTAACTCTGAGAGCAACGGGGGTGTTTTACTACGTGTAGATAGTTTTGAAGAGCTCATTCATGTCAATATTAGCGATGTGAGAGAACAAACAATTCTTCAGTCAACAACTGTCAACTCTAAGTAATACAGTCCGTACAGTATTGTAGGATTTGTTTTGTGTGAGATGCACTGTAGAAGGTGACGAGAAAGACAAAAGAGAGGAAAAGCCTCTGGACCACCAGGACGACCGCAAATGAAGGACAGTTTTGCTGTAGCTACATTACAAGGTAGCAGATAATCGATTACAATAATTATGCTTTGAGGTGCTGGGCCCTCTGAATGAGAATGACTTGAAACTGTGATCAATAGGTCAGCTCCTTCAGGCAAGGACTAACAAGGAGCATGCACACACACAGTCACATTCATATTGCCATTAACACATTTTAATTTGGCTGTCCTCCCTGACGCTCTCTCTCTCGTTCCCCTGTTAAAACTCTCGATTCTCTTTTCCAACGACCTTGATAATGGACTGAACCTGTGGGCTTATCAATCATTATGCTTGCAAGAGAGAGGATCACGGTCAACTCACAGGTCACTGTTGAAGATACTGCAGAGAATTAAAAAAAATAACATGCATTTTACAGTAAATCATTTACAAAAGTGTTAGCAGCATCTTTTTCATACTGAGGTCCCTCCAAGCCGAACATGTCTCAGCTGTCTCAAAAAGACTAAAAATCCCTTTTTCTCATTTTCACCTTTCTCTTCTGCGTCATTGGTTTGGATTACTTTCTTGAAATTAATATGGGATTAAGCTTTCATCTGGATTCACCTTGTCATGTTATTATTTCATACGAAGAGCAGTTCGTGTTTCATTCACTTACTGTATTGTCATTGCATTTCTCTATCTCCATACACATCCTCCTCCTTCCCAAGATAAGACAGTATGGGTGAGCAGTTTGCAGATTACTTGCAAATCAACATGCTGATCTGCCTTCTTACAATGTTAAACTCAAAACAAATGACCTACTAAATGCAACAATGCCATTTATTCCTCCAAGAAGTAACATGTGGAGAAACAAACTCCTAAATATGTTTCCAGAAAGTACAGCATGTATTGCTCAAAGTGTTTAAATATTTTGATAAGTAGCAGTAGTTGTTTTTGTCATAGCGGTGTCAGTAACAGTTTTGTTTTCATATCTCACACAGAGCAGAATACATCAGTAACATACAGAAATATAGTTCATTAATTCAACCTGACTGTCCCTCTCAGTTAAAAAACTGCACCGCATAAAAAATATAAAAGAAGTGTGAAAAATTAAGTGCATGTTAAGATTAGTGAAGCAGCTTATTATAAGCCTGGCAGCCACCTGCTGTTGTGTCTATTAAAATTCTCAAATCCAAATAAATCCAGTCATTAGTGAGGCTGTTTCATGTGATATTTCTGAGATGCACTGCACCGTTGACATGCACGGCTGTGATATGTTTCAATATGCACAATGTACATGCATCATCATAAAAGGTAAGTGTAAAAACTAATGGGACCACCTTCCTGGTTAGGTGACTTCAGGAGTCAAGACTTTATTTTCTCTCATTAAAAAAAACACTTCCATTTTTAAGTGTCAATGCAGTGTGGGAGACAGGTCAATGTTTTTTATGCCTCCAGAGAATTGAGACATGAGCTGGGCAAAAAGTTCTGCGCACTCATTGTTTAGGACTTGATTTCTATTTTTATCATAATGTGTCAAAGGCAGATGGAGGTTTAAGGTTATTCACCCCCAGACTTCTGAATAAACAGCTCACCGGATATCATTATTTCTCACCAACAAGTGGGATTCACATCACCCCTTACCACCCCAGCCCTGTGTGCCAATCTCTGCCTTCTCCTGTAAGCAAGTGAGCTCCAGCTGTGCCTATTGTAAATCTCCAGCTATGTGCTGTTCTTACCTACCCTAATTGGAGCCCACTGTGTGACAGCCATGTCATTGGCTCTGTGTCAAGATGCCAGCACAGAAACTGCAACTGAGCAACAGTGGTGGAGTGGATGCAAGCACAACACCTGTGCAAAAGCATCTGCAGAGGCAAAAAAAAGACCTGAGAGCAGTAATTGCATTTTAAGGACAGACAGAACAGTCTTGCCATTGGCTAAAAAGATCCTTAATGTGTCAGTTTTCACGACTTAACAAAAAAACGAAGCGACAATGTTTCTTAAGCCCCCGGGTGACAAAACTTTATCAAACTGACAAAGACTGTGCAATCATTTAGTTCAAGTAGTAAAGCACAAAATTAGATTGCTTTGAGGTTTTCACCTGACAACTTCAGTGTTAAAGTTACAGATACTGCAGTCAGCTGCTCATGCAGCAAAGTTAAGAAAGTTAAATTAAAGACAGGTGAGCAGATTGAATTACAATTATGCCTGAAAGAGAATTACAAACCACAAGACAGGAACAAATTAAAAATGTTGAGGATGGTATATGCCCATTGGTTGGCTGAACTTCACTATGTAACAGAAGAGTCAACTTTGTTCAAATCCCAAGACATCAGGACATACAAGTTTTCCATTCTGAGTCTGGATGTAGAAAACCAAGTCAGAACAGAACAAAAGACCAGTGCAAATTCAATTCCTTGAATAAAACAGCATGTCTCAGACTTTTCAGTGAAACATTTTCAAGACGTGAAAGTCCAAGTTGAATCTCAAACCAGCAAGTCAAGTCTCAAGCAAGGGTCAATTAAATTGTAGTCACATGAGCACAAGTCAGTTCTCAACTCTGTCAACTTCTTAAAATTATTAGGAGTATTTGCTCTGAAACCAATGTAACCATGTCAACTTTTTTCAACCTATTATCCTCTAAAAAAAACTACAATAAAACTGATTTTTATTTTGAGCAATGAATAATTTCTAAGAGCATATTTGTTCAGCTGGTAGATAGGCTATCTCCTATTCCCTTTCATATACACAGAACCAACACATCCTTCCATCAAGAAAAAAAAACAGTTGAAACAAAAAAAAGACCACTGCTTGATTGTGAAACAATGCTGCAATATGATGAACAGTGGCAGAAGCAAAGCATGAGGGAATTAGAGACTAATTCCTTGACAAGAATTTAATGATGACCTATTTGTTTCACTAATTAGCAGCACATAGGCTTCAAGTAAATCTGCAGTAAAAACAACACTTCTCAGCGCCACTTCAACAACACCTTGCGTTAATAATGAGCCACACAACCTCAGGAGCAGAGCCCAGAGCGGCCGCTGGCTGATCTTTACTCACCGCTGAAGGAAGAAGCCACAGACAGGTGATGGCAAAGTTCAAACACAGCGCCCTCATTTTGCGGCAACGGTAGCAACGTGTCGCCATCCAGAGAGCCGAGTTGTCTTAGAGACAATCTGCCCGACTGAATAAGTGGTGATTTACTGAGTCAAAGCTTACACTCACTTCAAAAGTAGAGAAGACATTCCGCAGCGAGAGACTCAGAAATCCCCAAGATCTGGAGTGAATACTCGGCTTAGTGAGCCCCCCCACCACCACCACCACCATCTCCATCTCGCTCTTATTCTCTCTCTCTCTCTCTCTCTGCATCTTTTCTTCCCCTCTCTACCTCAAGCGCGCGCGCGCACACACACACACACACACACACACACACACACACACAGTCCTCACTTGCCTCCCTGATCATTTTCACCACCTGGCCGGCCCTTATTATGACTAATCAACCCGGGGAAAGGCGCTCTCAGGCGGGCACGGTTTGACAGCCCTCCCCGCCGTCTTCGCATACTTTAGCCACGGGGAAGCTGACAAAATGACAAGGGCTCTCTCTGGGAAATGTAAAAATCACTGACAAGTCTGGTGAGATGCTGCCACTGCCTCAGCCTATCAGTGGGATTTCAAGCCAACAACACATTGCAATTACTAACCAACCAGACAAGTTGTCTTTAATAAAGAATGAGAGTCTGTGTGAATACAGAAACCCATGCTTACTCATGTTCAAGTAGCCTACCTCTTAGCATGCTTATGTAATCGTTGATGATCGGGGAAACCAAGTTGTCCCATTGTTTAAAAGACATTTCTTTGGTCATATATCCGGTCCACAAGAAAATAACTCAAATGTATTGTCAAAGTGATTTTTAACTGGCCTTACAATCATAGCCGGAAATGATGGGTGTGGCTACGGCAGCCATCTTTGATTGAGTTAATAGAGTTGAGGGACTGGTCATGGACCTCGTAAAACAGGCTGAAACTCAAACTTTGTTGTACAACTTAACCAATATTTTTGAGCCAGCAGCAGAGAGGAGTCTGTGGGATTGTGGACAGCTCTTCAACTCGCGGTAATGTCACAGCATTTTTCATGACGGCAGGCAATCTTCTGTCAGTTTGTGTTTTCAAAGTTTGTCAATCTAATGCTATTAATTTGTGATTTGTCAATCGTATAAAATCGATGTCAGGTATGGCCTGTGGCTGTACCTGTAAAGGGATCAAAGGCATTTGAGGCAAGCGGGCAGATTCGGGTGTCCCAACGGGAGTGCAGCGCCATCTATTGGAAGATGTCAGGATTTATACTACGCAGGAAATACTTCATCTATTACATCACTAAATGTTGTGTTAATAGTCTCAGACTGTGGACGACTGCTCTTCGGTTATGTGTAGGCTATAGGCGAAGGTAAGGGTAGAGGAAGGCCCTAAATAACTGCAGTATCTGTAGGCCTTAAGTGAGAAAGATTTCAGTTCATTGGAAAGATGAGTGTGTAGGCCAGGTTTTGGTTGGTTTTTAATGGACACAGGTCTACAGTATTGTTTTTGCATTTTTTGCCATTGGCTATGTTTATGTGTGTCGGCTTCACATGTCAAACCCAGCCATATCACAAGTTATGAATCTCTCTACCATATCACATTAGTAAACATGATGGTGGAGGCTGTATCTAGATGGTAACCCTAACCCTTTGTCAAAGCCCAAAAAGGAATATAAACTAAGTAAAATGTTCATCTATTAAAACATGTTGTCATAAAGTTTGCGCCCGCCTAGAAATAGTTTCTCACAGTATGGATGTCCTGAAACCGCTGGAGCTGCATGAGCGGAGGACCCCTGGCAGAAATAGCTCTTACGTTAGCGCATGCGCACGATTAAATGCTTGTAAGCGAGAGAGCAGTGACACTATTCCAATTTATCGTAAACTTTTCACATCCTCGCTTTATTGAAGAGTCACATATTTTCTCTGGAGAAAGGAAAAAGAAGGGTTATGTTTTTTCTAGAAGCTATTTTTAAAAGAAACAGAGGCGTGGCCAAGATCGCCATATTCCCACAATGCATAGCGCACGTGTTGGCAGTTACAGGCTAAACTTTTTACATTTATCTCGCACCCACAGCGTTTTTGGTGCTATTATCGCAGGTATTCAGTGTAAACACGTTATATGTCTGAATTCAAAATATTTTCAAAACTGGTACGTTTGTACAGCGAAACGTAAGTGAGGATCATAAGGCGGAGAGTTAAGATGGCCACGAAAATCTTTCAAAGGCAGTACACTCTTGTTTCTCTTCAGATCGTATAAATCTTTCGCCTTTTACTAAAGATTTCCGTGGAGAGGAACAATAAGAGTTTCACCCAATTTTTTGATGCTCTGCGTAATGCGGAGCTTCCTAACTATGTGAAAATAAAATCGAAAAATCATAGGAATGATATTGCGTTATTATCTCTTTCAGATTGATATAAACATTAATGCGGTTGCAGATGTACCTCAGTTAACACAATCCTGAAATATTTTTATGTATGTTTATGTATAATTTGTTAGTATTGTCGCTATTCTTAGATTGATATTAACGGTAATACGACAGATGTATCTCAGGAAAGACCATCCTGAAATGTTTCTATGTGTATTTATTTGTTATTTGTAAGTATATAGATGTCATACTCGACTTCACCGTTTAACTTATCTTAGAGACGATTGAAATTGGTTTATCTTGTCTTTGTCTTTAAGACAAAACTTCTTCGTCTGAATTGATCACCAAATAAAACAAGAGAGCTCCGTCTCATTTACAAGTTCTCCACAGTGAACAGTCTTTGCACTGAGTCAGTTGATTTACGCGCCCATGACCACCAGAGGGCGCACACTTCAAAATAAACCCACACTATAATTGATCACTGTGTGCCCCATATCAGTTTATCGAAAAACATTTGTTTTGACGCTTTAGTTATGAATTCTTGACAGATTTATGTAAAGATGATGGCTTGCAGACTTCCCCCTCGGATTTGAATATTGGATTTCACTTTCAGTGACACAAATACAGATTCCTCTTTTTTAATAATCCAGAAATATCCTGCAAGCAGTGAGTGACATTTTCTACAACAAACAAATCAAGTTTTGTATCATATGAATTGTCACATCACAATACCGTCATAATAAACCCACCACTATATCAACGTTTTTTTGTTGAAAGTCAACATCAAAACGTGTTGCTTTAAAGAAATTCAACAAACAGCGATTTCAAAATGTGAAATATTACGCCGCTACATGACTGAGTAGCTGCATTTCGACAAGTGGCCTATAGGGGGCAGCAGTACACCAGCGGCGCTAAATCTGCAAGAAAGTGCAAGAAGAAGAAGAAGAATTTTGGCAAAAGAAGAAGAGGCGAAATAATAGAAAGAAAAACAAAATGTCGAACCCCACTAAAACTGCCCAGTCAGTGGCACAATCAGGCTGCAGGAGAGTTTATTTTTTCCTTCACAGATTTATTGTGTACATCGCTGATATTCACAGTCGCATCGCAGCCGTTCGTCCGGTGCACTAGCCGGTGAAAGAGGGGGGACGCTTAAACGCCGAAGAGCAAAGAGATTGTAAAGATTGAAGACTGCGACAATGCTGCTGCTAGTGATCAACAGCAAGACGTGGGAGATACACCACCAACTAAAAAGCAAAGGAGGAATAAGAGTGCGATCTGGAATAATTTTACCACTTGTGATGATGATGTGACCGAGGTGGTGTGCAACATATGCACAAGAGTTGTGAGCAGAGGCAAGGATTTAAGACATCTAACCACCAGTACTATGCACAACCACATGCATTACAAACATCACAATGTGGCAGGAGATCACAGACAACCCCCACCCCTCCTGCCTCACTGCCCTTTGCACCACTTGTTCCCCCGAATTTCCAATCTGAAGCCCTTGATGAAGCAAATCACCCAATGGCCCTGACAATCACTGAAAGTGTGGGTGAAATGATTTGCATAGATATTCATAGTATTTGTTTGTGGAAAGGTTTCTATAAACTTATGAATTTGGTGGCACCTCAAACACTTCCTGCGGGCACTCACCTCAGTACTAAAGTTCATCACAAACACAGCTTCATCAAAGAGTAAAAGCTAAAGTGAAAGAGAGCCTTGAGAACATTGAGGGCAATGTTGAGCTGATATTTGGACCAGAAAGTTCTCCACCAGCTCCTACCTGTCTCTTACAGGACATTGGTTTATACAGAATATATCAGGGGGTGGGGCTGTGACACATAAACGTGTCAATATGTTGCTCAATATGAAGGTCATCGATACAGAATACACTCCAGCAGAAATGCTTGCAACACCTCCAGGACCTTGTTGAAGGGTGGCAAACTTATATTTCCAAACAGATTTACTGTTGTGTCCTTTGTCATTAACAACACATGTAATATGGTGAAAGCCATGTCAGACAGTGGCATTACATTTACATTAAATGCATGGCTCACTCCCTACACTTGATTGTAGCAGGTTCTGTTGAAGAGTGCCACAGTGTGGTGAGTGTTATCAACACTGCAAAACAAATTACAAACAGTACATAGCGCATATGTCAAATAAAGCCATAGCTAAGCCTCACCGCGGCTGCTTTAATCCATGATGTACCGGCCAGGTGGGACACAGTGTTGTTCATGCTGCAGCCATGTCCACAGAGGTGGACCTTGGTGGGTCTGTCTCTCATCTCAGAGCATCAGTGGACTTTGATGGAGGCCATAGGCAAAGTGCTGGAGCCATTTGAGGAAGCAACATGCACAACGTGCTAAGATGATACATCTATTTCCTCTGTGATTCCATGCATCCAGGCCATCAGAGCTGCACTGAACAAACTTCTAGCAAATAAGCATTTGAGTGATCTGTTAGAGGCTCGCAAGCTAGTTGGTTTACTGCAGAGCCACACTTTCAATGTGTCTTTAAAATCTGGATCCCAGATTTATTTATTTTATTTATCATGCCCATGGCACTGCTCAGCAAACTGGATTTTGAAAGCTGCTGTGGCAGTGGAGGTTGAGGAGTTGTTGGACCAGGACAGCATGCCTTCAGCAGGTGAAGCTGGCTCTTCATCAGGTGTGGTGCTAGATTCAGAGGCAACCAGCAACAAGCCAGCAAGCCTTTCCTGGGGTGCAATGCAGAGTCTTACAGCAAATAATCCCACATCTTTGTCAAAGACAGTGACATTGTCAGGTTTAGTGGAGACCTACCTAGCAGAGAGCAGCACACTGTCACTGACCTCTGACCCCGTGGTTTCATTGTGGTCAGCAAAAATGGCACAATGTCCTGCGCTAGCTCGAGTGGCAATCAAATATTTGGCGTGCCCACCGACAAGTGTCTCCTCTGAGAGGCTGTTGAGCACAGGAGAAGATGCTGTTGCCCCAGATTACAGACTCCTCCCATGTGCTGCAGCTGGTTTTCACCAAGTACAAATTTGGTGACATTAAATAACTGTCTTTTGTTGCATGCTCTCTTGTCTTAATGGTGCTGTACTCTTTGTCTTATAGATGCTACTCTGTTTGACATGTCATTGTTCAGACCTTAAATTAAGGATGCAAAAAAACAACAACATGGACATTGACACGAGTGGGGCAAAAAAGAAATGAAAAGCTGGATTCATAGTCTTTAGTATATGGCTGTGTGAAAATATGTGAAAGTTCTGATGCTGTTAATTGAAGAAGCCGTTGTAAATGCTGTAGAGATGTAAGCAAAATTTGTGCCATGTTCAGTTTGAAGAAAAAAGTATCTTCTACATGTTCCCCAAAAACTTTTAATCTTCACTGGTCACACATCATTCTTAATGCTTTTCACAGTCATAAATAAGGTAGATTGTGTCTGCACAGAGGCCAAGTATTATTTTGTATCTGCAACTCATTGCACAGTAAAGTTGTCAAAGCAGTTTTTTCTTTAAAATGTTTTTTTGTATTTTTGATAATTTCATCTTGGGTGTATTTTATTCACTTAATATTTCATACTCATCACTCTATGTAGCAACTTACATTTTGATTTGTATATTTTAACATCATAAAATATTGTATTGATCTCTCTATTTCCTTTAAATCCTTGGCCTTCATGAGTGATGCAAATTGTGCTTTATATGTAAAGATCAGGAAAATCAGGATTTTTTTTCTATTGAGAGTTGATAACAGTACTCCAATTTCAACCTCGATTTGAAACTGGATTTAAGCTGCCAGTCTGAACACAAACACAGGATATGATGTGAGCTAAGCCAGCGTAGGCTACAGATAATTTAAGCAGCAACAGTACCAAGTGGTACTATTCTGCACATACTGCAGCACTGCTTTATGCATTACACTCCATCAAGAGCAGTTCCTCTGCATCTCTGTCTCTTTTAAATACAACGTTGCCCTTTTGGAAACATTTTAAAGAAAGTTTCACAGGGAGTTTTTAAGTGCACTTCAGGTTTAATATTTGAAACTTGTACACTTCAAGCATTCGGCTACTTTTAACAGCAGCAAACATTTGAAACCATTTTGAGCAGTATTTCTGTTTCTTTTCATATAGCTTTCCTTCAGTTTGTCAGGGTCACAAGTAAAATTATGTACAAGCCCAATCTGGGAAATGTCCTTTGCACCGTTTATTTTCTTTGTTAATATAAAGCTATGTACATGTAGAAATGGCTTTGAAGCGTCTATTTACGTAACTATGAATGACCTAGCGAGCCTTGCAAATGGTAACAAACACTCCACAGAATTTTTACCATGCAAAATATTTGTTACTATATTAACAGTAATGTTAAATGGGAATATACAGCTAAATTCATGTTTTTAACAATATACCCTGTTTAAAAAAAAACCCTGAAAGTTCAATGTGAAAGTTCATGTTACATTTAGATTTACTGTCTGTTTCCTATTCGCTAACTCTTATCACCATTGATCTGGCACTCAAAGGTTTTGTTATGGCCAAATTTTCATAATCTGCTGTGAGATGTAACAGGAGCTCCAATTGTCTACTTCCTTTAAAAACTGTATTGTCAAATTTATTTATTTATATATATATATATTAATGCGTGTCTTAAATCTTACACCTTCATATCAATTGATGAATTGATTTATGACCTTTTTGCAAGGCTCTCCAGGTTTTCTCTACCTCTCCTCAATGCTAGCTATAATCAGCGGGTAGTAACTGAAAGCATCTGAGCATTTATATTACCATGCTATTCACAACAAAGCCATTATTAATCTCTCCTCTCTCGTGCTTCACTTCAGGTGAAAGGCACAAATATGTCACAGCAGCGGACACAATAATTTTCAGGTAACAAATATGGAAAATTGCTGAAAGATCAGGAGGGCTCTCCCGCACAGTGAGTGAAGTGTGTTGCAGGCTCTTTTATCGTCGGGGTCTTTATGTCACAGTGATCTCCTCCAGCAGATCAGCGGGGAAGTAGCCCAGCTTGCGTCCAGTGCTGACCTTCAAGTAGCCACCTTTCTCATCTCCTTTCTTCACCACGATCTGAAACACAGACAACAGCACAACTAAACGTTTGAGCATCAGTATCCACTTGATCCATTCTCACCAAGGCCTCTACAGATTGATTGATGCACCATTTGTATGAGCGTGGTGCACAAAAACTTCACTGGCAGATATGAGATCTTACAAATGGGCAAGAAAGAACCAACTCTTGAAAAACTTGGTTCAGTGTTTGTGCAAAATCTGATTAGAGATGTTGGATATTGTTCAATTACGTACACTTCCACACATTAGTGCAGTTACCTGATCTTTCTTTAGTGTGATTTGTCCCATCTCTCTGTTCCCTACAAAGGAGCGTGTCACCTTGAAAACTCTTTCCGCTGCACGCACTTTTATGAGGTAGTTGGTGGGAAAGTAGCCTGTCTTGTCCCCCATCTTTCCCTGAGAGAAGAGAGTGAGCAGACTTTGAGTTCATCCTCCACATAAACTTTAGAAAACAAGAACAAAAAAGGATGCAACTGGAACTGGTTTACCACAACTGAAACGGCACATTTAAATTACAAGCTAAAAGAAGTTGAACTCACCCTCCACCACTCTTCATTGGAGTCGTCCAGCACTGTGATCCGATCACCAGGGCTAATACACAAATACAGACACAATAAATGTCTTTTATCGCTGTCTTTTTGTTTAACAGTTTAAAAAGAATTAATAAATGCTTTGTTCTGTATGTAATTACTACATTTCCAACGTACTGGAAGTCGAGGTCATCTTTCTCTATGGCCTTGAAGCGGTAGAGAGCCAGGTAATAGTGGGACTGGGAGAATGTACCTTTACTCTGTTGACAAAACACCACAGAAGCTGCTGCATATGAGTTATAACAAAAACCATGTGCACATACAGTTTTACAGCTGGTGGAACAGGGACGTACTTTTAGTCGCTGCTTGGGAGTAAAACCTGACTGTTAATTAACATTGTTTCTTACCTTGTCATCTGCTTTGTCTCCTCCTTTCTCCTTCTTATCATCAGGCTTCCCTGTATGAATAACATCAGAGCCATCAACAAATTCCGTGCTTTTGCTGAAGGTTTTAAATCCGGTAACTTCAAAATCATTTCCGGTTATCCTCACTATTCGGGGTATGTAGCATCCTTATTTAATTTCTGACTTTTTAATGTTTTTTTCTGCACTTTGAAGAAATCACATTTTCTGAAGTGTTTGAATTTGAAGAAATATGCACAAATTGTTATTTTTATGACCAGCGTAGAGTACACCACACAGATCTAACCACCATGATAGTTTCTTTGTACCTTCTCCTCCCTCCTCATTCTCTTTGGGCTGTTGGTTCTCCTCTTCTTCTTCCTCCATCATCATCATCATCTAGAGGACAAACATTGTTAATCAGAACTGTTCAAAAATATCATTTCACATTATATTTCCTTTTAATACCGTTATGTCTCGATTGCTGCTTGAACAATTTCAATCCCTACTGGTGTTTAATGTCTGAGTGAAAGACATTTAGGAGTTGTATCTGAGGTTGATTAAAAGTACTTTGTACACTCACATTTTTCTTGTCATTTTCATTCTTCTTGCGCTCCTTATTTGCCATGATGACACCAACCCGCAGGGTGTCAAAGACGGGGTCGTTCCGGTTCGGGTTGTCTGGTTAACCACAGGAGTTATGATTAAGTAATTGTACAGAAATTTTAATTACAGACTTTCACAAATAGGCTATACTCTTTCACGGACAATAACTTGATGGATAAAAAGGTTAAGATAAGAAACCTAGATAAACATGAGACATATTGTCATTCAGTATTCAGACTCACTTGGATCTGGTTGGTCACTGCTGTACAGGGGGGAGCTGTAGGCCCTTCTGAAGCCAGGTGGCTACAGGAAACACACAGAGAATATCATGTTTCAATATTTCCAACCATTTTAGTTATGAATCTCTGTCTCACCAGAGGTAAAGTAATGGGAACCTGCATAGGTTTTAGTGGCCTACTGTACTGTAGATACAGTATATTGTTTTGGTTTTTTTATAGAGCATGAAAGCAGAAGGAACAGGACTCACAATTTTGCCAAAGCACCTCTGGAACTCGACGTAGGATTGACATGAATGGTGGATGTTGGTCTTGCAGTTTTTACACCTCAGAGCAAACTTGTTGTTCACTGAAAAATGAACAAAGGAACAACGACTGGGTCAGTCAGAAAGCATTATGTGTAGAAAACATCACACATATATAAGATGTAGATATAAGATATAGGCGAAATAATAAGTATAATGTAATGCTGATGTTTGTGTATTTATTTCTTGACATAATTGCCAATACATACAGACTATCATACGAGCGCAGACGTCACAGAACTTGGGTTTCTTGCAGTAGTGGTCCTTGAACTTGTGGGGTTTGTCGTTGACCCGGAAAACAGGTTCTGGAGTTTCTGGTTCCTTCTCCTCCACCTCCACCTCCTCCTCATATATGAAATAGACCTGGACACACAAAGGGCATACCTCAGTCAAAAAAAACCAATACATGGGCACATGATTGCCTGCAGGGGGGAAAGAATTTGATAATGTGGACTAAGTTCATGTGACTGATATAATGTGTATGGAGTGTATGGATAAAAGTACTGTTAAAATGTGTTAAAAGTTGATGTTGGTCTAAATTGCCTTTATTCTATCATGGTCGTTAGAAAGGGACAGTGATTAAGTGTCAAATTTGTGTGAAATATTTTTGGTTGTCTAGTTCTTTAGTGTTGCCCACTTTTCTTCATTTGTTGTTAAATGATGACACATATTTTGCATTGTATAGAGTTTTGTTCTCCATAAAGTGATGTATGCTCCAAAGCAAGCGATCACTCCAGAGTCAGTATAATTTCTGTCCTTTTTGTGGCATATTTTCTTTTGGCAGAAAAACTACACAGCTAAAGTTTACATACACTTTGGGTTGAGCACTTTTTCTAAATGCACTTTCATTGGATAAGTATGTGCACATTATGATGTTTGGCAAGATTTGCAGTCTGTTGTTCAACTTCATATTCTTCTTTTTAGCGTCTCTGTAGGGTCACTTCTAAACCAGCAGTGATCCTCCCTCACAGATCAGCCAGTAGTTTGACTTTATCTCACGGGGCATAAAAGACAGAAACACTCAAGTCAAGGCTCATATTTTTCCAATTGAAGCTGCACTGCGTTCCTGCCCCAGCTGGTGGCTATTTTAAACTGCCCAGGAACGGCACCACTAACAGTGGGGGGGTTGACATGGTCCTGTCACTCACAGTGTCTCCTTCCTCTCTCACTACATTGTCAGGAGCTGGAGGGTTGTCATGGATATCCACAGAGTTTTTGTCATCCTCCCTGACACACACACAAAAAGAAAAGAAAACACAAAGCCATGAGTGAGGTCAAAACATGCAGCTACATATCATGACTTTGATGTGAAAAGTTTGTCTCTCCACTTTAAACTTTTGTTTTTAAACTTGTTGACCTCTTGTTTGTCAGTAGGTGAACTTGTAGTACTTAAACTTAAACAGGACATGTGAACATAAAAATGGACAAAGTTAGGGTTACAAGGTTTTCACAGGATAACCTCATGGAGTGACCTGACGTAACTGACATGCTTTGTGGCGGTATCAAATTGCCATTCCACCTCAAAATAGTTGAGTGATGATCTTTTATTCTGAGAGACTCCTGTGACACAGTTTCTTAAATGGACATGGAGCTGCTTTATAGTAATTGTATTTGAACATACTGTAGAAAGACATAGAGGAAAACTACATTGGTTCGGAGGTTTTTGTACTTTTCAGTCTGGACTGTTGCAACATTTAGCTCACTAGAATTTGAATGGAGGCTTGTGGAGATGGTGAAGAGGTGCAGACAGGCAAAGCAGAGGAAGCAACATACTCGCATTGCAGAGGTAATCGAACTGATGTCAGGAAATATACTCACTGGTCCATGGTGTTTGGTGGATAATGTCAGTACCGCCCCACCTATAAAGATATATATATATAAGTATTTAGACATATATATGTATAAGCCAATAATTATGAGGAGTTTTACAACAAGTAATGCAAATTCATGATAGCAGAAATAAATGACAAGGATTTTAACTTGTGTGTTTCAAAAGATGTTGTAAGTAAATTGTGAACTTGGTAAAATCAACAAGCACCACAAGAAATATGTGAATATTTCTAAATGTTCATAGACATACAACTGAATGAAATTAGATGAGAGTTTCCTTCACATGGCACCCAGTCAAAATGATTCTATAAGCGGTGAATGATTTTAAAAAAAGTACACGGCAGAATTGCATATGGTACTTGTGATGTGGAAACTAGATCAGCACACACAGCACACAAACAGATATACAGGATGTATTCTTGTGTCTGTATGCACACTTAACAGAAAAGTTACATGTAGCTATGCACTGGCATAGACACACATACTGTACGAGTGCACTTGTCCACCTGACCCAAACTATTCTAGGGTTGTGAAATTCAATCTCATCACGGCTAAATTTGGGTGCCACTGCCAGTCGGGGAAAAGAAGAGCAAAATTCTAGAAAGTGTGACAGCAACAAAAAGCAGTCTTTGTGAATTGGCAAAAGAAAAAAAATCTCAACTTGACAGTAATTCAGCTAGTATTTCAAAGCTTTATGTAACTGCCTTACTGGAATTTAATTGAATGCTGATTTACATGCTTTTGTCATGCAAATATTTTTTTTTGCAATTGAATAACTCAAACTTGAAACTTATACTGGAACATACCTCTTGTCAAAATTCACGCAGCTCGGGGAAGAAATGACAAAATCCAGTGTGTGGGTGAATCTCCCTGTGAATGAGTCCTTCACCTGTTGGCGATGACTGGAGCGCTGTACGGTCAGTGGATCTGAGTCCCAACAAACCAGCCGACTAACCTGCCTCCTCACTTCAGGCCCTCAGGATTGTGTGTCAACGCTCGCACAGTCTGGGCCCTTTCTTTATTCCCTCTTTTGTCTCTTTAGGTGATTTCCAAAGTGATTTCAGGCTCGGGTGTGAGCATATGTCTGCATTTGTGTACTTATTTATGTTTGTGTGCGTGTGTGTTTCTATGTGTGTTTGCGTGCATGCTAGGCTGAGCACTCGTGTTAAGCTGACTGTTGGCGACAGCTGGGGACCTCGGACTGAGCACTGATGACGAGGGGAAATCAGATACTGTCTTTCCCCCTGTCTTCATTACACACATATAACACACCTCTTTCCCCTTGTCCCACTTGCTCACAATCAACAGAAACACAGACACACACACACACAGACACACAAACATTCATACTGCTCACTGTCCTTTTATCCAGTGGAACAATTCACAAAACTGTGTTTTTATTAAACATTTGATCTGATAATTCACATCAGTGCTGTATTAAATATGTGTACTGTAGGAATTTTTAACTACTGGGCACCTATTCTGATATTAATAGGTACAGTATATGACCTACTGTGCAACAATCTGGCGTTTGGAAAGAACTTAAAGAGAACTTGAACTGTAAGTATTTTTAACTATAGGGTACCTATTCTAATATGAGCCTGACCATCCTTGAGAGCAGCACAGAGGTCACAAACAAGCATCCACCATCAACATTTGCTGGTGAAGTGAGAGGCAGCTGAGACTGTCTGTCTTGTTAAGGGACGCTGTA
Source organism: Enoplosus armatus (assembly GCF_043641665.1). Taxonomy (NCBI): domain Eukaryota; kingdom Metazoa; phylum Chordata; class Actinopteri; order Centrarchiformes; family Enoplosidae; genus Enoplosus; species Enoplosus armatus. The sequence goes on from NC_092187.1 coordinate 8,725,977, forward strand.
GGGATGTTTTCTACAGAGAGAGATGTTTGCCTATGGTTTTGGCATTAGGTCTGCTCAGTTTTGGATGCAAATTGAAATTGTTTGAAGTTAGTTTACCGTTAGAAGAGATGTGGTTTGAAAGTTATGACATAATCCATTGTTTCATGTTTTAATTCAATCATTTGTACAATGACTGTTAATAAAGCTTTTCAATTACTTTAGTGTTCGTATGATTTACTGTTCATGGACAGAACATCGATCATCTTCTACAACTGCCTTGGCTGTTAGATGAACACCCCTGGCTGGTTTTCAGTTCAGCTGTATAAGTAGAAGCCTGCTTCCTGTACATCATAACAGCAATGAACAGCACCCTGTCTAACAACATCGTCAATACACATAAATCTGAACCACCTCACCGCTTCTGAAGGACAATGTGAGTACAATGTTGTACCCAATAAGCAGGCCTACTTTACAACATACACAGTAAGATATAGGCTATAGGCCTACTGTATGTTCCTGGCAATGGTAATTTCCCCAACCTCTGTTTGCTCCAAAGTAAAAACACAAATGCACCCTGTAGTTATTTAGGAACTATGTAGTTTGCCTTTCCTATTTTTGTTATCATTGGTACCCCTCCAGTGTATTTTTTTTTCATGTTAGGTGCTTGACTGTGCACCACAAATGATGTTTGTTTACAACTAATTGTTCACCTGAAAATTTAAGGTTTGTCCTGCTGGTGGTGCTAGAGGTAAAATCAGGTAACCAAAATCAAGGCCAGATTACCCATCCAGGGGCCCAGCTGTGGGCCTCTACTGACAGCCCCTTTCCCCACCTTCTGTACACTGTGTATTGGTAATGTAATAAGGCACAAATATATTGAATTGATAAAGACTACATTTTAACCCTCTACAAGAGGGGACCTCAAGATTATGTAATAATTCAGGTGTCACCTTAAGGCCCCTGTCATTTTAGTTTATATTGTGCTTTGATGGTGCATACAAACAAATTTGTAATGAATCAAATTACCACACACTAATTGCCATACAGTGAACCTGGAGCCCATTGCCCTGAGGGTCTGGGGCCCCACGGCAGTTGCCGGCTTTACCAAAGTCAGAAAATGCTTTCTGAGATATGTCAATAACAGACAACACCAAACACATACAATTAAGGCAATTACTTTACTGCCTTGGCAGACATCTCTTTATATAATGTAACATTAAGGTTACTGTATTTGGAAACAATAATGAAAGGGCGCTCTGGGAATCAGTATGGAATTTGATATATATTCATAAACTGTACACTTTCAAATATATATATAATCGTGTAGGCTTATGTCTTACATTACATTTCTGTATCTTGATAAATGATGTGTTAGATGGGCTAAAATACAGTGTAGACAGGTTTTAGACAGGTTTTCAGGAATCCATTATTGTGAACTGCACACATCCCGGGCCTGTTATCATTCTGTCATTATCATGTCCTCTATCAAGGAGCTCCGCACTGTTGTCTGTCTGGAACACTACAAAGGTCCCGTTGCATGTCGGGTACAATACTCCCTGAGCACTGAGTGCGCATGCCCGACAGAAAACTCCATTATTTTTTTTTGCTCGGAATATGTAAGAAAAAAAAAACAGTGGGAAACTGTGAATTTGGGATTACATAGGTCGTAATGGTTGTCGGAATACAGTTGAATGCAAGACGGTTTAGCAGAGCAGAGACCAAAGCAACGGCTGGATAACTGTGCACCGGGAGCGGGACATCCTTCAGTCTTGTTGGGACACTCCAGAATCAAGTAAATTTCAGTCAGTTAGCTCTGCTAGCCTAGCTGGTAGCGTTAGCCCCGAGATCCCAGGCGCAGTAAAATGAAGCGTTATTGCCCTTTGTTTTTAAATCGGACTGGCAGACGTTGCATAAACGCTGAGAGCTGATTGACCGCGCTAAAACGTGATTTGAATGATGGAATGGCTTATTTCACGGTTATTTATTAAAGTATCAGCCGTTTTCAAAACATTCTCTGGCTAGTCGGCTAGCTAGCCAGCTAACTCTTGATTCTCCCGCGAGCCAGAAAAGCGAAGACTCCAAAACTTCGCCAACACAGAGCTTGACGCAGAGAAAGGTTGATAGGTCCTGCTAACATCAACGTAAGCTAACGGCTGTCATTAAGTAAGTGCAATCTGGTGATGAAATTCGTAGAGTTTTTTTCCGAAGCAGTATTGTGCCTGGCTCATTTCTCGTTACCGTAGCTAACACGCAAGAGTTTTGCATCGGAGTGTTTTGTGCGCCTGACAGCTGTCACGACAACATAGTACAAAGTAGGGTAGCTTGCTAGCTTAGCGGTTAGCCTAGCTGCTAGCCTGCCGTGTACCAGTCGTGTAGTATAGTTAGTGAGATATTGTTCCATGGCTGCACACTGCAGAGATGTCGACTTCAGCTCAACTACGAATTCCATCAAGATTTTATTTCAAGCTCCCTTGATGTCGTTATTGCTTGTTATCTTGTTGCTGGTTGTTAGAAATGCAGCTGCTTATATTGTGGCTAAACATCCAGTAAACCACGGGCCTATCCAAACACACCCTCCCACTTCAAAGTAGCCGCAGCTTGTTCTGAAGTTGTGTTCGTTTTGAGAGAGCGTCTGATGTAATCATTTTTTGAAATAAGCTTAGATAACATCAATTGCAGGAAATAGTATATTACATCAGTTCATTACCGTGGCTCTCCCTGACAGATTACATAATCCACCTCCACCTTTCTTTGCAGACTCTCCATCTTCATCCAAGACCCTACTCTGATGTGAGCTGAACTAATAAATCTGCAGGAGTCATCCTCTAAGTTGAGGATCTGCCTCATAGCTGAAGAAAGTCCAGGTGTTTGGGCATCAAGTCAGGTTTTACTGGCAGTTTGCGTGCTTCTCACCCACCAGCATGTACATTGGACAGTGGATACCTTAGCCAAAATAGATCCTGGCTTCCCAAAGATGACAAGGTAGGCAAAATGTGTTCCAGTTATTCTATTTTTTATTACTTGACAGTAAATTAAAATCTTTTTCTTTTGCTGTGGCCACACCCAGTGGTGATAATCATCTTTGGGGTTTGAAATGGCAGAGACAACATTCTGTAGAGGATTGAATTGTCAGGAACATAAGGAAAGTAAATCTTGGGCATTTTGACAGACCTTTTTGGGGACGTAGAAAATGGCTGGAAAGTAAAGTCTCATTGACTGACATTTAAATAGTGCAATACTAGCAACCATTATTGTGTGCATTCTCCATGATTCTGTTAAACCTAGGCTGATTTCATCATGGTGCCAAGGTTACATTTTGTAATGTTTAATGTTTGACGTTGACATGTGGTGTTGTGTAATCAGAGGAACGTGGCCCACACATTTGGCATGCAGGTTGCTTTAATTAGAGCATTGATATCCCGGAGACTTCACTGCAGAGACATTCGTTCACCCATTTTATGCATGCGTTTACTTATTTAGTAAGGCACAACAAATAACACTGATACATGAAACAAACTATAGTTGCGTGTATACATACAGTTTTAAAAGAAGTTCTGCTGGGTTGGGAGCCTTTGCTGATTTTGGGCCATAAAAATGAACCTGACTGTTTTAAAGCTCTGGCAAAGTCCAGTCCAAAACTCCAAAATGACATCAAATGTGACGTCGACTATGAATTTAAAGATTGCAATAGTACAATTCAGTAATGAATACCACTGATGCTGTAAGATGTCTTTAGCCCATAACTTAAAAAATGAACACATATAATAATATATAATATTTTAGACAATGACACTTTTGAAAAACAGAACAATGATTTTCCAGCTAAAGGAATATAATAATAATTATTATAATAATTTAAAGCAAAGAATGAATTGAACCTCATGTAATGGTATGTATTAACACTTTGCTGCTTTTCCAAGGTGCTGGCAGGCCGCAGCTACAAAATGATGGGAGGCAGTGAGACTGTCAGTGGGGACAAGGATGGGGTCCACACCACTGCAATACACATCCCCATTGGCTGGCAGAGGAGAGTGGAGGGCGGGCAGGTGATCTATGTCAGGTGGGTTGGTTCAGTTGAACAGAAGAGCTTATGCAGACTTGTTACTGAAGTGAATTAATATTTGGAGAAAGGATTTTGATGTGAAGGTATATGAATGTATACATGTATGAATGTATATATATGCATAAAGATGCAGTATTTCTTTTCCAATAAAATGTACCATTACCTTATTTTTCTTTACTGTTTATTTCGATTTGAATACATGCATAAATACATTTCATTGAGCAGTGGTTTAGATCTTGCTCAAAATTGAAGTGTGTAAAATATGACATTTTAGATATGAAAGTGCTTAGGACTGATTGCTGTATAAACAGCAATGAGCTTGTTAGTATAATGTAACAGCAGCCTATTCATCGTGTCGATTATAACCTAGATTTGTGATTAGTCAAGTCAGTAATATTAACTAACAAGCCAAGTAACCGCAGTGTCTAGGATCACATTCAAATAAACTCCTGTGTATAATAAGGCAAGTTTTTCCATCACCCCAAATATCCTGTGGGCTGTGCAGACTCTGTTCTTTTCACTTGACTTTAGTTGACTTTGTTCAATTTCAGAGATTTCTTTCATGTCATACTTTATGTATGCTGAGAGTTTTGGGGCTGTATTACAGAATCTGTTCTTAATTAAGATTTCCCAGGAAGGATTTTTCTATGTTAAAATCTTTTATCTACATTTCTAAATTCTAAATTGTGTTTTTCAAATTACTACTTGGCAGCCATGTAAAACACAACATCTTTCAGTTTGCATATGCAAGGTGTGAGGTGTGTTCAGCTTTGCAGCTTAGAACTTTGCTTTAACATATCTTTGTTCAAAACTTTTCAGTTTGCTTTGAGTTTGCTGTTACAGTTAGCTCCTGTCTTCTTCCTGCAGTCCCAGTGGCACTACCCTATCCTCTCTGGAGGAGGTCAAGACCTATCTGTTGACTGATAGCACCTGCAAATGTGGTCTTGAGTGTCCACTCATCATCCATAAGGTAAAGTCAGCTTATATGTTTTAAATGTGTCTGTGTGGTAAGTGTGGGCAATACAGACAAAATACATGCGGTGTATATACAGTATATCCCCATATTATCTGGTATTTTGAGTTTTCAGATTTAGTTACTTTGTGATACTTGAATTGTAACAGCATAGCGATGACTTTTTAACCTCTACAGACTCACTTGTAAAGTGTGGTTACGAGAGGAAAGGAAAGGGGAGTAGAAGAGAGCAGGAGAGTTCCAGCTTTCTTCTCCATCTTATCTCTTTAGAAACTAAAGTTGTATTATTTTGCGCTACAGACGCTTCATATCCAGGTCAATTCACACACTTGTGAGCAAAGCATATAAACAAATCTTTGTGCTTACCTGATAATGTCAGCACAACAATTATAACAACAAGCACTTATAGGTAGGTAGATGTCAACAATGAAGCAAGCAATGGATTCCCTTGAAGAAATGTCATAAATGTAGGTCATTTTGTAATTGAAAATGTCACTACATTTGAATAAATTTACACTGTTTGATAATACAACAGTGAGGTGATGCATGTTAATTCTGGGGGCAAAAAGGACAGTTAAGAATAAATAATAGGAAGAATGAACAACAACTAGCTAGCCGCTAGCTGACACCCAGTGGATGTATCACCCAGTGAGTGATATGGGTCACACATAACTAATAGCTCGTTTGTCAAATCACATGTTTGAATTTTTAGATGAGTTTAAAAGACTGGCTGATCAAAAGAAGAAGTGATGCTCAAGAAACTGTGTACGTGTCATGTAGATTTAAAATAGCTTCTAACATCAGACATTGTATTTGCATAAAGAAATTAATAAAATTTAGTTAAATTCATGATAATATTCGTGATATTCAAGTAGCAAAGTCATTATTGGCAGCACTGCTAGGTTTTTATTAGGAAGGAGGAGCAGGCATGTGACATCTCCACAGGTGTGAATTAGATATCTATGACTGAGTGAAGTTTGTCCAACTGTGTGGAATCATGGCTAACCTTTTCTTCATAAACATGAGTGCACATAGTCTGCAATAACCAATGACCCTTGTGTGACTATGCATATTATAAGTGTAAAATCCCCCACTGATGCCCTTAACTGTCCTAAATTTGATTAAATGTTATGCAAAGAATTGGATTCGGTCTAATCCTCTTTTATCTGGTTTTCTGCAGGTGTTCAACTTTACCGTGGGAGTGAAGGTGGAGCAGCACAGCCAGCCATTAGGCAAAGCAGAGCAGGACATGACCAAACTGTGTAACCACCGCAGGAAAGTGGTAGCGATGGCTGCTCTGTGTCGGAGTATGCAGGCCTCACAGCTGCCCTTTGCAAACCTTCATCATCCAGGTACATTTTGAAGCATTGAGACACGCTACACCTGTGTACTATAAAACATAATCTAAAGGAGCCAAACTTGAAATGGCTTTTCTATACAAATTTCTACATATTTACTGAACAGATGCTGATTGGCATCCTGTAGGAAATTTACATTTAAATTTTGGTGTGGATGGAGTTTTCAATTCAAACAAATTCGAGCAAAATCTACTTTTTTCCACCATATCTTTTGATACTGGGGTTGAGTGTGCTTTTTGCGCAGTACTAACCATATGTAGAGGGCTGCAATGACATTATGATCTTGCAGGTCCAGCAGGACCCAACACAAATTTACTGTAATGTGTGTGGGAGCTTTTTGGCAGTATCCTCATCATGGTAGGATGAATTAGAGATGAAATTTCATTTATGAAATTATGCGAGGCTGTTATTATTGGGCTTAACCATGCATGTAAATTCATTGTCTTTCAGTAAACCATATTAGGGCTGCAACTAACAATTATGTTCATTATCGATTAAGCTGCAGATTATTATTAATTGTTTAATGGTTTAGTCTGTAAAGTGTCAAAAAAATGTGAAAAATGCTTATGACAATTTCCCAGAGCCCAGAGTGATGTCTTCAAATTGCTTCTTTTGTGCAACAGTTCAAAACTCAAAGACTCTTCATTTACTATCATTGAAGACAAAAAAAACCCCATCAAATCCTTACATTTAACTAGAACCAGCAAATGTTTGACATTTTTGCTTGAATAGTTGGCAGTTAATTTTCCTTCGATCGACCTATTGGTTGCAGCTTTAAACCATATGCAAAATACAGAATCAGATGTTTCCGTTTAGTTTCTCCCTCGCTCTCTTGGTCCCCCATTTCCTTTCTCTTTCTCTGTCTCTGTCTGATGTTTGTCTGTTTCTATGGAAATCGACTTAAGCTATCAGAGAAACTGTGACATGATCCATATGCATGTTTAGATACACTCTTAGTTCGTACTGCCTCAAGCAAAATCCATAAAAGAGATAAATGTGTCTTATTTTCCCTGTGCGAATGGCCAGACAGATTTTCAACAAATCATTTTTGATGGTGTGTGATAGGAATCACTACAGGAGTGGGCGGGAGTGGGGTGGGGCATCTGTCAGAGAAAGCAGTGATGGTTGGAAATCCTGCGGGAGCAGGTGGGTGTGGGATTGGTCAGCCACACATAATTGAAACCAGTGATATTTTAATAACAGTAATGTACTTCCATATTGGGAACAGAAGACATTCAAAAATAATCATGTTGCAGTTTATATCCATCAATATATTTGAATCTTTCGTTGTGTAGCAGAATTGTTCCATCATTGTGGTCCTGCGGATCACTCTTCGTTTCTTACATTTTCATCCTTAAAGTCTGTTTATATTTTGACAAAATGTATGTCAACTTCCTTTATATTGTTTGTTTTTCACCATTGTCTTCTACTCTCATTCAGTTAACACAGATCTTGCACATACAGTGTTGGGGAAATAACAAGCTCATGAACATGTGCAGTTGGAATGGGTTAGATCACAATCTACTACAGATTTCTACATCACACAGACATGCATCAAGTCACAACCCTCATGACCATTTACAAGGCTTGTATGGACTTGAGGTATGCAATGATATACTATCCAAAAAGTACAGTGCATCCGGAAAGTATTCACGGCGCTTCACTTTTTCCACATTTTGTTATGTTACACCCTTATTCCAAAATGGATTAAATTCATTTTTTTTCTCAAAATTCTACACACAACACCCCATAATGACAATGTGAAAAAAGTTTTTTTGAAATTTTTGCAAATTTATTAAAAATAAAAAACTAAGAAATCACATGTACATAAGTATTCACAGCCTTTGCCATGAAGCTCAAAATTGAGCTCAGGTGCATCCTGTTTCCACTGATCATCCTTGAGATGTTTCTGCAGCTTAATTGGAGTCCACCTGTGGTAAATTCAGTTGATTGGACATGATTTGGAAAGGCACACACCTGTCTATATAAGGTCCCACAGTTGACAGTGCATGTCAGAGCACAAACCAAGCATGAAGTCAAAGGAATTGTCTGTAGACCTCCGAGACAGGATTGTCTCGAGGCACAAATCTGGGGAAGGTTACAGAAAAATTTCTGCTGCTTTGAAGGTCCCAATGAGCACAGTGGCCTCCATCATCCGTAAGTGGAAGAAGTTCGGAACCACCAGGACTCTTCCTAGAGCTGGCCGGCCATCTAAACTGAGTAATCGGGGGAGAAGGGCCTTAGTCAGGGAGGTGACCAAGAACCCGATGGTCACTCTGTCAGAGCTCCAGAGTTCCTCTGTGGAGAGAGGAGAACCTTCCAGAAGGACAACCATCTCTGCAGCAATCCACCAATCAGGCCTGTATGGTAGAGTGGCCAGACGGAAGCCACTCCTTAGTAAAAGGCACATAGCAGCCCGCCTGGAGTTTGCCAAAAGGCACCTGAAGGACTCTCAGACCATGAGAAACAAAATTCTCTGGTCTGATGAGACAAAGATTGAACTCTTTGGTGTGAATGCCAAGCGTCACGTTTGGAGGAAACCAGGCACCGCTCATCACCAGGCCAATACCATCCCTACAGTGAAGCATGGTGGTGGCAGCATCATGCTGTGGGGATGTTTTTCAGCGGCAGGAACTGGGAGACTAGTCAGGATAGAGGGAAAGATGAATGCAGCAAAGTACAGAGACATCCTGGATGAAAACCTGCTCCAGAGCGCTCTTGACCTCAGACTGGGGCGACGGTTTATCTTTCAGCAGGACAACGACCCTAAGCACACAGCCAAGATATCAAAGGAGTGGCTTCAGGACAACTCTGTGAATGTCCTTGAGTGGCCCAGCCAGAGCCCAGACTTGAATCCGATTGAACATCTCTGGAGAGATCTGAAAATGGCTGTGCACCGACGCTTCCCATCCAACCTGATGGAGCTTGAGAGGTGCTGCAAAGAGGAATGGGTGAAACTGCCCAAAGATAGGTGTGCCAAGCTTGTGGCATCATATTCAAAAAGACTTGAGGCTGTAATTGCTGCCAAAGGTGCATCAACAAAGTATTGAGCAAAGGCTGTGAATACTTATGTACATGTGATTTCTCAGGTTTTTTATTTTTAATAAATTTGCAAAAATCTCAAACTTTTTTCACGTTGTCATTATGGGGTTTTGTGTGTAGAATTTTGAGGAAAAAAATGAATTTAATCCATTTTGGTATAAGGCTGCAACATAACAAAATGTGGAAAAAGTGAAGCGCTGTGAATACTTTCCGGATGCACTGTATATGGGCTCCTGGAGAAGGGGTCATATTTTTGTCTCGCACTCTCCATTCTGCTTCCACGGGTACATCAAATTTTCTAAAACTAATAGCTAATAAAGTGGAAGGTTTCAGCTTCTTCTGCTCATGCTTGGTAGTATTTCCAAGGTGGGGTCCTTAAGACTTAGCATGGCTTCAAAATTGCACACCAAGTACCTTAAAATCAAACATCCAAATGATCCCCCAGAGCACTCAAATATAGTATTTTAATTCTCAGTTATTAGCTTATAGACTGCATACAATAGCTTTTTATGAAAGTAAATAATGCTGTCATATTGAAGTAACAGCAATTAGTAAATACTTTTTTTTGTGTGTGTATCCACTTTCAGAGATGAGCAGTGGAGTGGACAGCCGCGATCCAAAGCGAGTACTCATGGAGCGGGAAGAAGAGGACCATGGCATTTACCATCCCAAACTCCATCCAATCCCAGCCCGACCCCACAGCAACCTCCACCCAAACCCCTGTGTCAGTCCCAAATCCTCCCACCAGTTTATTTATCCTTACAATGGCTCCTCCCCTGTCCTTCACACAGGCACAAACCCTCACCATCCCCTAGAGGCTTTGAGAAGGCTTCACCATCCTCCCCCTATCCCTGCCTCTTCTAGCTCTTCCTCCAGCTCCTCATTCCCGTCGTACAGCACTACCCAGAGATCACCCCACACCCCCACACCTCAGAACGTCAGTCAGGGTCAAAGAACACCCAGAACCCCGGAGACTCCGGGTTCTCCTCGGCTAGGGCCCCTCTCTTCACCTCCTCCCTCTTCCCCTATGATCATGTGTGGAGGAGGAAGGGGAGCACAAACTCATGCTCATCATCCTCACGGTGTCATTGTGGGAGGCTCCCCCCTCTCTCCGTCTCCCTCCCTCTCTCCCTCTATCCATAACATGAACTGTGTGTCTCCTCACCAGCGGTCCCGCCACCCTTCAGCCTCTCCTTCACCTCTCTCTGAGCAGGGAGGAGGCTCAACACCAGCAGCAGCAGGAGGAGGAGGAGGACTGATGGGAAGTAACTTGCCTCAGAGAAGGAAATCCACCTCTTCCTCTCCACACTCCCCTCTCTCCGGTGGCTCCCCAAACCCTAGCCCCCACTTCCCCAAGTATAAGCTGGAAGACATCTTGGAGCAGTTCAAGAACTCAGGCAACAGCAGCACTAATAACCACCACCTCCTTATCCCTACTAACCCCTCCTTAGTGACCAACCAAAGCAGTAGCAACCCTCATGTTCTCTCCTCGAAGCCCTCAAAGAGTACCATGAGTCCGACTCCCAGCGCAGGACCACCAAGTTTTGGGTTGAACTCTGCAGGACTTTCTAGTTTACCTCTGGGGCCATTTCTGAACCACCACAGCCATCAGGGCAAGCTGCCACACCCGGCTTCTTTCCCTGCGAGTAGCCTGCTCTCTGCGGCTGCCAAGGCTCAGCTGGCTAGCCAGGTGACCCAGGGCCAGAGTTCAAATGTGGCCAGCAACCCGGTGAGCTTGCCCCCTTCTCTGGAGGTCTTGAAAGAGGCACAACAGCAACAGTCATCAAAGGTAACAAACAGCACTTTACATAACAGCCACCCTCCTTCTTCCATCGCTTCTACTAGGCCTCCCCATCCCTCCCTTGCAGCAGCCTCCTCCGTCCTCTTTCCTCCATCCCACTCTCTGGCCCAGTCCCTGGCTTCCTCCTTGCCCCACCTGCCTCCCACAGCAGAGCGCAACGCGTCGCACAGGAAGAGGCAAAGGCGATCTCCCACAGTGCTCAGCATGTTAAGAGACACCCAGCAGTTGGCTAATGGGCCACGGAAGACCCCACCAGGAGATGCCGTTTCTGCTACAGTTATCAACCTATCCTCTTCCTCTTCCTTCCCCTCCCCCTCGCACTCTTCCTCTACCTCAGCTGTGCAGAACCAGAATGCTGTCATGTTAGAAAACCATCATCATCTCCTGCCCGGACAGACGCCAAGGCTCCCTGCTCCCCGACAGATGGCACACCTTTCCAGGCCTCCTCGACAAAATGAGGCTCTGGATTTCACTACAGGCATGACACCCACGCCTCTTGGCTTGGATCCTCCAACCCAGCCTCTGTCTGCTCTGTTACACCTGCTCAGTGTGCAGAATGCACAGGCCACAGCCTCAGCATCTAACTCTGCTTCAGCTCAGCCAGGATCCATGTCTATTGAAGGAAACGGAAACACTAATAAACAGAGCCCCAGACTGTCACCCTCTTCTCCCACCACTAATTCTAACGTTAGGCACCCACAGACTCAGTCACCGTACCGAATCAGTAACACTAATCCTCCACCCTCTGCGCCACAACCGCGTTCTCCTCCTCCCACTTTGTCTCAGTTCAGATCAGTGCAGTCTCCATCACGTTCTCGGTCTACTAAATCAAGTCCTTTACAGAGACATTCTCCTTCTTCTACAGTGCTGCCCAACTCAAATTTAGCTTTACACAACAGCCCATCTCAGCATATGTCCCTGACTCCCTCAGACAAGCATCAACATACGGAGAATCACATTCCTACAATAGACTCCCAGGGATCATTGCGGGAAGCCTCACCACGGGGCACTGTGGCAACAGAGATTGGTAGTAACAGCATATCTACATCAGTGGACCTGAGTCATTCTCAAGGCAGTGTTTCTATGGCGATACCCAGCTCCCCGAAGCCTCTTGATCTTAGCAACCATGTCCTGGCCCTTCTCGCAGCATCTTCCACTGTTCCCCCGGGGGAGGGCAGCTCCTCTGACCATACGACTGATGTTGTGATGTCTTCCCAAGGAAATCCCACTGCAGGTGAGGATATTTTTCAGCCTGAAGTGTGTTTTTAGTCTTAAAGATATAACTTTTGAATGCACATTGAAGTAGTATGGTTTGTAGAGCTTGCAATATACTGAAAATGTACCAATATAGACATCAAGATTCTCTTCCAGATTTTGCCCATTAAAGTCTGATTAATGTGAACTATGTGTGTGGTCATGAGCTCTCTCTTTAAATCAGATGACGGTATCTCTTAGGATTGTTCAGGGCAAGGGGTGCAAGTGGTTTCTCATGGTTGCACTCTTTAGGGTATTGCTCTGAATCGATGTGAGTGCCCATGTTTATTGATGTGTTGTTGCTACCTTGTAAACGTAATGCTGTTTTGTAGTTATCAGTGCTCAATGCTGTACCAGAGTCCACCATCACAGTTAAATCCTGCATACTGCCCAGCTCAAGACCCTTGTTTAAAATCTGTTAACTGATTGATGAGTCAGCCTGAACAGATGTGAATGATTCATGCCTGTCCCACAGGACCAGAGGAGCCTAGATGTGTGGATCCAAAGGTCTCCATAGTGACCAAACCTCCAGCAGCCACCAGCCCCGAGCTCACTATCTCTTCTCGTCTTGGGGATAATCACAGTCCTCATACCCATTCAGCGGTGGGCGATTCAACTGCTCCCTTACCTCTGGCAGAGGCCTTCCCCTTCATGAACCAAGAGCAGCTGCTTCAGCTGCTGTCATCCACAGGAGGTCTACCATCTCTCCTGGACCCTACAGTCCTGGCTTCATTGCCTCTTGGGGGGCTGTGGTTGGGAGGGCAACAAGCACAGATACCCCCTGCCAATGCTACACCACAACCACCACAGAATCTTGCAGAGCAGCAGCAGCAGTTACTGATACAACAAGAGACACAGCAGCAAAACCAGGATCAACAACAGAAGCAACAACAGATAAACAACAATCCTCTGTTTCCTTTGTTGCCCTTGTTGAGTGGTGCCCAAGGGGAGCTACCTCTGAACCTTTTGGGCCTGCTGAACCCGCTCCCAACCCCTACCCCAGGACAAGAGGCTGATTTAGGGCTAACAGAAAAACCTAGCGTTCAGGCTCTGCTTATGGCGTCTTTGTTGCTTGGGCAACAGCAGGCGTCTTTGTTACCTCTAGCTGGGCTGGGTCAGTTGAGCCAGGTCAGCTTGGAAGTTCCTCTCCAGCAGGCACAGCAGATCTCCACCACATTAGAGGGCCTCACCCTGGATAAGACCTCTGGCCTCCTGGATCCATCAACTCTAGCAGGCCCGGGGCTCTTAGAGGTTGCCCAGGGTCTTCTCCCCATTCCTCCAGGAGCTGAGGGCTCTATCCAAGCCCTGCAGTCTCTGCTACTTCCTGCCACTCTTACTCCTCCCTCTGCAGCCTTCCTGCCCCTCAGCCCTGCCTTACTCACTGCTGCCCTGAGCTCTGCTGAGCTCCACCCGCCTCCCCACACCCAATTAGCTCCTGCACAGCAAGCCCAACATACCCAACCTCAGGTAGGCTCCCCTTTCTCCTATAGCTGTTTCCTTTTAGCTCATCCTAGTTTCCCTAGAAAAACCCATGAGCTCATTTCCTTTATTGTTCCTTTGTCTTCCTCTACGTCAGTTGTGTATTTTCCTCATAAACCATTTTCCTTGGCTGCTAAAATGATTTTCTTTCAACTATTTTCAAATAAAATCCTCCTCAAACTACATGGTTTGTTTGGGTTGGTTACAGTCTGTCTATCTTAATTTACTTCAGGTGTGAATGCACATGTTTTTGGAAACATTTTGCTTAAAAACAGAATAGTCTGAGTCTTGCCTCTCTGCATTTCTCCTCTACTTCTTTTTTCGTTTGATTTACTGTACTATTTTATAATTTGTTTGCCTGAAACTCCCTTTCCTATCCTTTCCTCTACTCTTTGCTCCAGGTACCTACTGATGCTGGTGTTGACACCCTCATCCCCCTCTCATCTCTCCAAGGCAAGGACAACCACATCCTCCAGCAGTTACTGCCCACTTTGCTTAACTCTGCTGTATTAGGTGAGTTAGTGCCCACTCTCTGTAACACTTCTTTCTCAAGATTACATTTAGTAGGTTAAGAATAAATGAAATGATACCAGCAAAAATCACCACCTGCTCTCAGAATTAAAACTTGAAACACTGCAGGCATTCTGTAGCAGTAAGCCATTATATCAGTGCATCTATGAAATGTGTCTTTGTAGGAGATCTTTCTGGCATCACAGGCCTCCATAACATGGTAGGGATAGGAGCAGGTTCCATCCTCCTACCCCCAGTCCAAACCTCTGCATTGGGCATGCCTCTGCTGCAGGGTCCTGATGGAGCCATCAACTTGCTCAACAACATACAGGTGGGTAACTGGCATGTGGACAAAGTGTGTGAAGAGGTTACCGCCTAAATGGGGCTGTTTTACATACTTTTAAATGTATGCTCTTCGATTGTTCTATGATGCTTTGAACTTTTACTTGAGATGTCCTGGGCAGATCCTAAAGATCGTTATCGGGGCCAATCTGGGCGTGCTTTAAAGGACTGGTATTTGCTAAAATATAGCCAATCAAAATCTGATCCTTTCTTTACTGTACTTTACTGTGCTTTGTCCACCTCAGGCTGCTAGTGTTGCCAGTTCTGCTCTCCTTTATGACAGCCAACCTCTACATTGCAAGCATTTCACTGCATATTTGAGTGAAAATTAAAGAGTATGTAAATGTATTTGTGTGGTGTTAGGGATTTACAAAATAACGTTAACATGGATTCACTACACTCTGACTCTAACTTTTCTCATTACCAAAGACCAGTATACAAAACATAGGTAGCAGCTTCTCATTTTTAGCCGGAGCTGACCACTGCTTTTGCTGGTTAAAATGATAAATGGCAGCAGATCGTATGTTTAACACTAATTCCATGTGTAACTTGATGACAGGCAGATATTAAACTGGGCTGTTGTCAGGTTAAAGTGCTCTCTGCAGGCCGTTGTCTTTGCTCAGCCAGAGGTCTTTTGTGAGGGAAGAAGCCCCACTCTGTAACACCACTGCACTCCTGAGTAGACTGAGTGTTTTTTTAGGTCCAACAGAGTGAGACATCTCTCTAGCGAATTGTGTCACCTCTGTTTTAGGAGTCGCATTATCCCGGTTAAACCTTTATTTATATTGTATATGTGATTTAAGCTTAAAAACGTTTTTTTTTCTGGCTGTTAAGAGTTGTTATTAATTGCCTCCACCATTTTACTTTTTTCCTTCAGCTAAATCTTGCACCACCCTCAGAAGGAGAGAAGCCAGTCTCATTGCAGGAAACACAAAGCCCTGCCCCGCAGGAAGACATTCCAGCCAGTCAGATCACTCCCGAAGTGGTTCCCAGTCCTGTTCCAGCTCCAGCCCCTGCCCAAGAACCCACCCCAGCCCCACAGCGACTATCTGAGGGCAGGTCTGTTATTGATCCTTACACATCTTTCATGGACACGATTTATACCTCCTTCCTTCAAGTCAGTGCTAAAGAAGAGGAAGACAGGGCCCATTTGGGGCCATCCGACCCCACTTCACCCTTCTGTGCCTTACCGCCGGTTTCTTTCCCTGTGGAGCACCATACCCCTGTCCCAACTCTGCCCCAGGCAAGTGCCCCAGTCTCCCTCAGCCCACGTCGGGCCTGTTCCCTCCGCAACCCAGACTTATCCCGACTCAGCCTGGAAGCAGCAGCCCATTCCCCAGCCCAGGGGACACCAAAACACACTGAGGACGGGTCTACATCACCATTACAAAGGAAACCGGTCATGGTAGAGGGACATACCCACCCAGAGCCTCCTCTGCCACCCATATACTTGGAGGAGACTAAGACAGACTGTACTGGGCCTGCTGCGGCTGTGTGCCCCTATGTGGAGGCAGGAGTGGATAGGCAGGGGCATCTTCCCCATGCGGGGTACCTCAGTCCCAGGGATGGATGCAGTGGGAGGCCCAGTGAGGAGACAGCTGGGACATTGCTGCACACCGAACAGGGAAGGGTGAGTGCCTGAGCCTCTTGTTTCCTTCATACTTATGGACCAAAGACTGTAAAAAAGAGAAATGTAGTATTGTGATTGACTTAAATGGCTGCATTTTTATGCCACTGATACTTGTAGAGGATTTCATCATGATGTTTTAGTAATGTGATTTCTGATTCTCCTTCCTCAAGGATCAAGCGGGAGCAGCAGGTGGAGCCAGAAGAGGAAGGAAAAGGAAACAAACGTAAGTTGTCTTTTTAACAGTTAATTTCTCAGACATACTCACAAGATCTTGCACTATAATGTATCGGTGCATTAGACATGCTTTTTCTGATGTTTCATAACAACTGTCCTATCAGGCTTATTTTGCTAGATCATGCTGTTTTAATACTAATGTGTTTCTTACTTTGTGTATCAGGCTACAGAATGTGTTAGAAGACTTCAGAGACATGGATGCTACAGCACTAGAGGAAACCAAGGCTACGGTAAGACCCAGCTCCCCCTCAGTGACTCACAGATCTATTGGTTTAATTATCAGCAGCCTCTCGCTGGGCTCATTGAACTGTTTCGAGACTAGTTCCAAGCCACCCGTCTTACTTAATAGCACGGCCTGTTTTTTTCCCCAGATGTTGTTAAAGAATATGCTGATGTTACTTTCCAACAGCTTGAAATTTTTAAAGCCATGCTAGTGGCTGATCCCCTGACTTTTCCTCTAGCCCCACCATGAGGTTCACATTTGTGGTCTTGAGTGAAATGTCTCGACAACTATTGGATGGATTATCATGAAATTTGGTATTTTCCCCTTCAAAATGAATTGTAATCACTTTGGTGATCCCTTAACTTTTCATCTAGTGCCATCATCAGGTCAAAATTTGCGTTTGTCCAATACTTTGGTTTTTCACTTAATACCTGCAAAACAGCCACCAGCCCTCACTATCTCTTCTCGTCTTGGGGATAATCACAGTCCTCATACCCCAGACAGCCTTAGCTTTATTTTGTTTTTTGTACTAATTAACAAATGTTAGAATGCTGACATGCCAAAATCTGATTTCACATCCATGTTAGCTAAAAATATGAGGTCAAAGTTAATTCTTGATCTTCTAAGCAGCATTGGAGAAAACAAAATGGGCATTGTGGTGAGATTGTTTTCTAAACTGCTGTTATCCTCAAAAGTGGTGTGCTCCACATTTTTGCTCAGACTACTAAAAACGGCAAGAGCAAGACACTGAATCTGTACAAGCTTGATGGGCAGTATTCTGTCTTTCGCTGTACTCTTAATACCCTGTGAAGGGTGGCAAGCAAATGTTAGATGTGAAGGTTTTGCTGAAGAGAAAGGTTTTTGTTGCATGCTGAGAATGATTGTGCAGTTCTGACTGCGGTGGCAAAATAATTCCACCACTAAGAGATAAGGCTGATGTGACTGTAATTTGTCTCTCATTCTTGTTCCAGACAGCACTGCTGAAGCCTGAGAGGTCAGTCCGCGGCAGGAGGCGACGAGGCGCCAGGTCTCAGAGGCAGTGATTGGTGGAGGGAGCTGTAAGTCAGAGCAGTTCACCAATCAAAGGCGGCCAGACGCCTCTCTTTCCCCCTCCCATCTCTCCACCCTCATCACCACTGTTTAGACCTATCGTTTTTTTTAATTCAACTGCACTAATATTATGCCGTTGTCTTGTCAACCATTGTTGTGGCAACCACTATGAAAAAAACACATGGGAGAGAGATCTAGTCTGAAAAGTTAATTTATAAAAAGTGAAAAACATTTGAAGATGCATTTTGTGAATACTTTTTCACTTAGGTCTTCTCTTAGGTCTAGTTCACAAAATAATGGTTGCTTGACATTGTGATCAGAGATCTGTTAATTATGGTTGGTGTTAGAATTATATCAATGAGAAAACAAAAAAAAGAGTACTGTTTTCTTCTCATCAGTGTGTAACTGTGAGTCAGGATAAAGCCCATCTACTTGAACGATGCTCTCTGTTGAAAGTGTGTCCGTATGTGTGTGGATGTGTGTGTCTTTTTATGCGTCTTAAGTGTGTGTTGGACAACAGTGCTATTGCTGAGCCCCTCACTATCCGACCGTTGGTTGAATTTATTTTCATTAAAATAAACAAGACCCTGTCTGTAAGATAAAGCGCTCTTTCCAGAGACACACAGCGGTTGTATTTCAAAGAAAGGTGCTGGAAGAGAAGGAACAGGCTTAAGTTGTTGTGTTTTGTTTTCACAGTATAAAATAAACTTTTATATGGGACAAGCCCAGGAAATAATGTGGGTCCCCTAAACAGGTTTCTTCACTCTCACAGAAATTAACTTTTTATCATAATTCCACATGTCCTGTGAGATGTTCTTTAATGGTTTGTACTTCACTAATAATTGTATGAACTGAGAAAACCTTCATTTAAAAAGTTACTTTGTACAACTCTGAATTATGTCATAACATGTCAGGTTACCCAGACAGATCAGGAAATTTAAGTGAATCTGACAACATACAGTTTTTGACGTTTGCACGGTCCACAACAAATCTGGAACAATTCAGAAAACCTTTGAGCATCATTTGTCACATTTTGACAACCCTCTTACATTTCACGTGCTGTGTCATTTGTTGCTGTGAAGAGTTACATGTAGCTTTGGTGCGATGGAGACTATTTAATATCTGTTGACCGAACACCCACCCAGCCATGAGACAAGTGTCTGGAAAAAGTGTTGAATTTTGAAATGGAACATTTGCAGGAATCCCGAGTTTATACGAAGCACAGTACAGTGTGTCCTTTGATTGGTTGAATGGCTGTAAAACCTAAACGCAGAGAGCCACGATGTCCTACGTGGATCTGTTGAGTCCGTGTGTTACTATGGATTTGGAGTAATATCCTCCCTCTGTCTCCTCATATCACTGTTTGAGTTCTCCTCCACACACTGCCCTGCCCCAAGAGTACTGGCATCTCTAGCTGTATTTAAAAATAAAAATAAAAAAAGAATAAAGAAAAGTGAAAAAGAAAGCAGATTATGCAATTTCTACACTTGGAGATTTGTACATATGTACAGTTAATGTGTTTTATTTTGATTTTATATTGTTAGAGAAAGAGACAAGAGAGAAAACAATGAATTGTGAATTTTTCTGGGAATTGTAATTAAGTATTTTTCTCATTCTACCCCTTGCTTTCAATACTTATGTTTAAAAAGACGATTAAATTGTGGACTGTAGCTTTCTTTTTTTATATGGGAGTCTTTTTTTATTTAATATTAAACTATTTACAGAAAATGTACCTTGTGTTGATTTGTGTTCTGAAAAGGATGTGGATTATATTGAACATGGGCATAACATTGTAGGCTGTCACAGCAAAAGATATCAAGAAATGTGTGTGATAGCTTGTGTGAAGTCTCCTACCTGCACCCTCTGTTAAATTACTGTATATTTACACATTTTAAAATGTACTCCAAATAAGTCCCAAGGAGAACCTTTTAAAAACAATGATGAGTTACAGTAACAACAGTTTACGGTGGTTACAGAAGTGTCCATCCTATTAACAGTTACCCTGCCAACAGTAAAATCCAGGGGCAACTTCTGAACACAGGGTTAAAGGTATTAGTGCAGAGTTATTAACCTTCAAGAACCCACAAACCCCAGTTTATTACTTCAGTGAAGGAAGTCATCTTCAGTTCTGTTTGTTTTTTCCTTGTTTATTTGTCTTTTATCAGGATATCTTATAAATTGTTAACATATTTAATTGAAAACTGGATTAAAATTAAACCATTGATTAATAATATAGTAATAATAACCATTGATCATAATCTAATTCTGATCTAGGCTTTTCATGATCTCACCATTTTAAGAATGATGATTTTCAACAAAAAAAGTGCTTTGAGTGCTTTCTGAACTGTATTTGTAATGTTCACTATAAAAAAGTATGAGAATATATTTTTTTAATGGGTGTGTTAATGTTTTTCCAGTTTTGACATTGTGCTGCATCATCTCAGTCTCATCACTGTAATGCTCCATCAAGGTGAGGCTTAAACTCATCTTTTAATCAATAACCTCCCCTGCCTTCCCATAATGGTTTCTTGTGCCTTCCAAGACTTACAGTCAGGCATCGGACAGGGGCCAAAGTATGGCTGTGATGACGAGTCACTGCCTCAGCGCGCCTGGCAGCTGCTTTACAGAAAGTAATGATGTTATCCTTCATTGCTCTGTTCGGATGTGACGCCGCTGCGTGTGGCTCTGGTTTCCGCCTGCCTGTGAGGATGCTGAGCTGATGATGCCGAAGCTGTGGGTACCACTTTAAAGAGGCGGATGCAGACCACGCCCTTCCTTTGCTCGCCGATAGAGGGCGCTGTGGCGACCGAAGCTGGCCGATCATCAGCAGCTTTACCTCACTGCCCTTCCAGCAGCATCTCACCTTCAACCGGCCAGACGCACATCCACCGCCGCACCCGACAAGGAAAAGAAAAAAAGACACACGAGAGAGAAAGACGGCGTCAAATAAACCAACAAGAGATCCCGAGCAACATCAGAGTCTGTTGTTTTAATGATGTAGATCGATTCGCGGTTTGACATCTAATTTAGCCTGCCCGCCTCACTGCGACAAGAAAACACCGTCCAGCTGCGCACAAATAAACTGCAGCCTGCCTCAGCTGTTTGGGATAAAACCGCCCGACCTCCCCACCGACCCCCAGAATCCTCTCGACGAAGAAGGACGAAGTCACCGCGCGTCCCTCGTCGTTTATTTTGACGGTCAGATCAGGCCCCGATCAGCGACTGGTCGCCTCCAGCCTCAGCATCCTCTCTCCTCTCAGCAGAAGGCAGCATCCTCCCTCCTCCTTGAATCTGCGCCATGGCCGATGTTCCAGCGGAGTGCAACATAAAAGTGCTGTGTCGCTTTCGCCCTCTCAACCAGTCTGAGATTTTACGCGGGGACCAGTTCATCCCCAAATTCCAGGGAGACGACACTGTCGTCGTCGGGGTAAGTGAAGGGAGGCGCTTTGTTTTGCATGCAGGCCCTTCATCAATAAATCATCATCTCGACCCATCTGTTTGGGTTGTGGATCGGCAAGAAAACATTGATGGGTGCAGTGCAGGGAAATACCACACCTGTCCCCCAAAATCTGTCTTTCCCTGAACACGAGCCCAAATACATGTAATGTTGTTGAAGTGCGCAAACTGGCCTCTTGCATCAGCTGACTGGGGTCTGCACTGTGTAGCCTATGAATGAAACATAGCCACCCTAATACCGTGTTATCATTAAACATACTTTTCCAAAGAGATAGAGATCCCAACATAACACATTTTAAACTGTAAGTTGCTGTTTTTCTGTAGGCTCATATCAATCAGTCATGGCCCTATATGAGTCATAACACACGTCTAATACAACCCTCAAAGCTAATTGTAAATGAATGTAAAGTATTTTCCACACTGATATTGATGGGTCCATTCATTCATTCTGGATGTTTAAGCTAATTGGGTTAAATTAGCCTGCTAGCAGCACATAAAGACAAAAATAGTGGTGCAGAGGGGAAGTCCAGTGATCTTTGTAGTACATAATGAAGTTTGGAGACAAGAGGGCTGGTGAGCTCGTGGACAAAAATCTGATGATGCTGCATGTCTGGTTTACTCTGAAGATTAGTTTATGTTTGTAATGGTGGATACACCAAGTCTATGCAAAGAATACATAATTCAGCCTCTAGATAGTTTAATAGGTGGAGCGTACGTGGAGAACACTGTATATCAGTCAGGACACTTGAATTAGATGTTTGTCAAAACTGAAAAAGAAAAATGATTCTCATGTGATCCCTGCAAGCCAAAATCATTCCTAACACCTCCAGTGTAAGGGCCAAATAAAATGCCATAGGCTTGCAGATCACTTTCATTAAATTGTTGTCTGTACATTAACCTGTAAAAAAAAAAAAAAAAAAAAAGAGAATAACTATTCATATGAACTGAATTTTGTCTATTTTGGTTGCATTTTTGCTCATGTATGTTGTTGGTTGTCCCAGTTTAGATGTTTTATGTTTGGCCAAGTATCTCATGTCTGAGGAGGATTAAAAGAAACATAATAAGTGTCCATGAGGACTATGTAGCTAAAAGGAGAGGAGCTTTGGTTCTCCTCTGGCCAACAAATGGCCAGTGTGCAGGGGGAGGAATCATGTTGAAACCTTCTCCAGCGATAATGGAAACATCTCGGCCTGACCTTCCTCTCTCCTCTCAGCCTGACGCTGTACAGTAGAGTCAGAAACTGATCTCTCTAATTGCCTACAGAGAGGATCAATAATCATCCAGTGAGCTCATGCATCTCTGACTGACCTGCTTTCTCTTGTCCCCGGCTCCATCTGTCTATCTGTCTTTCTGTTTCTCTGTCTCTCTTTCTGTCTTGAATTCTTCTCATTTTGTTTTGCTCATCCCACTATTTCAATCTCCCTCTTTGATTTTTGTCTCTCCTTTGCTTATCCGTCTCCATTTTTATGTCTCTTTCTGTGCCTCCTCCCTCTCCCCTCCCTCCCTCATCCTGAGACTGAATGTCTCTCTGGTAAATGACTCTGTCATGGGGGCGGTCTGCAGATGAGTCAATTTGTTAATGGCATTTAATACGTCCTGGCAGCTCACGTTATTGTGTTGCATTGTGGCCTCTGTATCAGATGGGACAGTGACATTCAGGGGTTTAATAGCCTGTTTTTTGCAGCGAGGCTTGTCCGGGCTGACTCACTCGTCTGTGTGTGTCACACAAAGGTTGTTTGTAATTTTAGGGGGAGCTTATTTATTTTGCGGCAGACATCAATGTAAATCATCAGGGAATGTTGTAGTTGTCGTGCACTTGAGTTTTGCACTAATTTCAAATTCTGTTAACAGTGTGTAGGAGCTTCATCTTTCTGTATTTGTTGACCTTCTTCCTTGTAGTGTGCACAAGTGGTAATTTTCATACACTATATAATAGTATATTAAGTGTTGCAATTAGAAATTAGAGACACTAAAGTCCTGCCCCTCTTCTACGTATCTGTTCAACTATCATCTGTAACTTAGTGTATTTTCTTATTGAGCGTTCATTTAATCCATTTTTTCCTGAAAAGCAGAAACATGTTGCTGAAACTTTCTGTTCATATTCTAAACAAACAGGTTTCTACAGCTTCACTGGACAGGAACATTTGACCGTTTATCATTTTGGGAAATACAACTCTTGTCAAGAACATGAAACTATTCCTGTAACAAAGATAAAAGGATGATTATTTTATTAGCGTTCAGCAAAAACAACAAAAACCCATGAGTCTTGATGCACTGTAAAAGCCTCAAGCTCTTAAATACTTCACAACAATTGTTCAAATTTTAGTACAGCAGTAGGTACTCCTTTATTTTAGAAAATGTACAGAAAACATATTTTCAATTTTCAGAAAGCCTGATGAAAGAAACCCACCATGAGAAAACCTAATGAGTTACATATGCTAGAGTGAACAGAAGTATCTTACTGTATACACAGCTATTAATGAAGGGTTTGCGTTGTCTTTCATATGACTGTTCCCATGTTAGATGTGAAGCTAGAAATGGAAAAAGAGCATTTTTTTAACCGACCTTGGTCCGTTATCTGAAGATGCCAGGTCCTGGATGAGATATGGCTCTGACTCGCTGGGAGAAAGAAGCACTGCAGAGCTGGCTCTCTCTCTCTCTCTGCTGATATCATCTTCTTTTGTGGTGTACTTACTGTTGGGAAGATAAAAGCAGCGTTGTACAAACCATCCTCTAACATGGCAGCAACACTAAAGCATTTTCAGCACACCCGCATATCCAGATTGGGATGATAGTGCTTTCATTGCCACGTAATGAGAAAACAACTCATGTTGATATTGAGTTGAGTTACTTCCCAGTAATGTTTTCAGCTTGAATGTGTTCTTGAGTTTTTCCCAAAACATTTTAAAACCGTGCTATCAAGAGACATTGTTTTTCACACGACAACAGCAATATGTTGTGTAAGGCCGTGACATTCATTGCCCTGTGAGAGATGACATTTAAAGGTTTAAAACTGACATACCCATTGTATATGAGTGTATATCTTGTTCTTTCATGGTCAGGCACGTGCATACAGAGGAGTCAGTCAATTTCAGATTTCTCAGTCAGGCACTGACCGCCTCACAGGGCTGACATCATTTCCCAAAGTGTTTATTTTTGTAATTTCTTGGATAAATTCATTCATCTTAATACAGCATCAAAGTTGTTCTGTAGAAGAATAAAACATCAAACATTAAATATGCACCTTTGAGTTATTTGTCCTGAGATTAAACTTAAAAATCTGATCACAGTTTGGAGATCAACAACCTTACATCTTTTGTTAACTGTTTGCTGTCGATGGTCTTCACAGGGGAAGTCCTACTCGTTTGATCGAGTGTTTCCGACCAACACCACCCAGGAGCAGGTGTACAACACCTGTGCCAAGCAGATTGTCAAGGGTATGGATGATCAGCAACGTCACAATATGTCAGACATTTTTAAATGTATGTGCTGTAGTCTCATTTGTTTTTATTATTTTTCTCATAGATGTTCTGTATGGATACAATGGTACTATCTTCGCATATGGACAGACCGCCTCCGGGAAGACTCACACCATGGAGGTACAGTATTCAGAGCAATTAAGTAAAGCAGTTTCTTCTAATGAACATTAATATCATCCAACCAGTCAGATATGGAAAGCTGTATACCTCAAATTGCAGTAAGTGTCCAAACATTAAGTTTTTCTTGTGTTTCTGTTTTTATTTTTTGTCCCATCTATCAAACATTTTGGGGAGTTTTGGGTCTTTGTAATAATTTCATAGAACAACGAATTAATGCATTTACACTGCACACAATTTATGTTACTAAGATTCATTTTAGTGTCAGTCCAACTAGTAGAAATGTTCTGCCAAGCCTTTTATTGTTCTTAGCTTTGATTTAACATCTTATGAGAATTTAAAGGCATTATAGCATGAATTCTCCATTATCCTTTGCCCCTGGATAGCTATCACCATCTCACTCCTAGTTAAACCTTTACCTGTGACTTCCTGTTTCAGGGCAAGCTGCACGACCCTCACCAGATGGGTATCATTCCTCGCATCGCTGAGGACATTTTCAACCACATCTTTGCCATGGACGAGAACCTCGAGTTCCACATCAAGGTGCTGTCTTTGATGAGTTAATGTCTTGTGTTGTGGTATGCTTCTTATGTGACACTGTGTTGGTTTGTTCTCACTGCGATTTCAATCTGCCATTTCTGTCTGTGAACACTACCCTACTTTTCTTCCTTCTCCAACAGGTTTCATACTTTGAAATCTACATGGACAAAATCCGTGACCTTCTGGATGGTTAGTGCTAATGAGCTTTTCATGCATCACTTGCTACAGTATTTTGATTTGCCAGTATATTGTGAAATATCATTACTGCGTGGCTTTGTCATACCAATACTTAAAAACCTGTTTCATTGAAAATGTTCTCTATTTTTTAGTGACAAAGACCAACCTGTCTGTCCATGAAGATAAGAATAGGGTGCCGTTTGTCAAGGTTTGTGAAAGTGCTCTGTATGTCATCATTTTAGGTGAAAATCTGTCAGATCCATGATAGTAAGTCTGTCTAATATTCTGTCTTTCTTTTGTTTTCTCCGCTCCTCTCCTCCTATTCCCCATCATATAATCTCCTGTTGTCCCCTCCCTTGTCCTCTCCTCCTTTCAGGGGTGCACTGAGCGTTTTGTCTCCAGCCCCGATGAGGTTATGGATGTGATCGATGAGGGCAAAGCTAACCGCCATGTTGCTGTGACCAGTGAGTTTTTATCTTAGATTATTGCTATTGCAACACAGGATATTCAGTGGGCACATGATTCTTGCAATTCAGGACAGAATTCATATAATATTATATTATTTAGATATATATTTTATATTTTAAAGTTAAATTCCCTTGATTCTCTACCTCCATATCAGAGCACAAGATCTAGTTTCTCTTCAGTGGCAGCAGTAGCACTCACAACTCGTTACTGATGCTTGAAGTGAAAGCTGAGTTCATGTAACCCGTTATTGTGTCTTGTTATGTAATCTTTGTGTTACAGCCTGCTATAACCTTCAAGCTTCATTCATTCGCATGACAAGAAATAAGACCCTGTCAGATGGAGGTCACTGTAATGTACACTGGCAAGAGTATGTTTATCTTTACAAAACCTTCAAAGCACCAGAGACAAAAGCTCTCACATCTGTGAGTCATGCACCTTGTTTCGGCCTCCGTGCTGCTGACTCACTCCTCTATTATCCAGTAATAATGTCTGACAAATGGCTCCAATACTGTGGGTTTACAGGTCAGAGTGATGCTATGGCTTCATTGTACAACATTTCATTACAGTGTAAAAAAACAACAACACAGCAGCTAAAAATAACATGTGACCTAATTACCAGATTGTTTCAGTCGTGTAATCATTTGTCTTACAGTGTCTGTGTCAGAAGGCTTGCTCTAATTTGATTTCATGTCATAATTATGTGGCAGTTATACTGATAAAAAAGGAAAAGCTTCAAAAAGTATTATTTTTTTAAGCAAGAAGAACAAGATTTTTGAACTGAATATGTTTCCTTTACTACGGTTAAGACAGACTTTGTATTGCAGTGGAGGGTATTTTAAAAGGTAAAGAATACAATAAAGAGACTCCTTTGAGAACTCACCAAGCAACAAGCCAGTACAGAAGCATATTCATTTATTTTTCTCTGTGGTGGCGTCTTGTGCTGACTCACAGGGCTGAAGTAGACTGAAGTGAAAAGATCAGATGAGCTTTGGGATTCAGAGCTCAACAAAAACACTGAGGACTGCGTCACCGTAATAAATCACAACCTGTGCAGTTCTGCTTTGTTCAGAGTTAATGCATTTTGTGCCTCAGTGCTCAGTGTGTTCGTCCGTCCTTACAGCAGACTTTCAGTGATTTGATTTTTGCCCTTTCCTGCAAACTGATTGACAGGACTAGACCTGTGTGCATACTTATCCGAGAGGATCGGTTTGACTGACACTGCCAAGGTGATGCCCCAGTTAAAGATAAAATGAATGCCCTACAATATGTGATAGTGCTATAAATTCTAATGTATTACAGATAAAAGCTGTTATCAGTTATTAAGGACATGGTTATCTCGTTTCAATTAAGTACTAGGTAATTTAAACAAAGAAGAGTTAATTTATATAAAATTCCTGAACAAAAAAGTGGTTAAGCAAGTAAAAATCCCCCTGAAAAACATAAACCAGTATCACATTAGTTCATTTCATATTATCATTAACCACAAACACCACAGAAATTAACACAGCATATCATGGAGTTAATTCAACCGTAGAGTAATCAAATACTGTTTATCTGGTAAATTTCATTCACCATCATCAGGACATTTTGTAATTTACATTTTGAGCTTCAGCTCCAGATATTCAGTGGCTCGCACATTAACATTCCTACTTACCCTTCATCACCTTAAACTGAATCACTGCAGTCTAGCGTCCCGACAATGTTAATCTGATGTCTCAGCATGCTCGTAATGAGCCAGAGAGATGAATCACAGGTCAGAGCGATACTCCCATTCCAAATGAAATAAATTGAATACACCAACTGTGATGAAAAAAGAAATGTAAAAACACTTTTATCATATATAAATTAACAGGTCTTTCAAATTAAAGACCAGCAACAGACCACAACTTAATCTCAGTTGTCATTGTTTTCCCAAGCTGTTCAAAATGAGTTTACATCAGTAATACTTGTTGACACAAAGAAAGTTTGCATCATCTGTGTCCAGTCCAAGACTTAATTATAGAGGGTCAAAACAAAGCTGAAATGCGTATAACTAATAATAACAAATATTTGTGTTCATGTGTGTGTTTTCTATGCAGACATAGTCTCTTACTCAGCTACAGAGTGTTACTGGCTGTGAAAATTATGCATAATGTGGCAACTTATCTGTAAAGATGAAAGATCAGATTGAACATGGGTGTTATGAGTCATCCATCCGTTGAGCTGATCTATGCAAGACAGGCCAATACAATACTGTCTGACCCAACTCCTACTCTTCACACTGAGTGCTAGAGCTCTGGCAGAAGATACAAAGTCCCTCGGTGCATGCAAAATCGCTATAAATATTCATTTCTGCCTATGTGTTTGTGACAGTGTCACTCTAATGGGGTTGTATAACAGACTTGCCCAGATAGTATGAACTAGAGGATTGAGTTGGCTTTGGATTTTATGTACTTGTGAGGGATATGATGGAGGCGTTGCATGTCGATTGGATGCCAAGACAAATTACTTCATGGTGACAAATGAAATAGATCTTATCTCTTTTTAAAAAAGAAATGTAGAAATAACCCATGATAAAATAAAGTCTGCTCAGTAGAGCAGAAACAATACAAAACGTTTTAATGGTAATAATGTGATAACAATCAAATCCTGCAACACTCCAGCTTTGAAAATGGACTGAACGTAAGCAGCAGTGGATCAGATTTGTTAAGGCTGCGCTCCACAGCAGCACAGTCTTTCTCTCTGTTTCCTGGTTGGTGCCTGCTGACTCACGGTGCTGCAGCGCGCAGTGCTGATAGCAGACTTAATGGGGCGACACTCTGCAGACACTGAGCTGATGCCCTCAGATATCGTCTGCAGAGAAACCTGAACTCACTGTCTGTGAGGAGGGCCAGTGAAGAGAGCCATTTAGATCAGTTTGTTGTCTGCACTCTGGGAAATAGTGATATCATTCTGCTGCATGCAATGACTTGTTCTTGTTCAGAAAAAAAGACATGGAGGATTTCATATGCACAGATAATTTACTTCTGTTAGTAGTATCACTACATTATGGTGACATGATCTGAAGAACTGCTGCTATTAGACAGGAGAGAGGCATGTCAATGATAGTTTGTATGTTTTGTAAGATAAGTCTTGCCTGTCAGTACACCATGTTAAATGGTTAATTTATTCATTTTTTTGTTAAATCTCCATGAGTACACATGGTTATTCGCAGTCTCTCTTTCATTTCATCCTGGTACACAGACAACTTTTAAAAGGAAAAAAAAATCCACACATGGCATTGTTCCTTAAAAGTTTGTGAATTCTTTATCCCTCTGAAAAAGGGTTTAAACATCAATTTAAGAAGAAATTTGTATCTAAAGTTCTAAGACTGCAGACCTCTTTGCCTTTTGTCCCACCCAACTGTTGTGTTGCTTTTGTCCTTGTGCAGACATGAACGAGCACAGCTCTCGCAGCCACAGCATCTTCCTGATCAACATCAAGCAGGAGCATGTGGAGACTGAGCAGAAACTGTGTGGGAAACTGTACCTGGTGGATCTGGCTGGCAGTGAGAAGGTAGACGACAATCTGAGGGAAAAAAGTTTAGAAATCAACAACTCCCAATGTGCAATTCAGCTGCTTCAAAATGAATGACTTCATAATGATTGTTTCTGTGTTTTTCTTCAGCTGTTCATCGCTCGCTCTGTCTCTTTCTTTATTCCAGGTCAGTAAGACTGGAGCTGCAGGAGCCGTCCTGGATGAGGCCAAAAACATCAACAAGTCTCTTTCTGCTCTGGGAAATGTCATCTCTGCCTTGGCTGAGGGCACGGTGAGCCATTTTCACCCTACTTCCCTCCATTTGTAAAGCCAGTAGAGCAACAATTGACACTGTGTGCCTTAAGATTTACAGTAAAATAGAACAGCAGAAATATAGATTTTGGATTAAAGTAGAAGATATCAGCAAAATAGTGGTAAACTGGCAAAAAGGGATAGTATTTAATGTATGTTTTGGTCTTGGTTTGGTATTCTGGCGAATACTGTCATGTCAGTGTTAAGCCACTAAATATTAAGTAATATTTAAGGAGCTGATGTAAAGTAGTTGATTGATTTCTCCACATTGAAGTAGAGAGAAACAGCTGAAGTTTACGTTTATTGTAGAATATGCTTAATTTCCATTCCCTCTCTCATTTCTAACACTAATGTACAGTAGCTGCCCCTCCTGTCGACTTGTTAATAAAATGCGTCCTGCCCAGTACCCACACCCTGCTTTCCTTTCTGCCAACTCAACAGGTTTGGTCGTCAAATGCCAAAACTATCCCTGCCAATTGGATTAGTTGGATGCGGCACAATCAATCTGTCTCTTTTGATGGCAGTTTTTGGGGTTTGTTAGAATCCAAAATAGAGAAATCAAGTGTACATTTTTGCTGATTATAATCTGCTGATGAATCACTGCAGAAGCACAAAATCAAGAAGCAAATGAAACATGCCTCAGGCACCAATGTCATCATTTTAGTTCAAAATTGTCTCTTGATCTTTTTTTCTCTCTCTCGTTTCTATTTTCCTTTCCTTATTTCTTCCTCTTTAATTATCCTCCTTTTCTTCTTTTTCTCTCTGCATATTCTTTCATCATCTTCCCTCCCTCCCTCCTCCATCCTCACCTCCCCTCTCTCCTGCAGAAAAGTCATGTGCCGTACCGTGACAGCAAAATGACCCGCATCCTGCAGGATTCCCTCGGCGGGAACTGTCGCACCACCATGTTCATCTGCTGCTCTCCCTCCAGCTTCAACGATGCAGAGACCAAGTCGACTCTGATGTTTGGACAACGGTAGATACATCTGTGGACACAGTCAATGCATCTTTGGAAATAAAATATCATATACAGTATGCATATGAGAACTGAACCCTTTTTTCACACGCTGCCATGCTGTTTCTGTCTTTGTCTTCTGTCACAGCGCCAAGACCATCAGGAACACCGCCTCCGTCAACCTTGAGCTGACGGCGGAGCAGTGGAAGAGGAAGTTTGAGAAGGAGAAGGAGAAGAATAAGACTCTGAAGGACACCATCCAGAAGCTGGAGTCTGAGCTCAACCGCTGGAGGAACGGTGAGACACATGAAGTGTTTTCTGACTGACTGACTGACTTCCAGCAGAAGCTTTGTTTTGGTTGCATAACTTCAACTCTTCTGTGATGACATTATAAACAAACTGCATTACTCTGGTACATTTGTTTCTCTCTCTCCTCTTTGTCCCTTCATCCTTCCCCTCAGGAGAGGACGTGCCTGAGACCGAGCGGACCACGTCGGACATGGTGACCCGTATCGAGACTGTGGAGGAACGCCCCATTTTGGACAATGACACCTCCTCCATTGTGGTCCGCATCTCTGAGGAGGAGCGGCAGAAGTACGAGGAGGAGATCCGCAAGCTGTACAAGCAGCTTGATGACAAGGTCCAAATGCAAAAAACTAATATATTAATTACAACAGATACTTTTTGCTTGCACATTAGTAAACTTGCTTGGGGCAAATCTCAGTTTTCTACTTTTGCTCTACTTTAATTCCATATCTATAGCATGGTGTAAATGTTGATGTTATTTTTGCAATCAAAGATATTTATGGATTAAAAAATGGAAAACAATCATGAACAAAGGAGATGAAAGCCTATAAAATGTTCTGTGTCACATATATTCATCCACACATGCAAGAGATTTAGTCTGGATGGTAGTGATAATATCATATCATATCATGTAGGATGATGAGATCAACCTGCAGTGCCAGTTGGTGGAAAAACTGAAGCAGCAGATGCTGGACCAGGATGAGGTCAGTACACACAAATTCACACAAACAAAATACACACTGTATACACACACAGACTGTGTTTGAGAGAATACGTACTAATTCGGAACTTAAGTTTAAAACCAAACTTTCAAACAGCCCCTTAAAAAGTTGAGGACTGGACAAAACGTTGACACAAAAAAATGTCATCCTCTCCCTCCCTCTCTCCAGCTCCTCGCCTCATCCAAGGGCGATGGCGACAAGGTCCAGGCTGAACTCGGCAGGCTGCAGGTGGAGAGCGACTGCGCCAAGGCTGAGGTGAAGGAGGTGCTGCAGGCTCTGGAGGAGCTGGCCATCAACTACGACCAGAAGAGCCAGGAGGTGGAGGAGAAGGGACTGCAGAACCAGCTGCTGGCTGACCAACTGTCCCAGAAAATGGTAAGTTTTAAGAGGAGCCGCGTGAATGTGAGATTGACAGAAGAACATCTTAAACCAGAGATCAGAAGGACACTCTCACTTGCTGCACTACAGAGACCAGCACCTGCTGGAGCAGTGCAGCTTCATTGAGTGGAAAATACTGCAGGCATTATGTGTGGATCAAGTAGCGGATGGAAAGTGTTTTTACAGTAGGCTTAGCTTATTGCCTCTGCTAATTTTGTTTTTTAGCTCGCTGTATGTCTGGTTTGTATCTTTATTGAGGTACATAAACATTGGATAACAAACGATAAAAAACCTTTATTTTTGGGACGCAATACTATTTTCTTGTAGTTGGGTGTCAGTTTCTTCTCTCTGTGTGGCACTTTAGCATTGTGCAATCATTCTAATGACAGGTGCACACATCTAATCTGAGCAATCCTGAAAAATGTGATGGCATTTCACCTATAGGTGGTGCTAGCATTCTGATCATTTTCAATGGCCATAACTCAGTGGCCATGAGTCTGACACAATGCATCCTTGTATAAAGCCCTAATGTTCCTGGCTAGGTTTTAGATATTCTCCAAAAATGATGTCCTCCATCATCCACCTTGTGTAATATTTATCACTATGTGTATGCATGCACATTAAACATTCTCTGGTGGAGGTATGTGGTCTGTGGGTGATTTCTGTTAGAAAAAGGTAGAGCTTCAGTAATCTCTCTTTTTCTCTGTAATAGGCCAGTCTGATGGAGCTGGAGGCAGAGCTGTCTCGTATGCAGGAAGTGAGCGGTCAGCAGAGGAAACGCATCGCTGACGTCCTCAATGGTCTGATGAGGGATCTCAGCGAGTTCAGCACCATCGTGGGCAATGGGGAGATCAAGCTGGTGAGTTGGATCACAGTGTAAAAGAGCTTTAAATTGCAGTAAAATGTACATATACTGTAGGAACATTATACAACACTTAAGAGTGTGTATTCTTAAAAACAATGGAAGAGAAAATGGTCTTCATTTCTTTTTCCAACCCTCAGCCGGTGGAGATTAGTGGTGCGATCGAGGAGGAGTTCACTGTGGCTCGCCTCTACATCAGCAAGATCAAATCGGAGGTGAAGAGCATGGTGAAGCGTTGCCGCCAGCTGGAGAACATGCAGCTGGAGTGCCACCGCAAGATGGAGGAGACTGGGAGGGAGCTCTCCTCCTGCCAGCTCCTCATCTCTCAGGTGAGGGATGGAGAGAGAGGCACAGGATGAGAGGGATGGAATTGATGAAATGCTGCGTTAAGTAATCATTTATTATAGTTTGTCATGGATGGGTTTTTAATAATTTCTTGTGTGTGTTTGCTTTCGCACAGCATGAAGCTAAGATCCGCTCTCTGACGGAGTACATGCAGAGCGTGGAGCAGAAGAAGAGGCTGCTGGAGGAGAGCCACGACTCCCTGAGCGAAGAGCTGGCCAAGCTGCAAGACCAGGGTAACACGCACAGTCAATTTACTCCATTATCAGTGTTTCTGCATGCAGTTGGGTTTGTTGTATTAAGGGCATCCGTACGCACACACAAGTAAAAGAAATGCAACATTGGTTATTACGCATTCACTCGCACATACACACACAAATCTAGACATTTCACTGAAGGTGTTAGAGACGTCTCTGACATATGCTCTGAGGCATCAGGCTTTCAGTACTGGCAAAAATATTAGCAACGTTACATAATGAATGTACAAACAAAAGGAAATAGGGGGTAGTTTTCTCTTTGCTTATTTTCAGCACAGCGTACACCCAGTTTATCAAAAACTTCACAGGAATTTGCATGTTATTAGGTTGTAGCTCTGTGCTGAATGCTCACTTTTTCTTTTTCTTCTACCAGATAACTCCCTGCTTGAGGAGAAGGATGGAGAGAAGGGTGAGACTGAGGAGGGAAATGTGAAGGTAGGAAATGCTATAAGCCTTTTTTTAGCGCCCAACCCGAAACCTGAGTATATTGTTTAAAATCAATTGAAATTCTGACACGGGCACCATATCACCCCAGAATAGGATACAAGCAAATGACTTCTTGTTCAGATCTGCCTTCTATTTCTGTTCAATCTCCCCTGAATGGTGTTGCGTGATGAACTGCATTTATTCATCTGATCCCTCAGTGTGCTCTTCAAACTCTCTTACTCCAAAGTAGAATCTCAGGTTATGTGGCTTTTTATTTTATTTATTTTCAAGTTTTCACTGCTCTTTTCATTTCCAGAAGGTTCCCCGTCAGCAGGGAGAGTCTCACCGTGGCCTCCATCACAAGCAGCTGGCCCGCCTGCGGGATGAAATCAATGAGAAGCAGAGGATCATCGATGAGCTCACTGAGTGCGTGACCATCTTAATTAGTTATTTCTACTTACACAAACACACTATAGATGTGATAGTTTCTTCTTATTAATCATTATATGCAGTTATTCTCATTGACAATATTACATGCATCTCTTCATACTGCACACACAAAAGTTTACTAACTATTATCTGTGAAATAAACAGTTTTGCTGTATATTCATTTTAATCTAAACTCTTCCTTCCTCTTTTCCTTCCTGAACATGTATGCTGTTATTTCACACGTCCAGTCGTAACTCCAAGCTGGAGCTCGAGCTGGCTCAGGTGCGCGCTGACTTTGAACGCCTGAAGAGTCAGGACAACACCAAGAGTGAGCGCCTGGAGGAGCTCTCGTAAGTGTTGGGGAGGTCTATTTTCTCAGTATGGTTGAAACAAAGGTCTGATTATAGAGTACTTTATGTGTGGGAGGAAAATTACATCCCAACTACAAGAGTCAGTGTACAGTTGATGATTTCTGGTGGCGTAGTCGTGATTATTTTAATGGAAGATATAAAAACATTTGAGGGAAGGATTGCTATAGTCCAGTCCCTTCTCTTAAATTCCAGCAGAGGGCGCTAAAAACAACACATAGATATTACATTGTCCTGAATACATGGAAATATTGCCTTTTTTACAATGATGGTTTTGCTGTCCTGTTAGATTCCTGCATGAGCGCCATGAGCAGACTAAACAAGACTTGAAGGGTCTGGAGGAGACTGTCGTGAGTAAAATACACACCACTATCCATCTACCTCTGTTCCTCTTTCCTTATACCTTAGAGTCTGCTCTCCTTTCCCTTCCATCACAATGTCCAGAGTTGTCTTCCTAACCTCTGTGTCTGTCTGTCCTCCAGGCCCGCGAACTCCAGACCCTCCACAACCTGCGCAAGCTGTTCGTTCAAGACCTCACGTCGCGGGTTAAAAAAGTAAGCAGCTCAAAGATGATAAGAGAAGGCCGTGACTCGGGAAATTTTGTTTTTTAGTCATGTTAAGGGGGTTTTAGGGAATCTGTGACCTGAACCCCCCCCGATAAAACTCATCCTCTATCCCTCTAATCCCCTTGACTTTGACACAAGAAATTCACTTTTTGTGTAGACACAGGAAATCATTCCTGCCTGTGGCCATCAAACTGTTCAATTCCACCCTCTGAGTGTCAGACACTCAGAATAAACAGACTGATTCTGGACTAATTTTTTATATATTTTATTTTTTTATATCTTATATTTTTACATACATCTCATTTCTAGCTCTATGCTACTTCTTCTATTCTTGAATGGGAGCACCTGTAACGTGTCAAATTTCCCCCCGGGCATCAATAAATAAAGTATTTCTGATAAAGATCCAACAGAAAGGTCTTGCAAGGAGGTAATATGTCACCATGCAAAATACTGGATGAATACTCTTCTTGTTTTGGGCCTAAATGGGGCTTGTTTGGCATATTTTACTGTGTATTGATAACTGACAGGTGGAAGGTGGAAGGTTCTGTCATGGGACAATAGGAAACATCTTCCTCTACCTAGTTTTCTAATGTTTTTTCTCATCTTCCTGCTTCATCATCCTCTCTGCAGAGTTCCGAAATGGAACCTGATGATAGCGGGGGGTCTTGCACCCAGAAGCAGAAGATTTCCTTTCTTGAGAATAACCTGGACCAACTTACAAAGGTTCACAAACAGGTGAGAGACACACAAAGAATGAGAGGAACTGTAACTTTTAGTGGTGTAAGCACACTCTGCAGTTTGGATTTTATTAGACCAGGAGACGATGTCATTCTGATAGTTTCATTCCAAGACATGCAGTCATTTTTGAGGGATAACTTGATTGTTACTTGCACAAACTACTCATCCCTACCCACCAGAAAAATGTCTGTCGCCATATTGAACGCACTTTAAGTAAAGTAATTACAGGACCCAGAAATAGTCAAAGACATAAGTAAGTTGTACAGTTCTTGGCCTACATGTCTTTTTTCTTACTGACTGATGGAGGTGAAGAGCAAGTGACTAACTGTAATTGTTGTACTTTGCTACATATTTTTCCCTCTTTCCTGACAATGATTCTCTTTCATTTATATTCCAATTGTCATCTGTGTCATCTCTCACCCCTCTCTGTGTCTCTCCCCTCCAGCTGGTTCGTGACAATGCAGATCTGCGTTGTGAGCTTCCAAAGTTGGAGAAACGTCTTCGGTCTACTGCTGAGAGAGTTAAGGCCCTGGAGACTGCATTGAGGGATGCCAAGGAGGGCGCAATGATGGACCGCCGGCGCTACCAACAAGAGGTTGACCGCATCAAGGACGCCATGAAGTCAAAGAATGCCTTGAGGCGCCCCCATGCAGCACAGATCGGTACTACACTGAAGCTTGATCATTTGATTTATGCTTTTGTTTGTGTCGTTGCCTGGATGTCGGAATTTTCTTTGAAATGCATGCAATTTTGAACTGACTTTCTTTTTTCAACTGATTTGGTCTTCAGTAACAGTGATCCAGTTTTATTATAGTTGAACCATACCTTACATTGCTTTATCATCCCCACAGCCAAGCCAGTGAGACCGAAGCAGCTGCCCGTCTGCTCTCCCACCAACCCGTTCTACACTTACATCCGTGCTACTGAGCAAGCCAACACCTACAGCAACGTCCTCTTCCAGAACAACATGCCACAGCCGAGCTCTGTCAGCGCCAACTGCAACCCCAACTCTGTCCAGAACAACACGTGAGTTTAAATCCTCCCTTCCCCCTGTTCCAGCCCTGACATTGCATAGTTTAAAGTCAAGTCTGTCCATAATGACTGACTTTTGAGGTCAGTAAGAGTCTTCAAAAAATAAAGCCCATGGTGTTTGTAGACAGAGAGGTCACTCATCCAAGCACAGCCCTTTTGATTATAACCTACAGCTGGCAGGCTTCTCTCTTCAATACTAAGTATTCCTTTAACACTCTGTACCTTTTTTACTCTGTCTACCTTTTGCTTTTTCAAATTGCGGGATGAGACAGACCCCCTGCTCTTGTAATGTCACATATCGTGCTCGTATTTGACTGTGTTTGTTTCCTGTTTTCTCGGTGGTGTTTTACGCAGAGTTTCCACAGCACTGGGCTACAGAGCAGGCAGATATAATGGAGACACACTGGAGTCCTACCCACTCAACATTGACAACGGTAAGAACAAACGTACCAGTATCCAACCCAGTGTTCACATATGTATACGTGTGTGCATATGTGCACATACTTTGGCATCAAATCAGTTTTTATCATGAGATCTTTTATAGATATGTTAAGCATATGAGATATTTATTGTCAGGTGCTCAGTGTTCCTTGTTTTTATATTGATGCATAAGCTAAGTTAATGAGGTAGTATTAAAGTAGTTTTAGTATTGATCGTGCTTATCAATCAATGAAATCAAGCTATTGTTTTCTTTCCAACAGGTAACAGCAGCATCAGTGAAACGAGAGACATCAATGACAACAGGTGAGGATGTCAGTTACAGTAAGACATCAGTAAACAGAAAGCCTGAGCTGTTAGTTGTTTCTGGTCACTTTAACTAACTTAAGACTAGATTAGAATAAACCTGCACTAAACATTAAACTGTATTTTTAGTTCTCTAAGCTAAAATAAGAATGAATTAATGAATTTATGTTGGAGCCTTTGAATTGAGATTAAATGAAAATTCATGTTGTTATCAATTCACTCGTCATTTTGGCTACTACACTTCATGGGCCTGCAGTGTCCAGCGGGAGTGATGTACGGTGAATAATTGTGATATAGCTGGTTGTGTACTGAGTGTTCGTGTGTTTGTGTATCTGCATTAACAGGAGTGATGCTCACTGTGGCAGCGAGGTGGATGATTCAAACAGGCACTACATCATTCAGCAGGAGACCGCTGCAAGTTAATGCCATGGTAATTAACAAGTACACTGAGTCACACACCCTTTAAAATATTCTTTGTGCCACCGACAATCTGAGTGGGCAGGTGGGTTTGATGAGTAATGAGGGGGAGTTAAATACCCTGGACAGCTCCCGCAATCATGGCCGTCGCAGGATCAGCAGCTTGACAGTGGTTGTGACACTTTATAGCTCCAACAGTTTAAAATGTACTCAGTACAATTAACTCCATAATCTGTGTCCAGTGTTCTAAAGTGGGCTCTTAAAAAAAGTGGGACTCGAGTGTTTGCATTATGGTGCTGTCTATAAAATATAATATTCATGCATTTAATTAATTTCTGTGGAGAAGACAACTAACTTTAAGGCTTACTTTAGAAGTTTATATTGTTATTTATTTATCATAAAGCCAGGCTGCTTGGACTATTAAAACGTATGTATGTAGAAAATCATAATACGGACGTAGAATTGTGTTCCTACAAATATAAGAAAAATCATCTGATATATTACAATATCTATTCAGAATTTGCTCATTTTACAAACTTCCTGCAGGTATTACGTTCACTATTTAGGTTAATTCTACAGTTAATTGTTCTGTGCTGTTATTGTTTTTTATACACTGAATATAATGAAATATACATAAAGATATTTCAAAAGAAACAGGCTACTTTTCCCCACTTTTTGTAATTGTATGTGGGCGGGGATGGATAGGTTTCCATCACTAAACAGTTATGTTTACTGTGTGCATAGAAAACATACAGTAAACATACAGTATACAGTTATGTTTATTGTATGTTTTTTATGTCAGAGTTCAATTATTGTTGTAACTCTTTCTCTTGATGCGTTCATGGACATTTTGCACCTGAGCAACATTATCCACATTATACATAAATGAAAAAATAATCACATGATCCTTTTTACAGTGTCCATGTTAGCTTATTGTTATCAAAATGTATGTTTTGTTCTGAAGTATGTTTTGTTCTGAACACAAATATGAAATGAAATGTTTAAATAAATGCATAAGATGAAAAAAATTGCTCGCCATGATGGGGTTGGGGGTTACCCATGTCAAGCAAGAAAAAGAGAACTCTCCTAACACACCGCCATGAACTGGAAACCAGTGGCTGCCTGGTTAGAAATTCAGTCACAAACTTATGGTATGCTTTGGAAAATAGCATATTGGATTTAATTTGTTAAAACAGACTTCCTTTTATTGTCTCTCTGCAGAAGATGACCAAACACTGTACCCGTCCAAGGACCCTCCCCTCCCATCTGCATGCAGCCTGTCTCCCCGTCCCTCCATTGCATCACTGATGAAGATGATGATGAAGATCTGTAGCCCCTGAAGTCTTCGAACTAGATGAAGCCTCTCCTGCTCCTATGGTGATCACTCTCACCCTCAGGTTTGGGATCCAGTCCCTTCCAGTTCAGTCAGTGCAGGAAGTAAATTCAATCAGATTTTTCCTTTTTTTCCGCTTAATCAACTCATCGATCCATCAGCCAATCAATTTATCACCAGATATTACTGATGCTGATTACCTCCTGAGGTGGTTGGACTGAAACGGGGCTGACTCCATCCCTGATTACTTAGTACACACACATGTTGTAAATAATAGTGCTGTATACTCCAGTAGAGGTTTTTTGACCAGCAACTGTTTGTGTGAATGCACAGCCTCCACCGTCCCCTGCACACATCTTCTTAAGGGCATCATGTGGATGACAAACTGTAGGCAGACGTGACCTTTTTCTCTGACGTAAATACGAGTATAGTGTGTAACGCCAGCTTGTAACAGAAGACCCACACTCTGCATGCATGTCGCCTAGCGGGTTAGCTTTCAAATCTTTGCATGTGTCCTGATTCATGTCAGGAGCTGGTATGCTGAACCGCCTGATCGACTTCGACAGATGTCACACAGAGAAAGAGAGAGCTGGTTTCCCTTAATCCTGATTCTGGTCCCAGTGCGTTAGATGTTCTATTTTAAAGGAAAACCTGGGCCGTTGTGTTAACGTGGCTTACACTTCTGGGTCTAGTTTTAATTGAATAGGAGAGGACATAAGATGCAACATGTGTCAGGGAAACCTAGCCCAGACTTGCGGTCTGTATGGAGGAAACCTTTTGTAATTGCTTTGATACTGTGATGTTGCAGCTGTATGACGCCATTGTACATTTCAGGTAACGCTACCTGCGTCCATTTAATGTGGCTCCCTCCCTGCATTGCACCCACACAAGTCTTCATACCGGGCCTTAACAAGAGCTGATTTCTCATGATCAAACTAACACGCTGTCATGTGCAGACATTTGTAATTACTACCTCTAGAGCTACTCATTATACACTTAACACAGTATACTACGAGATATCATCCTTTCAAACGCTGTATAAGAGCTGCTCTTAGAGTTTTTAGAGAAAGTTGCAACTTAAGTACACCCATAGCTGTATAAGTAGATTTGAATGCTCATATCAGAGCAGTAGTGATGTTCTCCTGAAGTTCATACATACACAGAGGGAATTTGTGTATGTTCATCATATAACAGGATCAGGGCTGGGCTGAAAAATGTTCTACTGCAGCAGAGGACCAGAAAGTTTGGTTTCACCACATCTGGGCAGGTCATTGTCAGGTTCATTGACCTACACTTTCTGGTGTTCGATGCATTTTCCTATTTGGCACCTAGTAAGGCTGAGACCTGCTAATGTAAAGTTACACTATTGACATACTTCCCCTGTCTTATCTAAATTTTTATTTTACAACAGAAGTGAAGTAACATCTCAAACCCCTTTAAGACTCTATGGAAGTTATTCAGTGATTCAGTGCTTTTTAATCAGAACCGTCAAAAGTCCAACGATTAGGGAGTGTCTGCAAACGAGTGCCCGGCTGAGCAGTCACCAGTCTGGGATGGACGGACCGTTTGACAGAAGCTTGTCGTTATGTAGCTTGTTGCCAGGTTGTGCTGTTATTCTTCTGTGACAAATCCTGACCAGCCAATCAGGATAAAAGAAAGCAGCACGTCTTGGGTGGGTGACGAAGAGATGGATGTGTCTGGACTGAGCTGAGTCACTACATTAAAGGACAGATTAGACCAGAAGCGTGTGATTCTTAAAGGAAACATGCATCACAACCAAACATATGTCAGATGAGAGAAAGAGTTCATTTTGATTTCTATTTTTATTTTTATTTTATTATTTTATGTACACTTTGACCAGACTTATTTCATCACAGTTGACTCTGATCTGATTCTTCAGAGATTGATTGAGCATCTATTAATATTTGCATAACAAAATCTTCAATTTTTATATTGAAAAATATTTCACTATGTAAAATTCTGTATATTCCATCGCATGATTGGACGTCTTCGTGTAAATGAGCCCAGTAGGATCCCAGTATGTAAAGGGAATGACCCTCCCCAGTCGTCTGATCCTTAGCAGCCTCGTTTATGACAGCACCGCTCTGTCTCATGCTCTTACTGGCATTAACAACATCTCAGGGCTTCACATTCACAACCACAGCCACCATAGGCCACCACTACCACCGTCTTCCTCATAGACTTAAAACCACGTGAT
The DNA here is from genome assembly GCF_043641665.1 of Enoplosus armatus. Taxonomy (NCBI): domain Eukaryota; kingdom Metazoa; phylum Chordata; class Actinopteri; order Centrarchiformes; family Enoplosidae; genus Enoplosus; species Enoplosus armatus. The sequence goes on from NC_092187.1 coordinate 8,768,052, forward strand.
TGCTGATGAACAATCAGGTCTGTGTGTGTTCTTCGAGGCTTAGCAGATGAGCGGGATGATAAATGTAATATTACAGAAATATCATCATTTTATACATAGCATATAACATCTCCATCCTATCATGATGTCCAAAATGGAAAAATCCCTCAGCTGCACCTGGTCAGACCCTACTGTATGTGTCCAAGCAGACCCTCTATTTGACATCATGTTTTAAGTATAATAAATACATTTGGAGGAGGGGGAAATGTGTACTATATTGTCACCTGCTGTTCCACTGTCTGATTTCAACATATCTAAAGTATGTGCTATATATTGTTAATCTTGTAAGTAAAATAGCGTGCCATGACATAGTAAAATGCAAAAGAAAGGTACACGCTAACTTTGTTCAGAGAAATGTTTGTTTTTATTTATTTCTGTACGCCTATACTGAAGCGTCAACATGATTATGTGAAGAATCACCGTGCAAAAGTTTCTGTATATATAGACTCATCACTATGCTGTATTGTATGTGAACCATTGTGTTGTAGTAAAAAGTTCAATAAACTTGTAGAAAGGAGTTTTTTGAAGGGAATCATTTGGGTGTAAAGGATTGTTTGAATATCATGGATGATGTTTCACAAAAAAAGAGAGACAAGAGAAGTGTGGGGTGCAAGAAAAAGGCTGTCAGCTGAAAATGACTCCATCTAGTGGATGGTAAAGAAAGTATTGATGCAGTACAGATTTCAATAAGTAAAGAGACACTTAATTGCCTGACTGTCTCTCCTCAGCACATCTTCTCTGAGAGGAAACAGGTACCTTCAACTCAACCTTCAGATGGAATAAAAGTATACAAAGGGACTGCATCCATACAAAAGAAAATGTCCCCCAATACTCCTTTACAGAGTTTTCAACTCCATTTAGAGTTAAAGAGAAATGCTTCACTTTAAAATATCTATGCTTCAGTATAATATTAATTGTAACTCCAGTGAAAACTATGACTTGATAGCTATCAGTTACTGCTGGTGAGTTGCATGTATGTTGTTGTAACAACCTCTGACCTAAACAGGAAATGAATTTTCAAACGATGTTATGAAAGGGACCTTGGCCAAAAATTATACCATGAAAAGCAAGTTAGCCGTCGATGATCTGTGATGCTGGAACATAGAAATTAAATTAAGAACAAAATAAACTATGCACTGGCGTTTTACTATATCTTTTAAATCAATTGACAGTTTGTTTAACATTTCTCAAATTCTCATTCTGCAAAAGAACTTCCTTTGAGCCCTCTTATATTAAGCTGCTCTTCATCGTTCCCACGAGAAAGGAAGCAGTGATGTAAACAGCAGTGGCATGTGGAGCATCATCACACTGTAATGTGCGTGTGTGTGTGTGTGTGTGTGTGTGTGTGTGTGTGTGTGTGTGTGTGAGTGTGTGAGAGAGAGATGCTGCATGCCTTTACAGTAACACACATTAAAGAGATAATCTGGGATGGATCAGGAAATTTCATCACACTGTTACAATGTTATTGGGGAAATATTTCTGAATAGTGTGATAGAGAGCGAAGAAAAAAACTTACATTGCTGTGGTTTCTCAGACATACAGCTTCCGAACATGATATTACTGATTCTTCTCTCATGTTCACACAATCACATGAACCCACATTTAAATAAATTCAAGGTCAATCTGTCTGACTTTTATCTAAATTAATGTGTATATGTAAAACCTTTTAGCCTTTCCCTCTAAAGTTTAAATGATCAATTATTATCTTCTCTCCTTGTTCACTTTCTTTTAATATTTCACCCTACTTTTTAATGATATAAATATAGTTTAATTTGACACAGCAGAAAAGGAGGTCAATGCATGATCAATATTCAGATAAAGCACATATTAGAGTCATCTAGGGGGAAAGAAAAATATCCCTCCGAGTCCAGATTAAATTCTTAAATGGATTTTGTATTTTTTTCTGTGTGTGCATCAGAAGTTTAATATCAATCGATTGATTGAGTGATTGAGCCTTCTTACAGAATGATCTAGCATGATCCCAGGCTCAGTATCCTAGAAATGAGATCAGTCGTTTCTTTCACTTGGCACCCACCTTTCAAGCTGCCCATTGATTTCCACTCACTCGGCGCTCGTCTCCGCTGCGCGCTCCCGCGGCCCAGTGGATCAGACGCAGGAGACTCTGCACCAGTCGGACGCTGCACCGCCGATCTGAGCAACGACGGGGCTCGACAGGAGACCCTCCACGCCTCCAGGTGGACACACAGACGCCGACAGACGGAGCTTGAAGCCAGCGGTAGCAGCCAGCTTGCTCCTGCTGTGACTCCAGCACAGGCTGGACACGAGGAGCGACACGCAAGGTAGAGAGCAGCCACATTCATTAAGTGTGTCACGTGCTAATGATGATGGATGTGAGTCTGTAAAAGGGCACAATTTATCCTTTGTGTATTTTCTTTTCATCTTAAAATGTTTAACCACAGACGGAGTTGTTAAACTAATGCTTCAAAGAAAGGCTTTGTGTTTAAAGTTGGCACTTGGTGATAATTTGACTTGTCTCATGATGGTGTCAAACTGACACAGCACTGTCCAGTCGCACAGATTAAGATCTTGCTGCAGAACGAAATTGATTTGGATTAACAAGTCACAGTTTGGAGGATTCATAATGTCCTTTGTTGTCTGCAGGCTCTTTTACTTGCTAAGGGCCAAATGATGTGCGTAAATGTGCACACATCACTGTAGAAAAGAGGACTATAGTGTTTGTTTTGACAACAGTGCTGACACTGAGGCTCCACGAGCTTCCAGGGTTCAGTTCACACACACACACAGATGATTATAAATGCATGTACCTACTGCAGTAGATCCCAGATTATGAATGTCAAGTAGGATGTTCATCTAACTGAGCTGCAGGATAATCTTTGACATTATTTGACTTTAGTAATTATTTAAAAAATACAGCCAAATGTTATATTGGTACACCACACAACACTGTTATCATCAAGTCTGTATGCCAGAGGGTATCTTAATAATGACTAATTCATGTCTCATTTTCAAACACACGTCGGCACCCAGAGGATCTTGTTTCATTCCAATAAAATCAATATCGAGAGGATTAATTAATCCATGCAGATATCCTTTTAATCTGAAGCCGAGGAGGTGATAATCTTCCCAACTATTTGCTCTGCTGGCAGTCGGTTATATAAACTTTAAGAACTGATGATGTGATGACACACACACACACTCACACTTGCAAGACAGTGCGCTCAAGTGTCACTCGTCTGAATCAAAATTAGATTGAAGATTTGACTCTTCAAAGGGCTGATATGTGATATTCATCGTTGCATCTCGTGTTATTCCAGTTGGAGAGTTTCCTTACTAAATTAGATATTTCTGAAAAAGCCATTGACCTGCACTCTTATGCCTATGACTCTGCAAGCTGTTATTATTTTAGACTCAACTGCATGATTAATTGGATTGTTATCCACCTTTTTTCTCCTGCTGGATACACATGAGTTTGTAATGCTAACGCACTGTGGTTACTATGTTGTGAATATACAATACTTTTGGTTCGAGATGAAAGAAGATGATTTGCAAAAACACCAATATAACATTCAGCTTAGAAATTACTTATTTAAATTGGAGTTAAACCAATAGCAGTGGGAATATTTTCAATTTAATTTGTATTTTCGTTTTGTTGTACATAAATATCATAATAAATAAATCCCTTTGAAATTCAGGAGATAACTAGTCATGGAACAATTAGTCGATGAATGAATGAAATAACTGACAGAAGATTAATTAACGCCCATCAGTGAAGATTTGTTCATTGTTTCAGTCACATATAAGCTGAATTTCAGCTTCACAAATATAAAGAATTAATTTCATTCTTTTTAAGACATAATATCTAAATTGTAAATTGAATATGTTGCAGTTTTGGGCAGTTGTAAACACTCCGTATGCAATTTTAAGACTTCCCTTTGGGCTTTGGAGACTTGTGGTGGACGTTGCTCCTTATTTTTGATTTTGATTATAGGCTTAAACAATAAGTAGACAAAGTAATTGATAGAGTTATCAGTTGTGGGGAAAAAAATGTCAGCTGCAGCCCTAAACTGTTCTCTGTTATTCCAAACCTAATGTTCAATGTTCCTCCTGTGTGACCTGAACCCTTTGGCTTCACTCCTGTAGCCAGCTGTTACTGTCTGTCTGCGTGGCTGCGTCTTCTCTGCTGTGTGGGCGAGGTTATAAATAAGAGGCTGGAGGTTTTTGCGTGTGCATGTTGTTTAACCAGCTGCTGGGGACGTTTTGTTTGTCTACTCTGAGTGCAGGTGTACTTGCTGTCCTCTAGATGCTGTTCTCGGGCCTGGTTTAAAGGTCTGCCCCCACCCGGACAGCGCTTACCACCCTGCTTTTACCTCAAGGGTTTAAGTCTATTTGTGTTGAGTCACCATCACCTGTCTCCTGTGTTGTAGCTGTGTGTTTACGTCTTTTTTTCAAGTGTTTTGTTCAAAATCTGCTCAAAGTGTTCCTGTCGAATGACAAAATGTCTGTTTCCCCCTCCTATTTTAGCAACACAGTTTAATTGCGGAAACATGACTCATGTACTTTGATTGGTGATATATGGTATGAGTGATGTCATAGGGTTGTAGTTTGTCCTTTTTTCTGGGACGCCAGGGCTCAAGAATCATTAAGATGACCTCCAGAAATCTGATTTGAAAGTTTGGGAGTTAGTGACATTAGAAAATGTAGTGAGAATACTTACAGGGGAGAAAAAGTTTAAGAACCTATATTTATTTTTTGAAGTTTTTATGCCATTTCTGATCTTTGCACAGCCCCCTTTAAGATAGACTATAGCCTTTACATGTGCGTGCGTGCGTGCGTCTCCGTCTAGACAGAGAGGAGCATGGGAAAGTGGCCCTGACTTTCCAGGGCAGACCACCAGCAGTGACAGTCACATATAGATCTAAATATTGACAGCTTGATATCCACTCTATCGTGTGCAGTTCAGTATATGTCCAGTATAAGTCCAAACTCATCAAACATGCCTCCAGTACATGTTGTCACACCAATTTTTTCTAATTCTGATTCTGTCCAATCCCACAGAAGTGCCCAAAAGGGAGAGTGCCAGATGATTTTCAATTGAAAAATAATTCTGCTTCTTTCATAATGTTTCAGAAAGGCTATTGCCTCCCACTGGGAATCAGACAGGTAGAGTGTCGGTCGTCCACCACTCTGGTCCAGACCGAAATATAATTAACATCTACTGGATGGATTGCCATGAAAATATCTTTAGACATTCATGGTTTCCAGAGGATGAATCCTCCGACTTTATCTCTAGCACTGGCAGAGTGGGTTCCTAACAACTATTGGATGGTGTTTTCTAATTTGGCTTTTCATGTCTTTGGAGATACTCAGATTTTCCATCTAGAAAATTCATTAGGTCCAAATTTTAAGTTGTCCAAAATTCACTGGCAAAACAAATGCCATTCCCATCAGCCCCAGCTGTACTTTGTATATAAAAGCACCACTGTGCCTAAGTACAGTACTTAATACTACTCCTATCATGCCTGCCTGTCTATTATGTTTGTTAATCTGGCTACTGTAGGTGTCATATTTCAGTCAGACACGCACACACAGGCGCACACACCCTTTGTGAGAACAATATGTTTAAAAAAATACCAGCCAGCCACACGGAATGACCCAAACAGCTCATGGTGATTTATGACAGACAGGGTCAGCTCCAGAGGAGGCTGTGAGGGGTCACACAGTCAGTTGGATGGCCAAAATAGATGTCTCTCCTTTACTCCCCCACAGGGTCGATTCGTCTCTCGACCCAGAGCTGTCGGTGTAAAGAGAGTGTTGAGTCTCGCAGCCTGGATCTCCTGGGTTAGTCTGTTGAAAGACTGTTTGAGTTTTTCTGTTGCTCACTGTTGTGCCCATACTGGGTTTAGCATTGGTGTGGTATAATATTAGCACCCAATGGAATACTGAGCAGTTTTGTATGTCACATGGGTGTCACGGCCATAATGATGGCATTCCTGCCACTCCTGTCTGCACTTTTGCAAAGTGGGTCAATATGTGTATAGGTTCTTCACCAGCATGCTTATGGTGTTGCTGCAGCAAACTGGAGTTGGATTTATTTGTTTGGAGCAAGAAAATTCACCTTAATGCAACAGCATGGAGTCCTAATGGAGGTGAGTGGGTCGAATAGGTCGTGTCCATCACAGCTGTGTGTTGAAGAGTTCAGACACCTCTCAGTCAAGGTAAACACAACCCAAAATATAAGTTTAGAATTACAACAAAGACACAAAAATAGAAACAGGAAGCAAGCTATTGAGATCTCAGCTTATTGACCTGTAGCATAGACTGTATATAAAGATGGACGACGCGTCTCCACTTCCTCCCACTGTAAAAAAAATTAAGCCAAAATATCCCGGATACGGACGCTGCAATCTTGCACTGGTGAGCCAGAGTCTGCGTAGTAGTGATTGTTGATTGGAGCCGCGGTGCAAGGTCCCGCCCATACACCCGCCTGACCTAATCGCGAGCACGCCACAGTCAATCTCAGCTGTCAATCATGACGTTTCATCCTGTTTTTCTAGCATCAAATAACGAATTAAAACCAAACTTATCAGAAAAACGAACGCTTGAACAAACATCAGAGTGATAAGAACTACTTAAAATGACAGAAACAATCTTCGTAAAAAATGTATTTGATGTGTACTTTGATTTTTTAGTTTGGCCCATGTCCCATCCGCTAACATGGAGGGGGTGTGGCTTATGACCTGTACTGCAGCCAGCCACCAGGGGGCGATCAAGATGTTTTGGCTTCACTTTTGGGGAGCTGTCATGTCCATCTTTATATACAGTCCCTGTGGAAAGAAATTTAAACTTTGACCTCCACACATAGATCATTTTTGGAGCCAGCATCTAGTGGTTATTACTGGTACTGCATCTTAAGGCACTTGCACATTGGATTGACTTTGGAAGGACCAGCTGTGGTTGCTGCTAGTGGATACAAGTGCACTTCTGGAGCAGAAAAACCATAGGCTTGTTTGCCAGTTTGTCCCTTGTCCACTGACCACTGATTACAGATCAAGAGACACATAAACAGTATTTTTCAGTTTGAGTTAGAGCCAAATTCTTTTGAAATCTTGTCTTTTCTCCTGTGCAGATGGTTTGACAATCACTGCACCAGGTTACTGATTTGAGCTTTCAGCTTTACTGAGATGTCGCCATACCAGGCAGTAATCCCATTTCTAATTATGCTGTCCAGCAGAACCGTAACAAGAGCTTTTGCTCAACACTGTATGCCATACATCTGGGCAGAAACAAAGCCGCGTTTAGGTCGCAGCTGTTTTAAGATTCGAAAATATCCTAAGGCCATTTTTCAGGGAAAATGCATAACTCACAAATTTATCAATGAACTAATTGTTGCAGCTTTCTCTCTAGGTTATATATTATTATAATATACTGTAACACCCTGAGAGGGGCGTTACTTTCTAATGAATGATTTTACTTTTGATGCTGTAAGTACATTTTGCTGATAATATTTCCATACTTTTACTTAAGTAAAGTTTTGAATGCATCTCTCTTACTTGTATTGGAGTATATTTACAGTCTAGTATTTTAGTGCTTTGTTGTAAGTAAAATATCTACGGAATGCCAACTTCACTTGTACAGTAAACCTTTTCACACAATCTGAGTGATATTTACCAAACGTAGTAACATAGAGGAGTGCTGTTTCAGTTGTGTGAAGAAATCCAATGCAGCATCACCTACTTTCAAAAATGTACTTAATTCAGTAGCTGCTTGTATGGGATTCAAGCTCATGAAAACATGCCTGTTATTTTGTTCACCACCAGAAACATGCCTGAATCCCAAAGACTCCATAAAAAAAGTTTAAGAAACACTGAAGCGCGCCAATTGCTCATGAAACTGTCAATTATATGAACTTCCTGCTCTGATTCCCGCTCGCTGGCTGGAAATTTATCCCCAGCTATGTTAACTGCTCTACAGAATGGTAATGAGGTGCTAGCTGCCGATGCCGGAGTTTGGGACGATGCATGCTTGAAGTGCTGAGGATGCTGGAGGCAAAAATAGAAGGCCAAGGCTTGAGGTGCGTTTGTTTCCATCACTGGACGGGATTAGCAGCTTCTAAACACTCAGTTTCATTAAGGCTATTGTAACAAAGTATACCGACTCATGAACCCGCACACACACACACACCTTTTTAAATGCGCTCTGACACTGTCCAACATTGACGCTGCTTCCAAACACAGTAAAGCCGGTGTTACATTCAGAGCGGCAGGCGTGTTTTATTGGCTGTTTTTATGTGTCTGGAGCTGTTAATGTTGACATTCACAGTGAAGATAAATCTGACAGGGAGGACCGCAGATACAAAGCAAATACTACCTGCAAATACTTTTTATGGTATGTTTTATCTTATGTGAGGTGTCAGACAATGAACCTTGAAAATCCAGGCTGCATTTTTCCAAGCTTTGTATAAACTATACGGTTTAAGTCTGTCTGCTAAGTGAATAAATAAGTGTGAACGATTTAAATCAGGTGAACATCTGCTGAGACTATGCTCAAGTGTCAAGATGATCACATGACGCCTCTTGAAACTCCAGTTTAACGTTAATCATATTAACATATATTAAGAGTAAGTATTATTGATTATGTGTGATTCAGCGATTGCATTATCTATTTATCACTTTGAATTTATTTAGAAACTACTTTGATAGATAGTTTAGGAGATGTTTGGTTTTCTGTCTGAAGAAAGACCGACGAGGGATGTGTTTGTCTGTTCAGGTGTGTGAAAAGTTCATGTTGATGTCTGACTGAAGGAGAGAACTGTCAGTCATGTATTGTCAGTCTGCCTGAAAGTACATCTGTCTCAAGCTAATTCTTCTCTGGCCTGTCCAGATGAGGGCAGCCTCTAATGATTATTTTCATTATTGATTAATTGATATTTTGTGGCCTATGAAATGTCCAAAATTGTGAAAATCTGCATCACAATTTCCTAAAGTGCAAGGTGAATTAAAATGCTTTGACAAATCAATACCTATAATATAAAATATAAAAATATAAAAACCTAAAGAGATATGTATATATATATATACATGCATATATTATTATTATTTTGAATGATATTTTATGGTTATTAGATAGCTGGCTGTGGAGAGTTTTTTTTTTTTAACTGATTAAATTTCCTAGTACATTAATCCTAATTGTTTAGCTCCAGTCAAGACCACAATAAGAGAAGCTAAATTAAGGATAAATTGAGGATATGTGGATATTAATATACAACAACAACATGAGAAAGCAACATACAATAGTGATTTCATTTTTATGTCAGCAGTGATCCTCGTCTGAACCTCACATAGCTTATGTCCACCCTGTATGAGTGTGTGTCACAGTGTGTCATCCTCTGCAAGGGTGAGTTGTTAAGTTTCTAAGGACACACAAACACACACACACACAACTTTGTGGATTAATTTTTGTTCAGCATTTATTTTTAACCAGACAAGCCGGTTCTGGCTGATTGTAATTCACAATGACGACCTGACAAAGAAGCAAAGGAGGAGGGGCAGAGATTTGGGATTAAGTAAAATGTCCTGTTTATAATATGTATGAGTGAAATGGAGAGAGAGAGAGAGAGAGACGGAGAGATGAGGACAAGGGCGACAAGGCCTTGGCTGCGACCAGTTGAATCAACAGCTTCTCTCCTCTGGCTAGGACACGCTCGCTCTGCTCAAGCCTAATACCACAGACATGCTGTCCCACACACACACACACACACACACACGCTGTCTCTCTCATCCCCCTCCCTGCCGCCTTTTCTTCCTGTTCTCCCTCTCTCTCTCTTTCTGTGTCCCTTTGTGACTTTTGCACATTTGCCTTATCACCCAGTAGAGTCAGTGCATTAACAGAGCCTGGAGGAGGACCAGAGAGAGAGAGAGCCAGAGAGGGAGTGAGATGAGGGGAGGAACATGAGGAAAACAATGATCGCTCCAGTGTATGGCCAAAACATCAACACACATGTTTGTCCTCGGGCTTGTACTCAACTGCAGAAGTAGAGGCAGAGGGCACGCTACTCTCAGATGCATTATGATGAATAAGTTGTTGTGTTGCCGGGCAAGAAACAGCTGATATCTCCTTCTATTCTTATTGGTGCATCACACCAGTAATTGCATGTACACAATTAGGGCTAGGCATCGTTTAAATATGAAGATATGAGACCCTAGTTTCAGTATTGTTTCATTAGTGCTGAAACAATTAGTTAATTGATCAGTTAGTCCACTGACAAAATGTTGTCAAAGCCATTTTTCAAGCTAAAATACCAAAAATAGGATTTGCAGCTCTGTTTTATATAACCAGAAATTGAATATCTTTGGGTTTTGTACGGTTGGTCACACAAAACAAACTAACTGAAGACTACACCTTGGGCTCTGGGATCTTATGATGGCTATGTTTCACTATTTTCATTGTATAAACTAAAAAACACATTAATTAATTGTAAACATAATGGACAGATTAATTGACAATTATTGTTAGTTACTGCACCAATACCGAAACAATACTTACTTAGTTTCAATGCCTTTATTTCGGGGTTTTTTTTTACAGAAATTTTAACAGCATTAAGCCAAGATTCTCAAATGTTAAATGCTGAGAACACAAGCAACCATGAAATGACTTTATCGTACTTAACTAAATATTACACAGTATTATCCTGAAATTAGCACAACTGATTGTAAGTATATCCCCATTCCATGCTACATGCTAATTCTAACCCTATTTGAAGGACGTCAGTTTGTATACTACGTTTGCTTGATTTTTAAGTGTGTTGTTGATGGACATTGTTCTCCCACAATGCAATGCAGAAATAAAACAGAGGAGTTACAGTACTCACAGCTGCAGTACATTAAAACAAATTGCAGATGGTGGTGAGAAAACACACACACACACACATATAAAAAGTGTTACATTTTTAGAGAGAGAATTGTCTGTTTGTGGTTTCTTTGGAGTGGCTTCCACAGTTGAAGCACATGGATTTCTGATATGCTAGCTGCAAAAATTGTTACTTATTAACTTAATGAGGTGATAAATTGTCAGTGTTGTGTTTACAGCTTGTTTCTGCTGCCCCCCAGTGGCCAAGAAATTCAGGTGGGTTGCAGGTTTAAAAATCTGATGAAGCATTCAGTGCAGATTTTTCTGTACATGACAGTTGTTAATACTCCATACATTTCAGTTGATACTCAAAAAGTATTGAGGTTCAAAACATCAAAACAACAATAACTTCAAACTTTACTCAGGATAAAGGTCTTCAGGTCTTCATGACAAATATGATAAAGTAGTGTAGCCATTCCACTGTACGGTGAGTGCTTCTTCAGATGTTTTTATTATGTTTGCGTTGTACCTTCACCTGATATATTTTTTTATTATATACTCTATCTTTGTTTCCTCCAGGACAGATCATTCTCCTCTCTTATCTTCTCCTGCTCTTTTCACTTTTTGCTTGTTGCCATTGTCAGATCCCTTCTCTGTTTGTCCTCACGATGGTCTTGTGACAGGAAGAATGGAGCAGTGGTGGTTGGTGGTTTTGCTGCCACAGTAACAGCATTGAGAGCATCAAACAATTTGTAACTGTGCCGCTTTAGCTTTGATCCTTTTAGCCGGTTTGTTGTCCCTCTGGGAGGCTGACTGATTCCCTCCTGATTTGAAAGACTAGTGAAATGAAAAGTGTTTGTTTTTAATTCTTGGTCTTGACCTAATACCTGCCACTAAACAATATATTGTGTTAAGAGTGGTTTAGCACAAGTAAAGTAAAATTAAGGACGTCAATAGAATATCAGAGTATATGATTTTCTCTATTTGATATTTACATAATGTCATTTATGACCAGTCTGTATTAATCCTCTGAACAATTGTAATTTCCCAAAAGCTGTACAGAAAGTTCCTTCACTGTCCCATTTTGGATCTTAATCAGTTCTCTTTCTACAGTATTTGTCTGTATCTGCCACTCCATTAACATGAATGGATATTGTATTGTTAACAGTGTACAATTGTTGACTTTCAATTCATGCCTCCAGTTTATTTTTACTCTCACCTCTACCAAGCCAGTGTGGAAATTTCAACTGTTCTTGAAAATCAAAAGTAAATGGATTTATTTGGCACCAGTGAAGATGGGCAGCATTTCTTTTGATAAGCTTTAATAATGTGTGGTTCAATTGTTTGTGTTTTCAACTAAGATACACAAATATATGTTGTTGTCAGTTTTAAGAGTCAAGTGAAAGGAAAACTTAGATTAGCTGCCTAATTACAGTCACCTCTATCCTCCTCTTCATCTCCCTTCAATCTGACACCAACACACATGCAAACTTGTTTTTGCTGCTTTTGTCACAGGACATTATAACAACTTACACAAATCGCCTGGTGCCTAATTGTAACCATAAGCACTACATGCTGAACCTCAACCCTAACCCTAAAATGTATTGGGGACCAGCTTTTTGTCTCCGGGTTAGGATTCATAATGTGACAGTTTGATCAGATTTATATCCCCACAAGTAATAAAAGCACACACACACACACACACTGTGAATTGGTGTATCACTTTGTGTTGGCTGGCAAAGGCTTTTTGGTATCAAGGATCATGTTCCTTGTTGGCATTATAGGTTAATTATGACCATGTTACTGAGCCTCTGTGTGTGTGTGCATAGTGTAAGAAGATGCCACAGAGAAAAACCTAAGAATTTGCCATGCATGTTCTTGGATTTACTGCGAGTCTCTCTCTCTCTCTCTCTCTCTCTCTCTCTCTCTCTCTCTCTCTCTCTCTCTCTCTCTCTCTCTCTCTCTCTCACGCTGCCCCTCTCAGACAAACACAGCACCCGGCACTCGAGGTGCTGCTGTGAGAGGGAGAGAGCAAACACAGAGTGGCAGAAAGCAGAGAGAGAGCACGGTAAATCGGAGACGCACCGGCCGGAGAGGGAACAAGACAAATCAAAGACTAAGTGCGGCTCAGCTGAGGGCTTGACGAATGCTCATCCGGCTGGCTTAAGGTTATCCTCACTCACTCAGCTGTGAACGAGCGTCTTAGAAGAATGGATTTCATTTTGGTCCAGCAGCCACCGAGCAGGAGCAGCAGCTCTGTAGATTATTATCTCTCCTTTTGGATTATTTGACAGCATGCAGAAAGGAAGATGGTAATGTAACAATCTGCTCTGTTTACTTCCATGCTGTTCTGTTTTTGTTCAGAGTGAACACAGGATTTTGTCTTTTTCTTTTGGGTTATTTGCTATAACTGTCACCCTTGAATCATGATTTAACTTTAAACTGACCTCAGAGTTTAACATGTACTCACTGAAAATGTGTAGTTATAAAGTAACATTGCAGAAGTGCATCTTAAGTATTTTACTCACCCTGGCTGTTCTGGACTTCTGTCAAATCCTTGAGCATGTATTCATATGACAGTATTATACCAACCTGTCTAAAGGTGTTGGATGTCCTGTGGAGTTTCTGCTTCCTGGCGCTCAACTCATAATCCATCATCTTCCTGTCATACGCCTCTCTGTAAGATGACAGCAGAGGGTGAGGTGCTTTATGTTACTCCGACTTTAGAAGGTGACTTGAAAGTCTTGAATAACATCTTTAGTGTTGAAACAACAAAGCTGATTAATGGATTAGTCTATCCACAGAAAATGAATTAACAATTTTGATAGATGATCATTTTTCATTTGTAAAGCAAAAAGGCTGAACATTAGCTGATTCAAGATGCTCAAACGTGAGGATTCACTGCTGTTCTCTGTTTTATATCTTTTGTACATTGAATATCTTTGCGTTTTGAACTGTGAGTCAGGCAAAGCAAGTAATTTGAGGACATCACATTGCACTGTAATGGGTATTTTGCGCTATTTTCTGACATTTTATAGACTAAATGGTAAATCAATTAATTGAAAACAGCCCTGAACATCTTATAATACACCCCTTACCTCTTGTAACACATTAAATGATTCGTTCATGTAGAATTTCCTTTTAACATTAAGACATGACAGTTACAGGACTGTCTCCTTTTTTAAATATTACTTCAGTGATTATGTATTATATCCTGACAAGAAGCCCTTTATGTTGAACATGCATGTACTCTGACCGGGTGCAACATACAGAATAGCTCCAATAGCTTGCGCTGGCTGCTGCTCTCTCCTGGAGTGTTTTGACTCAAGGTGAAGGTCTCAGGTTACAGAGCTTTAAGGCAGATTTCACAAACCAGCCACTGTATCTGCCTCCTTCCTGGATCCCCATTTACTGGCATGCGAGTCATGCAGGAGCTAGAATAGATCTGGTGTGAAGAAACCATCCTACAGCCTCATTATGGCCTGTTTGGAATCTCAGCCTGCATGTGCTGATGATTTTCTATGTGTTGTTACACCTACCTCAGCTACAGAGAGGGTGGGCCCAGTTGTACATAAAGTAGATTTAGTTTGGCACTCACTGACTGGGAGGATGTTATGTAGGGAGCTGAATTTTAAAATGCCCGCCCAGCTCTCCTGTAGGTTTGATTTGGCAGGAAACTGTGTGTGTGTGTGTGTGTGTGTGTGTGTGTGTGTGTGTGTGTGTGTGTGCCGCTGTGATTTTCCCGCCCTGTTTCCTGCATATTTGCCATGTCGTTGAGTCCATTAACCTGACTATTCCTGTTTTGGGAGTGACCTCAATGTTTGGGTATTTGTTCCTGTGTTGACCAGGTTACACAGAGCATCCTTTTTCTCTCAGCAGAAAGACGTCTTGTCCCGTCCCGGTGATTCAATGGAAATACACAACAGTCAGCTCAACAGCTCTGTTTGCAAACCTACAAATCATCACCTCGCCTTTACCTTCAGCCCGCTCGTTTATGTCGCTTTGGCTAGGAGTCTGTGTTCAGAGTACGCGTGTCCGATGATACAGGGAACTTTTCAGTGACAGTAGCTTCGAGTTGACGCGTTGGCTCTGAGGCAGCTGTTTAAAGTGTTTAACTCTGATGGGTGTGGACAACTGCAAAGTGCTCATTTTTACTCTCCGAGCAAAACACACACTGATCATTTTCCTGCCTAGTTTTGAGATTCAGTGCATCAAAGGTTTTCTAATAGTCTTTTTCAGCCAAGGTTTTTGCGGAGCTACACATCATATGAATTCACTCAAACATCAGATAAAGCTTTATATGACATATGAAGTCCCAATTAGTGTAATAATAAATGGATGTATATGTGCACAATTTTAGGGTTCAACATGATATATTTAAAAGATTTGGCGTCATACATTTTGATCTAGGTCTGATGATTCCATGACTGAGTGTAGTTCATCTGTGTTTTCGCCTGTTTTTCCTGTATCTAAGTGATCGTTTCTGGTTGTTTGTTATGAAATCTGCCGGTGTGAGTTACATTAAGCACAGCTGTGGGCTAATTACAGATGAGTGTGTCAGTGAAAGCTAAGCCACACTTTGATATAATAACACGCCTCGCGTGCGCACACGCACACACACACACACACACACACACACACACACACACACACACAGCGCAGACACGTCAACTTGCTCATGATGAGTTTAAAGACATGCTCAAAGTCTTGGCTCATTCATAAACCCCTGACGTGTATTTAATGACTTAAACACAGGCCTCGCTGCCTCGTGACTGCTACTTTACAGCCACCTTCAAACCGTCCTGCTGATCGAGGCTGTCATGATTAGTGTTTGCCTTCCGCAAGCTCCGATTTGCTGATCCCTGTGAAGCTACTAAATATACCGTCTGGTGCCTCAGTGGTCATGTACAGTAACTCTACTCAGCCTGTGTTTATGTCCGACCTCGGTATAATGTGGTTTGTGCTTGGGTGTCACCGGGAGTGTGGAGGTAGAGAGCCACAAGATGTTGCCCTCAGAAAAAGAAATGGATAAAGAGAAAAAAAACTTGAGACTCTCTTTGTACCTTTTAGTCTAAAGGTGCAGCTTTTAAACTAAAAGGTACAACGTTGTATCTGTTAGGTACATCCATTTACTCCAAAATAGTAAGGCCCCCATGACACAAGACAGAATTTGTTACCTTTTCTCTGAGTAATCTCTTTTCATGTCGCAGATTTCCAAAGCTGTAAATAGCCTGGAAGAGTAAATAATTTACACAAAAAATGCTCAAAGGAGACACCACATGTTTTCTGGCAACCTGAAAAGGTCTGATATGGTGTGTGTTTTCATCTCAAATCTCTGTTTGGGACGTTGCTCAAGGCAGCAACAATCTAGGGAGACAATAAACTAGCATTAAGCATCCAAAGATTTGGTTCCAATATATGACATTTATTGTCAAAGCAAAGACATGCTCTTCTAATGTAATCCGATTTATGCTTATTTATCAAGTCAAATTATAATATTTTGTATAGTGACTGAACAAAAAACGTAGAATAAAGGTAATTTGAGGATAACAATTAAATGAAATAAAAAATATATATATTTAAAACACTGAAGGATAAACTCCTTGAGATGAACCATCTCCTTTTGAAATTGGCCCTTAGACACAAAAGATTTTACATAATCAAATACATAGTAAAGATATTGTCTTCATGGTGCTAATCACGTATGTAAATTAGTTTGTAGTTGCTGAAAATAATGCTTGAGGTTTGATTTACACATTTGTGGATTCATGACATCCTCCTCCTTAACTATTAAAGAATCTCAACTTTTATAGGCATCTATCTGTTTTAACAAGGAGACTCTTCATCACCGTAGTTTTTGTCTGGTGTGAGGTAATTCTGTGCTCTATCAATTGTTCTGTGGTTTGTCATTGCTCAACTTCTGCGTCATCGCTAATCTGTTTACTGCACAATTGAATTTTCTTCCAAATGACAAAATTGTTCAGATTGTCTGTCACTGTTGGTGTTTCCTGGTCAGATCACGTGTCCTGAGAGCTGCTGTCATTCAGAAAGTTGTCATTTTCAGTGAATGGCTCCACAGAGCAGCAGGCTGGAAACAGCAGTTCTTCAGGGTGCTGTGACGCAGATGTTAGTGCGGGTGTCCTTCCTGCTGGAGATGCAAAAAGTCTCTGTATGATGTTTTTTTTGTTGTTGTTTTTGAAGTCTTACATGGAGTGTTAAAATCCAACAAAGTGCAAAACAAGAAAGATTTGAAACAATGGAATATGCCACGAGGAAAATTACCAAAATACTTTCACACAAAGCTTTAAAAATGCTTTATAATAGGGAAAATAATCTGCACTCACATAATGTAATCAGTCTCTTTTGATCAAAACCTGCCTCTCTTGTTAGTCGGCCACATACTGTCTAGAAAAATAGATGACATAGATGGAGTTCAATGGCTTTTTAAGTATAAAGTATTAGTCAGTTGGGAAATGCAGACCAGTAGCAAACTCCTGAATGTAGCAGAGATCTCGTTTATTTCAGAGCACTTTTTGGGTCCTGTCATTTTGTTTTGCAGTGGGTGGATCTACAATTCTACAATTCTACTCTAGTCTCTACTCCCTACTTGGTGGGAAGTCATAGCAGTCAAGCAGTTCAGGCTTGGCTAAAATTGTTTTGTATCTGACATTTGAGTCAGATACAAATCAACAGGAATTTCAGAGGTGGGATACAGAAGAGTAGTCGGTAGGAATATAGCTGTTGCTTGTCATTTGGCCAAAATGCATCCTCCATGACTTCTCACTGACTCAGCATCTGAAAATGACCCACCAGTACTAAATGTTCCAGGTGGTTAAAAGTCACATTAAGGAGCTTTCATACTTCCTCTGATTTGTCTTCTAATGAGGCACAGCAGGAGGAAAGTCTTCTCCAAACAGTAGGCCTAACAGGATTTAAATCATGTGTTAAGTGCTACAGGATAAGAAATGTCCCTGTGTTGGCTACTAGGTTTGAGTTGTACAATAAATAACTGTGTCACTGTAGGCATGATTAACTGAGCTGTGAGGCTTAAGTCTCCTGAATGTGATTAAAAGGATACCTGTAAGCTGATTAATCTTCACGTTCAAAAGAAAGAACACTGGCTGTGAAAGAAATACTGCCAAAAATGCTTTGTGTGTCACAGCCAGTGTGATCTCTTACATGAATATATCGCTGTTATATCCATCTGAAGTGATGTGAAACATTAAACAGGGTGCATTTGCCACGACAGGATACACAGGTCACACCTGCTGATTTACATCGTTTTAACCGGTGTAGCTTCATTATTTTAATGAAGTAGAAAGTGCCCAGAACGCTCATACATTTGTTAAGGTGGTTTTCATGTCCAGTTGGGATGAGAGAACTACTTCCGGTACATAAATCTATGTCTGTCCCTCAGATCTTCTATGTGTGGACGGCAGGAAAACCATTTTAAGTAGTTTGTGTAATCCAGTGGAGAATCTGTGTACATCAGCTCCTTTTTTTTTATTACGATGAAAAGCCACAGACGTAAACACAGGAAATGGATTCTTTTTGTGCTTATTTAGAGGCAGTATCAGTGTCTGTAGAGGCTTTGAAGTTTGGCCAAATCACGTCAGTTGTGTTTATTGTGCTTCACATATTTCTCAGGCATTTTGTATACATATTATTACACAAACTGAATATTTGTAAGGATACTTCATTGGACTGGAATGACAAGTAAAGACAAAACGAATTCGCTATTGAAGTTAATGTAAAAATCATGAAAACTGCCAATATTTTTCCAGTTTATTCGTTTTTCTGTTGCTAAACTTTTTAAAACAGTGAATTCAGGATCAAGTTTCTCTCTTATAAATACAATGTGAAGTTTGTCCACATTTTTCGCCAGGACTGAAATGTCATCACCTCTCCCTCTCCCTACATTTCCTGTCACTCTCTACCAGATACTATCAAATGAAAAAAGCAAAATGCCCAAAAAACATCATATCACAGTTGAAGACATACTGTATCAGACTATTAATCTCACCATGCATGCTTTTCTGTTTTTTCATTGTTAAATATTTTGTTCTTGTCCAGGCAGGAACTTGCTTGACATCGGGAATGTGCAAAGACTATTTCTGTGTCATAATGATACTGGACAGAGGTATTCAAACTGTCCTCAGCTCCAGCACTGGGACATCTTATCCACAGTAATGTAAGCATCGCCATTTCTTTCAGTGGCTGGGTGAGACAGATCTGGGTGTTTATAGAGCCTGGGCAGAAAGACAGGTCCATACAGCCCAGTCATACACCACAGACACACAAATAAACACATAAATAATGCATTTCATAAAGCATTTCATTTGCCAGTCAGCCTTTACATATATTCTTGTAAGCAGACACACAGTGACTGGTAATGTGTCTCGCTTCTCACTGCTGACTCATGTTACCAGCAGTGTTAATACACTCCAAGTTAGATTTCACTCTCATCTTGTGAGCACTATGCATGTTTATTCATTTATCACCGTTGCCAGGGGAACCAACCCAACATCACTGTTTAGTTTTCTTCTTAAGGTGACATTCATTTTATTTTCTGCATCTTATTTCCTGCCCTTTGCCAATAATCCCAGACTGACAACTGCGAGAAAACACTGAAGCTCACTGACTTTATTTAAGAGTTGATGCAGCAGGTGCTCATTGTCTTTAGGATGGGAAAGCATTTCATTTAAATCCCATGAGCTGTGAACTGAATTTGCTTACAGTACATATTATGAGCCTGCAACCATCCTCCTTCTCCTCTCATTTGATAACCGCCACCATTGCTTCCGTTATCATCCTCCTCCTCCTTCTCCTTCATGTTATCACAATGACCATCACTGCATTTTGTCCCAGCGGGGCGTGGTAGGACTGACCAGAAAGCTCTGAGTCACCAGGGTTGTTTCTGGAGCTGTGGGGGCTGCGGACTGGCTGAGAGTCAAGCATTTTTAGATCGCAATCTAAGGGGATAAGACAGAGAGGGTGGATGACCATTGTTGCTTGAGAGAAAAAAATGAGAACAGGCAGAAGCAGATATATAAGAAACAACAAACGTAGGAAAGACAATTCAGTGAGAAAGTCCACTTAGAGTGCATAGAGTGCAGATCCTGCCAGACTTGAGGCCTTTTGAAGGCCAAGAGTGCTGATTTGTTTCTTTTCAAAGGTGCAGAGAAGGAGATGCACAGCAGATAACAGAGCTGCAGAGACAGTGAGCTAGTGTTAGTCTGAGGGGACATAATTCATCACACCCTAACACACCCTTGTCTAACACACCCTCTGCCTACATCGACATGTCTGTTGTTCTTCATCACCACAGCTGGGAACGCTTGAGTTCAGTGGAAAGATTTTAACGAACAGGTATGAGACTGGTATCGATCCGTCAATGTCAGACTATTCCTTTAACCTAAATGATTCATTCTACTCAAGACTGGAAGATTTTTAAAACTAAGAATTATTTCCACATGTCTTGTTCTGTTTCTTGCTCCTACATTGACATTGATGTAATCTAATACAGTAAATGACACTGAACACATGCCTGGAGGGAGCAATGTTCACACATCACCCTTCCTGATGCCATATATCTCCCCACAGAGCCTCAGCCATGCTTGTATATACAATAACCACCGAGGTCTGTTGCAGTGGCCTTTGCTGGGCTAAATAAAGCAGGGCCTAAAAGTGGGTAGCAGGGACATGAGTTCAGGTCAAAGGGAATGTGAAACCCTAAACCAGGAGGCTAGCTAGCCTTGAGGCCGGCCATCGCACGCTGTGTTTACTTGGATGTTTTCTGTCAGGCTGGCTGACTATATGTTTAATGAGGTGAGGGTGTTTGTGTTTGTGTAGCTAATCTCTCAGCAGGTCACGAGATTGAGGGCAAGGCCTGTGTAATTTACTGTGAGACGCCAGTGAGATGAAAGCCACTGACTCCAGGTTTCCTTTCCTTGCATTACTGTACATTACAGGAGCTTTAAGTAATATATTCTTTTACTCACTTCTATAGTTAACATCAATGATAGAGTTAAAATTTCAATAGAGGAGACGTGGTAAATGTATCCATTGATTGCCAGAAAATTAATACATCCTTTTAATCGGTTTGTCATCATTTTTCAAGCAAAAAAAAAGGTTGGTTCCATCCTCTCAAATGTGAGGATTTGTGGCTTTTCTCTGTTTGATATCCTTGCGAATGAAATATCTCATGGTTTTGGACTGTTGGTCTGACAAAACAAGCAATGTAAAAAATTCTGATGGACATTTTTCACCTCTTTCAGACATTTTAGTTACCGATTGATTAATCGAAAAAGTAATATGAGATGAAATGATGAGAAAAATAGTTGTTAGTTGCAGCCCTGGCAGAGATTCAACATGAATAATTCAATCAAAAGGCATAGACGTTTCATCCTATAAGCAAACTACTGAAGTCATAGTTGTGCTTCATCATCATTTGCTTCTTAAATTAAGAATAAAATATATGATTGCAGTGGCTTGTTTATATCAAGAATGTGAAAGTCACAAATTGCATCTCATGGCAAGGTATTCTTGAAAGGTTTAAATTTGAGAGGTTCCATTTGGACTAAGTTGACTTCCAAGTAGTGCATGTCCATATACTATCACTCAAAGACCGTGGCCTGCCTACCTTGTTAACTGATGAACAAAGCTTTTATTTGTCTTGTGTCTTCAGAACCTTAATTCTCTGGAGGGCTCCATCCAGAACCTGCTGTCGGTGCTGTACCCGCCCTTCGAGGCCACCGCCCCCACTCTTCTCAGCCAGCTCTTCGACATCATTGATAGCCGTTATCAGGGAGATGCCCTGCGGTGCCTGCTGGACTTTCTGGTCCCAGCCAAGCACATCTTAGACACTGTACAGCAGGCTGCATGTGTAAGTCACCATCTTTTACACCACAGTGGTGTACTAAGCCTGTGTGTCTAAAGAGACATTCATGCACGACATTGGTTTTATAAGATCTTCCTGTAGCGTATATATAATAAAAACAGACAAAAATGTTGATATACTTCAAATTGCTGAAACCCTATGCTGTCCTCGTCCCCTTTTAGGCTCAGTTCTCTGATGTACTTTTCCTGTATGAGGGCTGGCCTCTGTGTTTGCACGACCAAGTTGTCGTCCACCTTGCTCCCATCAACCCCCTACTACTTCAGCCTGGGGACTTTTACCTCCAGGTGGCACCATTCTGTGACCAATCAGCTCGCATCGTGGTCTGCAGCCTCCTGGAAGAGGAGGGGCTTCGAGTGGAGGTAGTTGAGGAGACCCCAATCCCAGAAACTTCCTATCCTTGTATATTCAGCCGTGACTGGTTAGTGGAGATCAACCAAGGCCGCCATGGAACGCCTCTCAGCCAATGCCTGCTTGCCACCGAGCAGGGTGTGGTGAGGCTACCATGGGAACGGGTGGCCGTGCCTGATTTTGTGGACTTGTCTCTGTGTGCTGGGAGTAGCATGGCCTCTGTTCCTCCTTCATATCCAACTTTACCGCCTCTGCTTCCTCATCCTCCACCTCTTCCTCATTTTTCTGAGAATTCCTCATCAAATCGTTCATTTCCTCTTTCTCCTTCAAAGGAATCTGCACCAAAACAGTATCCTGTAACCATTCAAAATTCAATAGTAACATCATCTTCACATCCCTCTGCCTTCTCTGTGGAGACCAGAATATGTCCGGCAAAGCACGGCATTGCTGTGTCACTCTGTCTGGTCGATACCAAGGCTGCTTCTTCACTAAGGCTGGTCAAAGTGGAAGAGGCTGAAACAGAGCCAAAGCCTATTGGCTGGGTGTCCTCTAATACGTGGGAGAGCCGCCTTACTGTGGCTGATCCAAATACAGCTACAAAAACAAGCACTGTTTCAGGTACATGCACCACTGCAATTGGAAAAACAAACGCATGCAAAGGTGAAGATAAGGGTGTAATTGTTTCTAAAAATATAGAGCAAGATAAAGATAAAGATACAAACACTGCAGATGTAAGCAGGAGAGGGCCAGCAGACCTCGCTGTTGCAGAAGGGGAATATATTGATATTCTGCAGGCAACTATGCTTTTTGGTAAAGCTCAGCAACAACAGAAATTAGAAGTACAAATGCAGGCGCACACAAAAATCGAATCACAAATGCAAAGATATCCACACAGACAAGCACAAGCACAACCACATGCACAAATGGAGTCGTACAGGCCAACACAAAGACAGCCAAAAACACAGATGCCACCTCAGGCACAGTTGCAAGCACATGTGCAGTTACCTACAAAACCACAAAGTTATTCTAGATCAGAGGCTGTTGTATCATTAAGGCCCAACATGTCAGCAGAAACGGGACCTCCACCTGCTCTCCACTATTCCCAATCCCACCATCCTCAACCTGCCTCCCTTGAAACTTCTCAGTGTGCCCGCACGGTTTGGTTCTCAGAGAAACCCTGTACCCCGTGCATGAGGAGAAGACAAGGTGGAAAGGTTTCCAGAGCTCAGGAGCTGAGGTGTCGGTACCGAGACTCCTACCAGGCTGCTATACAGAACCCTGTCACCTTTGGACAGGACAAAGAGAGGGGGAATATGCTAGCTGTTGTGGAGGAGGATGGGGATTTCTCACAGTGTAACGACAGAGAGAGGCTACCAGACATTGAAAAGGGGGATCCCTGGTGTAACGTTCAAGGAATGTGGTTTGATCCTGGGACGCAACACAAGCCTCCTTTCTCTGTCGGTGGAGCCATCTGTAAGGAGTCAGGAGAAAAGACCACTGTTCCATATTGGAAACTAGGAGATACAAACACTGCCCCCTGTATGGATTACAGAGGAACAAATGCTTTAAAATTTGTCGGGCTACCAGAACAGACAACTGAAAGAACCACTCTGTCACTTAGGGAACCAAGGGATGCACACCCTACCAAAGCTTGTAGCAATTTACACAATGTGAACGGGACAAATTTAGCATCAGGAACGAGGATAAACACTAACAGAGCTTTGTTGGGCTTAAATGATTCTAAACAATCAGATGGGACCTCTTCCAAACACCAGCGATTACCATTTAGTTCAAGTGAGATTTCAGCAATGAACACCATTCTCAAGCCTCGTGAAAGGCTACAAAGCAGAACCAGTTCCAGTCCAAACTTTTCCAAGTCTCTTTCAACACCACAGAACAGACGGGAATCCTCGTCAGATGGAAGATGTTCGTCCCTCTCCACAGCTGTGGTGGACACCTCAGAGAAGTGTGAGCTGGTCATTGTTGAAGGTCAACATATCAGGAGAAGAGAAAACGCAGACTCCCGTGCAGAGATTCCCCAGCTGCATGTGGTCAAATGTAAAAACAGCACGGCCTTTCGACTGGTTTCCCCCAAGATCAACAGGAGGGAGATGGCCATCCCAGGTACAGACTAACGTGGTTCTTGTTACATGTTTTACTTTAATTTGATCTTAAGCATGGAGGTTTTGTTAGGTTGATTTCATTATTGTTTACTACCAGATGATAAGCAGTCTTTATCAGCTTCCCTACAACAAGATGTGTCCACTTTCTACAGATGGTGCTCAGCCCGGTAGTATGTCCGTAACCAGTAGAAATGGCCATCAGACGGAGAACCCATCACAGACAGGTGATCCACCTCCAGCAGCAGAGACGCAGAAGATCTCCCAGCCTGCCTCTGCTCGCCCCAGACCTGACCACCTTCCCCTGGGATCCCCAGACCCCAGAGCCCACCCCCTCTATTTAGGAGTAGCATCTCTCACAGGCAAGTTAGTTTGAGACACAGTGAATAATACTGCACAACATTACCTTTTCTATTTGAATAGAAAGAAGTCTCTCTCCATTGTAGTCGTCCTCAGGGATCAGTATGAGCAAGGCAGTGGTGGATGTCTATTGGGATTTAGGGTAAAAGAAAACGAAATAAGTGAAATAAACTGAATGCTCTCTATGTGAGACATTGAATAGTTGCTATATGAGGACGTTATTAATAAACGTAATCTAGGAGGTTACTGGAAATTCTCTGCTTTTTAGACGTTCCCTGATCTTTCCTCTCACTCACCCCTTCAGGCGGCAGAGACAGGACAGGCAGGGCAATAGTTGAGCTCAGTGGAGACCACCAGGGATGGAGATCAGCTGTAACAAGCCAGGAGCTCTTCAAGATGCTGCTCTACTTTCACACTATCACCAGGTAACATCCAGATGCCAGTGAATCAATGAGTGAATCAAGGAATAAAAGAATTAACCAGACTTGAAACAAGCAGTGTACTTACTGTAAGGAAATTTTACCGTCTTTGAGGTCATGTCTGTTTTTTTGTATTTTTTTGAGTAATTGTATCTCTGTCTAGGAGAGAAATCAGAGAAGCTGGGATGACACTCATTTTTGATGCAAGGAAGACAAATCCTCAACCGCAGCTCTATAAGGCCTTGATGGCGCTTCAGGTAAGAAGCACAGAAACTTCAGTTCACTGTTGTTTGGGTGTTTATTCCTGACTGGAGCGCTGCTGTTTACAGACGATGAATTCTGAGTGAAATGTCAAAGCTGAATAATGTATCAGCTCCTGAGCATAAACAGCAATGCCAGACATCCTCCGGTTCATGAAATAGTTATGTGTAATGCGACAAAATATTTTTTCCTTCACTTATTTGTGTTTTTTATTAATGGAATGACTGTATAATACAGTTCATATTTGCAGGTGTCATACTGTTTTCTAGCCTTGACATCAGTTCCATTTACTTTATAAAATTGGAAAAGAAATTCATTTACATTGATGCCCATATGTTTTTGACTTTTAAAATGTATTCTAATTTATTTGTAATGATCAGTTAAAGGGTGTAACTCAAAATCACAGATAGGTGAATGTAGTTAAGTAGGATTTATTGAGTGTGACACTGTTGCAGGAGCAGACTCCACAGGCAGTAAACAGTTTCGTGCTGCTGGTGGACAAGGAGAGCAGCCTTCGGCCAGAGCGGTGTCCTGGCACCCAGGTCAGCCTTTTCACTTTGTACAATATTAATTATGAGACACAGCATATGGAGAAACAGCTCTGTTTGGTTTCATATAAAAGGTAGGCCAGTGAAATCCAGTGAAATATCTCAACACCACCTGACCGTCATCTTTAGGAGCCACAACAGGAGAATTATGCCCATATTGTGTATGCCCATAAGTGTACATTGATAAGATAAGATAATCCTTTATTAATCCCTCAGCGGGGAAATTTGCATTGTTACAACAGCATACAGGATAGTGCAATAGAGACATAAGTAGAAAGTCAAGATATGATAAATAAAAACAATAAAGCAATAAAGAGTTATAAAAAAGCTACTAAAGCTAAAAAACAACTATAATTTACAATTTCAGAGAACAAAAGAAATAAAGGTAAAGGGATTATACTGTATTGCACATAGAGAGATGTATATGATATTGCAACATTTGTTATACAATCAAAAATATGTGGATTGTCCATTTCGGTGTGTGCGTGGTCTACTGGCCCTTCTTGTACAGTGTAGTTGTGTTGTCAGTCCAGTCCAATTTATTGTTCAGGTGAACACCCAGGTACTTGTAATCTCAATATCCATTCCCTGGATGTTCGCTGGTGTGGAATATACACTTTGTAATTAATTAAGAGGAAAGAAAGACGAAACAGTACGAGTATGAGCAAAACAAAATAGGCTACAGGGACATAAAACAAGAGGTTACTGGCCTTTCTGTCCTTTCAATTATTTGTCTCGTTCCAAAACAGAATATGAAGAGGGAAGTGAGGTTTCAAAGGTAAAAATGTCAAAAATGAGCAAAATAATCGTTTAGAAATGGTTATTGATGAGCAACCCAGTCAGACCCCACATGGTCACTATGTGCTGTGGTGCTTAAAAAGTTACGTAGTGCATCTTTGTAGGTTCCGGTGTGTTTCTGCACTGCAGTCGTCCTGTCGTTCATTTAGCAGCGTAGCTGTGAAAACATGTTGATGTTACACTTGTTGCTTCAACGCAGACTGAAGTGGTGACATCGATGAAAGCCTTGTTCAAGCTGGCGGAGGCGAGTCAGCTGAGCTCCCGCCTGGACGGCACACTGTCTCACAGCCACTGTGACTGGATAGAGCTGCACCAGGTGAGATGGTGACATCAACACCTTACCTGTCTCCGTCTCCTCTCTAATCAGGTGGTGCACTAGTTGTTTCTTCACAGCTCATGATTTACTCGTGTCCACATCTTTCATTTTCTAGAAGCTCTTCCCATTTGTGACTGATCTGCATGAGGCGTTCAGCCTACTACTGAGGGCCATCAGTAAGTTAGAGGAGCCCCAGAGGACGGACACTGTACAGGTACCTTAATGCTGTCCTTTGACTCCTTTCTCATGTTGTTATTTGGGCCTTGAAAGCTGGGTTTATCCTGACTTATGTAACTCTGTCTTCACTAATAATACAGTGCATACAGTGTGTTTTATAAGGGATAATAGCTTCTGTAGTTATATAACGTGTAGGTGAGTGTTCATGGAAAACAATACAAAACCTTTCAAGCTTATCCTCACAAAATAGTAGCAAGTCATATCAACAACATTGTTGATATGAAGGAGTTGTTGTATCATTTGCTGATCTTAAAATGTTTTTTGGTCTAACAGACTGTGCAACAGTGCATGATGGACCAGAGGACTCTGATGAGGGATGTACTGGAGGACAGCCGATTGGTCAGCCTGCAGAGGGAGGGCGGAGCCATCCTGGCCAGGTTGAGGAAGGAGAGTGATCTGAAATACCCCCACTGCGAGGACCTCAGGTAAACACAAAATCTCCTGCTCTCACCTGCTGTATTTATATTTACATTGAATGTACATAACAGGTTTTGGCTCTACAGTCTTTTTGAGGGTAAACTTGTTTACATGACCTTTGATACCCTGTGACTGAATATTCATGCTGCTTGAAAATATACCACTAGACTAAACTTATCCCTGCCAACCACCACACCAAAACAAACTGGCAAATACTATTAAATTGTGCAGTTGCAGCACATTTTCAGGCTCATTATTAGTAGGAATAGCAGGTGATTTCAGATACATCGGACAGAAATACATATTCCAAAAGCTCCTCACTATTCCTCCTAGTCAGGAGGACTTATTTTGAGCTCACAATGTAGCCATAACACTCAACATCTTTGTGCAAAACCGGAAAAGCAAAAGTGAAAGGAGTTAGTGTATGTGCCTAACTGTGTTGTTCAAAACGAGTTATGCCTATGCTGTCCTCTACTCCATTCAAATCTTCTCACAGAACACCCGTTATTCCTTTTATCTGTAAGCTTTTGATCTGTGTTTTTCCTACATGCAGCGATGCAGTGGACTCAGTGACCAGCCTGTACAACCACGTGGAGGAGCAGGCTCACATCCTGGTGCGGAGGTCCAACATGTCACTGGAACACCTGGAGTATCTGCTGCAACTCAGAGAGATGGAGGGACACTTCATGCAGGTGCATTATAATAGCTTACCATCAAATCTGCCTAGTGAAGTTCAGACGAATGCAACTTTCAAACTATGTTGGTTTTGGTAATTGCAGTAATGGGCCTAAGGGACCATAATGGACATTACAGTCCCTGACTTCATGAAGGCCTAGTGATCTAATGATAATAATTTATCATGTGGATATGGTGAGGAGTAGATTAGATATCATTCATTGAATTTCAGGGTATTGCATTTGAATGGAAATTGAATGAAATACAGATTATATTAGATTCATCTGTTGTTGTTTTTCTCACATAGAACAATGTGATACAGTTCAGAAATAGTGGCAGTATGTGTATGATAAGATGGCTTTATTTTGCTTGCCTGTGTTTTATGTCACTGCATACTATATTATCTTTTCTTTCTGGGACTGATGGTTAAGGTAGTTAGCTCTGGGTAGGCTATTTGTTCTCGGCATGTTAGTGATAAAGGTCTTTATCGATTCTATTTTTATTGAGAGATTAGGGCGCATTTAAACTTCTTTTTCTTTTTGCTCTTATATTGGCCTCTCACTGTTCTCACAAAAACACACATACACATCAAAAGTGAGAGAAAAAATAAGATAAAAATATCAAGTGTAGTGACTTTATACAAATAGGAGAGTGTGTTTAAAATAGGAAGTAAAATCAGCAACATTAGATCAAGGACTTTAAAAAGAAATGAATCTGAACATGTATAGCATATCCTTGAATATGTACATGCTCATACTACCAAGCCCAATATTGTTTTGCATCTTCCGTCCCTGCAGATGCAGCAGTGGTTTAATATGGAGGGAGAGCGCCACCTCCTGGAGGCTGAGTCGGTCAGGGACTCTGGGGACAGAATGGAGCAGATCCTCAACAGCTTCACTGGTTTCCTTATTGAAGCTAATGTGAGTCCACGTTTCCTTGTGGCCGTCATTCTGTCTGTGTTTCTCTGTCTGAATCCCTCTCTCTCACTCCTCCTCCAGGACCGAAGGCACCACGCCATGACGTTGGTGTCAGAGGCAGAGCGACTCCAGCAGAATGGACCGTCCTACCCAGAGACGGAGGCATTCTGGACTCTCGTCTGTACCTTCAAGTCAGGCCTGGAGGACTTTCTGTGCAGGGCAGAGGCGTGCGGCAGGGAGCTTCAGATCATGGTTAACGTGTGCGATTTTTGTGAGCAGGTTGGTTTTAAGATCAGTATTAAAAATTCAAGTATTCAAGATCATTATAACTAGTGCTGTTACCCTGCAGAAACTTTTTTTCAGTCCAGTTTGATGCAGGACCCAAACTAACCAATCACAGTCATGTAACTGAGCAACTTTTTAAAATATTTTGATGCTTTGATGCTCTCTCTTGTGTAGTGTCGAGTGTATATTCATACAGAAATGGACACCATCGCAATTCGCTTTTTGCTTTTCCACAGAGACTAAATGTATTTAAATAACAGCCTGTCATGTTCAAAAGAGCCATTTTTCTATCAACTGATTTTGTTTTACACAAAAAAAACCATTTAGGAAAGAACACAGCACTCCAGTGGTAATGAAGAAGTCTCCTCATGTCTTAATGATTTGTTCATATTTTTATTTACTATATAACTACAGACAAATCTGCTGACATGTGAACCCTTCATCAGAACATATATGCTGCTTCTTAACATCACAGTAACATTTGAGTCAGGTTACAGCACTTCTGCCTGAGTAGCATGATATTAAAAAATGTCTTACGTATAAAAATCTCTTTAATCTCCAAACAGGCTACAGCTCTGGCCAGCGAATGCATTGAGTACCTGGACCAGAGTCAATCCAGAATCCACACAATGCAAGACCATGAGCAATCTACAACACCAGTCAATCAAACAAACACTCAGCCAATGCAAAACCAAGACTCCGGACCGAGCACTGCGTCCCTTTGCCCATCTGACATTCACGCAGCACATGGCTCAGGCCCAACCACCGCCAGTGTTTTATTGTCAGACAATGATGGCTCCATCCTCCAGACTTTCCAAGACAGGTTCCTCCAGTTCAGCCCAGAGAGATTTCAGGAGGTGAAGGCCCAGGCCAGCGCCCTGCGGGGCTCCAGGGGGATGCGGGTCTGGAACGTAGCCTGGCTGAGATGCCAGGAGGCCAGGCAGCAGCTTCAGGAGAGGATGCAGGATGTGGATGATGTTTTCCACCAACAACCAGATTCTAGCAGCTTGTGTGAAGGTCATTATGTTGATGTGGTGAGCACCAACGTTCAGACTCCGTCCCCTGGGGGACAGAGTCTGGTGGTACAATCAACGCCCGGCCCTCGCCACCCGCAGTGGGAGGGCATCGTGTCAGGAGCAGTGGATTTAGGGAAGAGAAGACCGATGCTGAGCAGCAACAGCACTAATTCAGCAACTGTAGCCTGCTGTGACATCACGGTCAAACCTGAGGATCACAGTGATGCTGGAACCAGCCAGAGGTCAAAGGTCATTCCACAGTCACCTCACAGGTAAGTAAGTTGAGTAGATAGAGGAGTTGGTTCCCTATGATTTCCAAACATTTCTGAAACATTGCTGTTAGAAAGTAGATACGGATATTTGTGATAGGAGCAAATGGATTGTGTAGTTTTCAATTGCAATTGTTTATTTAATATTGGTTGTTACCCACTTTGTTTGAGCTGATAGCCAGGCCCAGTGTAATGTAGAGGTTCTGTTCCCAGTCAGAGAAAACCCAATAATATTAATGATATTAACAACCATAATTTGCGTAGACATTTCAAAATGACATTACAAAGTGGTTTACAATAAATAAAAACAAATGTTACAATTGAAATTATTCAAAGATCAATAAAATGATAATACTCTAAATAACATACATTATAATATGTATATGTATTATAAATCAATGACATACTATCCAATAAAATACCAATACTGAGGGGGAAATCTAAGACTCTCAAGTTTTCCACTTTTATTTCCTCTTGAGGTTGGAAAAATCATATTCCACACTGTCTGACAGTATCTTATCATATTTACTCTGTATCAACATTTGCAGCTCGTCATTGAAGCACTATTTTTATTCTGTGTGTAACCCAAGACTCCATGTTTTTATGGCTACAACATCCCATCCATTGGAAATACTCTAGCTATCTTGTGTATCATTTTATACAAATTTTCCCGATATTCAACCTGACATATTTGATATCTGTGGACATTTTTGGATCTGTGGGGTTGGAGAGGTCAAGGTGCCTAATAGCAAAGGTCAGATCTCCGTTATCTTAAATATAGTTCTTGGGACCCCTTAAAGGGCCCTGCTGGAAGAATACACATTGGGGTCTGACTCAGTATCAGTGCCTTTGTATCATCATAGGTCAGCAAGGAGAGCAGAGAGAGAGACGAGGAGGAGGCAGATGAGCAGAGCGAGGAGTGAGAGGGATGCGGCTGCTCTGTCTCAGTCCCACACTGTCGGCTGCCAGTGGTTTCCATGGGGACGACGAGGTCTTGGAGTGAGGTCGGTGAGCCAGGACTCGTGCACCACGGCAGTGGCGACGGCAGGGTCATCCACTCCTCCAGAGCAGCGAGTTCGACCTCCGTCGTCCTGCTCCCACCACGGTCAGCCATCTTGTCGGATCCTTCAGGAGGCTCAGAAGTTCCAGATCTCCCGCCACGGGAGCTTCTGCTCAGAAGACTCCTGCATGAGCGACCAGGGGGCTGCTGGGGGTAATGGCACTTTAAGCTGCAAACACTCCAGTCTGCCCATCGGGAGATATGAGGGGGCGTTTTGTTTGGCAAATCCACAGGAGAGTGCCAGCAGTGCCCTGTAAGTTTACTACATGTGGGTTAAATTTGCTTGCATTACTGAATTATCAGACATGATTCAATGACCTGCCTTTTAATTTTACTAATCTTGTGAGTCTTAATGAGATTTAATGCGCTCTTTTCTGTCCCTAAGCTTACAATGAAGTACTACAGGTATTGTTTCTTCTGATTCTCTTTGCTTCTCTGTTTCTACTTCTTACTGAACAGGTCTACCAAACACAGACCCTCTGTTTACAGTGACTGCTATAATGAGATCTATGTACAGTATCTCAATATCTCATTATCCTGTCAACACCCTTTCATCAGAAGCACATTTCAAAATACAAAGAGACAGTTCTACCAACCTTAGACTTAAAGACACCCCAAACAACTTCCCTGATACTATTTGGTTTGTACAGATGCAGGAAAAACCCACCAATTAGGTATCCAAAGGATGGTGAGATTAATTGAGTTATTTGAAAATACTATTAGCTAATAAATATATAATTAAATATATTGCTGAAATGGGTTTATGTACTTTAGTGTAACAGTCTATGTAGGAAGTTAGTTAGCTATTTGTTCTGTTTGCGTCACCAGGAGGCTGCAGCGTGTCCTGGAGGAGCTGGTGTTTACAGAGAGAGAGTACGTCCGCTCGCTGGGCTACATCCTGACCCATTACCTCCCCCTGCTGGACAGACCAGACATCCCCCAGGACCTGAGGGGCAAGCGAGGCGTCATCTTCGGCAACCTGGAGAAGCTTTACGACTTTCATAGCCACTACTTCCTGCCAGAACTGGAGGCGTGCCAGAGGGAGCCTGCCATGGTGGCCCGCTGCTTTCTCAGACATGTGAGAACAGAGTAACAGTATAACTGTGATGACTATAATGTACATATAGTATATCATTTTTGAAATTGATATATTTATTAAGCAAAATTCTAAGCTTTTTGTAGCATAGTTTTTATCTGATTGTGTTTTGTTATTATTGTATAACTAAAATAATGTTAAAATTGTGTTAGTAAACTGATGACAAAATATCAAATTGTATTCACATCTCTAAATAGTCCCACCCTATATGTAGCTAGACTGGCTATATATTGCAGATATCTGTAGTTCAATTCTTCCTAGTCAAAATGAACATTTCAGATATCCACAACATCGTTCTTAGTGGTCATAATTTTAATTTCACATATCCAAAATGAAAAACCATTCCAGATATCCATAATGTAATTTTGAATGTCCAAAATGATTTTGTCATTTTGGACATGTACAACTGCAGTTCTACAAGGAAAAATACCATTGTGGACATCTGTATAAATATTGTAGATATCCATAATTGTAGTTCTTCCTTTCCAGAATGCAGTTTTAGATATTTGAAATTGTCATTTAATTAATTGAAGAATGAACGTGACTGTTGACACAGATATCCACAATACATTATATCTCATTATATCTACTCGTAAGAATGTCATTGTGGATATCTTTAATTACCATTCTCACTAGTAAGAATACAGTTTTGACAAGGACAAATGCTATTATCGATATCTAAAATGTTAATGATTAAATGTTAAAACGGCTTGCCATACACCATATGATCATGATCAGATGAATAATATTATTCTGTATTATTGAAGATATATATGGCTACTAAGAATTAAAGCTGGTTTATTAATAACATACCAAATATGGTTGAACTTGGGCTCTTTCCGCAGAGCGAGAGTTTTGGCCTGTACGCCCTGTACAGCAAGAACAAACCTCAGTCAGACGCCCTAATCCTACACCGTCGTCACGACATCTTCAAGGTCAGTTTATGTTACTGTCTTAAGTGTTCTAAATTAGATTCTTTACATCCCTTTCATTTTGTGGTTACAGTACAGAATCTCTATCTTTCTTAGAAATGTTCATTTTAGGATATTGCATCTGTGCACCTCCCTGAAATACAGTGATTTAAAAATAAAATAAAATGCAGGTCTAGTCATCAAACCATCTCCTTGAAAGCAACTCATACAACACAAGAAAAACACAATCTGATTTGTGCAGTCTCCATGGGAAGAGTATCTCTTATTTTGTAAGACAAACTCAACCTTTTGATCTGTTATAAATTACTTGAACCGTAATGTTCCCACTATTCTCCTTCATTTTTCATTTTAGTAGCTCATTGCTGCAGAAGTCATCACAGTCCTAACCCTGTGAGTGTTAGCGCCATGACTTCCCTTTTCAGCTTTACAGTCCCACTTTGTTTCCCCTCACAGAGGAAGCAGCAGGAGCTGGGGGACATGATGGACCTTTCATCCTACCTGCTGAGGCCCATCCAGAGGATCAGCAAGTACAGCCTCCTGCTGCAGGACATGCTGGCTCTGGCTAGCTCATACAGGCCAAAAGACATGATCCAGGACACGCTGCAAGCATCTAGTGTGTGCGCGCAAAGTGTGTGTGGTCCCGGTGCGTATGTGCCTGATTTGACGAGCAGCGAGAGGGAGCGAGAGAGGGCTGAGATCCAAGCCGCTGCAGACCTGGTTCGGTTTCAGATGCGTCATGGCAATGATTTGCTCACCATGGACGCCATCCAGGAGTGTGATGTAAGATATTAAAATGATAGATAAGATGCACCTGATACACAGTAATTAATTAATTAAGGTTAGGGTTAATTAAGGTTTCTTTTCTGCTTTGCTGTACTTTTCTCTCCTCTGTCAAGGTGAATTTAAAAGAGCAGGGCCAGCTGATTCGCCAGGACGAGTTCACAGTTTTCTTTAAGAAGAAGAAATGTGTCCGCCGCATCTTTCTCTTTGAAGACCTTGTCCTCTTCAGCAAGACCAAGAGGACAGACATTGGCAACGATGTTTATGTCTACAAGCAGTCATTCAAGGTCTGCACACATCCTTGTTTTTCAAAAGGAGCCTTAATACTGTCTTGATATGCAGTATATTCTACTCACAGGCGTAGTTACAGTAGATCACAGCCATTTGGAGCCTCCAGTATGCAAAGCTTCCCCATGAAGCCGAAACATCTATCCACATGTGTCTCTCTGTGTTTTCTCTCCCAGACGAGCGACATCGGGATGACCCACAACTCAAGTGTGAGCGGTTTGTGTTTTGAGGTTTGGTTCCGCAGGAGGAAAAGTGAGGACACCTACACCTTGAAGGCCTCCAGCATGGAGGTGAAGAAAGCCTGGACCACCGACCTTGAGAGGATTCTTTGGGATCAGGCCGCTCACAGTAGAGGTTGTAACAACAATACAACAACATATTTTATATATGAATTTACCTAAGAGTCCAGTTTACGACGTGCTTTAAGGTTTAAAGAACATATTGTGAATATACTACATGTTCCAGAGCTGCGTATGCAGGAGAGGGTGTTCATGGGAATGGGCCGCAAACCTTTCATGGACATTCAACCCAGTGATGCTGCCATCTGTGACCGAGCCGTCAGCTGTATCCTGCCTGGGAGAAGTAAGGAGCTGCACACACTAAATGTGTCTTTATGACAGAGCTTCAGTGTATTTTGCTTGGAATATACTGCATATTCCAACCAAGTTCAGTACCACTTTATTCATAATATAGAATAAAGGACCTCACATGACCATGATTGCGCCATCAATCCTGTTGATTAATGTTAAGTTAATGGTCGCATTTTATATAACAAATGAATTGTAGATAGATGGGCAAGCTTTAAAAAGGGGTTCATTATCAATAGAGCAGGAAAACACAGCTGCACAGACAAGTCCCAGGTTTAGTATCTTGAACCCTTCCTGGTTCAACTTACTGTAGTTCTGCACAGTAATTGTGCATTTTGCAGTAAAATGGACAATTTTAACATTTTAGGTATGTTACTTATCTTTAATTTCCAAATAGGTGCTATAGATAGTGCTTACATTGTGGATTTAGTCCTTTTTTCGCCACCTTGTGGTTCACATTTGTGTTTTTTACTGAAATGTCTTGACAACGATTGCGTTGATTGCCCTGAAATTTGGCACAGACATGAATTGTAATAACTTGATACCGGGATATCAGGTTAAAGTTTTTATTTGTCCAGTACAATTAGCAAATGTTAGCATGCTAAACTAAAATGTAAACATTATACCTCCTAAACATCGCATGTTAACATTGTGAGCATGTTAGCATTCAGCTTAAAGCACTGCTATAACGACTAAATAAGTTTTCCTGAATTAACTGCAATGCCTGTGTCCTCATTGCTCACTGACCCAGCCCATCATTTTCTCGACTTCTATGTGTGTCGTCAGTCCCTGTGGCATGTTGTTCACACAGGGGCTTAGAATATCCACGACCACACTCCATTGGCTCTGGCAGCACCGCCTCCACTACCCTCAGCCAATCATCATCGTCCTCTGGTCGAGGCTCGCTGCCCCCTGCTGGTTATCCCGGGAACCAGTCACAGGGAGTGGAGACCAGTCCTGCCATCTGCTCCTCCCCTGAGGCCGTGACTGAAAATGAACTTAACAATCATCATCTTCGTCAGCATCATCGTCATCGTAACTGTGAACAATGGAAAACTCATCATCCTCTGAGTGAGTTTGTTTTTGGGTCTTTGTTAAATAATGTATTGTTTGTCTGAAGGGTCTGATTTCTGTAAGCGAAATAAAAATAAGAAATAGAATCGTGTTATGAATATAATGAGATATATATATGTATATGTGTGTATATATATGTATGTGTGTGTATGTGTATGTATGTATGTATATGTATATATACATATACATATATATGTATATATACAAATATGTATATATACAAATATATCAACCTAAAGTAGTATGACATTTGAAGGTGAGAAGGTATTTTTAAAGCCACTGTTTTGAAAATTCTTTAGTTTGGCACCATCTATCTATGGCATCAGTTTTCTCAATGTGTTAAGTGATGCACAAACCTCTTGCTCACTCTCGCTGCTTCTCAAAGTATCTGTTGTGTTTCTGCTTTAGTGGACAGCACTGAATCATCTGGAGAATGCATCAACCTCTTCAGCAGCTCAGACCGCAGCTGCCTGTCTGCCATCGGCGGAGACGTAGTGGACGACACCTCCTCGTTTGTATCCCAGAGCTCAAAGCCGTGCCCACCACTCTGCCGGACCCCCAGCCTGAGGAGAAACGACTCGCCAGCGGTTGCCAGAAAGAAACCAGGCGTCGCCCCCAAACCTCCACATCTGGCTAATGCTCAGGTACAGGTGAAAGTTTAACAGTGTGACCTGGTGAATTGCATGTATTGTATATATGAGCTGAGGACAATGGGTCAGGACTCAAAATGTTCTCAATTTCTCGAATGATAGCAGTTGTGAAGGCTTTTCTTTAGTTTTTGCACAGCAATTTCCCAAAACAGATGAATCAGTATTCTTAACCAGAATTTATGCTATGACCAGACAACTTATGCTATGGGGCTGTTTTTTTGACTGTTTCATTGACGTATAATATTATATTCAATATCTATTTTCATTGCAGGGTGATGACATTATAATTGGAAAATCAACAGAAGTTTAACCCTGGATTTCCTGCAGAAGGTAAGAATGTCTTTTTCCTAAAATAACAGTTAAACTGAAGATATAAGGCTTATTTTCTGACCTTAATTTTAAGTTTTTCCTTGGGAAAGGACATACAGTAACACTTAATTTCTATATTACGATATGATCGTAGTCAGGTCTGTGGGACATTATTCATAATTATTGCTATTGCTGCTAAGAAATCAAGAAACCAAGCCCGTATTTTATATGATGTAGTTCCTATTTCACAATGGAGTCCTTTCTATTTGTATAGTAGCAGCCGTCTCAGATAACCTTGTGTTGAGGGAAGGTTGAGAACATCTCTGGTTGATGAGGATTAGTCTTTTTGCTGCCAGCAGTCAAAGCTTTGATCTTTCACAGAAAATACTGTGAGTTCAGAGCGAGGTGTTATTATCAATGACTTCTGTAATAAGAACAATTTGTTTTTTGATTATTGTTGCAGATCATCCGTCCTCTGAAGCTGTTTAGCCCTGTTGGAGATCTTCTGGTCACCCTGCAGACGGCCGGTTTTTAGAGTGGCTACACAGTCAGCAGGCAGTCAGCTTTGTCTGGTCACAAGGTCTTGAAGCAATGGGAGGTTTGGTGTGTTGGTATCATACGTCAGTCATTCAAATGTGGTCGTCTTATATCACATATAGACTGATATCACCCATACAACAAACAGGAAGAGACTGCTACATGGGTGATGGGATTGACAGATTCATCATCGTGAGAGATGTACCCTCATCTGAGCTAGCTCATTTTTTTAAAACAAAAACACAATATTGCAATAAAATGCAATATTAACCCTCAGAACCATCTTCATCCCCAACCATGTTTTTATCTTAATGTAGAAGCATCAGCTGCTACAGCTACAGTGCATTAAAAAACGTCATTAGGAAAACGTCTTTTACTTTCCTGAGCCTAAGCAGTTCAAAATGGGAATGGGTATTAGTATATGTACAATTCAAGAAAAAAACTGTTCATCCTCACAAAAAATAACCATTTTTTTCCTTGATTGTGCTCAGCAAACTAACCATGTGTTTTATATTTATAACTTCCTCTCCTGTCAGATTCACCTGCATGTTATATGTCTCATTTCTACAACTATACATAACGACTATACTGTTCATTGGGTTAATGCACCCTCTTTGCATAATGAGTAGCAGGTATTTGTTCCATATACAATAACACAGAAGGATATAATATGTGGTCAAGGGATACATTGAAAATATATTCTGTGGAATCTTCTGCGCTGTACAGCCTGTACAATCATTGATATGCAGGGATCAAACATAAGATGGTTATATTTGTTATCGTCAACAGCTTGTGTGGAACCAGCATATGTACGTAAGAGCAAACCACACGTGGGAGATCATTTCAGACCAGTGACAAAAGTGTATCTCTCTGCGTTTCATGCTTCTTTTTCGTTCGCTACCAGGCAAAGTATTGCTTGAGAAGCGTTTGTATATCATTATTGTCACAGCTGGACTACGTTGTTTTGGTTACAAGATGACAAGGGAAACTCAATGGATACAGTTGAAGTCCAGAGCTATCCACTGGCCGTAAGCCCAGAACTTAAAGTTGATGACCATAAATGGAGAAACGTGGATACGTATGCAGATAAAAGTGAAATAATTTGATTGTGTGGTGATTAATATATATTAATACGTATATAAAGGTATTTCTGTTTCTTCCACGCTTTAAGGGTTTCCTGTTTAATTCTTTAGTGACATTTTTATATGTCTTTCTAAACATGTGTTTTTATCTGTTGTCCTGAATTTAATAGTTTATCAGAAGGGACAGACCACTTAAGCATGTTTTTTCACATCTGGATTTGAATGACTCTGTAACTCCTGCATTTAATGCAGAGAGAAAATATCTTGAAAGACTGGGTTGTCTACATAATCAATATTCAGCAAGGAAGCGACTGAACTACCACTTACTATTATTTAGGGTCCACTAATGGTTCCATACTAATCAATGTTCCAGATTCACTCTCATGAAAACGACCATTACAAATGATTTATTTTTCAGATTATTTAAATGCTTTTTAATGTTATGTTAATGTTTTCTTTTGTAAGTTCTGTGATTATGCACAGTATAAAAATCATGACAGGATCTTGAAAAACTGAGGTCATAATGTTTATTTTATTTTAAAGCCACTGACTTTTTATGACCTGGCAGATCCATGTTTTTTTTCTCTTTTATTTTCTATCACTTTTTTTATTGCTTACTTGCTTTCTTCCAAGCTTTTTCTTTTATTAATGTGTTGATTCATTCTATTATTCAAATGTGTGGTCAGTGAGGTTGTTGGTTTGCTTCTTTCTTCTGTTTTTTTTTAAAGAAATGATACGTTTTCATTTTGTATGATTTCTTCCCTCCGAACTCTGTGCTATCTTTAGTGACTGACCAGACAGATTGCCGCAACATGAGGATATGGCACCAGACTGTGAGGATGCTTCACTTCCTTATTCCACAGACACAATAATTCCTCAGACGGACAGCTCTTGACACATATTGCAAAAGTTTTCATTGTGTGCCCTGAAATCTATTTTTCAGTTCTTTATTTTATGTTTCAGGGGTATTCATCTGGCTAGAAGACACTTTTGTTCCTTTGATCTATACACCAAATTATAAAAACTGCTCAGTCAAGTAGCCTTTTCATGACCTATTTACAACTTCCTCCAGTAACCTAAAAAAACAAAGTGAAAGTTTCATCATATCATGCGGACCTGAGAAAAATGTGTGAAGTATTTTACTGCCTTGTAAAAGAAAAAAAGTTGCATTACAAATTTAACTGTATAATGTGTAATTTCCTGTGTGTTTTGCATTATAAAATGTAATTTATCCGTTTTTGATTCATTTTGAATGATAACATTTTGTTAATACTGAATCATATATTAATATACAGTATGTTGCAGCTACAAAAAAATGGCATAAATAATTAATGAAAAAACATTTATTTGTGTTATTTTTAAATAAATTGGAATGTTATATTGTTGTATTGTGTTACACACACACACACACACAAAATAAATAGATAAAAAAAACTTGTGAATTACCAGTAATTTGCTGACTAAAGATGAATTTTGGTAACAGTATTTTATGCTCTTTGAGTTGAAAGGTTTGGTCTTGCAGAACTCTTTTACAAGCTTTAAAGGCCCTGGTCAAATTGAACAAGGAAGAGGAAGGGGTGTTCTATCTATCTGTTTGCCCTTCCTGACTAAAAACAGCATTACGGATGTGACGAACAGCCAGATGGGGGCGTCAAGATCAGGTTTCAAATGCTACAAATATCCCTCAGGGGCCATTGCACTGCAGGGTCATTAACCAATAAGCACAGGGTGCAGCTGAAGTGTCACTTTCCACACAGAAGTCGAGGGATAAGAACTTCACTGCAGACATGAATCAAGGTAAAAAAAATTGTTTCATTGTAGGACTGTATTATCAGCAACTGAAGATGCAGTTTCTCTCTGTGTTTCCTCACAGAGTCAAAGTACTTTGAATAACTATGTGACTGAGAGTCGAGTGTGAAATGTGATGAGCAGGAATGGTGGATGACATTAGATATGTCAGCTCTGGAA
Source organism: Enoplosus armatus (assembly GCF_043641665.1). Classification (NCBI taxonomy): domain Eukaryota; kingdom Metazoa; phylum Chordata; class Actinopteri; order Centrarchiformes; family Enoplosidae; genus Enoplosus; species Enoplosus armatus. The sequence continues at coordinate 8,809,167 of NC_092187.1, forward strand.
CATAGAGTAACACTATCTTTAAGAATGTCTGCCTGATGATTTCTGGTGATTTATCTGTGAAGAAACTTTGAGACAGTGATCAAAGTTTGATGAAGTGTGACAAAGTTATCAAGACAAATTGTCATAGTTTTAGTCTGTTGACATCTGTTGTACATATCAGTTTTTAAATGATGTGACTAGTGATCTGTGTTCTCTTCGCTCAGTCTTGGACATTGAACACTGTGATCTGGACATTAAGAGAAACAGCAGCAGCCATCATACAGAGCTGTGTGGAGAGGAGCGTTTGATTGTGAGAAGGGGACAGCCCTTCAACATCATTTTACATCTGAAACCTGGCAGCAAAGAGTTCAAACCGGGTGAAACAAGCCTCACACTCATCGTTGAAACTGGTAAGCTTCTTGCGTTCCAGTGATCAGGTCTACATGTTTATATATGTGCGTGAGGAAGAAATATTTGGAGAGGTTGTTTATTCATGCCTGCATTAGTGCATCTCATCTGGATTTAGATTTAATATCCATGTCTGTCTTTCCAGGTCCACTACCCAGAAAAGAATCAGACACCAAGGTTTGCTTTGGTCTCCGTGACTCCACAGTTGACACTGAGTGGAGTGCATCTGCCGCTAATGATCCCTCTGGGGAATCAGTGTCTGTATCTATTAGTTCCTCACCCAACGCACCCATAGGGGTCTATTCTCTGACTCTGGAGCAAGGGGGGCAGCAGACCAGTTTAGGACAGTTCATCCTACTTTTTAATGCTTGGTGTCCCAGTGAGTACTTTAAGTTTAAGTTTTTTTTCTCCAAATTATATATGATGATTTGTTTATATTGTGTTGTGCTCCACACGCAGCTTATATATCTTTTTAATGATCCTTGTGTTTACATCATTTGCACAAAAAAAATAAAGTTATATTCCACCTAGCACAACAGCCATAAAATGAATCTGAATGTTGAGATGTTATACAGGACGCTGCCAGTCTAAATGTGTTGGTGCTTTGTCTGTATTGACTCACAGAGGATGCTGTTTACATGCGCAGTGAGACGAAGAGGCAGGAGTATGTTTTAGCACAACATGGGCAGATCTTCAGAGGAACATATAAACGCATCAAAGGGACACCCTGGAACTATGGACAGGTACAAAGTGTGACAAAATGTCAAACATTACTCGTTCAATAAAGTTCAGTAAAGTGTACACGGAGAAAAAAAACATTTTAATATCAAGTTATATTTGACAATCATAGTTTAACCATAGTCATTAACCAAGTAAGACTTTACACGCTGCTCCACTAATCTACCTCCGTCTCCTTTATTTGTTTGTCTGTCTGCAGTTTGAACCAAGAATACTGGATATCTGCCTGAAGATCCTCGATGACAACCCAAAATTTGTGTCTGACGCTGACAAGGACTGCTCAGCCAGGAGAAATCCCATCTACGTGACCAGGGTGCTGAGTGCAATGGTAGGTCTGTGTCCAGGATTTAGTAAGAGTGTAGACCTTTTGGATGCCATTTAACCAGCCTGTGAATGCACTGCAGCAGGGCAAGCTCTCTCATTCTTGTGAAACGTTCTCTTCTCTCCAGGCAACTTTAGTAAGAGTGTAGACCTTTTGGATGCCATTTAACCAGCCTGTGAATGCACTGCAGCAGGGCAAGCTCTCTCATTCTTGTGAAACGTTCTCTTCTCTCCAGGCAACTTTTGTGACAGAAAGACAGGAGTTTTTCACATGTGCAGCCCCGATTCTAAGCAGGTGGCAAAGAGCATAAATAGATTAAAGTCTGTCAACATGTTTTTCCTGCTGCAAGTCAGTGAGAAATCCAGGGCTATTTCTGCTGGGTCTTGTTCCAAGACAATGTTTATAACCATGACAGGATCATGCACTATATTTAGGTATATATATATACCTAAATTGTAAGATGTATTTGTCCCAAATAGGCCAGTAATAAGCATCATTTAGGAGACTTTTCCCGTGAAAAGACCTGCGGACACATGGAGTTCGGAAAAGCAAATGAAAAACCTGAAAAGTTGTGAAAAGGGTCGTGAAAATGTTTAGGATTATACCTTTGATTCCCATTCTCTCATTCACTTATGGCCATCCTGCTCTATGTTTATTCTTTCTCTCTCTTGTCTCTCCTCTGTGCCCACAGATCAACAGTAATAATGACAGGGGTGTGCTGGTGGGAGAGTGGGGAGAGTTTTCAGGCGGGGTTCACCCAGGACTGTGGATTGGCAGCGGGGACATTTTGTGCCAGTGGGCAGAAAGTGGTCCCGTCCGCTACGGCCAGTGTTGGGTCTTTGCTGCAGTTGCGTGCACAGGTTTGTTTTGGTCTTCAGTTTACTGTGAAATGATCCATTCCCCTTTTTTCCTAGCTGCTTTGGTACTGGAGATATTCTGTTTCACATAGATGATGTTCACATGTTTACATAATGCCATTTTAACAGAAGGAAAATACAAAGTTGCATGCATGCATTGAAACATTTTAATAAATCAACTGAATATGGTACTCATCTTAGGCAATATAGAAACAGTTTCTTGAGATGACACGGTAACATATAATACCAACAGCACTGATTCTGTTTCCTCCCAGTTACATCCCCCAGTTCACCTCCACTGCCACACAATCCAACCTTTTTACCAAAACCCTAAATTTAGAATCTAATCTCATGGCTTTGTAGTCGTCTGCCCCATGTGACATTTTTATGTGATGTGAGTCTTTGATGACAGTGGCTTTCTCAAGCATGTGCTTTAGTGGGCTGATGTGATGTGTGGCTCTCCCCTCTAAAACCAGTGTCCCGTGCCCTGGGCATCCCATGTCGAGTGGTTACTAACTTTGGATCGGCTCACGATACTGACGCCAACCTGGTGATAGAAAACCTGTATGATGAAGACGGAAATAGAATTTCTGACGGTGACTCGATATGGTGAGTGTTGTTACACATACTATTGATCCACCATTTTTTACATTCTTTTTCTTATTATCTTCTGTTCTTCCTACACGATAGAATGAACCTTTGTCATTTCTGCATTATTTTTACCAGGAACTTCCATGTTTGGGTGGACAGCTGGATGACTCGTTCTGATTTGGGGACGGAGTATGATGGGTGGCAAACCAGTGACCCGACCCCACAGGAGACAAGTGATGGTAAACTTTGATTTTAATGTCCTGTTGTTTGTCCTGTTTTCCCAAAACCATCCAAAAAGTTTCGTTTTCCAAGAGCAATCCTACATGTGAGAATGTGAACTGACTATTTTGATGCTGCCTTGGCAGACCAGTTACAGAAAAAAAAATGTAAACTTCATGAAAAATTACAAAAAAATTTAGTTTCAGTCTTTCAACATAAAGTTGTTTACATCATTTTGGTTGCTCCCCGTATTTGTATTAAGACAATGGCTGCAAAACAACAGTAAGTTTATTCTATTTTATTACTTGAATGACTTGCCCGGCCTGCTGAAATGAACCCTACCTCTGGATGTGTGATGCCTTCAGGTGTCTTCTGTTGTGGACCGGCCTCACTGAGGGCCATCAAGGAAGGAGAGATGACCAAGAAGTATGATGCTCCCTTTATTTTTGCTGAGGTGAGTTCTTGCTTGAACCTTTTAGTGTAGAAAGAAAACCCACAGAAAATGTACATAGTTTGCATTTAAGCTGGACTTTATTGACTGCAATGGTTATAATGATGTTTCATGTAACGACCTGGTCCAAGCTAACCCACCAAACAGAAAGTGATTAATTTTGTGTTCTGGCAAATACTTACACATACGTGCAGACGTGTGTACATAAAAATATCTCTTCCTGCTGTTACTGGTTGTGTCAGGTGCCTGTCGTGCCTGTTTTCTTACGCTTCAATGACTGTTGACTGAATGTCTTTTATAATCAGTATTATTTTGTGTCATCTCATGTCGTGTATGGAGTCAGGTTAATGCAGATGTTGTGGACTTGGTGCGCCTGTCAAATGGAGAGTTTGTCAAGTTCGATGGATCAACAAAGTCTGTTGGACGCTTCATCAGCACCAAAGCTGTGGGCTCAGATGACAGACACGACATCACGCACCAGTACAAGTATGCAGAAGGTACTGCAGAGTCACATGTGCACAGACACACATGTGACTCCAAATCACAAACTTGTGTTTAAATGGTTCCCAGTTGTTCGATTAAAACATTGTCCATTTAAACAGATTAGTGGTTTGGAGTCAGTGTGCAGGCATGGTCTAATAGCCTAGCACCTATAGTACATGTGATGTGTGTATAATAATACGTCTTCTACTGTAATCAGAGACACGCATTATATGCATACATTCATTCTCACAACACTGCATAAATATAGACACAGGTGACCTCAACTACCTCAAATTAAAGATGTAGTCTTGTTGCATGGATCCGTGTCTATCAAATCTATATGATGGTGGCTTTGAAGTAAACTGTCAATATTTGACTTATGTACTTGTACTTATTTGTGATTCTGATGGTTTTCAGGCTCAAAGGAGGAGAGGCAGGTGTATGAGAAGGCTCAACATCACAACAAGCTGCAGCAGCGAGGAGTAGAGCCGGGGCTCCACCTCAAGGTGTTTTTACTGTTCATTCATATACAGGGGGTAGAGCAAATACCGTAAAAACACATCATAGAAAGTAGTAACTGAAGTAACTCAATCAAAAAGTTACTGCAGAGGTGTGTCAGTTCAAGCTATAAAGAAGATCTGGCAATGGACACGATTAAAGGTTTCAAAGCAGCACGAGGCAACATTAGAGCTTAGAGGCCAAATCATCTGTGCCTGAATTACAGGTTCATTAGTCAAAAGAACAGGAAAATAAAATGTGATATGTCAAAAGGAACTGTATCAGAAATATTGCCAATATATTCAAAACGGGCAAACTGTGGCAAAAAAGAGGAACAACGGTCACAAGTTGAAAATAACCAAGACTGGTATGACAGCATACAGTAGTGGTTGTCAAATGCTTCTAACTGGCATGTAACATGAGCCATTTGTGTTTGCACTGGTGATATGTTTACATCAAAGATAAAAGTGTCCTTAAATAGAAACCTAGTTAATCCTTTGAAATTCAGAATATGCTGATACTGTTGCAAAGATCACAGAATCATCCATCTCAACACACTTAAGAACTACCTGCTTATTATTAGAAATATAAAATATAATAATGCATTTATATTATTGTATAATCCATGCATCAAATTAAACGAATCATCATATAATTCTCATTTAAGATCAAGCTGGCTGATAACATGATCGTCGGCTCGGACTTTGAGGTGACAGCTGTCATCACCAACAACTGCATGGAGGCAAAGACCTGCACCTTCCTGTTCTTCGCCAGGGCCGTCGGCTACAACGGGAATCAAGGAGAGAGCTGCGGATTCGCTTCAGACAAAGTGACGGTGCCCACTGGAGGAGGTTAGCTCTGATCTTAGTGCAAACACTTTAAGCCACAGTATCTGAGCTGCGAATTTAATGATCTCACTAAAGCTATCCTTCCCATTGTTAGCAAGTGCAAATAGTGTTTAAGGTACCTCCATGAAACAAAGCACCTTCATCTGTCAAAAATGATCTATTATCATGCTTATATAGAAATCGTTTTAATAACCTAATTAATATGTATATAATATGTGTGGTTTTTCAGAAAGGCGTCAGTCCCTCAGACTGGAGTATGAGCGTTACGGATCACTGATCACCTCTGACAGGTTGATTCAGCTGTCAGCCATCACCATCGACAAGCAGACCATACATTACCATAAGGCTGAGAAGACCATCGTGCTAGACGAGCCAGACATAGAGATCAAGGTATGGCCGATGGATAGGTGAAAGAAATATATTCATGAGCAATTAAAAAAAAATGCTCTTTAGAGGTCAGAGAAACCCACAGCGAATTTTTACATCCTGGCCAAAACAGAACTTGAGAAGCAAGAAATCATAAGCTCAAAGCACAGCAAACATTTAATAATTACATTAGTAAAACTTATATTTCTTACCAATATAAACCTGTATAATAATATAGAACAGTTTTATGTTTCTCAAACATATCTGGATCACTCTATAAACTATAAAAGTTATACTGTAAAGTAATCAGTTAGAGAGCCTATGTGGAGATTTTATATTTTAGCATACTGTTTAGTAGTTTTTTGTGATATGCACTAAATACGTCTTCTGTGGTGGACCAACTTAATCTGTTTTTATATGAATTTCAAGGTACTTCAGGAAACGGGAATAACTGTAAATTGTATTGACTTTTTAACCTTTGAACCTACTGCTTAGTAATCCAAAGACTTGTATTCACTTTACTGGCACAAAAAAAGCAAAAGTAAACAGAGAAGTTTGTCGTGATTGTTTAACGTTTATTTTGTGTTGATTCATTTTGGTGATTGGTTTATTGACCTGAGCCAAACATGCGGCTGTGGTACGCTGGTACGGCAGGTCGGCCAGCAATTATAGGCATGGTAGTTTGACGCCCAGCCCTTGTTTACATGTTGAAAGTGTCTTTTGCATTATTTGGTAATTGTAGTCGTTTATTTAATTTTACTGTCGTTTTAATCATTAACAACATTATACCACCTCTCACATGATGAAACCTCTCTGCAGCTGGCGGGAGAAGCCACAGTGAACCAGGTTGTGACGGCAGAGCTGACCTTGTTGAACTCTTTACCAGAGAAGCTGCAGGACTGCAGCTTCACCGTAGAGGGGGTCAGCCTCACTGACGGCAAACCCATAACAGCAAAGTATGTCACCTCCATTCCAACTGTCATGAGCAGATATGTGTCAATTATTTCTTTTAGCATTTCCATGCTTTCCTACTAGTTTCTACTTTATGGTTTTACTTGTGTCACCCAATTCCCATTACAGTATTTACAGTTTAATGTACAAGAAGGTGTCTATACTGTAATAGATTGTGATGTACCAAAATTCAAATGCACCCAAAATCACAGTGAATTTTTCCCTGCAACTGTCACACAATTATTCCTAATTCTGTAATAAAAATGTTTTACTCACAGCTCTAAGTATAAGATGCAGAATAGAGATGAGCAGAAAACAGAAACCTCACCTCTGCTTTCTTTGGCTGATGATGCTTATTGTATATTGTATATTGTATATTGTGTTTGATTCTTACAGGATCGGAGCTGTGGGCCCCAAACAGGAAGCCAAGGCCAGCATTGAGTTCACTCCCACCAGTGCTGGCTCCAGCGTGCTGCTGGTGAACTTTGATAGCGACAAACTGAGGAACATCAAGAGCTTCATCAATGTTGTTGTGAAGGGATGAGCCAGTCTAACAAAAGTAGCTGCTTTTTTTATTTTGTTGTTTAACTACTTGGAGAATACAGGGCTGCCCTTAGGGGCTTAAGCGTTTTTTTTTTTTTATCCACTTATCATTTTTATCCATATATTATACTAAAATAATTTATACTATTATATTATACACAATCATATTTTTTCTTGAGTAATTTTATTATAAAACATAAAATATCCACATCCACTAACTATTATGTACAGTGCCTCTGTAGCAGGCTGCAATACTATTATTGTAGATATATTGGTATCAGAGTATTTGTCGGCCGATGAGTGTACAGAAATGCTAGAGATATGTGTGAGGTAGTTTAGAAACTGTGTCACCATTACATAGTTTGTCAGATATTATATCTGCCTCAAAAATCCAGTATCGATTGGGCTCTACTTAGGTGTGTCTGATAAAGTGAAATACAGAAAGTATGGTGTGTCACAGCTTATGATGAGGGTTGGTACATAGATCATCTCCCTCAGGCCCCCGACTTCCCATATTCCAGCTGTATCACACCCCAGGGGACATGATCGTAAGTCCATAACATAAACATAAGCTGGGTGGACAGACTTCCAGAGGGCAAGGCTTTCCACAAGTTCTCAGAGTCCAAAGACTCCGCTGGCTTCAGGAGTTCCTCAAAGCGCTCATTTCACTGCCCGACAGTTTCCGGTGGTCGTGGTCCGCAGTTCTCCTCCAAGAACAGCAGCAGCCCCGTCTCCCCTTCATTTTCCTTTGTAAACACCTCTTTGAGGTTGAGAGCAGACAGGAAATGAGGGGAGAGAGATGTGGCTGACATGCAACAAAGGTCCCTGGCCAGAATCGAACCAGCAACATTATTATATGATCGCATCTTAAACCTCTCGGCCACCAGCGTGCCCCAAGTTGATGAATTTATTGCTTACATATATATTTACTTACATATTTACTTACTCTGTCAAATACTGAGTTTTGTAGATCAGGGCATTTCACACTGGCTGGAGTCACCCAGTGTTTGTGTTGCATGTAACACACATGAAATATATAAACAGTAGGAGCCATGAGGGTTCATGCTGTTGTACAGTAATATCAAGTCTCACTTTGTCTGCTTGAGTCTGCTTTTTTTCTATCACTGTTTAAAGGGGAGCTCAAAGGTCACAAGGGTTTGTCACACAAACTGAAAATCTTTGTAATTACTGGAGTAACAGTAGCGCCACTGTAGTTTTATGCATAACAGACATTTATTTAAGGAACAGTTGGAGCTTCATCACTGCACTTCATCCTCCTCACCGGAGAACTGCAGGGAGTGACGAGGGGCAGCGTACTCGGCCAGGTTGGGGAGCCCGTACACCACGCAGCAGCTCAAAGCGCTGCGGGAGATCTCCATGTCACAGACATCAGACCACTCACCAGCTTCGACATCATAACACTCGATGTCATGGGTGGTGGTGAATCCGTTGAAGCCACCGACCACAAAGAGGCGGTGATCGAGCACTGCGATGCCGAAGTTACTGCGGGGGTTCAGCATGGAGGGCACAGCGTGCCAGGTGTCGGTGTAGGGGTTGTAGGCCTCAGCAGTGTGCAGACGGCTGGTTCCATTGAAACCACCAACCTATAAGAGAAAAAGTGAAGTATGAAGCCAGGACTGCTGCTAATATTTTTCTGTCTCATTCAGCACCCTTGTCAGGAAGGGCACCTGAGCTCAATGCGTGCCTTTTTAAATGAAGTTATGTAGCATTTCAGGTAAAAAGTAGAAGGCAGCTGATACAAACATTTTGGAGTAAAACTGTTGATATTTTCTGGCAATAGGTTTTTAAATTTTACAACTTTCCTGACAGAATATTATAAGAATCTTTCAGGGTTAAAATTGTATTCAAGGATGTGTATGTGTCTCATATGCAACTTGTAGACAATAAGACACTGAAACTGTGTATCAGAGGTGTGCAATGCTGACTTGACTGAATTTGTACTGAAAGATCAATATTGTCAAACTCATATATCAGTCTTAGCCCTGTTTGAAACCTCTGCTAACATCTTTTTATGCCTCTGTGTCTTAGAGTGTTTCTGTATTATGTGTGCTCACTGCAAAGACATGGTCTGCATAGGCGATGACCCCAATTCCACTGCGCCTGGTGGCCATGGAGGAGATCACTGTCCACTGGTCGGTCTCTGGGTTGTAACATTCAGCCGTTGACAGGCACTCAGCCCCATTAAAGCCACCACAAATGTACACCTGGAGAGAATTAAAGAGTAATCTTTTGAAGACTTCCACCAAAGGCAAGTATTCAAAAACATTAACCTATGGCTTTTCTAGACTTATATCCACACCTTTGGGAACAAAATAGTTACAGTCAATAGAAAAAAGAGGCAATATGGCATAATGTGATGCTAAATACTGGATGAATAATGCTGCTTTTGACATTTGTTTTTTGGGCTTCGGAACAATATTGTTTTAGCCTTCAAAGTTTGTTGGCCAACTAACTTTTTTTTCAGTCAAGCTTAAATGTTCAAAGAGTCAAACTAGAAATGTGCAACTTCGGTGCTCTCCCTGCCCTTACACAGAGCTATCTTAGTTATTGCGAGCTGCGCTTTAGCTACACCCACCTTGCTATGGAGGGTGGTGCAACTGGCGTCACTCCTCTGATCATGCATGGGCGCAATTAAAGTCCACTGGTTGGTACTGGGCAGGTAACGCTCTGCAGTTTCGAGTCGATCTTGCCCATCATAACCTCCCATGGCGTATATGTATCCGTCCATCACAGTTATGCTGACGTAGCAGCGGCTTGTATGCATTGGTGCCACCTCCTGCCAGGTGTGTGTGCCCAGGTCAAACCTGTACATAGTGCTGAACTGTTCAACGCTGTCAAAGCCACCAACACAGTAAAGTGATCCATTGAGGAAAGCAGCACCATGGTAGGCCCGGAGAACCTCCTGGTTAGCTACATTGATCCAGCGGTCAGCACGGACATCATATGCCTCGATGCCATTGGTGGGACTGCCACCACTCCAGCCTCCAACAGCTAATAGGATGGCAGGGGGCAGTCGTGGGCGGGCCAAAGGGTTATAGAAAATAGAGTCAGTGAACCTCCTTGTTCGAAGGGCAAGCATGGCATCCAAGGTCTTGAGGAGAATTGGTCCACACTCTTTACATGCCTTCACCAGTTCATTTTCTGTTATGCTGTCTATGACGTATTCTGGACTCATCAAAGCCAGCCTGACCTACACGGAGAGACATGAGGACAGAAGTTGGAATTAAATTGACTAAAACAGCCCAGCCGATACTTCAGCATGGCTGATATTATCAGACGATTTTAGCTTATCACAGATGTATTGTATTAGCATATATTTCTGCTGTTAAGTAACATGAAATTACAGTACAGAAATGCCAAACATATGTTTAACGTCATTTAAAAACAGTGTTGCAAATACACAGTTTGTCCACTAGAGAGCACTGACAATTTTTTTTTACAGAAAGATGTTCTGCTCTGTCATTTTTACGCCTCCACGCCGGCGATAGCCGAGGCTGGAGGCATTATGTCTTAGGGTTGTCCGTCCACCAAAGGTCATTGTGACCTCGAAATAGGTTCTTAGCCATAATTTAAGAATGAATTGAGCGATTCCAGATTTCACACACATATTGACTGGGACGACCGTAAACAATAACTAGCACAGTATGAGCTTTCCTCCATCTCGTCGTATTCACTACATATATAATCTGAGTCTGGACAGAAATGGATGTAAACTGCAACTTGACTGGTTGGCAGAGGCATACAGCCGCGGGGCAGTAATTCTAATTTCATTTTAAAAATACCAAATTTAAAGGATCCTTTTATAAAAAATATTTGTTTATGTTGTGTTGGTCAATATATTGTCATTGGATGTTTTTAACAGTCAAATATCATTATATAAATCTGTCCGGGTCTCGTCTGAAAAGATTTGTTGATGAGGTTGATTATTTGGAAATAATTAATAATATAATGATATAATTCATATAATTCATGAATTTAACCTAATGATTGTCAGGGCTTCAGTCATGTGTGTTTTGTATTTGTCACCATCTATTACTTCTAACGCAGATTCAGACCTATGAAGTAATTGTTCATCCCTCACTTACGTTGGACAAAAGCAGAGAGATGTATTCTCTGCGTTCCTCAGGTGCGTAGGCAATCCAGCGAAGGATAGCCTCAAACACCGTCTTCTCCTTTTTCACATTGAGTTGGTCGTTCTCAATTATGTTAACCAGTTCCTCTGCAGAGAGCAGCAGGAACTCCTCTGAGGTGGCTGCAACCTCCTCAAAGTGATTCAGTGTGAAGAGAAAGGCCTTGCGTTTCAGTTCAGGGTGGTAGTAGACGTCTGTGAACTGCCCGATGCCGATGCAGTTCTGTGGGGCCAGCTGCTCCTCCAGGTGGTCACTGCAGACTTGTATGATGCCCTTTACATCGAACCGGTCTGCTGCTATAAACAGCTCTTGTATATTATCTTGTGTCACAGGAACAAAGCCAGTGTAGGCATACTCAATGATGAGCTTCATCATGTCAGGTGACACATTGGGAATGTCAAAGACCCGACTGTCAGGGGCTGACCAGTGAGTAAAGAGGGCCCTGTGGGCCAGGAAGGAGGCAGAACAAGGGATTGAAAAAAAAGTGGTCCACACTTTCCATTTATACTTACACTTCTTACATTAATGATGTGAATATAAGACCAACATTGCACTTTTCAGAACAAATATGACCAAGTTAAAATGAACAGAAAACAGCAATTGCATTAAAGCTGCATCCAGCCACTGCACAGATAATTAAATAAACTTCAGTCCCCCCAAGAGATTATGTTAAACTGCAATCAATAAGCAATATAATGCACTTTGTGTTTCAATTTTTTTGAGTAGTGCACAAATCAGACCTCCACATATGAATCACTGCTAATGGCGTCTGTTGTGTTTACCAGAGTCAAGAATTATTTTCACATGGATATTGGAAATGCAGTATTTGTAATCACAAGTGCTACTACTACTACTCAAGGACAATACTGATGTTATTTGAAACAGTTTGTAAATCAGTGTATAAATGTCACATCAAATTACATCATCATCATATTACAGTAAACTGTACACAAAAAGACTGGCAGTAAAAATCATCATCTGAAAGGAAAATGAGCTTTGATGTCTACAGTTGCTGAATCTGTGCAGACAGTGGACTTCACCTTTAGTATAAACTTATAAAAAAAAAACCTTCAGTATCCTTTTTAAAATGTGCTAATGTGCCAACTCATGTCCATCAGTCTTTTCTTTCCCCTTGTTCAAACAACTTTGTTTTACCACCTTGTTTGTCCATGAGTCAGTGTCAGCATTAACATTGGACTGTGTTGCATTACATTAACTCTCTCACTGATGACTTAACTTCCTTCACAGCTAATTTTCAGCTTATTCAATGAAGGTAAATTCAGTTAAGTTCTGATAACCAGCTCACCTGAAATACGGGCTGCAGTTACAGAGGATGACCTTGTGCCCGTGAAATTCAACGTTGTCCACTCTTATGACCGCATCACAAAGCTGTTTTTCCAGACGGAGCTCATTATACACTGAGCTATTTTTGTTTTCACTCATCTTTGCGCTTCAATATGAGAACTTTTTGTCTTCTTGGGTACAGGTTTCTCTCCTGACTCTCAACAAGGGTCGCTAGTTGTGTGTGAGAGTGTGACAAGTAATAACAGGACTCTAGAATGGATCATTATGACATCACAAAATGTAAACAACACCCATCATTCCAAAGACAATGTCTGTTCTCCTTTTGACCAGGATGCTGCTGCCCTTCACCAAGAAAATGAGGAATTGAGGGATTATTCTGTAATTTTAGTTTTTGTTGAGGCTGTCAGATGTGGTGATTGCACTGCACTGTTGTTAAGCAAATATCATCTTGGGTCTCTTTCAGTCAGTGATACTGACGGTGTACTGTTGAGGGTCCAGTGTGACCATTGCTCCTCTTTGCTACAGTATGCAGTTTTCCTGTTTTTGGAATAAGTCGTCATGATTTTTGTCACACCTTTATTAAATTAGGCAGAGATTGCTTGCTAATATTAATTTTATTATGACTTACAGTACATTCTCAAGCAGTTTTTTCATTATTTCTTTTCATAATGCTCTGTTTATGAGGTGGTTAGCACTGTCGCTTCACAGCAAGAGGGTTCTGGGTTCGAACCACGTTGGCCGACTGGGAGTTTGCATGTTCTCCCCGTTCCTGTGTGGGTTCTCTCCAGGTACTCCTGCTTCCTCCCACAATCCAAAGACATGCAGGTTAGGTTCACTGATCACTCTAAAATTGCCCATAGGTGTGACTGTGAACGTGATTGGTTTGTCTGTCTCTATATGTCAGCCCTGCAATAAACTGGCGACCTGTCCAGGGTGTACCCTGCCTCTCCCCCAGTGTCAGCTGAGATTGGCTCCAGCCCACCATGACCCTTCTAAGAATAAGCGATTATAGAAAATGGATGGTGGATAACGCTCTGTTTATGCACCAATGTAAATGGATGTAAGCCTACCAAAATATGATTACGTATATAACACACTTTCAATCATTTTAGTAACAAAGGTATAGTTAACACATGAGAGTAATGGAAACATGTTACTGTACTTGTTGCCAAACAACACTGATGATTATTTTATATTTTATATAGTTATTCATAAATAACTTTTAAGTTTGTTGTTAATATACGGACAGGAATTTCATTGTGTTCTGAACATAAATTAGACCCCAAGAGGAACATCATCTGCGTATCGTTATATTTGTATTGTTATATTCTTGTGTTTCACTCTTCACCCCCAGTTTTCTGCAGTCTGGACTCTCCTCCCACCCACACTGCTTCTGAAGAATCCAGACCAACTCTGCTGATACTGTGTTCCTCCATCTAATAATGTGTTGTAAGTTATATGCATTCACCACATCACACATTCACACATGATTTCTAAAATGAAATGGTCGTACCAACGCACACTTTTACTTGCCACTGAACTTGTGCCCAATTTCAAGATAATAGGTGCCAAAAAGAGATTTTGTTTTAAAACCATGTCCCTTGTGTATTTGGGATGTCAGTGGTCTTGTTAAGGTGGAGAAATAGACTCTCAGGTGGAGGGTACTTTTAGAGCTCCAAAAAGGCTTAGGCCCACCATGTGAGAAGATTACTTTCAGAAAAGTAATTTAGCCTGTCAACGTTTTCTGGGCTCTGACCCTGTTTTATGTCAGGAAGTAAATTAGCAGTGCAGCATGCTTTGTATACTTTGTTGGATTAAAACCTATTTATTTAACCACTACAACCCTACAGCACCCACTGGTTGGTACATAATTTAAAATGAATGTTCGCCAGCTTGTCTTTTTAAAACCTCTCACTATTTTTTTTAATTATTCTTGCGTTGGTCCCAAATTATGAAATGTGTATACAGTGATGGACAGGATATCTGGAATTTATTTACAATGTAATGATGCAACTATAAATAGATGACATGTTGAAGATAGAAGTATATATGTGACTGTCATCTAGAGTGGAGAAATGTTTTTATTTGTGTTTTTCCCCATCTACATACAGTATATGTTACCCTGTCTGCATATCAAATGACTCCATGTGGTGACTGATCCCATGGTTGAGAAACTCACTCCTAGAGCTGGTATTATATAGCTGTATTATGTCATACTGTACAACATGTTATTTTGTGTGTTTAACTAAAGTTCTCTTTTCACAGACAAAAAATTTACAAGCAACACATCTAACGGTGTGGGGTTTTGTTGTGTGTGAATTCTTTATATATATATATATATCTACCTTATATTGACTTCATGCAAAATACACAGAGCATTTGTTCAAATGGTTCAGGTTTATTGGCATCCACTGAATCACTTTCAATACAACACTACCCCTACTGGTAGAGTCCTGGCAGTACGGCATGATTCTGCAGAGAGAAACATACTGCACGGCAAATAGGTAAGAAAAGATCTAACTAATGTCTACAGTGAAGCACACCTGGGTCAAAATGTTGCTGAAATCCTTCCTGTCATACAGTGGTTGTACTTAAATTTACTGTTGGATTGTTTCTAATCAAGACTGAACCAAATAACGGGTGAAAATCCCTCCACTCTCTGTTCTTTAAACTTAAAACTTCTAACATCCAAAGCCATTTTAATGCACCAAAAATAGGCCCACATATCCGTTTTGACTGCAAAAAATGACTAATGATTACATCCACACCTTTCAGTTTAACAAACACTGCTAAAGCGGCTGTGATTCACATGTTTACCTGCTGTTTGAAACATTTTGTGGTTCCAGACTGCCAGGAGACACCAGTCAATCTGAGAGTTTACTGAAAAGGATTTGCAGCAGCATTTCTCGCCCGAGTTTGTTGCATCAGCAGGTAAATTACAGCAACAATCTTCTTTAACTTTAGAGAAATCTCCAGCAGCAGGAGCCGTGATCCAGGTAAATATCTCTGACCTTTTTATCATAAAGCAAATGGATTTTTCTTTCTGTATACAGACAAACTGAAAATCAAAAATGATCTTAAGAAATTATACACATTATTTTGGCCTTGACAGAGAACTGTTGACAAAATCATGACGGAATTTTGTACCAAGAGTGATTTTGGGAATATCTCGCACTTCCAGACCTGAATTTCTCAATGAAGGAATTTGTAATGACGGTCATTTTAAAAAAGAAACCTGAGAAAAGGGCCACAGAGGTGAATCCGTTGCTGCTACTTTTTAGTAAAATATTACATCACTGGACATCTACACACAGGTAGGACTGAGCAATATGAATACATTATTACTCATCATTTTACTATCATTGTGGGAATTGAATATTGTAAATCACTGAACACAACTTTCTTAAATACTTGAGAATGTAGCTTAAAATGACAGTTCTGTCCATTTCACGTTACATCTAATGTAATGAATGTAACTGAACGACATGTACTGATTTCTTTTTATACCAAAACACGTTGTGATAGTTAACAATATCAGAAAAGGGTGTTCATCTTATCAACTTATCTTGATATTTCTTTATTTCCATATTTCCCAGCTCTACATACACACTAAAACGTAATGATCTTTAACACTTTTCTTTAGTTTTTCTTAGCTTTTTTGCCCTCTAAGAAAATATTGTATTTTTGAGTTTTGGGGCTTCATACAATTTTCATATAACTAAAGCCCAGGCAGTCTACTAGAAAGCAAACTTTTTTTTGAATTGTTTCCTCAAACTTCCAGGATTTTGTTTTATAAAACTCGAACCTCGTCTAGTACACACTTACGAACATAATTAGCCTTTCCATATTTCAAGCATCTGTCCAAATTAAAGCGTGAAAAACGAACGGGCACTTTGCATTGCAAAGGTTTAGTCTGTAAATGACAAAAACGCTTGCAAACAGGGACACAAAAAAACGTTTCTATTGACTTTAAACTACAAAGATGATACTGTCCCGCACACTGTCTCTATGAAGTGTTACTGAGTCACAGCTGTTGACCGTGAGCATTCAAGAAGTTCATGAAGCAACCAAAAAGCAACGTACACTGAACCCAATCTGACATCTTCTGTAATTGTACACACACACACACATCAAAACCACCTATCTGACTATGTGTCAATAAAAAGCCCCCCACAACTGAAAAATAAAACTAATGAATGGTACATCCTCTTCACAGTGTAGTCGCAACCTCTGAGCATTGTGAGAGCAAACGGCCCACCTTTGCTCGCTGAATACAAAATATACCACACAGAAAGACTTTGATTGACACATCCTGACAACCAACATTTCTGTCTGTCTAAGCTTTTTGTCTTTACCCCACCCCTCCTCGTAGATCACTGACATTTCCAGCATTAAAAAAAAATCATAAAAACAAACGGGAAACAAACTCGTTCCAAGCTGGTGGAGTGGAATCCTTGTCGATCGAGCAAGTGCTGGAAAAATCCAGGCTGACAGAGTCTCTGTTCTCCTCTGCAGAGCGTTTTGATTTCCTTCTAATGTCCCTTCCTCCCTCTTGTCCTGCAGGTTTGACCACATGTGTCCTCTGGCTGGAGACACAGCTAAAAGTATTTTGTGAATCAAGCACTGGGTTTGGGCGGGGAGGGGCACGTGGGGAAGTGTGTCTGGGCCAAGACTTCTCAGTCGGTGGAGAAGAGGTCTCCGGCCGAGGGGAGCGGGGCCAGACCCCCGGTCACGTTGGGCAGGAGGGAGAGGTCAGGGAGACTTTGGATGTGGGACTTCAGCTCTTTCCTAACCTGGGTCACCCTTGCCAGTTTCTGCTTGTATTCCTGGAGAGGACAAGATGACACAGCACAGAACTGATTACTACCAAATTTACAAAATTCTTTCAAAATGTCTTGTAACTACAGCTTTGTGGCAATTTTGGGCACAGTATGTGGCTTTAAAAGATAATAATTTGTGTAGTTTTGACCAGTACTTCTATCAGTTATTAGTACACTGTACTCAAAGTAATTTCAGAAATCTGGAAACAAGTTGTAAACAAACTCAACCACTTGATTTGGAGGTAAAACTGAAAGTGGATGCACCAGAAATGTCATAAATAATCCCTCATTTCAGAGGAAAACTATGTGCAAACTACACTAGTACAGCAGGTCAGCGGTGAAACAGGAAGTCTGTCTGTAAACGGTGGTGGATGTTTAAAATACAGTTTTTGGTTATGATTTTTACCATTTGATCATCTCACTGGTCATGTTTCTTGCCCTGTTTGACTTCGATTTAGTGCCATCTTTCGATGTCAGCGATTAATGTTGAGAACAACGATATTACCGAAAGGAATCATGGTCAAAACTATGAAAATAGTAAATGGACCATGGATCAGGTTGACTGTTCACCCGTCTTTCCATTCTTTTCTTGTCCTCTATGCTCATGCTGGCTCAGCCAAAATTCAGACTGATCTAGGGTATAGGCTGCGGGATTTACAGCCTGTCATGGCAAGTGCTGACGAGTTATGTGTTCAAATACAAACTGCATGTGGATTGCACAATCCATTTTATATCTCATGTCCAGATATCAGAAAGGTAAAAAGATTACTACATTCAGATCTTTGCAGGTAATTACTGTCTGATTAATCAGCTTACATTAAAGCATTAAAGACTCCCATGACTTTTATTGCCAGTTTAAATACAAAACAAGTAAATATCAATTTGCTTACTGCCAAAATATAGAAATGAATTACTTGCTCTATTATATTCCTTTAAAAAGTGACTTAACACTCATTAATAAGCGAAGGAGAAACTTGCCTCTAGTTTCTTCTCTCTCTCCATGAGCGCCTCCCTTTGGCTGCTGATGTATTCAGTCAGCATGCGAGCCAGCTGCCTCCGGTCCTCCAGCTCTGCAGCCAGTCGGCCGTTGTACTCCGCCAGCAGCAAACAGGCTTCATCCACCGTTTTCGACAGCTTGTCTGCGGCCTCCTTGTCTAGATTGGCGCCAAAGTGGGTTGTTAAGGTCCCAGAATATGACGTGTTTTTAGTTTCTTTGTGTACAGGGCATAACTTTAAACCCTTAAATATTTTTTTAAAAACCTCTTTCTTTTTACTATCATATTTTTTTCCCCCAACATTTTTTTTATTTTTCTTATTTTATTTAGTACTGTGTCTTTTGTCCTATATTAAATCAACATGTGTTGTGTTTATAAAGGTTCTATACAAATAAAATACTATATTACTATAATGTGGACACAATGCACATTTTATGTCATGTACAGGATATTACTATAACCTGACTAAACTCACTGACTGTAAGAAGCTGTAACACCTGAGTTTAACAATTGTGAATTCTTTACTTTCAACACTGTATGCATTGTTTAATTTATTGCTCATCTTATTTGACTGTCTATTGTTTGTGTGTGCACTTGCTTTGGAATTTTTCCCATAGCTGAATCATATTACTTTTGTATGGGATGGATTTTAAAATATAACAAATGAATACAATTCAGAAACATGTTTCACTGATGAGGAAAAATAATACTACGACAAATCCATGCTGAATAAATAACTATATAAAATAGTCAGAGAAAAGTAATTTCTCAAGTCTTACCAGTGATTTTCTCCAGCAGGGAAACGTCCTGGACTTCCTGTGGCAGCGAGGCGATCTTCTGACGAACTGCTGCGTCGCCTGATGCAGCGTTCTCTAAGTCCTGCAGGGCCTTCACCAGCTCCTCTGTCTGAAAGTGTGTGTCAGAGTGTGTTTAGAGGGATTAGAGGGCGAAAGTTAACAGGAGTCAAGGAGGAGGGGGAAATGATCAGGGAGGAGACCATGTGACAGAAAAAACAGTGGAAAAGTGTAGAAAGTAGTGAAAGAGTGAAATGCATTTTGTGCCATTCAGGTGCAGCGTTGGCCTCCTACCAGTTGAGTTGCGGAGGTGTCGGTGTTGAGAGGGGAGATGTGGCTTCTGTAGTCGTCGTCTTCGTCATCTTCCTCTTCCTGGATCTTCTGATAGCTTCGTTTCACAGCCTTCTTCTCTTCTGCAGAGTCAAGTTTAGAGACCACAGAACAGAAAAACACCCATACATTATCAATATCACCATCAAGTATGTAGTTAATCCTACATATTATACTACAGATGAGTAACAGCATAAAAAACCAACCTCCTTTAGGTTATTCTGAGAAGAAATCCTGACATTTTGTCCGAACAAAGTTATAGTAAAATGGCAGTTAAGTCACCATTCATCTATTTTTAAATGAAGTAATCATCTTTCAATTCCACCTCTGACAAAAAAAAAGTTAGGACTCTCAAATCTGTAAACTAACACCATTACAGTTTACAGGATTCTTCTGCTATAATGTTTTACACTGATAATATGGATCGGTATGAAAAGGTGTTAAGAAACAAAGCAGATCGATACCTGAAGTATCGGTACTACTGATACTTTACAGTGGTAATTAAAATATATTCAGAAGCAGCTTATCAATGATGCATTTACCTCATAGACCAGGACATACTTCTCTCCCTTGCATATTGCATTAGCTAATAATAAATAGTATTGGTATCAATATCATTGATCCTCCTGGCCCTGGTTTTACTTGGTATCGAATCAATGCCAAATTCTGGGTCATCGCTCACCAATAACGAATGCGGTATATATTCATGTACAGGCGTAACAAACTAACAAGCATCTAACCTGAAGGCCTTGGGCTGTTCGAGTCTTCTATGGCCAGTTTGAGCTGCTGAATGAAGTCGGCTCTGTAGAGGCTCCTCTCCTTCCAGATGTTCAGCAGTCTCTCCATGGGCTTTTTACAGCTCTCATCTGCTTCTCTGCAGAGAGGCAGGGGAACAGTAGAGTGCAGTAGAAGAAGAGAGAATTCATTAAAATGTCATTTTTACACCACAAAACATAGCAAAAACTGTGTTTGGCAAATTCCCCCAAACAACTTGTGCATCATAAAAAAAATGTTTTGTTGCCACATGATTGCACTATGGGACCAAATATTTAATGTTTACCTTGTTATTATAAGGCTCTACATGTTTTAGCCTATCATTTTAGTTTGAGAGACACTTGAGACAAACCTATGATTAGTTTGGTTTGGTGGTCCAACAAACATTAATGGGGCTGGATGGGGCAGAGGGATCACGATCAAATTTTTATTTTGGGGTGAAATCCACCTTTAAATATTATCCCCATTAGAACATTTATTTGCAGAAAGCAGGAAACGAAAAGGAAAGAAATACAACAAACTTAAGCGGTAGAAGCAGGTTTCCCGCCACATATCTACACTCACACACACACACGTTGGCCCGCTCACAAATACACACAATTATTACACAGATCATTTGTAGTAGCTGTCTGAGAGCATGCAGTGGTCACATCAAATCTACCTGGCAACATGGGAGCAGGCATCGACGAGGACAGTCTCAAAGTCTTTGGTGAACTCTGGTCCTTTCTTCTTGCTGTTCTGGATGACATCGTTGGCCAGATACAGGAACGTCAGCTTCCTGCTGCTTTTAGCTGGAGGACACGTAAATTATCATATTTCAAGATTTAAAAAGAAAAAGAAAATACTCTTACACTATATCATCAATCTGTGATGGCCAATGCACTCTGAATTAGTCAGCTGTTAAGTTTAATTTGTAATTGCACCTACTTTTCTTCAATATACCCATCTATTCTGCTTCAGTAACTAATTTCCTACATTCCCCAGTATGTTTTGTCATTGTAACCACAGGTGTAGTGGAGTGACATAAATAAATAATAATGCCTGGTTTTCGGTGTGTACTCCATCCAGATCTAGCTAGGTTCAAGACCTCTGAATCGCCGCCTATCTCAGATGTGTTCAGCCATTCAAACAGAATACAGCATCAATAAAACCAAGGCACGTCAACACTGTGTTATGGTGCCATTCTCCTTTTCAGTAATAGCAGTTTCAGTAATAATTACTATTTTAAGAAAAAGAAGAAGCTTTTCTTTCACATTCAGGTTTGAAAACAGCATCTCAAAATCATTTCCTCTCTATGCAGATTTCAGCCTGTTACAAATGAATACGTCTGCTAACAGTTCTTCTATATGCCACACTGACACCTTAACCTCACATGTGGAGTTTCACGTTACCAATATTGTGTTTTGTTGCACAAAATCAACAACAACAACACGCATTAACATACTTTGCCGCAACTGACTGCTCTCACCTTTTTTCAGCTCTCTGTGCCACACTTTGACGATGAGGGCCGAGTGTTTGCGGTGGTGGATGATCCACAGAGACAGAGTCTGGACGCTCTGCTGTGAGCTGCTCAGCTCCGTCAGCTTCTTCTCCAGGGCCGACTCAGAGAAGGACGACATGCCGGTGTAAGTCTGTGTTTCCCCTGTGACCCGACAGACCCCGACCCGCTCTAAAGCGACTGAGCTCCGACCTAGTTTGGAGAAACCTGCACGGTCATCAAAACTGAAGTTGTGTCGCTAACTTACAGACACACAGCCTTAAACTGCCTCCTGCTGCCCGCTCCACCAAACGTTAAGTTTCTGATGTTAATTTAGCTCTTTAGCTAACTGAATTATTGACCAAATCTAACGTTACCGAACAAACCTGCAAGGTCTGAGCTCGTTTATCATCTGCTGTGTCTTCACTGTCTGTAGTGTTTGTTTACAGCCACAGCTAACGTTAGCTAGCCGAGCTAAGCAGCCATCTGCAGACCAGTGCCGCCCTGGGCTAAGCCTGCGCTTTAACCCGAGTTTAAATTAACCACGCTTGTGTAATATTCGTGTGGAATTTGTCTTCAGTACGCCAACAGAGAAAACAAAGCCGCTAAAGAGTGACGGTGAAACTCACCGTTTGTCTTTGCTTGTCTAACTAGTCAGGAAGATTCCTTCGAAAAAATGGCAGCTTGCACTTTCACCTCGACATGTGGGTCGCACAGTAGTGACGTAAACAGAGCCAGCCATCCCTTTATCAAGGGATAAAAATATACATAACATTAACACTGTAAATCGTAAATTGTAAATAAAAATAGTTAAAAAATTGTAGAAATTGTAAATTCTTAATGTGCAAAGTCCACATACACAGAACAAAAATGTTGTAACATTATGTCATAATATTAAAAGTCTTCCCCTAATATAGCTAAAACATTAGAATTGATACATTTGTGTACATTACTGTAATATGAAGGGTTGTTTGGTGAGTCCCCTGCAGCTTTTATTTATTTTCCTTTCACTTGTTTATTGGATGAATATTTTACTATTATTGGCAATTTGTTTACTTTGTTTATTTTTTATTCTTACTTTATTGTTACCCATTTATTTATTCAATTTAAGCCTATATATAATTTAAAATATATATAATTGAAGCCTATATATATACTGTACATAAAGTGCTATCTTATATCTTAAGTATATATCTTATATCTTATGATAGTACTTTCTGAGTTGTAGTTTGTAATGTATCAACACAAGAGAAGAAGAAGAACAAGAAGAACAAGAAGAAGAAGAACAAGAGAATTCAATCAAAATAGAGAAGGAGTTAATGGTTACACTTCCAGAAAAGTCAGTTCGTCTTCTGAGAAAAAGGTCATCTGTGGAAATTGTGAGAATTCTCTTTATTGGGATTTGTTGTGGTCCTGCTAATGACACGGTTGGCTTTACGGACAGATAAACTGTCTAACTATGAACAGTATCAAAATGATAACTGAAATCATGAAATACAATCCAAGAATTCAATTCTGAACGACAAAATAACAGCCATTGCTGAAGCTATTCTTTTGTATTAATCAGTCTGTTTTATATTGAACTCTTCTGTATGTAGATCTCATTGGTGTGAACTATGATTTTTCTAACTTATTATCATTATATTATTATTTTGGGATTTTTAAATGTACTCTTAAACCAATCACAGATACATGTTACTAATTTACAGTTTCAGCTGTTTAGTTAATGTGACACAATTGTTTTAAGCATGAATTAAGTCAGCTGCCTTTTTCTGTTGAAAACAGGAAAGCTTGCACTATGCAAATATTTTCACTCAAATCTTTGTAATGTTTGTACAGACGTGGTGATTTACATGCCCATTTGCCTCCAGAATACTGTGGTTGACAAAATGCACAATATTCCTGTCAAAACAATGGCTTTGGGTACTGGATGCAGATGAGTATCAGGCAAATTGTATGTCCGTACAACAGGTGTGTTTAACAAAATGAGCCTCAAATATCAACCAAAATGCAAATTCAGCCACACCTGCACAGGCCTTTTTCATGACAGACATTTTAGTCAAGCAGCAAAAACACAAGTACAACTAATAACATTAATTAATGAAGGCTTGCCAGTGAGCCAGCATGGACAATACCAGGACCATGACACTAGCTCACCTAAATGGAATGCAGTCATTTTTAATGTTATCAATCACACCTGTGCTTTTCTTGTGCTATGACATGACAAGATGTCTGCTGTGAAAAAGGTCTATACTAGGACCCTGCAACTGATTTTCTTACATGTGAAGCAGTCATCATTATTGTCATTAATTATGCCTGTACTTGTCCTGCTATGACAAGTGAAAATGTCTGCAGTGAAAGAGACTAATTGGCTTCGAAATCTGGGGTAACATTAGATTTTACCACTGCTTCCTCTGTGAAATTGTAAAATAAAAGGTTCATACTTGATTAAATGTCCTAGAAAGCTATAAACGTATGTGTGTGTGATGTTTAATTATTACAGTGACTTTATTATTATTATTATTATTATTATTGTTATTATCATTAATTATTTGCTTTCTTTTAAAGATGACTGGCAAGAATAAAAACCACAGTTTTCTGAACCGACAGCAATTATTATACCTTTTTCTTCATTGACTGCAGGTGTGAGACAAGATAATTGACTTGGAATATCTTGCAGCAAGGGTATCAAATTTGGAGGGACATCATTATCTGAATAGGTCCCAAGCTAAACACAAGATATTAATGATAAAACAAAAATATAATCCTCACAAGGGAAGACTGAGAGAAAATAGCTAGATAGCATCAAAGCAGCATCATGTTATTATCCAGTTAAGGTGTACATAAACATATTTGAATTCTCAAGTAACCATTCTGTTAAACACAAATTTTGAGTGTTATTTTGAAAATCCTGACTCAAATAAGGCAAAGTTGATTTTTTTAAACAGCTTTAATAAACTGAAACTGCTTCAAGACTAATAGATCTGCACTGAGCCACAAACTGTTCGTGT
Source organism: Enoplosus armatus (assembly GCF_043641665.1). Lineage (NCBI taxonomy): Eukaryota > Metazoa > Chordata > Actinopteri > Centrarchiformes > Enoplosidae > Enoplosus > Enoplosus armatus. Next base: position 8,834,078 of record NC_092187.1, read on the forward strand.
TCGCTCTGCTTTACAGTTGTATGTCACTTGTCAAAGATTAATGGAAAAAACACTGGTCTCCCTTTTCATGGCTCATTACATTTATGCAATTCATTTTAATGGGAGGGAAACTCTACAGTCACACAAACAAATCTGACATGCAAACATGCTTCACTCAACCAACACTCCCCGGAAAGATGCAAAAGTGGTCCTCTCATCCCTCCCTCCATCAATCCACACTTTCAAAAACAGGCCCTGATCCGTTTTGCAAACCACACTGAGCTTTCACAGCTGCCGTGTGTGAGGTGGAGGTAAAGTATGGGCATGTCTGCTGCTGTGTTTCTTTCCTTAGGCTGGCTGATGCTGCAATTAGCTGATGGGGAACTGGACTACATCTCTCAGGGGCACGGGATGCGACTGCAGGGCAACTTCTCCATCGCTGGACTCTTTCCTCTCCATTACACAGACAGATCAAGTGCTCGTTTTCCTGCTTTGGGTCCATGCGATAAGTGAGTTTTACTGGACAGTAAACTTCCAACTCCACTGGTCAAATGTATCTAGCTGGTGTTTTTTATTGTTACTGTTTTACTTGATATGTCTGAATTCATTTTGCCTTTTACATGTTACCTTTTACTAGAGGTAAACCCAACCAACACGGATTTCACCTGATGCAAGCCATGAGATTTGCTGTGGAGGAAATCAACAACAACACCGGACCGCAGCCTCTTTTACCAGGAGTGAAGCTGGGCTACCAGTTGTATGACATCTGCTCGGTACCAGCCAGCATCCTGGCCACACTGGACCTGCTGGAGCAGCAGTATCAGAGCCCCTCTACATCTGGGACAGATGACCCAAACTACAACAACAGTCAAATGGCAGTGGCTGTGATTGGGCCAGACAGCAGCAGCAAATCTTTCACCCCTGCTGCTTTACTGGGGGCCTATCTTGTACCACAGGTAAGTTATTACCTAGAAAGTTTAATCACAGCCCTTGAATCATCACATATATATGAAAGGACATACGTACAGAATCATTCCTCACATGCTCTTGCTTCATCTTAGATTTCTTATGAAGCATCAAACGAAATGCTGAGCAACAAGTTCCTCTATCCCGCCTTTCTCCGCACAATTCCCAGTGACAAGAACCAGGTGGCAGCTATGATCCAGCTTCTGGTTCATTTCAACTGGACCTGGATCGCTCTCTTAGGTAGTGACAACGCCTATGGCCTGGAGGGAATGCAGAGCCTGTCCCAGCAGGCGCCGCGCCACGGCATCTGCATCGCCTACCAAGGAATCATCCCCTCATACAGAGCTGACACAGTCCAGACCATGAGGAACATGGTGGAAAGCATACTGACGACCAAGGTCAACACCGTTGTGGTCTTCTCCAGCAAGTCAAAACTCAGAGGCTTCTTCCCGTTTGTCGTTGAGCGTAACGTGACAGGTAAGGTGTGGATTGGGACGGAGGATTGGTCAGTGTCTTCACTTATATCAGGGATAACTGGGATCCACACCATTGGCACTGTGCTTGGCGTATCCATCAAATATGCAGCCATATCTGGTTTTGAGGAGTTTGAGAGAAAGGTAGTTGAGGCTTCAAATCAACACAGTGACGATATTGGTCCCATGAGCCTTGGCAATGACTGCCTACAGAGCACAGACCTGTACAGCCTCGCCAGGCAGAGTTTTCCTCTGGAGAAATATGACATCACCTCCTCCTTCAATGTGTATAAGGCGGTGTATGCTGTGGCTCATGCTCTGCACCAAGCACTTGGCTGTGATTCTGGAGCGTGCCAAAGGAGGAGGGTGTATCCATGGGAGGTGAGCAGATTTAAACGTGTTTTTGCAAAGAAGAAAACCTCTCAGAACCAGTCAGGCACTGATGTTTCTTTTCCTCTCTGACTCAGCTTCTCTCGTGGCTTAAGCTGGTGCGATTCTCTCTGGGCAACACCTCAGTGTACTTTGATAGGAATGGTGACCCGCCCACAGGGTATGACATTGTTTCCTGGGTTTGGAGGGGTACAAACTGGTCTCTCAGAGAGGTGGGCTCCTTCAGCCCAGATCCCATCATGCTCACAGTTGATGCTGATCAAATCGAGTGGCACGACACAGGAGATTCGAGACCAGTAAGACATAATGGTGTATCTCTGAGTAAAGAGTGTGTAAATCTTTTGTAAAGCTTAAAAACTATTCAGTTTTTTAACATCAAATTCAGTGCAAATTCCTATGCAGTCCTACATTGTTAATCTGTAATCTGTAAAAATAAATGAATAATAAAACAAATAAATAATGCTGTCTGTATGTGCTTTTGTGTGACCAACTTTGTGTTTTGTTGTGTTTCTTATCTAGATTTTGACCTGATTAACTACAGTTTATATATTAGTTTTGACAAACTCTGTTGGTTGTGTCTAGGTGCCGCTGTCCATCTGCTCCCCAGCCTGCCCGAGAGGCCACAAGAAGCTGCTGACAGGGCAACACGCCTGCTGCTTCGACTGCCAGGCCTGTCCCGCTGCGACATTCCTCAATATAAGTGGTAACAGAAAAAAGCACCAGAAAAATATTCAGACAAAGAAAGAATAGAGAGTAGACAGATGGAAAGGTGCTTCTTGGATGAGATATTTGCTCCATGCAGGACTTTAATTTGTACAAATTAAAAATGTCATATACCCACTTTTCAGCTCATGACAAAGATGGGAGATTGAGCAGGCCATGCAAAGTTCAGCTTATACAACCACAGCATCATCAGCGGTGCTGGTGTGTGAATGTGTGAAGCATGTGATGGAGATTAATCTGAAGGCTATCTGAAAGCAAATCCAAACAAAATAGACAGATGTCCCACTCCCACAGTCAGGACAAAGATCACACTGACAAACAGAGAACAGAAGGACAGTTCATCCAGCAATTTTAAAGTCTATGTAATTATAATTTATACTTTTTTATTTTTCCCTTTTGAGTTCTACTTGGAATCTAGTTGAATGAAATGATCAACACTGCAACGCCGCAGTATTTTGCAGCTGTGGTGTGTGAGTCTGGCCAGCAGGTGGTGCTGAGTACCCATGCTATGTCATGATGCAGTTACCAAATGGGTGCAAAACCCCTTTTTGAAATGGGTCACTGTGCCTAACAACATGTAACAAATGCCTAAAAAATGCTGCTGTGTGGTTTCTCTTCAAGACCATAACATGTTATCTTGATGACTCACTGTTAAATTCTGCTTGGACCAACACCCAGCTGTAGTGGGAAAATGCAACACATTCCACCAGCCCAGCTTTTACATCCCAGTTTTCTCTTCATTTCAATGCTGCTTCTCTTCCTCAGAATCCACCACATGCCAGCCGTGCCTGCTGGAGCAGTGGGCTCCCCCGAGCAGCGAGCAGTGTCTGAACAGGACCGTCCTGCTGCTCGCCTGGGACGCCCCCCTCTCCATCGCCCTGTTATTCTTTCTGGCCACGTGTCTTCTCATGACCTCTATCTCTGCAATAATCCTCCTGCTCAACCTGAACACGCCCGTGGCCAAGTCTGCCGGAGGCCGCACCTGCCTCCTGATGCTGGCAGCCCTGACTGTCGCTGCCATGAGCTCTTTGTGCCATTTTGGCCAGCCGTCTCCTCTGGCCTGCATCCTCAAGCAGCCTCTATTCATCTTCAGCTTCACTGTGTGCCTGGCCTGCATCACGGTGCGCTCCCTCCAGGTCGTCTGCATTTTTAAATTTTCATCCAAGCTGCCGCCGGCCTATGACAGGTGGGCCAAAAAACACGGGCCAGAGTTTACCATTTTCCTGGCGTCCATCATCATAATGCTCATATCTGTGCTCCGGGTGGCCGCCAACACTCCCAAGCCATCCCAGGATCTCGACTTCTACAAGGACAGCATCGTGTTGGAGTGCAGTAACACCCTCTCACCTGGCGCAGGCCTCGAGCTCGCGTATGTGTCAGCGCTCAGCGTCCTCTGCTTCGCTTTCAGCTACATGGGCAAAGACCTGCCAGCCAATTACAACGAGGCCAAGTGTGTCACCTTCAGCCTCATGGTGTACATGATGTCCTGGATGAGCTTCTTCACTGTCTACCTCATCAGCAGAGGCCCGTTCACCATGGCCGCACACGTGTTTGCCACGCTCTTCAGCGTCCTGGCCTTCCTCGGGGGCTACTTCCTGCCTAAGATTTATATTATTGTCCTGAGGCCGCAAATGAACACGACTGCCCATTTCCAGAACTGTATTCAAATGTACACAATGAGCAAACAATGAAGCTTGTAATTATTTCAGTTGATGAAAAGTAGTTGAAGTGTAATGTTTCGCAACTGAGTTTAAAATGTTGATTGTGTGTGTACAAATAAAGTTGTATGAGATTGGTCTCAGTAGAAGAAACTTTGCTCAAGGACACTAAGTACTTGAAGATCCCGCATTTAAACATCCTTAAAGAGAATAACTAAATAAACTTCATATTTCAGTCTGTATATATTTGTAGAATCCATTGGAACTAATCTTGGAGCTATTAATTAAAGTCGTAATGTGACGGCAAACACAGAAGTTGATCTTTGGACATCCATGGCTCCCATATCCCTTGATACAGCACTGTGTGATATAACAGACAAATTAAAAAGCAGGGTCAATAGGCCTTTTCCACAGCAGCAGACATTTTACTTGTCATAGCGAAAAAAGCACAGGTGTAATTAACAACATGAATAATGGCTCTTCTATTCAAGTGTCCCAGTGAGCCATGACAGTGTGACAATGTGTGTGTTTACACGTGCACAAGTATCCTGGTTACAGTCGAGTTATGAGTTGCGCATGTAAACACCATGGTTTCAGAAACCTGGATATGAAACTGTGATACTGTGGCATGTAAACACCTGGTGAAGGTTTCTGATTATTCTTTGTTGGTACAGAACATAGTGGCTGAGACGGTGAGAAATAAAAGACGCAAACTGCCATCGTTCATTTCATCATTTTCACCTGTGCTTCTGTGATATATCAAAATGTCTGCTGTGAAAAAGGCCTGTGGAACTTTTTCCACAAAGTGTACAAAGTGTAGTTACATCCCATCAAAATCATCATTATTTAATTATTTAAAACTGAGATTGTCCTTTCCTTGCATCAATTCACAAACCAAACACTGATTGACAGCTAAATTTTACATCCTGTCGACACAGAAGAAAATGTAACCAGCAGTTGGACACCACTACTAAGTAACGGCACAAAACAAATGTGCATGTGTGTGGGTGTGCTGTTGGAGGAAATCAACAGCGTCCCCTGGCAGCTGTATGAGGGTCTGTCACACTAATACTGATGCTAACATTTTCTGGGGGGGAAAACGACAGATACATAAACTGGAGAAAAAATGCCACTAGTGTGAGACCAAGTCATGTTTCTCAGGAGGTTTCCAGAAATTTAGACACTGGAAATAATTTGTAGAAAACCTCACTAGTATTTATAAAATCAAGGTAATAATCTTGATTAAAGAAGTGTATGTGTTGGAGAAAAGACAGCCTTGTCTTGTTTCTAGAGATGTTTACACTTGATTAAGTGACCTGTAAAGCTTTTATGGTTTACAAATGTCAGTGTGGGTCGACGAAACAAGTGATAAGATCATATGTTCAGGGATCTGGCAGCAAGTGGCAGCTGGTCTCAGAAAAAAAAAGGTTCAGTATTGCAGCATGACGTAACATCTCATTGCATATCAAATAAATGCACAATTGGCCTGTCTTGGGTCTATGGGCGTATGCAACCACACACACACACACACACACACACACACACACACACACAGTGCTGCTGTTGGCTGTTGTTTGAGAGAAGAGATGAAAAGGCCTTTTGTGGCTGGGAGGTCAGCGCTATTGACCAGTGGATGTGTGAGTAGAGTCCGAGCTCGGTTTTCCCACAGTCTCTCCGTCCACTCACGGCTTAATACCCTCTGTCAACAATTGAAGTGTGCCATGGGTGAACAAGCAGGAGTTTTATTGGTGTGTGTCAGCACACCAATGACTAGAGCAAAGTGCCGTTGGGAAGATCCCAGGAGTTTTATTTGACAAGCTTTTTGATCCATTGCATTTTGGGAAATGAATATGCATCATCACACAATATTTAAGACATGCATGTTCATCATCTGGAGATCAAAAGCCTGAACCAGCCTTTTCACACTTACATTGATTAGTAAAGTTGGCCTGATAGGTACAGAACAGAGGACAAAAGTTGATCCAAAAGACTGCAATGGGACACCCAGGATGTCCCATGACGCAAACCAGAAATTTAGATAAATGCAGAAACATGTTAACCCATTTACCTGCTGCTTGGTACCGGCAGAAGTCAACAGCTTCTAATAGTCTCATCTGATTCTCCTTTCTTGCTCCAAATTCAACAAATCACAGTCCAGAGGCCATTAAATCTGCAGATTCAGCAGAGTGTAATTTGTTGTTTATTTTGAGTAAAATTGCATTTATCATAAACGTCCTCACATCATTATGAATTTATGTGAAATTGTCTCATTTTGAATGAAACTTAGTTTGTAACAGAGACATTAGAAGATGTATCATGATGTTTTTTGGGAGGATTTGATGGAACAAAATGTGCAGAAATCTGAAATATCCAAATGATTAAAATATAAAGTGGAAAAAATGTCTTAGTTGCACACTAGGATTAACATCTATAATAACATGCTTACTTTCACTACCTCTTCCCTGGATGTTACCAATTCATTAAATCCTGTTTAATTATTCCCTGGGAACACGTTAGGAGATGCTGCCTGTGTTCCTCTGTGTAACTGGAGTGTGAGATAAGCGACAGCCGCTGATAAGAGACTGACAGCATATCATTCTCAGTCTGATATATATCTTGGGAACGGTTTTATCTCCACTGGTCAGCTTGTGATTGCTTCACCAGTTATTGATGTGTCCCATTGTCACAAACCCCAGCCCTGCCTGAGTCACATGGCTTTGTTATGCTAATAACCCACTATAAAATGAAGAGTGGCTCTTCCAGAGAGATCAGAGTTTACAGTGTCATCCTGAAGAAGCTGCTGACTTCACCTGCACAGACATGGCTCCCTGCTCCACCAGCTACTCCTCTACTCACCACATCAGGATCTCTGAGAAAGACAACATTAAAGTGAGTACTGAAGGGGTGTTTAATGGTTTTGCATCAGATTTTACAGTACAAATGCCTGATTGTGTATTGGTGACTTTGAATCATGAGCTTACCTCTTGGTCTCCTCTTCCCCAGCTGAGAAAACCTGTTGTGGAGAAAATGCGCAGAGATCGCATCAACAGCTGCATCGAGCAACTCAAGATCATTCTGGAGAAGGAGTTCCACCAGCAGGAGCCCAACTCCAAGCTGGAGAAAGCCGACATCCTGGAGATGACTGTGAGCTTCCTGAGACAGCAGCTGCAGCAGGGCCTCCGTCAGAGCGACTACAACCAAGGCTACTCTCACTCTCCCCTCCGGCAGCAGGCCCAGAGAGCCAGCAGCTCCTCCCAAGGCTGCTCCACCCTGAGGACTACCACGCTGCAGGACTGCAGCAGCAGAGGCCCCGTGTGGAGGCCTTGGTAGAGACTCTGAGACCTGAGACCAGCTCTCTCCCTCACAATTTAGGGAATGTATTTCCAACCTGCTCATTCATGTTGTTACTGAGTGTATTTAGTGTTTCATCATATTGATGAGAGTATATGTAATACGGATTCTATCGTCTTAAGTTCACACTGGAGATCATTCACCACACAACTCTGACTGCAACACTGCTCCTTTCAGTCAAGTGATATCACAGTGTCCTCATGCCTCACAGTGAGGTTTTTATTAAGTGTTTTGTTCCTTTATGTAAATGGAAATATATTCATTGTGTGAAAGGTTTGTCACATTGTGTTTGAAAACAGACTGGCTTACTGAACATGTCTCTTGTGACCTATTTGCCTTTAATAAAGGAAGAAAGTATTTGACAAAATGTCAAGAGACAGCAGCTAACAGTGCGGGTCATTTGTGTACGCTGTGTATTCTATTTTAATGCATTATAATGTAAGTAAATACTGTGTATTTGAAATACAATTTAATGGTGAAAGACATGCTTGAAAGTGTTTGCTGTTACCTAAATTTGGATTATAATAAAATAAATGTTTCCTTTTTTTACAAGGCCATTCAACACTTTTCTTGTGTCTTAATGTGTGTTTGATGTTGATGTTGATGTTTTCGTGGAAGGAGCTCTGGATTCAGAGAATTCAAATAAATGCTGTCGTGTTTCCTAATCTGTAAGGTTTAAATCAAAAGAGGGACATGTCTGTATTGGTATTTTAAAGGTCCCTAATTTCAGATCCATATTTTTATTCTGGGATTCCACTAGAGTAGGTTTGCATTATTCACAGTTTTAAAAAGTCCATATTTATCTTATACGGTCCCTTCATGCAGCCCCTCAGTTCACCCTCTGTCTGAAACAAGCCAGTTTAGACAAACTGAACAACCTCCAAAACTTTGAAGAGTAGTCCTGAGCAGAGCGGTCGAATAACTTACACAGACTGAGCGGGTGGATGAGCGTGTTCCTGTACTTGGTGGGTGTGCTGTGCCTGGAGCAGATGACCTGCTGGGGGCGTGGCTGAGTGCAGTGACTGTATAGTTGTGACATCACAACCTTACGGAAGTCCTGGCGGCTCGTTTAAAGGCACAGTTTCTGAATATGGGCTGTGCGCATTTCTCCATCGATTGAGCGTTTTGATACTTTCACAGTATTTATACAGCACCTAGACCTGTTTTATAATCAAAAAAGACTCAAAAAAAATCTAACTTTCTACAATATACTACAATAATTCTACAATGTACAACTTTTAACTTGAGTATTATGTGCATGCAAAAACATCCTGATATCTGTTGCTTCCTGAACCAAACATCACATGACTTCCCCCAAAATAAAGACAAGCTCTGAGTAAAACCACGGTTCATGATGAAAACTGGCAAAAAGACAGTGGTGTGAACATTTCCTTTATCTAAAAATATATTTAAATGTTTAAGACACATTTTTTAAATGGAATAAAAAATCTAGAATTTTTTAATGATTGTATATTTTTATTGTTTATTGTCATACAAATGTTAGAAAGGAGTTTTAAGAGCCTAAACGTGATAGTAAAACAGCAATATCAACATCCCATTAAAAAATATTTAGATATTCATTCACTTGCACACACACACACACACACACACACACACACACACACACGATCATCATCATCCTCTTACATAAAATTTGGCATAGATAATTAAAAAACAGAAGAGAAATATTCTCAACAGCAGCTGTCAGTATAACACAGTATGGCATATATACATATATATATACTGTTACGTCAAGCAGTCCAAAGATAAACTCCACTGGAGTAAACAGTCATTTGACAAAACCGTCATCACTCAAAATCAACTTCCAGCTTTAAACACAAAGGAAAAGCAAAAATCAGATGTGAATCAAAGTCAAAGCAGGACAACCTTCAAATGAAAAAAAAGTGAGAGCCTTCGCTTTTACTACTTATCCATCAATGTGATGAGGCAATAAGGAAACCCACCATGAATGAGCAGGTTGGAAATACATTTCCTACATTGTGAGGGAGAGTGCAGGTCCCCTCAGGTCTCAAGAGTGTCTGTGTGTCAGAGTCTCCAGAGTTACCAAGGCCTCCACACGGGGCCTCTGCTGCAGTCCTGCAGCGTGGTGGGCCGTAGGGTGGAGCAGCCTGGGGAGGAGCTGCTTGCTCTCTGGGCCTGGTGGAGCTGCTGCTCCTGCTGTTGGAGGCCCTGCAGAGGAGAGACAGACGCCTCTGTGTTGGAACCAGCAGAGAGGAAGTGCACAGAGTCCCTCCAGCAGTGAGAGTAGCCTTGGTTGTAGTCGCTCTGACGGAGGCCCTGCTGCAGCTGCTGTCTCAGGAAGCTCACAGTCATCTCCAGGATGTCGGCTTTCTCCAGCTTGGAGTTGGGCTCCTGCTGGTGGAACTCCTTCTCCAGAATGATCTTGAGTTGCTCGATGCAGCTGTTGATGCGATCTCTGCGCATTTTCTCCACAACAGGTTTTCTCAGCTGGGGAAGAGGAGACCAAGAGGTAAGCTCATGATTCAAATTCACCAATACACAATCAGACATTTGTACTGTAAAATCTGATGCAAAGCCATTAAAAAAAACCTTCAGTACTCACTTTAATGTTGTCTTTCTCAGAGATCCTGATGTGGTGAATAGAGGAGTAGCTGGTGGAGCAGGGAGCCATGTCTGTGCAGGTGAGGTTAGGAGCGTCTTCTGGACGGCAGTGTTAGGTCTGGTGTCTCTGGGGGAGCTGCCCCTCATTTTATACTGTGATATTAGCATAACAAAGCCATGTGGCTCAGGCAGGGCTGGGGTTCCCACAGTCTGACCAGTGGGACTCTCAGCACAACAATGGGAGACATGTCAATAACTCAGAGAGCATGTATCTGTGTGAGGCATGTTTCCCAAGATAAGCAACAGGTAATTAACACTTTATCAAGCTGTCATCTGAGAATTTATCATGGACTGAATGTCAGAATTATTTTTTTTTAGATGTAAAATAAGGGGAAGTGTGCGTCTTCAAAGGGGGTCTGACTGCAATTAAGAGCCAAATGTTTCACTGTAATAAAACAATATAAACTGAAGGCTTTCATTTTCTCTTCAAAGAAAGCTTCCCTTCCTCCAAAAGACATTTGGGTACACAGACAGCACCATGTGGACACATGAAAATGTTGAATGGTTGAATATTTTTGTCCACAGGTTCATCACATATAGGCTAAAATGAAGAGGACAAACTAAAAGAGAAAGAAAGGAGCATGTAAGTCAACAAAATTTCATTTTCCACCTGTTGCTTTTCCAACTACGTTACAGTTCACTTTTTTTTTCTCTTCAGGCTCGAAAACGTGTGTGAAAATGTGTGAAGAGAGGCCGCCATGACGTGAAGGGAGACACACGCTGATCAAAGGCTGCTGCTGACTCGCGTCCCAGGTGTGAAAGCAGGCAAGTGGCGCACGTTCCTGGCGGCGCGAGTCGAATTGACCGCGTGCGGTGCAGAGGCGCAGTAAAAACAAAAAAAGGCGCAACAAATGACCTCGTGTGCACCTCGTGATGCATAGCACGACTTTTTGATTTAGTTTGTTGTTTAACCGTGTTTTCATCTAAGTTCATGCAGAAAGACATACACGGCGTAAACTGCAGCACCTTTTCATACCAAATACATCACACTTTACATCACACCAGAAAGAAGGTCATGTGACATTTAATTTCTATATAATACATTGTATAATTGAAGCCCTACATGAGGAGAACTGACAGACATTATATGCACAAGGTAAATGGGAATAAGTCTATTCATAAGACTTTATATACTTAATATATATCTATTACAAAATGTACTCCCACGTGGCCTGAACAGGGGTGTCACTGTTTTTTGTTAACATTTTATAAAAGCAGCTTTTACTTCAAATTATGGATATTTAATCTCAGGTTATTTAGTTTCCATGTTTTGTGAGGATTTTGTTATACAGACACTGAACTGCATGTTCAATTATGTGTGGTGAAACAGATCCCATTTGGATTATTGTTGTTTTTATAATAATAGTCACTGAGTGCTGCTGAAAAACTGTATGCAACCTTTAATCATAAGCTCTTGTCTCTTCTTCCCCCGAGGGTCTGCAGAGCCTGTTGTAAATGAACTGTGTCTAATTAGTGTCAAGTTAATGGCAGTATGAGTGGGCTGGCAGTGTGCCTTTGACGGCCTCCATCACTGGCTGGCCCCAGATGTGAAGCCGGCCTTGTGGGTGCAGTGTGAGTAGTCCCGTCTCCCCAGTTTCCCACCAGTTCCCAACATCAGGGTAAATGAGCTACAAAAGCCATGCCACTCCTCAATGCTCCACTGGGAATGTTAATTGATCTTTTGTTGCAGGATAAACAGAAACTCTGTGTCCCGGTCCATCTGGGAAAAATCAAGTCAACTGGTTTCACTGCCTGGCACAGAGCCCTGTCTGTCTGAGTTGACTTTTTTAATTTAACATTTCAGACACCCAACTACGATGCTGAAAGAAGTGCTCAAAGTTTTAATTAAGTCAAAGTAGAAATGACGCAACAGAAATACCCCATTCCAAGTCCTCCATTCAAATATGTTACTCGTGTAAAAAATTAAGGAAAGCAGAGAGTATCAACACGAAAAAGTACTGATTGAGAGAAATATGAGCATTCAATTATTAATGCATAAATAGCTATTTGGTACTTGGTAAGTTAATGCATGAATAATGAAAATAATTAAATGATTAAAATCCACTAAATGGAAGATTCAACAGTGTAAAAGACAAAGAGAAAGAAATCAAACGATCCTGATAGAATAACAAATAATTCAAAGTCTTCCAAAACGGAAATATTTAAATAAGGAACCAGCACCTGCAATCATACAATGCAACAGCACTTGAGTAAATGTACATATGCAGTTACTTCCCTCCTGTACAGCTCTGAGCAGGTTTTTGACCTGTTGATATTTTTTGGTGTCACACTTTGTGCTTCAAATTTCCATCAAGACGCCTGCATCCCATCCATTAAAAGTTAGAGGAAGCACCTTTACGTTTCTATATAAACAACAGTACTATTTTTCTTGCTCTTCATTTGCATATTCAGGCATATCTATGTAAACATCTCTCTTCTCTCTCCCTCTTAATTCATGCCTGCAGCTCTCTTGTCATCATTGTGGCGTTTGAAAGCACAGTAACTGCCAATCTGTCAAGTCACGTCCATGTTTGGCTTCATTCTCTCTCTTCTCCATTTCATTGTCGACGTGTTTGTGTGAATCTGTGCCTCCTCTGAAAGTTAGTGTGCACTACACGGCTGCTGGGGGTCTTTGTCTACAAGTGTGTGTGAAGACGAGTTCCCCTCCCACCAGCAGCCTGAGAGCTCTGAATTCCTGCCATAAAGTCTCGGCCATCGCTCAGACCTGCGGCGGCGCAGAGCGGCTTCCCGTCAGCCATCTCTCTGTGAGTGTGGTATCTCCCGTTTCCCACACTCTGTGCCTATTCACTGGCCCCGAGACGGGAACAATAGAAGTGTGTCTTGTTACACATCACATTAGCTACGGTGTTTGATCTCCTGTTGAAAGGGGGGAGGGGAGGCAGCTTCAGCCAGACCATCTGGCCTGGCCAACTAGACCCTGAGAAAGTCCCAGGCATGCCACATTCTCCACAACTTCTGCACACATAAATAGTTGTGAAAGACTTTTGTGGCACTTGAGACATAATTCAAGCACTAGACAGCAGACCAGGGCCATCACAACAGAAGTGGGACAAGTGACGAGCAGGGGTGACCCCAGTTGTTGCACCAACAAGGTCATCCCTTTGGGAAATACTGGAGAAAACAGCAAAAAAATACCCAACCATCTGCAGTTAAGAGAACGATTGATCTGAATAGCATTAATTCTATTCTTTCACATACAGGTGTTTTTAATCACACTGCAAACAGTGTATGTCAAAACATACATTTACATTCAATAACTATAATAAGACTATAATGTGAAATGCAGTTTTTATGTGCAGCATCATTGTTCAGCTTCACTGGTTCCACTAATAATTAACCTCTCAAGACCCATGCAGATATTATTATTAGCCTTTGCTTTGGTACCACAATAAATTAAATTTTGTTGTGTGCTGGAGAATGACACAAAATCTAACCTAACCCTAAATTCAGTCAGTATTACTCTTTACATGATGGACAGCAAGCACTTGACTGGAGCCATTTGAATGTCTCTGTTGTGTCTAATTTGGGCTTTCCCCCATTCTTGAAATGATTCTTCACATCGTACAATGCAAAGTGTTTACACTGTTAATTCAAAGATGTGTGCACAAAGTGAATGACCTGTGATTACCTGACAAAGAAGCACATCTGCTGTTCCCTTAAGCCAGGCACAATATTGAAGCTACTGTTAGTTGAATGCTGAGCTAATAAACTCTGGTGTGACTGGATTTAAGTGTATAGTCATTAATTGAGCTATTTCCAAACCAAAACAAAAACTCCTACCTGCTCTCCTACATACAGGATTTCATTCATTCAATCATGCAAGACTTAATGCAGCAACACACAAACTACAGCTTTTATCTATGATTTCATATGTACTTTGTTCTCTCACACTGGCACTGCAATTTGAAAAAAAGAAAACACACTACTATTGTTCATGTTTGCAAAACTTCATGTGAAGCTTTCCATTTATTTTTGTGAAGTTCAAACGGAAACTTCCCAAGGAAGCAATTCAACAGATTATTTAAGACTGATATATAGAACATAAAATGCCTTTATAAAAGGTAAACATTTGAAGAAGAAAAACATCTGTTATAAACATCACAACTGAACAGTTTACATGTACAAGTCCAACAGTAACACTTCTTCACTAATAGGCCAAATAATGGTTACATATAGTCATAATTAAGTATAATCATAATACGATTTACAGTAAAAGTGGATCCATGGGATCCATGTTGTTGACTCATCAACACCATGCTGACGACATGTATCCGTCAGTGATACTCAGTATCAAAGATAGACAGTTTTAACACATAAATCAAACAGTGTCTCAGACACTTCAATAGTTGCAACCCAATGTGGGTGTTTCAACAAGATAATTCAGTGACGTTTGCAAAGCAAACAGAGAATCAGGAGTTGTTTTTTCCCACAGGAAAAATTAACACAATCACAGAGTAAACACTTCAAATATAAAGTGTATGACGTGTATACACATGGTGTACATATTCAGTAAAACCTGAAACATTTCCAAAAGAATACTGGCACTTTGTGCCTATTTCGCCACACTAGTAAAATACTCAACAATATTGAATCTCCTGCCAAAGCAAAAGGAAACAGACTTCAGTGAGTCTAAAACTTTCTGTCCATGACGTTCACAGACGTATTTCTCTTTCTCTCTGTGTGGAGGTGATGCTGCCTCCATCCTACCAGGGCCTCCACAGACCACAGCTGGCCGGGCTCACACCCTTGCTGGAGCTGACTTGATGGAGCGGCGAGCCAGGAGGGGAGAGGGTGCAGGGACTGTGGCTGGTCTTACTGGATGCTTGCAGGCCCTGGAAGTGGCCGAGCAGCCGTCTGTGGGCCTGAGTCTGGACCTCGCAGTGGGACAGGAAGCTGACGGCCTCCTGCACGCAGCGGGAGTAGCCGTCACTGGCTGTCATCAGGCCGGAGGTCCCGCTGGCCTGCTGCTGCTTCTGCTGCTGCCAGCCTCTCAGATAGGACACGGCCATCTCCAAGATGTCCGCCTTCTCTTGCTTAGAGTCGGGCTGCTGCCTGAGGAACTCAGGACCCAGCAGGGACTTCAGCTGCTCAATGCTGGTGTTGATGCGGTCTCTGCGCAGTTTCTCCACCATTGGCTTTCTCAGCTGAAGAAAAGAAAAAGAAAACTTATTTAGAAAACAAATCAAACTTTTTCATTTCATATGAGCACAATTAAGCAAGAGAGTTATGTGACTTTATAGAGCTCAAGTTTACCTTATGAGCAGGAGTCAGGTGTTCCTTAGAAAAGCTTGCTTGTCCAAAAACAGTGGGTGCCATAGCTGTAGAGTGAGAGCGTTCCTGCTCGGTTCGAGGAGCCAGTTGAATCTGAACTGCCTTCTCCTCTGCCTCCACCCTGTATTTATACACCCAAATCTCCATATGAATGTGTGGGTCTTGGGCTTGTTGGAGTTTCTCACAGTCCCCGGGCCAATGAGAGCGCTGGGAAGGGCTTTGAGGAACGCAGGGCTGCCACATGCTCAATGAAGTGTTTATAGCCGTGGGGACAATGAGTGTGTCTCCGGGGAGCAGGTGGAGGAATAGACTGCGAGAGAAAGAGCCCAGGGTGGGGTGGTGGGGGAGCGAGGAGGGGGTTGGAGCTGGGAGACTGACCCTGTGCTTGTGTTGATATGGGAAAGTGGTGACCCCAGAGGGAAGCACGCCGCTGTCTCATGTCATCTCCACCGCCTCGTAATTGAGCACAAAGTGCCTCCGCCACCAGGCACACGTGGGTGTTACAGAGGGCCAACCATTAGAAAGGGCCAACATGCAGCCACTTCCACCAGTTTGACACGGCAGACTTTCCTTCTGGAGCTGAGCAACAGTTGAGACGTCTCAGAGATGAATAGAAAAAGAGCTTCTCTGTTTTGGGAAAATAAAATCTACTTGACGAAGAAAAGAGAATGTGTGGACTCACACCAACACATCAAAATGTTCTGTTCATTAAAAGCCATGAAAACCTGCTTTCTTATTCAACATGAATGACGGTCAGTTCTATAAAAAAACAAAATGATCTGTCAAAATTACAAAACAAAAAACAGAATTGTTTTTGTTTGCTTCTCACTGGTTTGAAGTGGGCCGGGTGACGTCAGGTGTTTTTACAGATCATAAGTATTCAAACTGGCAAATGTGAACATGACAGACCAGCTTCCAGGTTCAACTTTGACCTATCGTATGGTAAAGTCATTATTACTGACATTACGGGTGTTCTCACTTTCAGATTTACCAAAAATAATCTGGCTAAAGTGTCTGTTTATTTGAGTCTTAAAACTGGTTATTTTAACACTTTTAGGTAGTTTTGAGCCATATCAGCTCTTTGAAACAACATTCTTCAAACTCCAAATAAGTGTCACTGAAAAATGAACACTGGATGTTTTACTGTTAAAAGTACTAGTGGCCATGCTTTTAAAGTTCAATCTGTCAACTTTAATTTGATGGTAGATGAACACGATCAGAGCTGTTAGAGGAGGGAATTGCTTCAGCTGTAAACATCCTAACAGCCTCCACACTCCCAGCACATGTTCACACATCAGGCACATCCTCACATACTCATACAGGCAGCCACACTCTCAGTCACTTTCCCTCCCTCCCACACACACACACACACACACACACACACACACACTCACAGCTGGCTGACCTGCCTGCCTCTGGCCACGTCTCAGTCACACGCTCCCTTCCTGCCTGTGTGGAACGTGGGAGCCGCTGTGGTCCCAGGCTTCCCACACTTCAGTGTTAATGACACTGAGGCCGGCTGCACAAAGGAAGTGTGCCCCATCGAACAAAGATTGAGTGACCAACCCCCCTCCCAACACACACACACACACACACACACACACACACACACACACACACACACACACACACACACACACCCAGGAACAAAGTGGGCTTCCAGGCACACCATCTGGACTGATCGTACACCATTGTCAGCCAATCAAGCATGGGAGACGCTCACCGTGAGAATTGGAGAGCCTGAAATAGAGACAGAAAGTTAAATAAGAAGAAGAATAGGGTGTGTGTGTGGAGGGTGGGAAACTTTCTGGATAGTTTGAAAAAGTTTGTTTTCAAAGTTTGTCAAGGAAAGAGCCTAAAAATCATAAGTTGCATGAGATAAAAAGTTTATTCCGGGAAAAAAAATACACGTTAAGGACACCAATCTAACAAGTAATAACAACATGAGAAACTGTAATATTGTCTGTTGTATAATAAGCTTGTGATGATTTTACATTTTGCTGACCTTTAAAAGGCGCAACTTTTTCTACTTTTACTCCAATGTTTAGAGTAAAAAGTGGAAGGTCTAATGCCATTCAGCTTCAGATTTAACATCTCTGTCCACCCTCTTGTTCAATGGACGCACTTCTCCTCCATGTGTGACGTCCTCAGGCAGACGTCTCTCCTCCATGTTCCCACCACATATCACTCCCAGTCGATACAATAACGAAGGTATCTCCTCGTTGTGGCGCATCAGCTGAGCGACAAGAGGCCGGTGACGGGCCCCTCCCACCTGTTTGTTTGGATTGGGGCCATTGTACCCCGTGAATTCAACTAATTCATTCACATCCTATTGTCATAACACTGCTTTGTGATTGGCCAAACACTGTGAGAACCGGCATCACATTAAATCGATGGGAAAGTTGGTATAAGTATATAAAGGAGGGAAGGTCCTGGTGGGTAAAATCATAACCCTGAACGCCTCTTGTAGCAGACACTGGCCTGGACTGACTGAACACCATCCGACTGCGTATTCACCATGAGGGATCAGCACACAACGTAAGCTCCAATGGGGAAAATTCATCTTTAGTTAATTTGATGGTGAATTTACAAGGCTCAGATCACAGTAACAGTTTTTTTCTGAGGGTTAGTCAGTAGAAAGTATTTCCAAAGAAAACTGGAACCAGACTAACAGGGACACTAATTCTGGAAAAAAAACAGCTGCTATTCAAATGTTTTGTCATTTTGCAATGATGGGAGCACCACAATTGAAACTCCATTCACCTGTAAACAGCTACATTTAAAACTGTCTTTTCTGTGTATCCAGCATAGATCTGATGTTTCTTATTTTTCCCTCCTCAGCATGTGTAAGATGGTGATTTTGGAGAGGAAGTGCACAGACAGAGCAGCGAGGCTCCGCTCGGCACTGGAGAGCCAACTCAACGCTGGGGTGTCCAGCTCGGACGTGTGGGACAAGACAGTCTCCTTCTTCACGGTAAAAAAGGCCTTGATTTTCCACAACGGCTACACCAAGTCCTCCAGAGAGGCCATGCGGCTGTTCCCCTCACCTGCCGAGGACGTGGCACCACTGTGCTGCCAGTAAGAAGTGGACACACACAAAGACAATATGAAATGAGATGGGACTGTGTATGAGTGTGTCCACAAGCTTCATAGTACTGAACATGAGAGCACTGTGTCAAGAAGTTCCAAATGGAAAATATTTTTCTGACGGAAAAAGGACAGCAAATCAACAAGATGTTAACAGTTTTTTTTTTTGCTGCAGTCTGTTGGGTGTTTTCACTCCACAGTGAGTGGAGAAGATGGGACAGTTATACCACATATATTGTGATCTCATTGGTCCAAAAATGGGCCTTAAAATGTGCATTTATGCCTAAAGCCTTAAAACTCCTTGAAACTGGTCACTTACAGACCATGTTGTCGAGGTTTTGTTAAACAAAAAAAAAACATATTCCTTTGTATAAAGGGGAAATGTGTATGCCAAAGCATACTTTGTTTTGTGAATGTTTTTTCAACATTGTGAGTGATGTTATTTTTAGTTGTCACGTATAAAATGTCTCGCTGAAAGCCATAAGTGAAATGTGCAACGTGTGCTTTCATATGCAGGCTGAAAATAAACTGATGTTGATGTTTTGCAATCATTTACAGTTCCGAGTTGAGAATTATTTCCTAACACCAGTTCTAAATGATTACTTCGACGAGCCGACGTGTACCAGTTTGGTTGTTCATTTTAGAGTTTCTATTTGATTTACAGTCAACACTGAAAATGGGGAGTTACTTTCATATCTCACATATCAGCGCCTTAATCAACATCACCCTCTAGTGGCCGCTACACAGCTGTACCTCAGATATCCAGTCTCAACACCTCAGAAGTACAGGTGAAATTCAACAATTCAAACAACAGAGAGTTAAGAGGCACTGATTTAGCGTGTGGATCAACATGATCAGTTGCTGTTGGCAACCGAGGTGTGCAGTAGTAACCTATGAAGTTTTAAATGCCTTGCTCAAGGGCCATATGGTGATTTAGGAATCATCTCAGGTGTTAATTTGCCTGAATGTATCTCAAATAGTACATTGATGTGTAAGGATATTATTCTGTTATTGTTACATATAAAGAAAAACAAATCAGTGTAGATGCCCATCTACAACAGTTTTCACAAGCTGTGGGCTCATCATCTTTTCTGTACTGGGAAAGCTGGAAATGTGAGTAGTGCAAAGTGAGGGAGGTGAGTGGCTACAGGGGGTACTGATCAGAGGCCAGCGGTGAAACACCACTATTAATATCATCTTATCTAACTTCGGTGCCTCTAGCAGGACAACAGCAGTGTCCAGCGTCCCAGTACGCCATGACAGTGCGACAGTGAGCCATGATGCACAATACCAGGACCCTGAAACTGAGGCAGCTAAATGGAATCCGTCATTAACTTTTCTATTGTGACTTGACAAAATGTCTTCTGTGAAAAAGTCCTTCGCTGAGTTGAAATGTGCTGCTTTAATGCAGACACAGAAAGTCATGCATCTTTTTTTAAGAGTGTAAACAGCAGCCAGAACAGAAGAGCTTACCCTGGATCAGATTTGGAATTATTACGGCTTTATTAATCATAGGCTAAATTCAAAAAGCAGACATTCAGCAACAGTTGAACATTGTAGCAGCGGGAATAGGCGAATTAACAATAAACTGGGTGAACTACACCATGCATTCAGCTCTCGAATACAAGGGCACCGATAAACTAAGTTGATCAATCGCTGAGGACTGAACTCAGCGGCGCTTTGCTTTTTCAGAAATCTGTTCTGGGGATTGACACAAGAGTGTGGCCAGTGATTGTGGGGTAAAAACCAAAATCTAAATTCAATGAAGGAATGCAGGGAGGCCTCAGAAATAAAGAAATGGCCGGGGAAGAAAACAAACTGAACAAAACAATTAGTCAAAGAAAAAAGTGTTTAAGGATATAATGTAGGTCTGTTTTATTATTAATTTAGACAGGTCTGATATTTCATTGCAACAGATGGAATCTTTCACTAGTTCACTTTGTCACAAAGGCATGGAAAAAACAATAAAACAAACTTTTATTCATCGTTCTTTACCCCATTTTTGCTTCTGAGGTTGATAAAAGAAACCTTACACATACACACTAAATCAAAAAACTTCTTTTTTTTCCTGTCCATCACTCAAATTCCAGTTAGAACCTACATGAAGACCAAACAGCAAAAGCCTGGAAGAAAAAGGACAGGTCAGCTCGCAACCAAGGGACACTGAAACCGTCTGCCATTTTAAAAGCCCTGACCAGAAACAAACCAAACAAACAAAAAGGAAAACAAGATAAAATCAAATGCCACTCTGAACACTTGGTGGGTCAAATCCCAAAATATTTTTAGTTACCTTAACATTGCACCCCAATATAAGAGGGGGGCGGGTGTGTTGAAAGCCAAAAAGATTTCCACCCTAAAACAGAATTCACAAGTTATTCCCACTGGTTTTTTTTTTGGTTTTTTTACATGAATATTTAAATTCTCTTCGGCCACCATTCTGTGACAATCGGCAATGTCCTTAAAAGACAACTTCAGGTTTGTTGGCGGTAACAGTCGTGAACCAGAAAACACACAAAATGTCAAAATGTCTTGCTGTCTTGTCTCCAGCTTGGCGAGAAACTCAGTCATGACTGAAGCCGTCTGAATCAGAGGGTCAAAGCGTGAATTCTGTTTTATTGAGTTCTCCTCACACTTTAACAGCATTGTGTTTTTGTGTTAAACGTTACAGAGATGTTGCCAAAAGTGGATGATTTTTTTTTTTTAGACTATACATAGTTTCTGCTTAAAGTTAATTTGAAGATGTCATATGGGGGTGGGAAGTGAGTCAAGAAGCATGGTGTATACTCTGTGTGTGTACTCAGCATGTGTGTCAGTGTGTAAAAAGAGAAAATCTTTTTTTTTTTTTTTTTTTCTTTCTTCAGTTGGTAGGTGTCCCAACGTTATTTGCAGGGCTGTTGTGTGTTGGAGGGGTGTGGGTTGAGATTGGCCATCAGGGCAAAGAGTTCAACAAATCCTGCAGGAAGAGGTCCGGGTCTGCGATTTCAGAGAGGAGACCTGGAAGAGAAACATGAAGTCAAGTTTCAAAACAACATCTACAAGATCTACGTCTACATCAACTCAATTTAGAACTTACATCAGGCAAGAATTTAATGTTGAGAGTCGCTTTGTTCCATTTCTCAAATTAATTCAGATATTGAGGATAATCTCTGACACTGAAGTGTCGAATAATCTTTTTCACTTTTGATATTTGGGCAGTTAGAAAGTTAATCAGGAGGTTATGTATACTGACCTACAACATCAAAGAACTCTGACAAGGACTCGGCGGGCATGAGTTCATCCTGGAAGGCCCTGAGCACGCGCTCTGAGGCCTCGTAGATGGGCATGTCGTTGTGACGGACATATTCTGCCAGTGAGAAGGACCAGCCCCCCTCTGTGTTGCTGGTGGGTACTTTCTGTACAGCAAAAGACAAGAAAAAGGCAGTGAGGTCAGTTACTGTAGTTTAAGGGGAAATAAATGTTTTAGCATATATGATCCCACTAGTATGTCCAGCTGACAGAGATTACTCTTCATTTGTGGTTTCTTCGTGGCATCAACATGCACAGTTAGTTTGGAAATTGTAAACACATTTACCCTGAACATGTCATAGACGAGATCCACCAGGCCCCAGAGGAGAAGAGGTGAGCGATAGACTGCATATTCCTTTGGTGTTTTATCTGTGAGTCTGATGAGAAAGAGAAGAGGATGACGGTAGGAGCTTGTTTCAGGATAAATTGTATTTTAAAGTTTATTTGAAAATAATTGCCATTGGTGGCTATCCTTAAACCCCACTCATGGAACAAATTAGCATTTGACATTGCCCCATTTCTAACTTGATCCAAACTGAAGAGATTAAACCAATATGGTTTGCTGCTTCAACCCTGCGCCAGTTGTAAAACAAACAGGGACAGAAAAACAAAAAGAGGTTTAGCGTCGTACTTGTTGGTGCAGACTGCTGAGACCTTGCGGGCATGTGCGGTGACCAGGAGTCTTCGTAAGAAGTATATACGGGAAGTCCTCCAGCGTTCGGGCGGGATAATGTGCATGGCCAAGATGGTGAAATAGTGGGGTCCTTCAACCTCGTACGAGCTCTCCACCCATTTCTCACATGGCTGCTCCTGGAAACTCTGCAGGTTCTTCTCCTCCCGGGACGTAGCTCTTGTACTGCAGCGACAGAGTTTGCAAAGAAAAGTGAGATGAGGGCAGGAAATACATGAGCCATACCAGCTGAATATTGGTCAAATAGGCTGACTTATGGTTTTGTGTGTCATCCCTACACCTCATCACTCGGTACAGACCCAATGTCAAAGAGTAGTTTCTGTGGTCAGATACATTTTACATCAAAAAGGTACGTACGTGTTGAGGACGTAGAGCACAGTGTGGATGATGTAGGGGATGAGGTGGATGTTGCTCTCTCGTCCTCCTCCTCCTGTGTCCACGCTGAACGATTGTTCGGTAGCAAAGCGGAGGAACAGCAGTTTGGTGTCATGGATGTTAAGTTGGTACGTGGGTTCCCTCTGGCCTGTGCACTCCTGCAGATATGTGTTGTGCCTGTGCAGCGGAGAGAAATCCAGTTGGGAATGATTTACTGTGTGCCACATGAAGGAAATATTTGCTCTGTGTGAGTATGTGCTGACACATGATTTTACCTTGCTAAGCACGTAGCAAAGGCAGATTCTGGCACATGTGGCCCCCACACAGGAAGCAGCCCATTGCACTTTGTGTTGGCGTTCTGGAGAGCAGCACTCTCCCACTCCTCTCGCCCACGAGCCAGCCTGCCCCAGGGAAAAGGAAACATAAAAAGCTCAGATTAGAATAAATGAAAAGTGAGGTTACAGCAGAACATTTTTTAAAACGGCACTCTAAACATCAGCAGGTCCATGATGGTGTTTGTTCGTACCTGACAGCTGCCAGATGGCAGTCATAGTGGACTATGTTAAAGTGCGACACAGTGCTGTAGCCCTGCTGCTTGCGAGGCTTGTTTTCGAAGTCCTCCAAGGCCACACGCTTCGTGAAAGTGTAAATACCCAGGACTTTGGTTGGCTAGGATAAGAGAGACAAGGACCGAAAGGTTAATCAAAATGTTAATCCACAAGATGGCTCAGTATACAAGAAGACTGCCAAGTTATACTCAGTACTGCTTACAATTACTATCAGTGGAAGCTGCTGATTTAATCCAAACTAGAGTGCAACTTCTGTCATCATCTACAACTTGGAACCACCAAGTGTTTCAATAATGTCTGCAATAAGATCACCAGCTTGATACAAAAATTCTTATATATGTATATTATTTTTAAATCAGACTACTTAAACACTATATACTGTGATCCTCTAATAGTTACAACTTTATTTTAAATCCCATATTAAGCATTTATAAGCAGTACATAAATATTCAATAAGTGGTTTCTTAAATACTATAATTATTAACAGTTATTAAAAAATATGAGGACATTTTACTTTATTAAGGTACAGTATGTGACAACAATTACAACCTCTCCTATGAAGACATATTTTATATTACTACATTGTCATAAACAAATACATTAATAAACACTTATATCTACTATACTGTTTATGCTAATCAGGGGGACTAAAAGTTCAGTGTTAAGTGTAACCCGTAATCCTAGATGAGTTGTGTACCTGGAACTTGTAGCCCTCTCTACAGATACAGCAGGTCAAGCCTGGCTCCTCTATCAGCTCCTCCATTTGCTTCAACAGTGAGGTCTTGGTCACCACTTGACCCTTCTCATTGGTCTGAAATGCAAACACATAAACCACACATCAAACAAAACGTCAACAATATAACACTGGGCTGCGTTAATGAAACAAAATAAAGTGGCAGAGATACAAATGAACAGCATTTAAACAAAGTGAGGAAAAAGAAAGAAAGAGTAAAAGAGTACCGTCATGCCCAGTGTTCCCAGGGCCTTCTGTCTCATGGCCATAGCCATACGCTTCTTCTCAGCTCTCGTCTCTCTACGGGCCGCTTCAATCTTCAGGTTGACATCACTGTGCTCCCTCAGCGCCTCCAGAAGGTTCTCCGCCAACGTGCCTATGCCTTCGTCACTGGATACCTGCTCCAGCTTGTGCAAGTTGGTTATTGAATCTGTGCCTATTAGCACCTGAACAGAAGATAAGAGGACATACAGTCATGTTAGGTAGGTTTGTTTATTTGCAAAAAAGGTCTTCCACTGTTTAGCAGTAGGCGGCTCTAGTGGAGTTTTTCATCAAAAATATTATCACCTGTGTGGGGGGATGCTGAGTAGCTAAACCACGGAGCAATCTGAGAATGAAGGGTAGAGCAGGTCTGGAGAGGAACTTCTTCCAGACATCTGCATCCAGACTAATGAGAGAGTTCAGAACAAAAAGAAAGTGGTTTAAACAATCAAGCACAAACATTAAATTATATCTTTGGGCACCTGAAGCTGTAAGACCTACTTTTTGGCGTTTGGGATATGTTTCTTCATGTAGTCCAGCGCACTCTGTGTTATTCCTTTCTGGAGAATAAGATCTTTCAGCTGATGGCCGTTGCTGTTATTTTTGATTCCAGCAGCGATTTTACAGAAGCAGTCCAAAAACACTTTGTCATCTGCACTATGCTCCTCGTCGTACCTTAGAAAATAAAGCCAGGGGTCAGTTCTACTTAGTCACAAACTGTAAGAGCCAAACACTCTCTGAAGAAGTATGGTTATCAGAGTGTCACAAATTTGTCGCTAATAATCAGCCTGATTGGATAATGTAACAACTCTGAACTGAAGTGGCAAGTGTTTCTATCCATTGTGTTCATTAGCTGAGTGATGCCCACTTGTCAAAGCTGCAACATGGTTTGAAGCGTTCCACCAAGATCCTCATCTTCTCCAATTCACCAAAGGACAGGTATGGGATGATGCGCAGCAGACCCTGCAGCACGCTGGGGTTGGAGCGCACAAACGGGGTGTTGATCTGGTCTAACAACATGACCAGCTGATCTTTGTCTCCCGTCAGCAGCAGGTTACCCTGCAAAAGACAAACCAGTCCCCATTTACATCCAAACGTTACATGAATAGAATTGTTCAGGCTTTGATAATATTATGTTGTCACAAGTTTCTCTGTTTCTTCTTTACTAAGACGGGTGAATCTGCTTTAGATGCTTACTTTGTCCTCTGATATCTCAGCATTGGCTTCGTCCAGAATGATCTCCATGATGCTCAGAACTTGCTCCGCTATGGAGGCTCCACCGCTGTCCTTACTCTCCTGTTCTGCCACTAAAGCCTGGAGGAAAAAGTACATTTGAATTGGATTACTTGAATTATACTGCACCAGAATCACCCTCCTCCCCACTAATCACACTACACAACACAATGTTACATAGTCACTGTAACGCTCACCAGGTTTAGAGTTCCCAGCATGACGTTGAGTGTGTTCATCTCTGGTTTGACCAGCTGCTGCCTATTGATCTTCACCTTCACACAATAACTGAACAACTTCAGCAAAACCTGTGAGTGAGACAGACGCACATTTGTCAACTCCATTGTTGGTATTAAAGATAATGGTAAAGATAATCCATGTTTACTACAGGAGAGAAATTGTGATTGGGCTAAAGCTTAAAATCTGATACTTATTCAAACTTTCAATTGCAAAATCCTGTTGGAATCTGTTACTACTCATTTTGTTATTCGTGTATGAAGACGAGTAGTTTAAATTTCCAAACATGTTTCAGTATGATTTGCAGGTCAGAGAATAAAGATTATTGTTAAGGGCTTTTGGCAAAAACATGTTGGCTTACAGTGAGAAGATGTCTTCCTTGTTTAAAGTCTTTGATTCCAGACAGCCGGTTGAGCATACACTCCAGGCCCCCACACTGTGCCATGACTCCTGCCATCTTGTACACCTCCTCATCATCCTCCTCCTCATCTGTAACAAGGTCAGGTAAAACATTTCTTTCCTTCAGTTGTGATGCAATATTGCACATTCATCTTTTCCACTACTCTTTCAAGAGGGTATTGAATACAGGCAATTGTGAGTAGGCAAAGTCTTTGAAGATAATGGCTTATGCACTGGTGAGTATATATGATATTTAAAACCATTAGATTAAGACACATGTGAGCAAGGTATGTTTGACTCAGAATTACAGGTAATACTGTCGATTAACAGTCTTTAAATCTAACCTGTGGTTGAGTCCAGTGACTCTATGAACTCCTCGGTGGCATCTCCCAGCAGACCTCTCATTCTATAGATGATTCTCATTGGCTCACCCTTGAAAAAACAAAGCCAGCAGGCGCCATGACTGTACAGTAATCGCCTTATAACACGGCTATTTAGGGTACTGTAAGCATTTAATGACAATATGCACAATTCCAAATGCTCCTAAAAGGGTCAATCACTCACTGTCAGACACACTGACTCTCACCTCATTTGTAGGGCACCAGACCTTCTTGTAGACCTCTGCCACTGACAGATCCAAACTAATGATTTTGTTGTTTACCAGAAGCTGAGGAAAACAGTAACATCAAATACATTTCTTGCAACAGGTCAGCTTTTAGAATTCAATGAGAAACGAGTGAAGAGTTTGATTAAAAGCTAGCACCAAAGCAATAATTGGTGTTTTAAGTAAGCAGGGTATAAATAAAATATTTATTTTACCTCCATGCCACTGTCGTCTTCAAGAAGCGCCACCAGGTCGCAGTCTTGGCAGATCTTGTTCTTGATGTCCCTCATTAGGGGGCCGATGCCGGGCTCGTTGCTGCTGTAGGGGTTTCCTGGCATGCGGCCCTGCAGGAAGTCCTCCTGCTGAGGATCCTTTTCCAGGGTCACAAAGAACTCTGTCACCTCATTCTCCTCCTAAAAACACAAATGGATGAAACAAAAGCTCCAGATGAAGACAAATTCACAGGTACACTGAATGTTCAAGCATTAATCTAGAGGACTTTTCTAACAGAAATGCACCAGGGTACAGGTAACTCACAGGATAGATGATGCTACACAGTCTCTCAAATATGAACACAGGTGTCCTGTAGTCATCCAGGTTGTACCGCTTTGCAGTCTCTATGCACACCGCCATGAAGGCTTTGGTTTCAGACTCAGTGCCTGTGAACAGCACAACAAGATTTACAATGTTGATGTTTTAAAACACAAAATATATAATGACCTTTACTGTAAAAAGAATCATGGGGACTTTTTCTTCAGTACAAAACAAAAGTAGCTTTTCGTATGTTTTACCTATTCTTTTATATGAAAACATAGAATTGCTATGAACACCAAAATGCAGCGGTAGAACCACAATTTCAGACATGTTCAGATTTTGGATCTGTTGAACTTGAGTCAGTGCAGACCTGTTGTCATGTCCTCCAGCATCTCAAGCAGCATGTCCTGAGTCTCATCGATGAGCTTGGTGCGCTGCACCACCAGTTTCCTCAGACACAGGTAACCGTTCAGCACCGTGCCGACCAGCCTACTTTTGAAATGTCGCTTAATGGACTCCACCTCCACGAAAGAGGAGAGCAATCCTGGAGTGGCACCAAACACATACAAATCATTTAAATATTCAAGAAAAGGCATCATAACAACATTCAAAAATGCTCTGCTATCATCCATCTACAGTTTCATGTTCAGACAAACAACAGGACTGAAACTAACATACCAGTCAAGCTCTTGAGGGCGTAGCCTTGCTGCAAGTCTGTGCTCAGTGTCGCCTCCTCCAGAGCCAGCAGATTGGCTATTTCCTGAACACGGAATTAAACAGAATTGAAAGATCCAGTTTTACTTGCTACATAAAGCATGATATTGACATAAATATCTCTACTGCCCTGTTTGATATCAGTATGGATACCAACAATTAGAAATGTAATCAAAAGTTAAAGAAAAGCACAACTACAACAATTAAAACTTTCATTCATTTTAACGCATCTAAAGATTTAAATTCAAGGAAACCACGGACACGTAGATATTCTATGAAAAACACTGAGTTTATTTTACAATAAAATTATATTCTTTTGAACCATTACCTTGGTGATGAGGTTACCAATGTAGGGCAGGACTCCACGGGCTGCGAGGTAAACCTTCCAGTGTGTTGGCTTGATCAACTTCTGGTACAGACCCAGGTACTCCACCGCACACTCTCCAGCTACACTTAACTCATCCAGATAACTGATGGACACACAAAGTAAGAGCAATTTTACACCAAGGTCTACAGTTGGGCTCTTAGTGCTCAAACCTACAGCGAGTCTTTTCTTGATATTAGTTAGAATGTTTTTGTCTTGATTATTGTAAGTTTTCATACTTCTACTTGAGACATTTGTTAACCCTCAAAGCTAAAGAGCATATGATTTGCCTGAAAATAGCACATTCCGTTAAATTACAATTTCATTTTTCTGTTATTGGTAACATACAATATATGCACACATACTGTATATAATAACTTTTAGTACTGCGATAAAACATACAGTAATCTCATGACGGTTTATGAACATCCCTAAAACAGCATGTTGTGTTGTTTGTTTGACTGTTTGCTGGTTTTCAGTTTGAGGCTCGTACCTGGTGAGCAGGTCCAGGACTTGTTGCTTGCGGCTGGGGATTGTGGTTAGAGCTTCCACAATAGTGCAAGCAGCCTGTCTGGCTGCCTGAGTGGCAGGTGTGAAAAGGACCTGCAACAAATGTAACTTAAGTCAGTTATTTTAAGAAGTTGCTTTAACAAGTTTGTGAAATAACAAGCTAGAAGATACTATTATAATTTCTCCATGTCAAAATGATTACTGGCTCCAAATTGGATTTCTAACAAAAGATATGGACTACTTCTGAAACTACTAAAGGACAACAAGCTGAGCACTACAAGTACTTGAATTTCACATTTTTACCTGCCGCAGCCAGTTGTTGTGACTCAGTTTGAGCAGGCGAGGGAAGAGGCCTTCACCTTTTCTAGACCTCATGAACTGCTTCCACTTCCACACATACTTCTCCAACAGGTACTGCCTTCGCAACTCAGCCTTCCCTTGAGGCTTTGACACAGTCTCCTGGCCTGTGGTTACCAAGAGAATCTCAACAATGAAAAGCTAATCATCATGAGTTTTCATTATTTCATTGAAAAACATAAGCGAACCATCTTGCTACACTGATATACTTTATTTTTGTTCAGACGCACTACTTACCTCTTGCCGGGAGACACTTTTTCCATGCCTCATAAGATGCTTTGGGGTCCTTCTTGAGCCAGAGTTGGGCCTGGGCATGGATTTCATTACTGTAGGGCCTGACTGTGGTCAGAGACTCAATAGCAGCATCCTATAATCAAAAACAAACACACATTGTTATGTAAGGAAACATTATACAACCAAGTGATACCTGACAGACACTGCATATGTAATTCTTACATTTCCCAAGCTGGTGTATCTTCAATGAAAAACAGAATGTATAATTATTTCGTGGTTCTTTGTTTAGCTTGCAAAATGGGCTCTGATATTTCTATGTTTGGTTAAAAAAAAACTGCTGGGTCATCCAAAGTTCTTCATCCTATCATCTCCTTGTAAATGTCACTACACCACAGACACCTATAACCCTCTAAAAAGCAAAGGAAAAGAGTTAAAAGAGGTTATTGCATATTTACCTTGTTCTTCTTGCTAGTGGGAGCAGGGGGCTTGATCAGCTTTTGCAGGATTCTCAGGCACATGAGAGTGATGTTCTCCACCACTACAGGTGTCTTTATATTCACCGACATGAGGAACAGACTGAGGGCTACGAGGACAAGAAATACAATGTTATTAGCCAAAGACGGGCTGATACCCTAAAACAAAACAAACACCAAAGCCAAAAACCAAAAATACACCATCTATGGAATGGATGACGTTAGGAAATCAGGCTTACCACAACGCAACCGTAACTCCCAGCATCCTCCCTCTTTTGAAATGGAGTCTGTCAGCAGGAGCATTTCATACTGCAGATTACTAACCTGTTGGAAAAACAAAGACATCACGTTTATATCAAAATGTTAAATTCTTCAACAAAGTTAAACTGGTGCCAGGAGCTCTGCTATTAAGATAAAAACGTGATTTTCCAACAAAAGAATAGGATTTCTTTCAGTGACAAAATCATAGTGCATTGTTTGCTTAATTTCTTCAGCTTCCAGTCGAACACGTAAGAGGACATACCAGATCAGGATTGGCCCAGTGGCCTTTGAGGGCAGCCGACACCTTGGCAATAATGAGGTCGTTCATCTGTTGAGTGGCCTCTGGATGATCTCTGAGGCAGGAAAATATGGACGGTCACAAGAGACAGAATGATATTTAATCACCACTACAATACACTGTATATACACACAAAAACAGCAAAAAGCAAATCTAGATGTACTGTATATGCTTTCATTCCAACATTAGTGCGTGGGAAACGAGGTACAACACAGCCCCGTCTTCTCCGTGGGCTACAAAAGATCTTGCGCATTCTCTCCTCCTAAACGGCACTTCACTGAGTTGGAGGGCAGTGAAGGACTGACTCGTTTCCCCCCGTGTTGAGTGCCATGCTTTAGCCACTAAGTTCAAGTTATGGAAGTCTATCAACATGTACTCAAGTTCGACTTAACTAAAAGGTGGTGGTGGGATATACCTGGTGAGGAGACAGACCAGCTGGCGCACCTCCTCCCTCATGGCTGCTGTACCTCGTCGCAAGTTGTACTCAAACAGCTCACGGATGAGACCCTGGAGGACCAGGATCTGCCGGAGGGCTGGGTTAGTGGCCAATGCGCGAAGCAGTGTGATACAGTGACCCGTGACAGCTGAGGCACAGCCATAGCACTTGGTTGAGGAGGTGTGGCCGCAGCCCAGCACAGAGAGCGCACGGTACTGACTGGCGGTGAAGGTGGGCTGGTGGCTGCTGCTGCTGCGTGATGACTTGGTGGCAGCCTCTCTCTGCTGCAGGTCATACTCCAGGAGCTCTTTACGAGATGCAAGCACTTTCTGTAACCAAAAAGAACAGAGGAAAAGCTTAAATATGAGCAGGGAAAAATACAAATTCAGCAAGTTACCAAGAAACTCTTTTTCCTCTCTAACCTGTATTATCTTGGAGAGTTCATCAAATGATGTCTTGCAGTCTCCACTGTACTCCTGAGCGAGCTGCTGAATGTATCTGTTCACATTGGCAGAGGATGTACCAAGTCCTGCACCTGCTCCTGTGTCGTCCTGAGGGCAACACAGGAAAGAGAAATAATATAATGAGATAAAGCTGTAGAAATAAGACAAACAAATAAACAACTTAAATCAACAAAATAAAAAAATAAGAAAATGCAAGTCTATAAAAATACTATTACTACGATAATGACCTAAAATCATTTGGCAGTTCTTCCAGGGGGATACTGTTGGTCAGCCGCTATCAAAAAAAGTTTTTCAGATTCACATTTGCGGAAAAATTATTTTGGACCAACCAATCAAAATAACATCTCAGTTATATGTTTGATGTATCAGTAGAAATGTTCCTTAACATTACTCATGCCTCAATTTCTTATCCATCTAGTATTAGACTAGAAAAAAGTACTGTTCAGGTCTTGCTTGTGACTGACCTGTGGTTTCTCTGGTGCCGCCTCATTGACTTTAGACAGGAGGCTCTCCAACTGGGGCCGGTGGCCCATCAGCTGGTGGTAGACCCGGTCAGCTTTGTCTAGCAGGGTATTGATGTTGGTCACAGCCTGCAGGAAAAAAACGCAATAAAGATTAAGAGAGTGAAAGTGGAGGTAGAAATGGAGACTACAAAATTCATTTAGAAAAAATTACTTCACTCATCTCAGCTAAACATGGGGACAAAACTTGATTTCCTGGAGTGGCAAAGCCCTTTTTGACACTTTCACTTGTATTTCCCAAAGAGTGACTGCTTACCTTTTTCCTGTCTTCCTCATTCTCAATGGGATCCACAGCACAGCATGGTTTAGCATATAGCATGAAGTCAAATCGGGCATATTTGCAGAAACCACAGGCGTTGCACAGGAAGGGGTCTTTTTCATCGTAGTTGATAGACCTAATAGAAAACGACCATCAATTTAAAATACAATCAACTTCAATGTCTCCAATCATTCCCCAATCTTTTCAGACCTGCAGAGGAAACCTGCTGCTCACCTGCACTTGTGGCACTGGTACACGTTCTCACCGCAGTTGCCACACACCCCAGGGTTGGCCGGCACAGAGGCACTGCAGCGTGGACACTGCAGGGTCTCGGTGGAGGCCTGGTAGTTCTCGTAGAAATCTGAGAACTCAATCATCAGGTTGGATGCGACGATGGGTAAAGGAAGGTCGATCTTCACCTCGGTTTGTCCTGGGGTCAGCTGAACTTTTTTGGCTTTGTGCCAACGAGCAGGCCTAAAAACAGACATTAAAGTTAAGAGCTTTTACTTTATACTGTTAAGTGAATGAGGGAGAAACTGTTGCAGGTGGTTACTATGTAATATTTGTATCTTAAAACATCATTGCTAAATAACCTTTATGAACACATAATTAGTGAAAAAGAAGGAGAGAGAGAGAGAGAGAGAGAAAGATCAGCCACTCTTTGTTGAAACATACTTGTTCTTCAGCTCCACGATAGCCTGTACAGTCCTGTTGTTGTAGTAGAGGTTGATGGTGCGGACCATTTTGGTGCGTTTGAGGTCACCGATCTTCACTGTGACTTTGCTGATGGTGTGGCTGCCAATGAGCTTTACAACCTGTTGTGTGGTGGTGTAGCGGGTGTCCACTTTGATCGATGACAGTTTTATATTCTGGAGGAGGACAGAGACAAGACAATGTTTAAAACAATAAAAGACTGTGTTTATGCCCGTAGGGTCACAAAGGCCCACTTATCCTTGTTCTGTCAGCATATTCACAATATAGCCATGGTTTGTATTATGAAAAACAGCTGAGATGTACAGATGAGCATCCTAAGCCTGTCACACCTTGTATTAGATGTTCAAATTACAAACCCACAACAAACCATAGATTAACTAACCTTAACCAATGCATAAGTCATGCAAACTTACAAGTGTGTAAAAACTTGCAATGGAATTTCTTGTGTACTTTTTGGCTCAAGATTGTGTCTATAAAGTGAAGTTGTGTTGAACATACTGAGAAAGGGACTTCTGGATTGTTGCACACCAAGCAGGGGTCACTCTCCAGATAAAATCCATCAAACTCCACTAGACCTGAGAGAGTGCTGCAGGAGAAAACATCAAAGCATTACATTTAAACATAGATGATGTCCACTACTTGAAATTGCATTATTCTTGCCAAAAGATAACATGTTTGTGTGGACATACTTGTAGATGTTGGAGTTAGGGTGATTCGTCAGGATATGGTTCTGTGCCCTCAGGATTTCCACAGCTTTCTGGGAATACTCCTTCAGCTGGAACAGAAAAGGGAAACTATTAAAACAATTCTACTTTGCAGCACTATCATTGCGATGGCTATGTTCTGCTAAATGATGAAAAGGCTCAGCCATCCAGGATAAGAACATTGAGCGATACATTATCGACACAGTCTAACTTCTTAATAATTTATTAATTGAAAAGTCTGGATATTCCCATTTGTTTATGATGTGATTTCTTAACAATTACTATATTAAAATAAGTATAATCATAGGCTGTGAGACTGTCAAACAAACCTTTTTCTCTGTCTGAGGGGTTTTGAGTGAGAAGTATCCAAGCAGGTCGACAAACTGGGCAGCTTTGCGGCCATATGCAGGTAGCTCAGGCCAGATGGCCCAAGTCAGTTCCAGCAGCAGCTCCTGCTGAGATTTACTGGAGTTCCTACAGAGAGATTCAAATATTGGCCACAAGCCAAGGATGTGATTTCACCATTTAATAATTTATGCTCTATGCTCATTTCCACATTCTTTCAATTGTTTGTTCATTGGTGTTACACAATTATGTTCAGTCTAAAAAGTGGTTAAGGTAGAGTAAATATAAGAGGGAGCATTAAAAGAGACTGTCTTGTGTACACTAGGCTCGCTTTGGGTTTGAGTTTGGGACTAAACTAAGCTGTCTGTGTACAGTACCTGTAGATATGAAGTGCCAAGCAGTGGGCTTGCCAGCGCACAGCAGATGAGTTTGACTCCAGCAGGAAACAGCGCAAGAACTGGATGAGGGTCTCCTTGTCTGCAAACTTGTTAAGCTGGCTGACCAGAGCCATACACAGCTGATCCTCCTGGCTGCCAACTCCATCACCTGTGGTCAGTCGGAAAAGATACAACACAGTCAGGACACTAGCATCTACTATCCATTTTTGACATGGTTCATTGGGGGGCTTGAGCCTACTCCAGCATCCAATGTGTGCCACCTAAAGAAGAAGAACTATGAAGTATGAGAAAGCCTGTGTCGTTGTCTCACCCTCCTTGTCTTTTTCCTTGTCCTCTTTTTTGCTCTTTTTACTGGAGGACTTGCTCTGAGAGGACTGAGAAGCTCCTCCCTGTCCAACACTACTGGAGCCTCCTCCTGAGAATGATGAAGAGGAGGAGGAGGAGCTGGCCAGCACCTTACTGCCACACAGGGCACAGGAGAGCAGTTGTAAAAGTACTGGGGAAACGCCCTCATCCACTAGGAAGCTGACCTGGAGCAGGAAGTACAACACAGCTGGACAGAGAAGAGAAACAGAGGGAAAAGAGACACAAACAATGTCAACACTACTGGCCTTAAAAGTTTGTTTGTTTCCAGTGACAAAAGTTGATCTGAAACAACTTACAGTCATCCTTCATGCAGAACTTCTGCCAGTTGATTGTCCTCTGAGTGGCAATTTCAGCACAAGCTTTCAGATGTTCCATCTGCACCAAGAGAGGTAAGTTACACTCAAGTACAGAAAGTTACAAAAATCTCAATCCTTGCAGCAGCTGACAGCAACATCACACAGCAAAGGAATTAGGCACAGACACTGAAAAGGTGGATATTAAGAAGAATTTAGCAAACGGGATATGTGCACAGAATATGTGTTAGCTTACCAAGAGAAAAAACTATGAAACAATGTGCATGAAATAAACATAATTTATAGCAATACACCACATACAAAAGAAGCCCTGTACAAGTAGTCTTCATGACTGTTCAGAGGACACTCACCAGACTAATGAGGGTGTCATACTGCAGAGCTGAACCAGACGTGGCAGTGACCACACCAGCCCGGAGGAAGATGCCCTGCTCCTCCAGGAGCTTCTTGATGCTGCGCACATGAGAGTCAAGAGTGTGCAGATCCCGTAGCTGGCGATATTTTTCCTTTGAGCCACAGATAAACAGCAACAGCTTTCTGACTTGCCTCCTGACGAATGGCGTCTGTTGAATCATCAGATACTGAGGAGAAAATGAGACAGAATTAAGGGGTTGTATTTATACATGTTGTGTAGACAGAGGTTGAAAAGGAAAAGCACATAAGTAATAAACCCAGTTGCTTACTTCAGACAGATAGTAGAA
The DNA here is from genome assembly GCF_043641665.1 of Enoplosus armatus. Classification (NCBI taxonomy): domain Eukaryota; kingdom Metazoa; phylum Chordata; class Actinopteri; order Centrarchiformes; family Enoplosidae; genus Enoplosus; species Enoplosus armatus. The sequence continues at coordinate 8,869,988 of NC_092187.1, forward strand.
CCAGGAATGGTCAAATACAGGAGGTGGGATACGTGGGTTGGTGTCAGCAATCTTCTTTATCTGATACGGCAGCCGGAGCACCATTTCAGTCAATAGCTGGGAGTAGGCTTCAAACACATCAGCAGCATGTCCCTAATGGGATGAGCAACACAGTGAGTTCAGATTAACATTCCTTGCACAAAAATCACCTTTTCAGGTTTTAAAGAAAAAGATGTGTTCTGCTAGCTGATACCTTGACATATTGGCGCAGGAAGAAAGGGCTCATGTCTGGGGGAGAGGAGGCTGTGTGTGGGCGGAGGAGCTGGCTGGTGGCCACAGGCTCTTCTTCACCCTGTTGGCTCTTCCAGAACTCCAGGAGCGATTTGAGCACGTGGAGACAGTAGTCAATAGCACCCAGGCTGAGCAAGGCAGTCGCTGTGGCGTTCGAAATAAGCGAGGATGACTGGAAGAGAGAAAGAGGGTGCACCTGGCCATGTAGTATAATGTACAGGCAACTTAGTTTTGAAGTAAAAAGCTGTCCATTCAGTCACATAGAAAATTATGTGTGAACAATGCAAATACGTCCTTTGGGTACTTTGAAATGGCTTTGAACAAACAAAGATGTCTGACTTCAATTTCAACACATTTTAAATATGGTGCCTCATACATTTGATGCTCTTGTTGTTAACATTACGGTATGCCAACAGACATTTAAATAATAGCCTTTAATGAAATCCGTGAGAACTGCATTAAGAAAAGAAAGAGGATGTACCTCAGAAGATGATTTGGAGCCTGACTTGGTTCGAGACATGAAGACGCTGAGCAGTCTCATGATGACCAGGTGAACTTCATTGATGGAGCTACGCTCATTCTTCTTGGACACGTCCTGCAAAGGAATAACATTGATTAAGTAAAACAATGACACATGAAGCCTGATCCATCACAAGGAGACAGTGGTTACCTTCTTGTGCATGCCAAGCTCAGCAATGAGCTGCGCTAGCAGGTCATCCAAGGCACCCTTATCCTTCTCATCCTCACCATCCAGGTCAGACGTCAACATGAGGATAACCTGCATGTAAGGGATGGCTTGGACTCCACCAACATTGTGTAGCTGAGAAAGGTGCTGAAGCAAGCGCTCCAGTAGCATCAGACGAACCATGTGTAGCCTGACAAGAAACAAAATAAAAACATTTTTACTTCTACAACTGAGTTGACCATATTGAGCTTAATGTTGTGTTCCTGCCCAAAAGCATATTTAATCCTAAATATCTTTCATCTGCATGGTCATGGTAGTGGCCATGTATGGTAGAGATATAGTGTCTTAACAGGCAGATGTTTGCTATCAGCAGAACTCTTCTACTTAATCTAAACTCCTGCTTCGCTTTCGGGATGTCTGACCTGTTGCTTGTGTGGATGTCTCCCTCGGTCTCTCCTTCTCCCTCTGAGCCTTCGCCTTCCTGCTGGGCTGTGGTGGTGCTGATGGCTCCAGTGCTGGAGCTCACGCTGCCTGGACCCGCAGGGTGGCCCTCCACTGTTGTGTCCCCATATGCACTGCTGCGTCCTGACACTGTACACACACACACACGTGACTAAACAAACTGGACACATGGTAATATATAAAAAGTATGTGTTATAGTTTTATTTTAAAATGAAGTTATATATGCTTTTTCAAAATGACTGACAGCTAAAAAAAGAATCAGGTTTAACACCCCTTAAAATCTGAAAATCAGTCTGTGAAGACATATAAAGATTGATGTCTATAAAGTCCCAAGAAACTTTAGAATCTAATAAAATAAAAAATAGTATCTCGCATTTAGTTATGTTTGGGGTCACAGTTTTTCGGAAATCACCCACCACTGTGCTCCCCCGCTACAGAGTCGATTGCAGAACCTCCACTCTCTGAGCCCACACTGCCGCCATGCTCAGCTGGGGAAGTCCGCAGCGTGGAGCCATCAGTAGCAGCTGTGCTGCCCTCATCATCTGAAGCCGGGGCTGAAATCATAGCAATAGCTGTAACAGTAAATACACCGCGGTAATGTGGCCAGGATACATGATTTTAGTTTATCATTGTGCACCAACAATGCAATAAAGTGTGCAGTACATTCAAAACACTCAAATCTAATATATAATGACTACCTACTTGAGCAAACGTGACAGACTGAAAAGAGGATAACAACCACTTGAATTTCAAGTACTGAACTACGACCACAAGATGTGCCAAAGATTAGGTTATGAACTACAATGTGGAATATCATCAATCGTCACAACACACATACTGTGAGATTTTGACAATTTGAATTCAAAATCGCAGCTAAGACAAAAATATTTTAATGTCTTATGTTAAGGATTTACAAGCCACTGTGACCTTGCAGATATAAAAACCTAGCTTCCTGCTGATCACATACTATCACGGAGGTGGTCTTGTTACCTGAAGCCGTGGTGTCTGAAAGGGTGCCAGCATCCAGTGAAGAGGAGCTTGGGGCCTGGCCAGACAGGCCAAGGCTCTGAAGGCCAAGGGCACTGCTGCTACTGCCTAAAATGTCAAAAATATGTATAGTACGTTAGCAGCACTCACCCAAAATATTGATCTCTAACTGATGCTTCACCCGATAAAGATTTGGTCAACCAAATAACCAAAATTGGTTGATATATAAAAGGTGAAACATTTCACTTTGGAGAAGAAAATTCACGTAATTCATGTTCATGACAATTCAGGTTAACTTGTGTCCAAAACCGTGTTAATAACCATTTATTCAGTTGCAGGAGCGTTTCAATAACTGCAAGTTTCACTTTTGTGACAAGTGTTACAGGTATACAAAATTATTACTTTTTAAAATGTGTTAATTGTGTTGGTGACATTTTCCAGAATTGCTATCAACTGCTCTGCTGTCCATAGGTCTTATTTTTAGGTTTAAACAACTCTGTTCTGAACAGTTGAGAACTGTTTCCCCCAGGCAGTCTCAAATTATTGCTTTATTTTGTATTTTCTGGCTACCTACCTTGTTGATCCTGCTGAAGGCTGAGAGCGATGGCCAGCTCTACCATAGTTTCATCATCTGCATCAGGAGGGATGTCCAGCATGGGGGGGAAACCCTCAGCTCCAGCCAGCAGAGCCTCCAGGGGAGATGGATTTCCATTGTTGACATTCTCTGCTGTCTCCAGGACCATGGACTCCGACTGAGGAGGCCGAAAAACATAGAGGTTATTTATTTTTTCAACATACATCTTAAGAGAAAAAAGTTTGCAACTAAGATTTATATTTCAAGTTTAACTCATATGCCAGGGAAATGAGGACAAGGTTCACTATCAGTGGCTGTTCCGTTTCTCTTTGTAGGGTGAGTTTATTAACAATGCAGGAGTAATGTCACATATAACCCACAGACTTCATTGGCCCGCTTTGCTCACCACCATCTCAAAGTCGCCATGGTCCACTTCACTCTGCTCCTGACTCTCCTGTCTACCCTCTTCTCCTCCGGTCAGCACTGATGACTGCATTTTGTCATCTGCATCGTCGTCGTCATCATCATCCTTGTCTCCTGATAAAGGAAATAAACCAACATGTTTTAGAGAACTGAATCCACTCATGGTCATAGGAGGCTCAACAGAGGTTTTAATTCTTTGTTTAGACATTCAGTTTGTTTTATTACACAGAGCAGGCATGGAATGTGTATGCTAAAGACCTTTTGAAATTTGTAACTGTCCTAATGCCTTGAAAACCAAACCATAAGTTAATATCCTAATGAACATTCACGCACACCAAGTAACATACAGTATACATAGAAGCTTTGTCGAAAGCCTGTGCAAACTTACCCATAGGTGTGTTGGAGCGTGGGGGAGATGGAAGGGTCACATGTCGCCGTTTGTTTCTTGGTCGTAGCACTCTGATCAGAGCCTGCTTACAAGCAAAGCTTACAGCTGTGTCCTGCAATGGGTCAAAATACAGAGTGGTTACCTGATGAGTCTGTCTATACTGCTTTCAACTACTGTGCATGTAACAGTTCCTATCCTAATTGTGACATAATTATGTCAAGTAATTTCCTGGTTCTTCAAATAAATAGCCTTGTATAAACAAATGTATTAATAAGATAAAGATAAAAAGCAATGCTCAACAGCAATGGTAAAATCCTTGATTTGACATGACTCATTCTCATGGTTTCTTGAAAGCCAACTGAATTATGATTCTAGTGATAAACAGAAGTTCTATACTTACAGTGCACAGTAACATTTGCATGTAGATTTTGGAGGCTACATTGATGTAATCCAGTTCACATGTACAATATGCATGGATGATGTCCACCAAGGCATTTACTGTTGCTTCAACATGAGTTAGGCCTGAGATAGAGGAGGAGATGAAAAATACATTAATACACCGGCCTTGTTATCATTTAGGTGTACAGTACCAAAATGAAATTAGTACCTCTAGACAGTATATATTAAGTGTAAATGTTCTACGTAATACTTAAATGTGAGTCAACAACTTTTTTTACACACAGAACATTTTGGGGTCCCACAGTTTGAACTTACCAGGCAGGCAAGCAGGAGCAAGGAAGGCGTTCTTTGGTTTTAGGGCATGGAGCTTCCAAAAGTTATTCATCAGCTGCGTAATGAAATTACAGCTTTCACTATCCACATGTTTTTGACCATCCTCTGTCATGTCTGGGTCAAGAAGAGAATAACATTAACATTATTGTAATCATGTTACCATAAAAATAATACACATACATACACATAAATTGCTTTTCCCTCGTCTTTGGCAACATTTGTCACCAGCAGAATAGCCTCTTACCAGAGTCATGGTGTAATGACTTTGTTTCCGTGAAATGCACCAAGTTGTTGGGTCTCATGATTGCAATGGAGCGGGCAGTGATCACGAGCCTCTGGAAGACATCAGGGTCGAGCTCCCTCCCCTCACGGCTGCAGCTGTTCAGACACTGCACTGCGTTACTCAGCAACGATTGGTCCTGATGAGAGGGGACAGATAAGTGTTGCATTAGTTCTTCATAATTGATGTAGAGGACGAGCACAACATTTAACACCTAAAAGTACTTAAGCACTTAAAATTCAGTTTCTAATCTCATTATGCACTTCTGAGGGTGTGGTTTCTGAAAAAGTGCCAAGTAATTTATACAATTTAATGGATTAACTGCTGGCTACACACGATTCCCATAAAATTGCCAAACAATCATGTTGGCTTCCTTCCTTCATACATACAGGGTCAACAGTTCAATACTTATTCCCGCTGTGGATCCTTGATATAAAGAAAGAACCCATGTAATGTACAAAAAATGTGATGTGGTTCTCCATTTTTCCTGCCTCAATAATTGTCCCTTCTTCACCAAAGTACTGTATGTCACATTTAGTCACGCACATTTCACGAAAAGTAATTGGAACTGATTAAATTATTTTATTGAGTTTTTGGGGCTAATGACGATCAAATTGTTATTCATACAGTAAACAATTATCTTTGAAGGACATGGCATTTTTTTTACCTTGTGGTTGTGGTAGGCAGTTCGACTGGTGTGCAGGCTGGCAAGAAGTCCCTTGGTCTGCTGCTGCACCCCTGCAGGGGTCGGCATGGACAGGAGTAGAGTGGCCAACTCCAGCGCTGCAGCCTTATTCTTCTCCTACACGGGGTTAAAGACACACAGTCAATAATGCTACCTAAAGACAGATTTTTCATTCAGACAGGTTACTTTTAAAAAACAATCCATTTACCTTTTCACTGGAGGAACCTACTGCAAAGCAGCTTTCCAAAGACTCAAGGGAGCTGACTACCAACCTGAAATTAAGAAAGAAGATCAACACTGCTTCTACTAAAGCTTTTGCCTTAAATCAAACAGTCAAACAGAAAAAAGAGCAAATCTCAACCTGTTGCAGTCTGTGCTGATCTAAATGCCAAAACAACACTGAATGCAAGAATAAATGTTGTTGTACAAGTGTGGAGATGGTGCATGGTATGTTCACAGTCTCAGGCATGGACACACAAACTGGCACACATGCACAAAACCATACAAACAAGCAGAGAAAGGGCAGTTACTAACCGGTCCAAGGTTGATAAGGACTCAGTTTCACAACTTTTTATAGTATTTTTGGGAGCAAAAGAAAAAGAACAAAAAAAAGTGTGAGGATCACAGAAAGAAACAAGTGAAATTAAATGATTCAGTTGAACATAAGAGAAGCATGCAAGAAAAGATGACATCACAATAGCCATGCACTAAATACTCTTAAGAGAACTCATTGTTAAAACTTCAGGCTCGTCCTCAATTATCAGTCATTATTATCAATAATCAGACTATTGAAGGGTAAATACAGAGAGAGCAATATAGATGAAATCACATCTATCCATTTTTTAAAATCACATCTATTTATATCATGATAGTTAATTTTCTTGAAAACTAATTGAGAAACTGTTGATAGATAAAATAACCACAGGAATGTTTTGGCTAATCCACCAAAAATAAATGCACAAAATAAAATCACATTTATGCAAAACTCCAATATCATCCCAAAACAGTACTGCTCATTGATTTGCCCACAAGGGTCTTATACATCCACAGTATTAAAAGGACAGGCATATAAAACAGTATGGCAAAATCTGACAGTGGAGATAAAAGGTAGTTTAATATAACAGTGACTCAAACTAGGCCATTCAAAAGTCAAAGAAATGGTCACACTATCTCACACTATAAGTGAGAATTGTAAATGCCAACAACTTGTATTGACCTTATGAAGCCCAAAGTGGAAAGCCCATACCTCTCTAGCACACTGCCACTGGTGGTGGTTGGGGTGGCTATGTCTCCATCAGAGGTGCCATTGCCCTGGTTGAGGTTGGGACTGCAGACATTGTTAACTGAGGCAGAGGAGAAGTCCTCTGGTGGGTCCTCAGGCCAGCCAAACTGCTCCTTGGATTTACCGTAGATCTTGATTGAATCAAGCATGGTGACTCCAGCTGGGTCAACAGATGCTCCAACTTTAAAATGAACAGGAAGATGAAACTGCATTAGAAGATGGATCACATTGAATTTGCTGCTGACAGTTTAGAAACAAAGTTAAAAGGAACAGCTCAGTGCAAATTATCCTTTGTTTCACACACACCATGTTGAAAATCCAATAGCTTATCGGTTAGCTATTGCATAAAATGCATTAGACTCATTAATTATTTATTTGTGCTGGACAGCAAGGTCAGTTTTTGCTCTTTTTGGACCAATAAAGATTTTACTTCCATTGTTTTCAAGGAACAGCAGTAAATACTCTCTTTCATGCTGAGGTATTTACATAGCAAGAAATGGTGTATTTTGCAGTCAAATTGTACTTTAAGGGGTTCGTCCACCCGTTTCATTTCGAAATTTAAGGCGTTGAAAGGTTGCATGGATATGCAAAGAACACGGGTATCTGACACAAAATACTGACATTTACAGTATGGTGGCTTTTAGTGTCATTTTTTTAACTTAAATCCTGTAACATCAAGAAGCTACAAAAATGACAAATTATTTAAGTAATACGCATAAATGGATATTGGTGATAAAAAATATCCACTTATCAACAAGTAGCCAGATATGATCATCATTGCTCTTACTAAAGATGGACAGCTTCTTGTCAGCCTGCAGGGCCTCTTCTCTGGTGAAGGGAAAGTCAAACCAGCGGGCTCTCGTCAGGTTTATCTGCATGGTGCGGCCAAAGACCTCCACATAGGAAGGAGCCCTCTCAACGGCCTGTGTGCCCACCTGCACCCGCATGCCCGTCATCACCATCGAACTGTTGTTGTTGACCGCTTCCACAGTGAATCCCCCAGGCTAGGAGGAAACAACCAGAATCATGACATTTGCTTGTTTTGCATAATTTGTCTATCCGTACAACTACAATGTAAACATGTTTCATATGTATGGCCTGGGGGGGGGGGTTCAGCAAAAGAGCTCCATTGTGAAATGCAGGTTCACCTGTGTCCCAATATGTACTTAGTTTGGATGCATACTAATGCTTGAGTAGTAGTTTTATGGTAAATTGCATGATGGAGCTGGCAGGTGACGAGTATATTGATATACATACTGTATATATACACATCTACAGTACAACAGTGTTACTTCTGAGCCTATACTCAGAAGATTCAGATCAATGAGACCATTACCAATGTCAGTGCATAAAAGGTTGTTAAACCAGCACAGTTGGCAAAATGTTTTCCTTTAACCACTACTACTCTTCAAATTGATTTTTTCAGCTACTCGCTCGTTAAGTGTATTGCACCTTTTCTAACACAATCATTGTGTTAAAATGGCCCTACCTTTGTGTTGGCCACATACATCCCAGTGGAGTTGAGCCTGTGTTTGATCTGCTGTCCATTGTAGACCTGCAACAAGTCATTGCCTCCAAACTCCACCTCTGTCAGTTGCTGGTTGTGTTCAAAGAAGTCCACTGGGAATGTCACCTGACTGGAGGTCCGGGTGGCTGAAAGTAAAATGATTACATTCAAATTAGAAAATGTTACCAGGCACACAACAATGTAAGTAAGCATTTTTCGAGTGAATGCTTATGTATCAATTGGTCTACTGTGTCCATTGAGAATGATTCTGAGAAGGCACTAAATGTGTTTACAGAAGATTGAACTGAAAATAGTGAATTATAGTAATAGTAAACAGCACCTTAAGATTGATGTGGACTTCAAAACTAGATAACTAAAGCCAAAAGGTCAGGGATTCTTGAATAATCTATAAATATTCTCTAGCTGAGATTGTGGGTTAGGGTAAACATTCAAATTTCAGTTAACCAGGCAGAATTGTGCATGTTTATCATCTATGTTGGGATCCATTGCTTACATTTTTGGTGATATAAATAAAAAATTGCACTTTATTGGCCTCAAACTCACTCGTAGCAGCAGCTTTGCGCTTGCGGACGGGCTTCATGATACTGATGCCACAGCTGGGCTGCAGCGAGGGCTGGAGCCAGTAAGAGGTGTTGTCCACATTGGCCATGTAGATTCGCAGGCTTCCGTCCTCACAGAGAAGAATCATGGTCGTACGCTGTTGCTCATTACTGGCAGTATGTCGGATGGCTACCATATCTTGAATCTGGGGGAAAGAAAAAATGCATGAATGTTAACCTGAAGAAATGGAAAAGAAATCAAACTTTCTATTGGGAGACATCCACATGATTTCATAATTACTGTTTCAATTTCATGCTTAATTATGATGTTTTGTGTGTGTTTATCAGTGTGCAAATAAAGTGTTACCAACTCCCTGAAATGTATGCATTGGTATTGGATAGCCCTTACCTTAGCTTTGGCAGGCAGAGTTTTAATCTCTTGGATGAGGAAGGTGTCTGGCTTGACCATGATGACCAGCGGTATGCCTGTTGTCTGCTGCACACAGCACACCAGGCCTGGGTGGTTCATGACCTCAGACCACTGGCACAGAGCAGGTGACATCTTACTGCTCCCGCCATTAGACCTAAAGAAGATAGGAGGGCAAGAGAGAGATGGAGACATATTAGCTCTTCCAGTTACCCATTACATATCCCAGAACTAGTACAGTGGCAGGGATGTAAAGACACCGTATATGGTATGAAAGAAGTGTTACCCTTTGACATTGATGGGGAAAAGCCTCTGCACGTCGGTGGTGCTGCGGCTCACTGTGGCAGCGAAGGACTTTCCCTGGCTGTAGCTGAAGAAAAGCATCTGAAGCACATGGGAGTAATAGACGGACACACCACCGCCAGCTACCTGCCCGTTACTATCCTGGAGTCACACAGAAAGAATTTACCTCAATATTGCCTTCAACACTGTCAAGAAACCTTAAACACTGATTTGAAGTGCCGTGTAAACATGAAATCAACCACACATCGCAACAGCAGGAATGCACTGTATAGCTAATGGTGTAGATCCTTAGAGCAAACAATAATATATTGACGATTTTGTGGGTATAATTCCATGGTCTTAGTACACATCCTGCTCACCTTCAGGTCTTCGTGGTTTATCTCCAATACATTTGTGACATAGAAAGGGCCGTGTTGGGCACTGCTGGATTCGTCCATGAGCTGGGTGTACATGTAACCTGCTGAAGACATGATGGCGATAATGTTCTTGCCCTCTTCATTGAAAAGGAAGGTAGCATCACGTATCTTGGAACTTGGGAGCAGGAAGTAGTACATGGGACTCAGGGCATCCACTGATAAGTCATAAATCTGTTTGGTAAGGGCGACAAATAGAAAAAAGGAAAGTATTACGAAGTGTTTTTCAACATGCAAAACGCAGCATAATTAGTCACCTGTTCAGCACCAGTCTTCCCAAATCAATAGAAATATTCTACTAAATCACCAACAATAGGCCAATAATCTAACTTAAGGTACATATGAAGTGCCTACTCTCTTAATACATACCTTGACAAAGTCAGCAGTGATTATGGCAAGTTCAGTCTGCGAGCCTGGTAACCAGATAGCTTTGATGATGAAGTTGCCAGTAGCCAGTTGTGGGTGCAACACCAGATGGTCTGACACAGAGCCTGTGCTGCTGAAGGTTAGTACATGGCAGTCCTGGAGAAAAAACATGACAGAACAACAACAGTCAGCTATCAAAGTACTTCTAAATCTCCTTAGCTAAGGTTAGCGTGAAAAGCTACCGCAAATTCTACCATGATTATGATCTAGGGTAACTTAGTTGTGGTCTTCTCTCACAAGCAAAATAATTACATTGTTGTCGCTAATTTTAATAGGTTTATTTGTACACATGGAATTAGAAAACACACACAAAACAGAACAATCTTAAATTTAGAAGAAGTTGTTTTCCTGACCTTGAGGCCGCACACAGCCAGGTAATCTTCATTACAAGGGTTGCCTGTGAGACTGAGGACAGTGAAAGGGACTGGTGCAGAGGCCAGACGGGTCAGTGTTAGCTTCCTCTTGCTCGAGTCAGCCTGTTTCAGGAGAGTGGACAGCTGCAGAACTGTTATCTGTCAAGCGGGAGATGGAGAGAAAATGCATTACTGGGTGCTCTAACAAGGAAGACAATGCAAACTGGTGATGACTGATTTATAATATAATATTTATAACAAAAGCAAAAAACACAACATGAAAGAAAACCCAACAGCAATGCACATGAAAGGGTGTGGAAATAAACATACTAAATTTAGATTATGAATTATATTATAATTTATATTCATATTAAAATCTATCCATTACATTGAATAGGTTGACAGCAACACCTCATTTTACTGTATGCAATGATTAATTGGATTCTTTTTTGAACAAAATACAACAAAAGTGCAGCTTTGTTTGGTAGTGGTGCTCTATACCACAGGTAACTCAACAAGGTATACCATAACCCCATGGAAATAAAGTAAATTGTGGATTTTAAATCAAGATCCACATAAAATTCTCCACCCAATCTCTTTTTATTATTATTGTATAATAATAACAATATTATTTCAGGATTCGGCTTACTGGTTTGTAACGCTTACCTTTCCCTTTTCATGGCTGACTGCAAGGTGCTGGCGGCGGCCATGGGGTGAAGACAGGACACACATGGCAACACGGCGCAAGACATGCGCACTAATGAGCTGGCGTATAGTTTGACCCTGGTCCCCACTGTAGTTCATCCTCACATTCTCAAAAGCCCCTTCCTGAGAGCCCAGCGTGGGTACCTGAGAAAAGTGCAGGAATTTCCATACAATGTCATTTCTAATTAGGTTTACATGAATGAAGTGATTTTCCTAACCACTCCAAAATGTACAGGCCTTCATACCATTAACTGGTCTGTCATCTCCACAGTTTTGTCCTGAGTATGCAGTTCATTTAGGGCTTGCTGAGCCCGGCTGCTGCTTCCCACTGCTGATGCCTGCTGGAAGTTGGTCTGGATGGCTTCCATGAGAAACATGAGCATCTCCAATATGACTGCAGCAGTGGACGATCCCATCTGTTGTGGGGGAAGAGAGCCAAAAGCTTGAGTCACACAATGTACAATGCAGTGCATGTAAAAGAACTGTTAAATACCTCTGCGTTAAGAAGTGCAATAATGATTAGTCATCTGAGCTGTTTTTTCAGCAAAAGAAAACAGACACAGACTTGGTGATAAATCCTGAAGAAACATATTTTCTCTCACCACTTGTGATAGCAACTCTTCCTGGCAGCCCTCAATGCTCTTGCACACACTGCTCTTCTTAGGTCTGTCTTCATCACCAGGTTTGCCATCACAGATGGTGACCTTGCCCTTGTCGGAGGGTGAGGCATTCTGGTGGCGGATAGCACTGTCAGGCATACGCAGTTCACTCTGGAACGCAGAAGCCTCCTTTAGAGTGGAGCCCATGCCGCTGCTGGGGCTGCGTTTGACCAGGGCCTGTGGATGTTGTGACACAAAGTAGAGCAGTGAGGACAGCATCATTGATGATACATGCATGCATATGTAACTGAATATGGTAGCACCTCAAAAACAAGCTTTTCACATAAAAGCCTCTTCTTTGTTTAAATCTTTACAATTAGGATAACCTGTTTTTGTATTCACGTTGCTAGCTCCTCCACATGTGGAGTATTATAGTTCGTCAAAAAGAAGGTCAGAGAGATTGTGTTGGATGGAGGTACACTTTATCTAAACTGCCTCCAGATGCAAACAAAAATTATGGATTGACAAGACTCTTGATATCACTGGAACAATTATTATGTATTGATAATTGGAATTTGCAGCGTGCTAACAAAATATACTTTGTTATCCCCTTGAACAAAACTATTATGAGCCACTGTAATAACAAAACTGACACAGAAGAAGAAAACATTGCAAACTAAAAGAAAGAATGCAAAATGCCTATTATAGTTCTTATCAAACTAAAGGCAAACTGAAGGTAAAATGTAGTTGATGGTTTGTTCATCGTCACATGCACATTCAAAAATCCATGATATAAGATTAACTAGGAAAGCTGGCCTTTTCAGTAAACAAAATGTAGACAATAGACATCTGAACATGATTTCTCTAATTTACTGGCCACATGTGTGGGCTAGCTATAACCCTGACCAAATGAAATGACTGGATGGAAGTCAATGGGGGAATGACTTGCAAGCCAAAGTTACCGCTGTTGTTCTCTTCCCATGATGACCTGAGGTATTCGGTCTCACCTGGCAGCTGCCATCCTCTTTGGCACCGCAGTCACAGAAGAAAGAGCCATATTTGGCATAGGAGATCTCATGGTCTTTGTGACAGACCTTGGCGCACACTGTGCACACACCTACCCCATCCACCATCTTACAGGTGTGACAGTGGTACCTGCAGAATGAAAAGGACCAGGACAAGACTGTGTATAGTACATCAACAATTTACTAATGACAGAATGTCACCTGCATATTTCTACATTAAGGCATTTTAACACGGCAACATCTAAATCACATTTGTGTAAGTTGATGACAGAAACAAACACATATAGCAACATTCCAGAGTTCACATAACAAAAACCTTCAAGATGTTGCTTCCAGGTTTAGTTTAGATTCTACAAAGAGAAACTTTTGCTGCATTAAGGCATGTTCAGGTGTTGGGAAATCAAAACTTAACAGTCAACCACAGATGGAAAAAAACACTGGTAACAGAAAATATGCCATTAACACAATGACTAATTGTTACTTTTCCTTTTATCTACATAACACTTAACGATACTAAAATGTATGTAATTGTGTTCTTCGCAATGTCAACAGTGCACAGTTGTCCCATTTCGACTCCTGTAAATCTACTGTAGGTAGGATCTTTATAGCCCAAGATTTTCCTCTTTATTCTGAGTTATGAAAGCGTTTCTGTGTGACATATCTATTTTCAGGTGTAACTGCCTTGTAGTTTGTACCAAAACGCCTACGCCCTGCTAAAAAAACATTACCTTGATCAAGAAAAAAGAAAGAAACCACCTCTGGTCTCATTTAAGAATAAAACCCAAATCACAGGCAACAATAAACTTTTCTTTACCAGTGCTGGTTCATGAACTCTTTCTGGGTAATGGTGAAGGTGCAGAGTTTGTTGCAAAGGGAGTCTTCATCCTGTCAAACAATGACAAACATGTTAAAATGAATTGTTCATTTAGCAACTGATGGAGCAAAACTGAGTAAAGTAAACAAAAAAAATCCAGTGGTACAGACTTTTAACATCATAGCGTCAGTCTTGCACTGACATTATGCATTTCAGTCTGTGTATATGAACTCGGCTGATTGGGTCGCCAAGACATTTCTTTGACAAGACTGGCTGCATGAAGACATGAGAACAAATGCAGCACAGTATCTAACAAGAAATAAGCCATAATGTTTCTGCTCCAAATTTTTCAGCCGAGTTGAAAAACAATCATCTGAATTGTTGCGTTTCAACTGAACCATTTTCAAAATCAGCAGGGGAATCACAAGCAGAATTTGTGGAATCTGGATAAAGAAAATATTCCACATTCCCTCTTGAAATTAGCATTAAGGTAAAACCCATTGTGTTATCATCATTTTTGCTGACAGTGCCATGAGCTAGACTAGGAGCCAAGACATACTTCACACCTCAACCAGAGGAATTTTCCTTCTCAATCAACCTACAGCAGGAAAATAAATATTAAAAAGCTTTCTAGGGGGCGTGGTCTTCACCAGTTTTAAACCAGTTTCTATTGCCTAAGATTTGTTATAATAGTCTTGCTTTTGTATTTAGTGAAAAAAAACTTGTAGTGTAGGCTTAGACAACCACCGCATTTCATGTTCAGGTCTGTATACTACGCAGATAAAAAAAACATGGTCCTGTTTACGGAGGATAGACATAAAAGGGATGAGATCTCACAGAGTCCTCTGCCTGGGAATCATCCTCCTCTACTGCAAGTTCCTCCACCCAGTCCGAGTCCACTTCCATGGCCTTCTCTTCTCCCTCCATCAGAATTGCTGAGGTGCCTTGGCCACTGCTTTGCCGCAAGGCATTCATCACATCAGCCAGATAGGAGATGATGTGGCACGAGCATTCCAGCATGCTGGCGTGCTGAAATCAAGGAACAGGTGAACATCAATCACTTCACAGTTAATGGTTAAAAAGACTCCCTTTGGAAATGCCAAATGGGAAACGCATCAGGCCAGTGTTTAAAATTTAACTTCTCGTGTAATATATTGACAAATGTAAAAACGTACCTTTCCTTGGGATAAGTTTGTGCTAACTTTTTCCACGACATTCTTCTGTGTTAAATATTTCTTGCTGTAGGGAGAATCAGAACAATTTTTAAATGAATATTTGGAAATTTGAGATCACATTGCTGCATGATAATGACTAACCAAATGCAAAGTACTATTTCTATCTGTGGCAATGAATCTTTTACCAAGCAATTTTTCTGGTGACTTTTGCCCTGGGACTGATGCCAAAAAAATCAGTTTCCTGATGTAAATTAAGTCAAGGAACAGCATGTCTGTACAACTGATTTCTTACCATCTGGTCAGCCAGTCGATAGCTGCCCTGTGCAACTGCAGGTGGCCAGCCCCCTGTCCAGCACTGGCAAGTGTGGCCATGATGACCATGAGCTCGGGGAAACCTGTTCCATCGCCATTGGCCAGCATGTCCGTTGCCATGGGAATGAGTGTGCTGAGGAGGACAGTGCAAACTCCTTCGCCCACCTGGCTGTTGTCACGCACAATATGAGTGGTGAGCACCTGCAGAAGCTGGCGGTTTTCTTGCACTATTTCCAACTGCTCCGAGTCCTTTGGTGGGGTGGCCGTCATGCGGGTCAGCCAGGACTGCAAACGAGAGGGTTCCACACAAGCCAGCTGGGCTAGCGTGCCACACAGACACAACAGGCTGGGGTTTGGGCTCTTCTCCGCTGGGTATGACAAGATCACCATGACATTTAGGCTTATTGAAAACTCTGATGCATCTGCAGCGTGCAGCTTTAAAGATTTCTGATTTGACACTTTAAAAGGTGTCAGTATGGTTCAAACAAAATGCTTGTTGGATCATCGAACAGTGTCTGAAATCCACATCCCTACACCTTTCCTACATCAGAATATGGGGGATTTTTGTAACTTTCCAAAACAGACAATTAGACAAGCACGCCCAGTTTTACAGTGCTATTGGCCAGGTGAACAGAGCTGACAAAGTAGCAGCGGTTGAACTTCTTTCTCAAGCTACTTTTTTCATTCTTAACACAAGTAGTTTGGCCACTTTTCATATATAGTACAACACCACGCAAGTCTTTGAAGAGAGATTGTCTGAAAGCGTGTGACTTTATCCCCATTTGTATAATATTTGTCTCTTGCCCCTCTCTGATGGCAAACATTTCACTCTGCCTTCAAATGTTGCCACTTTTGCCATTACATGTGGTCAGACGACAATTCGTATGACCAGTCCATTTGAAGCATACCTCAGCCTTTGGATAGCTGTTCTTGATTGAAATGAACTCTCAACAGTAGACTTACTGAGCTGGAAAAGCTTGGTGAAGAATTTCAGCACCCTGTTGCAGAACTTTGCTGATAGATTTTCATTGGCTGTCGCCATCATAATTTGGACAAGTTCACCACTGGAAAAAAAGGAGAATGAAATAAGTGAGGTAGCTGTATACATGTGTAATAATGCAGCCTATGTTATCAGTTGAGCAGATACCTGAATGAAAAGAACTCTTCCATGGCCTTGCGGACTTGACTGCTCTCAAGCTGCTTTTCAAGGTACTGAAGGCATTCTTCAAGAACAGACTCATCCAAACCGCTAAAAAAATTGAGATCAAAGGTTAACAAGAGCAGTGAGACTCAAACAAACACTAAATTGGCTGGCTATTAAACAATAACAATATGCAAAATGAAAATGAATTCTCATGTCACACATGGCATACCTGGTGGGGTCAGAGTGGTTGGCAATGATGTTGTAACACCCGGTCACCAAACGCTCGTAGATGCGGGCAAGGAAGGCGTCTGACTCTGATGGGCCAAGGATGCGCTCCAATGAGGTGCTGCTAATCTCAGCTACACTCTCTGTGCTGCTCTCTAGGAGGAGGGGCAACAAAGTGCGCACAACCTGCGAAGGATTCAGCTCCTCTGTGCTGAGGAGACAAACATACAGCAATATTAACTGGTTAACAGGTTTTTCATGAATTAATTTTATCACATACTATTTGTTCGATGTGAAATGATTCAGATTTTAAATAGGACTGGACAAGCACTTACACAATGAGGTCGCCAGTGAGGCGAACCAAAGAGAGCAGGATGTGTTTAAGAGAAGAGGCCAGAGGCAAGGACTGACAACTCAATGTGCCCAGGTGAGCTGCTTGGATGGCACTGATGTAGCTCTCTGAAGGTATGGTATCGTTGGCAAATGCATTTCGCTGAGAAGGGGAAAAAAAACAGACTATTAGTCTCCCAATTGCCCTGTACAATTTGTGTTGGCTTTAAAATGGTAAAAATCATATCTTGATATTTTATTACTTTTTATAATTTTACTGTGTATCTCTATCTATATAATGCTTTTTTTTTAATAAGATCCATATTGAACAGCTATAAATAGGAGAGTGCATTATACCTAATGTTTAAAATTGGAAGTTTCAACAAATTAAAAAAAAGTAAATAAATAAATAATAATTACACTGAAATAAATAAATTAAAATAATGCATAAAGACATTGAAAAAGGCTGTGCATGGACCGACAAAATGGACCGACAAAAGCACAGCAACATAAAAATGCAGTTGCTCTGAACATAGTTTAGCAGAGTCAGAGTGTGAGGATGTAGCATTTTGAGATTGAGAACTGGAGAAGTGGGTGGTAAAAAAAAAAATAAAAATGTATACATCATCCTCCAAAGGCAGACTCATAGTCAATGGCATAGTATTAGCCTGCTGTTGAAATAAAAAGGTACAAAAACTAAATGGCAAGTAGATTGCCTACTCTCCTTTGTGCTTACAAAGAGGGATAGAATGAACTATAAGCAACAGCTTTACTCACGTACCCACGAGCCAATGTTGGGGAATTCATTGGTGTGGATGCTGTTCCAAGTCTCACATATTGTCTGTACAGCTGATGGCAAGTTCTGCATAATACTGTGACCTGTGATCATTTTTAAAAGTTCAGGTTAAAACAGTGAGTGTACAGAAAAGTTGTGAAAGTGAATGTACTGTTTAACAATTTTGTTCTTGAGTAATTCTTTCACATACCAAGCGTGTTGGCCTTGCAGCGGGTGGAGCCAATGGACAGAACTGCAGCAAAGCCTTGGAGCTTGGCATCTGTTAGCTTGTTCTCCCCTTCCTCTGGGATGTTCATTAGTAGGTAGGACCTGGCCACGACAAGTTTGATTTAATAATTTGATTAGGATAAACGGATGGATGATTCACAACTTGAGCCTTATTTTTTCTAGACAGGGTTTTATGTTTGAAACAGGTTTAAAAAGGTAAACACCACAAACATACCCTTATTCACTTTTTGGATTTTACTATTGAAAAATATTGTTTGGCCACTTGCATGTGTTAGGCTGCAGCACTCAAAATGCTGGCAAGAAAGCTCTACAGTAAAGGAAGTGATGAAATAAATAAAAGAAATCCCATTTTATGTGGTTTCTGTTAATTAATCCTTAAATCCTTAACTCGGGGATGAGATTAAAGAAAAAAAACAGGAAAACAGTTATCATGCATTTATCTGGTTTAGCCAGAAGATAAAGCAATAAATAAACAAACACTGCAGATATTTTAAACACATATATTCCAGCTTGTTGGACATAATGCATGACCTAAACGAGCTCATCTGATGACTCCTTTCTCACCTTGTAAAGGCCGTGTAAACATCAGTGAGCTGTAGAGTAGCAGGCAGCAGGTTCTTTGTGATCTCAGATGACTTGTGGGTGTCTGCCTCAATGGCAACCTTGGACAAATGCTCATCTAGGGAAACCTGCACTTTAGAGATGACTGCATCCAGTGTATAGATGGCTTGTAAAGAGGGTAACTGATGAAGCGGAAGGATGACACTCGGGTCTACACTGGAGAACGTGGAAATCTGCAACAGAATCAAGTTGTCAAAAAATGACAGTCGTCTTCAAAACTTACATTGGACAACAATCGATACACAGGTCAACAGTGACTATGTTGTTATCATTACCTGTCTGGCAATGTACTCCTCTGCCAGCTCCACATCGTATTTAACGGTGCTGCACTTAGCAGCTGTCATCTCAACCAGAGAGGCTGCTTGGTCTGCTTTCATTCCCTGCTTCACCAGGTGTTCCTGTCAGCGATGACATGGGCATAGTCAAACATCAAAATAAACCAAAATGAAAAAGGACTCATGATATTACATTACAGGATTAAAGACAAAGTACAGTATATTGTGTAAATCAAAAATCAATCATTTCAGATATGCAAATATGCAGCATTGTTTCAACTGATTTGTTTGAAAATGTAAAATTATTTTGAGTAGCATCATCATGAGTAGAATAACAATTTGTGAATAATCACAAATATCATAATCTATTGCATTACAAGACTTTGGCCATGACACAAATGTAATATTTTTGAAGTCATTTATTTGTTTTGGCATCCATCATGCTAATGAGCATTGTGTAGGACATTCAGGTGTCAACAGACCTTGATCCAATTCACGTAGGTAGACACCCGGAGACGCGAGGACCATCTCAGCGTGTGCAGGATGTCGCTCTCACTGGGATCACTGCAGCCAGTCTTTAGCTGCTCCATGTAGGCCTTGGAGGGTGGTAAAACACCCAGGATCCTCCACAGCACCAGGAAGTAGTACTGAAGGGAACATGCTTCCTGTGCAAGGTGATAAACAAACATGCATTGTTTTCCAATCCAGACTCAGTTACTGTCAGGGCTGAAGTCTGCTGCTTAAGTCACACATTAAAGTCACATTAAAAGGCTTACAAAATCAAACAACTGGAAGGCTTTTATTTGAAGCACATTTGGAGAGTGCAAAGCCACAATTTTAATACATTGTTAGTGAATGATGATTAAAGGTGGAGCCACAAAGAGCTGGTAACTTAAAATGCTGCACACATCAAGGGCTTACTGCAGTTTGGGCAATTATGTGATGCCATCTGTATCATAGGTTTGTTTATCCTGTTCACACAGTTCATGGTTTATTCATGTGGGGTGTTCTCACCATAGGAGTGATGGGCTTGTTCTCCTGTCTTCTTGCAGTGTCAAACTGAGAGCCTGCTACCAGGAGTGAGATGAGCCACCCATACAGTTCATCGTATTTAACTGCTCCATTGAACAGCTTAGGAAATACCTACCAGGAAAGAAAAAAAGGTATGTTTGAATACACTGAGGGACAGGGGAAAATATGTATATATATATATATATATATATATATCTATATATTTATTTTCACCTTGCTGTCCAGTCTGCTGATATCATCTTCAGATGCCTCAGGGGACAGAACGCAGTAGAATTTGGGCTGCACATTTGAATCTAACAAAGGTTGAAATGCATGAAAACAGAACATTATTTTCTCATCTAGTACCACCATAGCCACATCCTATTCACAGATAAGAAATAAGAAAACAGACAATATGACATACATGTGTGAAAGTTGCTTTTTCAGTAAATGGGTTGCAGGAAATAAGCACTGAGATAAGAGGCAAGTTGGGAGATCAATGCCATCAAGGTGAACGCTTGGAACAACCACTGACTTTGGCGGTTAGACAACCTGTTAATTGCTAACCTTTGTTTATGCTAAAAAAAAATGTGGTGGACCAAAACAAGCAACTGGTGAATTTTTGTACCTACTGTCATGCCAGTGGGTAAAAAAAGTACATTTCCTTCATCGGTCTAACCTGTTGAACAGTGTTTGGCCCAGTTCTCCTCCACCTCTTTGAATCCATAGTAAAGAGGGAGACTGCTGCGTTTGCCACCTTCCTGAGCAGAACACGGCCCCGTGGATGGTGGGGTGAGGAGGTTATACTGCACCTATAAATCATATTCATGGTAGAGAGAAAATAAATTTGCTGTCATCGTATTTATTCAAAGATTCAGCATTAGAATAGTGATGATTTGTACTACTTTATTTGGGTGTCATGTAACTCTTATAATCAAATAAAAAAAACTCAAAACAACAATTTACTAAATCTGGAAACCATATAAATATGTGAATCTGTGGTATTATCAAGATGTGAAGCCAGTAGCTGCTCCAAAGGAATTCCCAGGGAAAGTGTCTGTGTGGATATTTTTATACTCAAATGAGCCTTATGTAATATTCAGGATGGGACTTTTAAGCCTGCTCTGGATTGGTGAATTATTAAATGAATGAATTTGCTTGACTGTATTGTACTTTAAAAGTATACAAATAAAGTAACAAATACATAAATCAAATAGATAGAACACTTAATCTATGCAATTTACCATCAGGACAAGACAACCACCATTAGAAAAGAAGCAATTAACCTGTTCAAAAAGGTACAAGGGGGCCTTGGAGTAGTGGCGAAGCAGGTAGTCAAAAACCAGACACAGGCGGGCCAGGTTGAGGGGCACTGCCTTCAGCTGGGAGTCTCTGCTCTGTGCCACTTCAGTGATGGCCTGGGTGACCAGGGTCAGGACTGACCGTCGACCACGCTCTGACAGATTGTGGAAAAGGAGCAGAAGGAGCTGTAGATGCTCCACGTTAAGGTCGTCTTCTCCGTGAACAGAGCTCTGGATGGTGTGTTGCTTCAACGTTCCCAGAAATCTATGAAAGCAGGACAGGTGGCAGAAAGGAGAAATTGGTTAAAAAAGAAAAACTAAAATATACTGTGTGCCAAGTAAGCTAGTATATGTTTCAACAAGTGCAGTTTGTATACATTCCCACAGTCTCCTCTGTTCTCAAATATTGGTAAATATTGGAATACTGATCAACTTAAAATGTCCATTCCTTTTCACTCATTACTTAACACGGATGCTATGTGAAGCAGAACATTTTCTGTGGGCATTCATGATCAGTCAAAGATACACCGACTGTTATCCAAGGTGTTACGATGACCACCCTATTGTACATATTAGCCAGATGAGAATTGCCATGGTTGCCATACCTTTCCCAGACTTTCATACACTCAGGCACATCTGGTTCTCCTTGCACACTGGCTTTGTGCTGCCATATGAGGAGAAGTCTGGAGAGGACCGATAATGATTGAGGGTGAATGTACAGAGGCCAGGGACCCTCAGAAAAGGGTGCGACCCCTAACTGCTGAAGAAGGGTGCTCTGGGAATGACAAGAGATACAATAATAAGTCTGTGACATTGAATAAACAATTCCCAAATCATAGGCTCATTATTATAAGTTAAAGGAAAAGATTTGTGCCGGGTTCATTCAGCTTTTTCAGAGTAAAATTCAAGCACTTTTCAAGCAGTTTCAAGGTACCTAAACCAAACATTTACAGATTCTCAAATCCTTTATCGTCACATGTAAATTGTTACAGTAAATGATAAATAAAAAATAAAGAACAGAATACAGAATTCCTTTATACCCGCAGCAATCAATGTATATTGTCACTTTGTTTATTTTACCAGCTGTTCATATGTTTTGATCATGATTATTTAATGCTTGCTGATACGCCAGGAGACAAACAAATATGATGACGGGATTGTTTCATTTCAAATATTCATTTTTTTTTGGTTTACAGGAGTGATTGTGTAGATGAAACACCAGATTATGTTGAAAATCAAGCATTTTTCAAGGAGTATATTTGAAATTCTAGCATATTCCTAACCTTGAAAACATAGCTGTTTGTGGCGCTGCTGAACAAGATACTTGCATAACAAAGAAATTCCTCTTACCTGCAGGGCTGGGGATGGAAGATCTGATGTTACCAGGGTGTGATTGAAGTGATATAGAGCTAAAGAAAACACTTCATCTGAGGAACCTGAGGAGAGAAAAAATGCATTAAATCTAGCTGCATGCATTGCTGTCTACTAATTATTGGCTATACCCATCATTAGCTACCGAGCCAACAAAAGGAATTTAGGGCAAAATTTGAGATCATTTGTATAATAAGCAGTAATGTTTTCAGGTGTACCTTTGACATCTTTGTCAACATCTTTGATGATGCTGGCTAGTGTAGCCATGTGCTGCTCTGTAAGAGACACGCTCAGGTAGTTGCGGATAAAGTTGTTCCTGGACTTGAGCATTGAGGTGGTGATGAAATTCAGAATGCTGGAGGCTAAACTGAGGAACTATAGGAACAAACAATTACGAGTTGCAGGGTTGTCACATGTTAAAACGGAAAAACTTTGATAAACTGTTGGTAGAGACATAACGACAGGCATGCAAACATTATAAAGAAATACATGAGCTGTTCACTCTGGACTTAATTCAGCAGCATTATTCTTTATGGACACAAAAATAGGTCCTCACCAGTTCTGGGTCTTTACGGCCAGCTAAAATGTTGCCATTTTCGCTTGGATTCTGCTTGCTGGGGCTCTTCAGTCTGGGAGAGGTCTCCAGGGGTGGGGGTGGTGGAGGGGGTGGGGGAGCGACTTTGTCTTTGGTGGGCGAAATTGTCTCTTCAAACCAAAGCCCTAAGATGGGTTCACTGTCATCATCTGCAGGGAAAGACAAATAATTTATATGAATTTCTTATAGTGGAGGTGAGAAATGTATATTAGTGGATTGGTAGTGGTGTCATCAAAAGGCAAAATGTAGAAAGCTTCAAACTACTTTATAACACCTACAACACTGTGCAGGCGGTGGACAAGAGCCAAAGACTGGAGTGAATAGTGAACACATAGTGACGTCCTATCAGTGAATATCCACTTAAAGAAGAATACTACAGAATCTTTCTTTTGGAGAATATTTTCCTCAAAAGACATCCATTTTTAAACAGATATCACTGAAAATAAGGGAAAAGCCCATTTATTGTATTCATTTTCCCTTTACCTCCAATACTCTTGCCATTACAACAGGTAGTGAAATGATAATGACAGAGCTCATGCTGTAGTGTTTCCCCACGTCACCCGAGTTGCTGTTCTTTTCATAAATTCTATTAAAATAAATTGTGTGTGTATGTTCTTATACATACTATTGTGCCACCTGCAACTATGTGACAAACAATGCTAAAGTCAGGTTGGCGCTTGATGCAAAACATGTAATGTTACACGCTAATGGAAGCTGTACAGTATCTGAACTGAGAACACATCACGCTGTATTGTTGAATACTTAGCAGAAAGCGTTGTCAACATGTCACAGGCATTGGATTTTTTATTCATTTATTTGTATGCACTGACAACATGCATCAGCTACAGCCATTTTCAATCAAGTTAAAATAAGATTTTGTTTAAGTTTATATTTTGTGAGCTCTTGACATTTTTAATATTGGTGTAATAATACAAGGTTGATTCAGTCACATGGCCAACCACCTATCTTCAAAGCAGTAAGTAAACTATGACGGTCTAATGGAAAAAGTCACAACATTAAAACAACATTCTATTGGGATTCCATTTCATTGACCATCTATTGTACCTCACTTCATTTGCTCTGAACCTATGCAAAAAATCTATTCTGCCAAAGTAATATTCAGTCTGTTACATTCAGTAATAAAGACTGAATGACGTCTTGAAAAAACAGCAGATATGTAATGAACACTGGAATCAATATAATTTTCTCATTTAAGAGTAAATGCAAAGAACGCATCTAAATCTTGGAGGACCAAGAGGACTCTTCTTTCAGCTTGACTGTTTCCCTCTCCTGGTGCCTGACAACAGGTTCACTGGTTTGCCGCCACAAAAGGTTTCAACTACCTTTTGGCCATAACTCAGAGCTACCCCTCAGCTATGCAACATTTTATTATCGCCCACTTTGATTCTACATGCCCAACCCCCCACATGGGACACAGGAAGAATTCCTTTGGGAGGTGGGATTTTAAGACCTGGCAGACAGGGCCTCTGCCAGACATTCTTAGTTCACCTTCACAACACGTTTGGGTTTACAGAGTGCGTCTCACATCTTCACCCATCACCCATCACCCGATCCAACTCAGATGACAGCTTTGCTCCTCTTGTCACCCTCGAGTAGGACTTATGTCGGCAGGACAGATTACATGATTATAAAGTCGATCATCAATCTCTGGCCTATGGTGTTCTGCTACCAAGTACACTATCACAATCTAATGCTCAAACATCGTAATTGTCATAGACAGTCCATGACAAGCAGAGAAGTTAAAAAGCACCATTCTGGTTCAAGTCAGGCAGGCAATTCCTTCTAATCAACCCTTCTAGGTTTCTGTCATTTTCTTCATTGCATTGAATTTTCCCAGCAGAACTATGAAATCATCAGACTGTGCCCTCTACAGGACCCTACCCAGGAAATCCAAGACAGACAGACACTCTAAGATCCTGTTTGACCATAGAGGTGACCCCTCCAACACAGCCACTCAACGGCTCTCACCCTGGACAACTCCAGGAAAGGAACGAACAGCGCTCCTGTCCTTGGTTTTGTTTCCAGAACCTGTTCTGTGTGTACAGGTGGAGCCCAACTACATCTAGTTTATCACTCGACCTCCCACAGTAGCTCTGGCTCCCTCCTTCTAAAAGATAGTTCTTCTGCTCAGGGGTTGGTCCACTAAGGTCTCCGCTTTCGCTTGCCACCCGACTGGCGACACACTGAACTCTCTCACCTATCTTTGTGAGTGGTGGCCCCACAAAGCTACCTTTTTCAGTAGCTATGAATCAATGCAATATATTTGAGCAACATTGTAATTAGACTTGAACAGCATCTCACTGCAGAGGTAGCTAGTTAAAGTAACTACAGATTAATTCAAATACAAAATCAAGGAACAACTTTCAAGTGTTAAAAGAATATCACTTTAAGTTGATATTCACATTTGCATGCAACATACAAAAATTACTTTTCAGGTGACAGCAAGACATAGCATAGTGTGTTTAAGCCCATAGTTTACAAGCACAACTTGAATTTATTGTATTCAAAAATAATACCACTGTTTTGACATGGGTACTTCATTATTTTTGTATTTGTACAGTTTCAGACATGTGTGACAAGTAATGCAGGTAAGAAAAATATGATGACCAAAGAACAAAAAGGAATGAGATCTAAGGCACAGCTAGGTAATACGACCACAAAATCAATATCACAACCATTTTAAATATTTACCTTAGTATTAATAAATTAATACTTGTAAAAAAAAAAAGGTTTAAGTTTAACTTTAACTACAATCTGATCTGCCATTAAATTAAGGCAAGACAAGGCAGGGGCACAGACTGGATGACAAAGGGGTGATGTTGTATTTTGCTATCAAAAACACCTGGGTAAAACTTTTACTCAACATATCAAGAGAAGCAAAATTTAGTTGGTCAGTTACTGTAAATGCTGGTATCAGCAGCTTTTCCACTATTTGCCTAGCTCTGCTCTAAAAAAACAATACTGAGCACCCACATGTCAACACCACTGGTATTATTCTTTGAACCACACTGAGCCACAGATAAACCTCTTTGACAAAACATTATAATTTAGCTCATGTCAATTTCAGTTTAAAGCACCTTTCAGACAAGGGGCTGTTTTGCCAAACCCTCTTCATCTGTGGTTCTGTCATTTTCTAAGATACTAGGGGCACAGCTCAGAGTAAATTGTGAGACATACAGTAACAAAATGAATCTAGGACAGTGAAGTGGACACCAAGTCTTTGACCTGAGGACAGAAAACTGCTGACCTGAGACACAAGCTGCACTTGTCTTCTCCTGTCTTCTCTCTGCTGAAATAGTAGACACTGTCAACTACACTGTCATTGTGTGATGAAGGGACAAGATGTTTAATGACATTTCTGTGTGCGTGTGAATGTGTTTACCCTTCTCACTGCTGCCATAACCTGACTGACTGATCCACTGACAGCACACCTGTTTCACTGCTTCACTGATACAGCTCAGCACTGACACTAGCTCAGAGATCAAACACAAACATGACTGCGCTTTCAACACTTGCATTCACACTGGAATGGAGGGAAAATCTGTGGCAAACCTAGAAGGCATTACACAAAGCTTTTGGGACATTGTTTTTTTGGTCAATTTTAACCATTAAGTAATGAGCACATAGGTGTACAGGTACATGATGCCCTGATCATACCTTCATTTTAGTTTAGTTTCTTCTAAATCAAATTTACTAGAGATGCATTGATATGGAATTTCAGGGCCGATAACGACAACCGATAATTATCTATTTGTTGCAAAAAGCCGAGGAAAAAGAGGAAAATAAATATATATTTTCAGATTGACAGGTTTTTAATACCAGTGCTTAGGGAGCATTCACTAGAATACATTAATTTATTGTAACCTTGTTTGTAATAACCTTTTTTTGAATATGTAGGTTAATTAATAACAGACCTTATATCCTCATTGGCAAGCATGCATAGGCTATAAAAAACTTTACATAACCTTGGACTATTAAGAACTGATTAAAAAGTCTGCAAGCAACAGTCCTGTGGTTTCAATTATCCTCTACTATGTCTCTGCTGGCGAGAGCCTCACTGCAGGGCAGACACTGCTGGTAGAGAGCAGGAACGGCTTGGTCTCAGCCTTAAAGGCTGTGGATAAAGGAGACAGTCAATTGACTGCAGGGAGAGAAGTCGAAGACGTCGTATTTCTGCAAGTTTATGTTTTGCTTGTTCAACGGGTGTTTGCTTGCTCGTATTGTCTTCCACACTTTGTTGCACTTATGGATAACAAGCAGAGACGTCGTCGACTTGAGAGAAACATAACCATAAATCTGTGCCGTCCCTCTGTCATGCTCCTCATTATCGGATGTAATTATCGGCCAAAATCCCATTATTGGAACAATAATTTCATTTTCTTACTTATCAGCCAATAATATATCAGCCATTTATATATTGTGCATCCCTAAAATGTATATTATCCATATAAATGATCACTTGTGATAATGAGACATCCATGGATCAATTACAGTTTGTAGTCCTAGCATTATTGAATACTACTAAATAAATGCACCACTTTTAGCAGTCATCATATTAACAGTGTTTAAAATGTATTTCACTTAACATCCCAATATCGCCGTTACTCTTTGTTGGACACCCATTTTGCTGCAATGTAATTTCAAATTCATATTATTTGATAAGCATGATGTTGTAAATACATCAGCTGCTCCTTTCAAGTTGAATAAAAAGCTTAATTGTCCAGTTCTTTTGAGTTGATGTCCCTGTATTATCAATGCTGTGCAGAACAATATGTGCACAGTTTCTTGTATCATCTGTGCCAGGATTAAAAGTAAAAAATTATGTCCAGACAGCAGATTTGTTTCATGTTTTGCAAACCTAAAGCTGGTATGTGAGTGCACACTCTCTTGCTTAAAACCAGAATGATAAAGTACCTTGACTGCTATCCTCCTCTGTACTGCTGAAATCATCCTCATAGTAGGTGTTTGAATCTGTAGAAGCACTGGCATCACTGCTGACTGAGCCCTTCCTCTGCCGTTGGAGAACACAAGCCTGATGGAGGCAAAAACATGAACAGTCTTAGCAACGATCATACTTTTCGGTTACACTTTTTCATCTTCTTTTCAATCAGACACATATTTTATTAACAAAGCAGTCTGTAGACAAAAAACAGCAGCCAAAACATTTCTCATGTGTTTGTTCCACTAAACATTTCTTATCACAGTATCTATTTTGTCTTGTATGTATACTTTGTTGCACCTATGTCTGTCTAATTTATCATGTTTTGTGTTATGTCACATTGCAAGTAAATGTCAAAACTTAAGAAAGAGAAAGAAAACTTCTCATTTAAAAAAAAAAATATAGGCTGTGGAAATTAAGTTTTCCTGACAGATCAACTGCATCTTTTGTCTGGTTTCCCAAAAGCAGCACAAGCACTTCTCTATCTCTGATGGTGAGTAATACAACATAACTTATACAAATTATCTATGTAAATATATAATGATTGCACCTTTTTGTAGGAAGTGGAGAGAAGGGTGAACAGTAGATTAGTCAGGGGCACAGAGTCGATGAGCCGTTGGACCCTCTGGATGGAGGTGCTCTGCGCCATGATGTTGAGCTCAGCTGGTGGCCCATCACTCGCCCAACCCTGCAGGTGGAGGGAGGGACGAATTGGGATGAGGAAACATGGCTTTCAAAGTATAGAAGGTGCCTTTTGCATATGTTTGTTATAAGTTTTTCTTGCATGTTTAGATCCTTTTTTATATTTTGTAAACATTCCGTATGCAGCTACACTGAATGAGTAATAAATCAAGCCTGGACACATGTAGACAGCCTTACTGAAGCACAAAAAGTTTTTTGGTCCTTCAAACAACATGTTGGAACGCTTGCATTTCAGTTATTGTAATGTTTCCAGCAGAGGGTTTACGTCTACAATCGCTACAATGTTAGTCTTGTGCTTATATGATGGGATATTTGATACTGGCCAAAAGTACAACAGTAAGACACATGTTTTATGGACATTTTCTTTGAAATACAACAGAAAGGAAGTGTATTTTTTGTTGTTTCACTTACCCGGTGCAGAGCCTCAACTTGGAGATCCTGGAAAAGCGAAGTCAAAAGTTTGATGGCGTGGTTGGCCAGGATAACAGACAAAACGCCAAACCCTTGGTGTCTTAAGAAAAAACAACAAAAGCGACAAAAATTATGAATGCACACAAATCACTTTTCAATAACTAATAATAACATAAGCATTACATATCAGAAATACACAGTTCATGCTTTTTAATTTATAAATGAGCCAATAAAAAGATTGAATTGCAGAAAACTGCCCACACCTTCATTTATATAAATACAAAACATGCATAACTGATGAAGATCCAAAAGACAAAAGTGAGCCACAATGGCACTGGAAAAATATTCTATTAACTTATTTCACTGGAAAATACCCTTTGCCAGGACCAAGTTTAGGCGATCCTGCACCATCTTTAGTGCGAGCAGCAATATCCCGGACACGGAGGGCAGCCAGCGGATCCTTCTCTTTCCCTTTATCCGCCAGGGCAGTGGGGCTCAGGTTAAGAATCAGGTACAGGCTGTTTAAAAGGCACCAGGCTCCAAGCAGCTGGAAGTTCTGATAATGCTGTAGTACACAAATAAGTAAAAAAGAACGGTCACCAAGAATACTTTCTCTGACACACTTTTTAACTTTAACTTCAAAAACAGTAAACTTTTTAAGTGGCACAGTCTAAGAAAACCAAAAGGTACTGATCTAGTATCACTCTTTTACTATTCTAATATAGCACTCAAGCCTGCTACTCACCTCTCCTCCAGCTCTTCGGGAGTTGCTGATGGCTTGTCCAATCATTTCATAGATCTCCAGCTGTTTCCAACACAAATTTTTGTTGTTACAATTTTAAAAAGGTGCTGTATCTTGTTAAGGTATGTGTGCTAGCAAGTCATAAGAGATGATTTTTTAAAAAGTCAAAATATAAATGATAATCTCTATGTAGACCCAGTGGGATAAAAATATATCTAATAATTATTTCATTATTTGAAGTCAGTAAACACTTTGTAAAATAAAAAAAACACACATAGGAATATATCTATGTAGCACCAGACTCCGTCTCATAACAAACATGAGCACACATTGAGGATGTCATACTTAAAATACTCACACATTTCTGGACAATTGTGGCTGCGTCATTTTCATAGTCCTCCTCTTTAGTCCCAGTGGAGGCAGAGCGAAGCTGCAAGCCACTACCTACCTGCAGAATGGCCATGCAAGTGGCCACACTCACACCTAAATGGGTAGATTTGTCACCAATTACCAATTTGACTTTCAGAAACTATGCAGAGAATGACTACGAAATTGTTGCAATCAGTTGTAGATTAAACATTAAAAGCAGTGGTTGTTCCAGTTGGTGCCAGTACATTCACATCATGTCATATTGCTACACTGGTCTATTGAGATTGTTGTTTGTAGAAGAAAATTAGTATTGTCGTTCCGGATACAATTCCTCCGTGTTTGTTTATTGAAGGTTATAGCAGGTTGAATTACTGGATCATTTTATTTTACCTACAGAGAGTTATCACCTACCAGCATAGAGACAGCTCAAAGCCAGCACGGTCATATCCAGTAATCTCCCTGGTGTCAAGGGCTCCAGTACAGGCAGGGAAAGTGTGTCCAAAGCCATGGTTACGTCTATCACGAGTGAATGAAATCTGGGTATGGGTTTTAAGTAAAGAAAGTTCATTGAATGTTTGACAGAAAAAAACTACCCAAACACTAGTCATCTAATACAACATGCAGAAACAGATTATATTGCCTCTTAATCGCCTAATAATATAAATTATACTAAAATTAGACATTAAAAGAAATACCCATTGCGAACAGCAGTGGCATCAGCCACTGTGGCAGGCATGATGAAGAAAGAGTTGGCTGATACAGCATCCTGGAAACGGTTGATGTAGCGTAGAAAGTAGGGCAGGTTGAGGCACACTCGTAGCAACTTCTCAGACCCACCTGAAAACACAAGTTATGGGAGAAAAAAAATAACCATTAGCGAACAAAAAGAGAAAATTTTAACTTGTCATGTGAGATTACAATGTCAAAAACAAAAAGTACTCTGGCAGGTTACATTGGTCTTAAACAATTTAGAACTCCAGAGTACAAGCTTTCCAATAATGACAGTGAAAAACTAACAACACTAGTGACTGTCATGTTGCATGAAAAAATGGAAATCACTTAATAGAAAACATAATGTCAAAGGAGTGAATACTTCAAGTGGCTATTTTGAAAAAAAGAATACAATTAACTGTAAAGAAATATATTTCCCAATAAAGTTTTACTGCTATATACAAAATCCTGAGGAAATGTTTGTGTATATTACATTGTAATATGTATTGTAAACTTAGTGTTAACAAAGCAATGATTACTGACCAAGTTCCTGTAAGCTTGACACATTCTGAGAGACAAAGGCATTTTTCATTTTGGCCTGAATGGCTTGATCTGTGGTTTGGTCATCGCAATCACTCTCAGCCTATAATTGGAGAGAGTTGAAAAACATAACAATTATGATGATTAATTACAACCGTGCAGAGCAGCTGTTTCGTATGTGGCAAATGAAATTACAGGTTAAACAGTGAACAGTTTTATTTCGGTAAAAACACTAACAAGACGAAACTTAAACAAGTTGTTGTGGTTAACTTCAGCTGTTACTGATGACAGTAATGGTGTGGGCAGCTGGAGGGCTGATCTGTGACACTTGCCTGCATGTGTGCTGCTGACGGGGAGGCCAAGATGGTGGTAAGGTCAGGGTTAAAAACTGAAGTCAGTTGATTGAAGAAGTTCATTTGTACTTCTTTTTGTCGAAGCTCTGGGTTCACAGCACTGGGCAACTCCTTCTGATCTTCCACTGTTAAACAAACAAGAACGCAGTTTTCTCAGTCACATACCAAAGCTTTGAAGATTTCTTGTTTT
Organism: Enoplosus armatus; assembly: GCF_043641665.1. Classification (NCBI taxonomy): domain Eukaryota; kingdom Metazoa; phylum Chordata; class Actinopteri; order Centrarchiformes; family Enoplosidae; genus Enoplosus; species Enoplosus armatus. Next base: position 8,902,250 of record NC_092187.1, read on the forward strand.
GTAAAAAAGGAATTATTCTGTAAGTTATTCAGCCCCAATATAGACAAAAACCAACAATATCACTGAACAACCACTACGCCAGTCAACATAGGAAATTAATAACCCAATAAAATAAAAACCAAATGTATAAGCCATGACTCAAAAATGCTTCCACAGTAAAAATAAATGAATAAGTAACTTAAAGTTGTGTTGTGTCATAATCAGTGAAGGATTGTTTAACCCTGGCTCATCCCTTAAGGGACACTTACCATCTGAAAGGGTCTTGACGGTTTGAGGCAACTTGGCAGATTTCATCATTGCGGTGAACGTAATGATTTCTGTGCGATCTAGTCTGCTGCAGCCAGTGCAAAGTCCTTTTATTAGAAGAATCAGGTGTTTCTGAAGAAAAATAACCAGTGTTAGTGGGTTTATACAGTAAATAATGTCTTTTCAAACAGAAAACTCAATTCAATACAACTGAATCAAACCAAAGTTGCTGAAAACATCGCAGAATTTTGTCTGTGGCTGGTAAATGTCCTCTCCCCTTAAAACAGACCAATAATGTTCAGTTAAATGCAGTCACACAACATTACAATCTCCCATGGAGTTTGTTTTTCTCACCTGTGATACCGCACATGCTTCATCAGGGTTCTCCAAGCGCAGCAATGAGAATTCAATCAATACTTTGCACGCTGCAGCAACCGACAGCAGCTGATTTCTCGGTACTAGAGAGACAAAGCAAAAATCATTTGCTGGTTGGAGGAAACGCAACCTGTAACATATATATATTTTGGCAGTAGTAGTTTCGTATCTATTACACTAAAGAGAAAATGAAAGATACATACTTTGTCCACATACTGTGGTGATGTAGTGTGCAGAGAGTGCCACGAATGATGAGTAGAAAGGCTCATACTGTTTGTCGTGGTGAAGGATGTCTGATTCACTGCAGATGACAAGTGGAATATCTGATTAAATACTGCACTTTTCTTTCTGGAGCAGAGAGTTAGGAGAGATACATTTTTAGACTTGTGTGTCTATTTCCTTTAATGCAGAACAATTAAAGCTTCCCACACAAGCCTGGAGAAAATATTATTTTATAGGTACACCTGTATGCATTTTTCCACATTTCCCAAACCACTATAGTTTATTATTAATGAGTGTTAATAAATGTATTACCACATAAACAAGGAAACAGAGCTGGCCCTGGCTGTCAGTATAATGACATTACATTGTGTGCTGCCCCCAGGTAAAATCAATGCATGTGTGCACACCGTTACAGTCTTTTCTAAAATGTCTGACAGATCTGCTCTTTGGCTAATGGCTGTTTGTTAACAAGGAAAACAAGTTTGTCAAGAATGATACAGTTTAGATTAGCCTATTCAACATCCTAAAAACACCTAGAAACACACAGCTCTGATGTCACATTTCTGCTGATTGACCTCAGCAGTGTCCTACACTGTACTTCCAGCACTAACACAAACTGCCCAAGTCAAATGACACCTCTTCAATCTGTGATCTGATCACATACTTCAAGACAAAAGGAAGGCAGTCTGCGTAGATGGAGAGCGAACTATGTGGCCAACTCGCTGTTAGCAAAAGTCCTTCACAGGGATATGAACCCTGTGTTTTTTTCCTAATCTATACTCAATATTACTCCATACTAGTGAGTTTTTCTGCAGCCTCCAAACCACTTTGATGTGCCACTCCATGACAATTAACAGTTCCAAGTATCTACAATCACCATACAATACAACTAAATACATAGAAAACATCTGTTTTTTCTCCAACTTCTTAAACAAGCTCCAAAGTACTGCTGATTTGGTCATTGGGTGGCTTTTTTTCAGTGGCCTCAAAGAAGCTGCATATTACCAGGGTGAAGGAAACAAAGTGCTCCTACTAACACTTGCTTCATAAACTATCCACTGGGAAACAGTACAAGGGCACTAAGACCAAAACACCCCTGACCTGCTGCCCTTCTCAATTAGCCCCCCTTTGGACTTAATCCATCAAATTTTGCGAACCCATCTGTGAGAGACTATGATACCTGCTGCTGTTTATTCCATCTTATTTTTCATTTATCAGCCAGAATTGTTAGCGGTCTATGCTCTCTCTCTACTTGCTTTAACATCAGAAATGTGGTAAATAATGGAAAGACCTTAGTTTTTGCTTTTCATCATGCACATTCTACAGCTCAAAATCACTGAACTGTGCTGCTGGAGACGCAGCACCCCTAATGCTGACCAAACTTTACATTTGTAAACATAAACAATTCTGTTAAAAAATGTCAAAAAACTCTTGCAGCATTCCCTCAGAGTAATCCAACTCTCATGCTCAGGATGTCGAAAACTCTTTCAAGGTCAATAAAATATTGCTGAAAAAATGCTTTACATTTGATACCATAGCCAATGAGCAAGGATTAGAATAGTCATAGACATATCAAACATGTACAGTCAGCTCCGTAAGTATTTAGACAGTGACACCATTGTTGTTATTTTGGCTCTGTACACCACCACGATTGATTTGAAATTAAACAATTTGTATGTGCTTTAAGTGCAGATTTTCAGCTTTAGTTTGAGGGTATTGACAGCAGTGAACCGTGCAGGAATTAGAACTACTTCTATACATAGACCCCACATCTCAGGGTACCAATAGCAATTGGATAAATTAACATAACATATGAAATAAAAATAACACAATACTTAATAGTTGGTTGCAGATCCTCTGCAGTAAATGACTGCCTAAAGTCTGAAACCCAAGACCTGTGTCACTGTCCAAACACTTATGGAGCTGATTGTATACCAGCCTATTTGGTGGTTTCATTCTAAAACGAAACTAACAGGCCTGGTAGAAGTACTACTCCTCACACTTGCAGGTTGAATGTTGCTTCAAAAATTAAACCGATAAACACCGCAGGAAGCTCTTCACTTGAATGGCCATAGGGATCAACTGATGCCACCACTGAACAGGAGTGTCAAGTGACAACCTGGCTACTGTGTAGGCACTACTGACTGATAATCACTCCATGGTGAAAACCGAAAACAATTGTGCTATATAATAACACACACTCGTCTCCAAAGATAAGTTCCCCCAGTGTGACAGACACTGCACCATCTTCCTTAGGGTTTAGCAGCAACATGCCGGATTTTCCACAACACCTTTAGCCTTACATTTAATTACGAGGCAGCAATGTCGCCAAGTTGTCATTCTATTAACAATACATTAACGGCGACCAATCACCACCTCATCAAAAATGAGTGGAGTACAAGGTCCCCGCCTACTTTCAGCCCCACCACTGACACTCAGCACATAACGTTAAACTACTGGCTACCTTATTAATCAGTTAATGCATAAACTGTTTGTTGACATGTCCAGTGTAGACTGGATATGCAAGGTCAGCATACAAGCCGATCGCATTCAGCCAACTTAAATTAGCCGACGTAATCAAATATTACTGTGTCTGGGCCGTTTCAACGTTACATTATACAGTCGGTTTGGAAGGCCCATTAGTTAGCTTGCTGGCTAATGTTTGTGTTAGCTAGCTAGTGATGAAGCACATTTTCAAACCGTCGATTAACGTTTACACAGCTGTAAATGTTACAATAAAGATCGACGTCCATCAGCCAGAAATCGTGCCTTGTTTAAAACTGTTTACGGATTACCAGCCAGGGCAAGCTGCATCGCATTTTGAGTAAGTTAGCTAACGTTAGCACATTAGCTAACGTCAGCAACTGACTCGATGCCAGTGCAAGTTAAGCTTTAGTAGCTTGCTAGCCGCTAACGTTAGCTAAGAGGGTAACGTTTCCCATCGAACTTAACGCTAACTCACCAAGCTGAGTTAGCAAGTTAGCCAGCCAGCCAGCTCACTCCTGTGTGAACACGGCCAGTATTTGAGCAAATAAAGACAGGCAATGTATTGACATCTAACCGGTTACCTGTTGATTATAGACCCAATAAGCTGAGGTAGCTCTTTCGTTTCAAAAGCGGTGTACGAAGCTGATAAAAGCGGCCGCACTGCCGCTGTCCATTCGTGTTCCCCATCTCCTCCGCTCGACGCCATCTTGAAATCTCATAGAAAAAAAAATAGCTACTGGAAGAAGAAACTGTGAAAGTAAATCACAGGGGGCGCTCACAATCTGACAACAGTCAGCCCAACGTCATTTCATCCAAAAATGTTACTCCGTTACTACACCTGAGGTTTTATAATACTTTAGTGATGGGACCTTGACCTTGCTGACCGCATTGCCTACTGGTCCAATATAATGTAGGCGATATAAAAAAAGAATCATAGCACTGACGTTACAACCGTAATCTCAGAAAGGTTCCTGCATCATGTCTATAATAGCTATAGGACTTTAGTCAAGACAAGCAACCAAGCAACAAAGACTGGTCTCCTTTTTCTCTGACTTCTGACAGCGTAAATAAATGGTATTTTTAATAAGCAAGAAAATGTAAAATGTAACAAGAGGCTCAGAATTTGAAAGTAACTTCTGACTTCTAACTTTGTAACTTCTGAGGAGAATAAGTTTGGCTAAATAGTTTGTTTGTGTTCAGTCTTGCTGGTTCTTGTATTACTGTGAAATCTCAATAGATCATTTGTTTTTACTCACAAACAGGTTTTGTAGACAGCACCTTTTAACATTTTGTACACACGTGTTTCTGCAATTAAACGTATTATTAATAATGTGCACAACTCACCATGAGTCAAATTCAAATTTTCTGCTTCAAAAATGATGAAAGAGGACCAATTTATCAGGCACAAGAAGCTGGTTAATTCATTACACGGAACAACATAATTGCTACATTATTATACATTATATGAGCTTATGTGGACAGATGAAAGTTAAACATTTTGAAGTTTATTCTTTATGATCACTGCATTACATTTACAGAAGCTGTGTGCGTTTCTAACCTGTAGGGGGCAGCACCGCTCAGTCACAAGACAAAAAGTAAGCCAGTCAACTTCCGACTTCCTCCTTCTCTTGAAGAGCAAGCCAAAGCTACTGTTGCAATGGCAAAGCTAATTTTCTTGTGCCTGAAATGTATTATGTTATACAGCACCGTCGAGGCTGTGTTTGAGGATCAAGTAGGGAAATTTGACTGGTAAGAGGAATCTAAAGAACGATCTAATATGCGTGCTATCTGGAGCCATGTTTTAATGTGGAGATGCTAATGCTAACACCTGTCACAGCCACTAGCTGCGACCCGGTGTGTTTGGAGTGGACTTTGTGTGAGAGAACAGGCCAAAAAAATATAAAAATGAATACAAGAAGTGTTATTTACTTACTGCAGGTGCTCTTAGTTTGTTAAACATGTATAATTTGCTATTAGGAAGCCAATGGTCCAATAGGCTCAATGAGTTATAGCAAATGTGATTGAAATTGATTTCTTAGTATTCGGATCAATCTGATAATAACCAGTGTACCGTCCTCCAGTGTTTTTTTAATTTTGAGTTGTGTGTCATAACACTGGGTTTGATCCTTTACTGATACAATAATGGGTTTAGCTATGATTATAAACTACCTTGTTGACCCTCTGACAGCTTGTTCTTTGTCTTTTGATTCGCAGGAGGCAGCAGTACGTTGGCAAGGTTCGCTTTTCCCATTTCGACACACATGTGCAGTCATCCAAAAAGGTGCTTCTGGCAACAGAGAATAATGTTTTTGCTGCACTCAATACCAGGACCGGAGAACTCCGTGAGTATTTTTCCCAAGTACAGAAATACGATCTGCCTCTCAGTTGACATACTTTGTTCTTATATCGGTATTTTTTCAATGTCTGTTACAGTCTGGCGACACGTGGATAAGACTGGGCCAGAGGGAAACATTGACGCTCTTCTGCAACATGGACAAGGTGATTTTGTCATTTCAGTTGAGCTTACAGAGCTTTTAGTTCCCTTATTGAAAGCAGATAACTCATTACACTGTTCTTGTCTCCTAGATGCGGTGTTGGTGGTTGGTAATGGCCGCCTGCTGCGTTCCTGGGAGACGAATATTGGTGGCTTGAACTGGGAGATTGTGCTTGACTCTGGCAGGTGATCACCTCATTGCAGTTGTTAAGTTTAGAATTGTATTTAATTTGATCAGATGTTAACTGCTCTTGTTATACATTTTAGTTTCCAGTCGGCATGTTTAGTTGGACAGCAAGACACCGTGAAACACGTGGCTGTTTTGAAGAAAACTGTCATCTCTCTCCATTACCTTTCTAATGGTCATCAAAAATGGATAGAGAATCTCCCAGAAAGGCAAGTGGCCAAGTTTTTTTTTTTTTTTTTACATTATTGGGTCAACATTGAAACCTGATTTTTGTCGATGTACTTTTAATATAAGCCTGTCTTCATTAACAAAACATCTCCCCTGAAATTAAAGATCCTCTCTAGACATGTTTGAAGACATAAAAATACTCTCCCTTGAATGATAACTTGTGTCTCATGCTTTTTCCACGAAAAAGTTTAATATCCCAGATTGAAATTCTGAAAATTACATTCAATTTCTCTCTCACTGAAAAATCCAGAATCTATGAATATGCAAATATTGTTAATTTTAAAAGTTTAATTGCTGGAAACAAGATGTCTCCTACTTTCACTGAAAAGTCCATTCTCAGTGTATGTGACTTGGAAGTGTCGAGTTTTCCTATCACACTAGTTGTGATGTCACAAATCATGCTCGTAGGTACACACCGTCAATGCAGATTTGTGCTCGGGTGAGCACAGAGAAACTTTCCTCCTTCATCAGATGAATGTGAGAACAGGCTTGTATTGTCAAACTCTGCACATAAATCATTTTTCATAGTGAAGCTCAAACATCCATAAGAAATAACAATTAGCAAAATAAATTTTCTAGAAAGTACAGTCTATATTACAAGATGCTAGTAGTGGTTGGTGGTATATATTTGGGGGAAATTATAGCAATGCATTTGAAATAATGCAATGATAATGGATTTAGAATGATGCAGGATAGATAATAAAAAAAATGTCTGGTTTATAAGACAAGTGAAAAACCAATAGTATTTAAGCAGCAGAAATGTCTGATACATAAAGCCACAAATTATTTATTTATGATAAAGGTTGGCTTTATAAATACATTTAAAAAAAATGTATGTCTTTGTATCTCCACAGTGATACCGTGGACTACCAGGCTGTGTATTCTGGTGGAAATGGTGAAGTGTACGCACTCGGAGTTGTTCCCCATTCCCACATTGCTATTGTTGCTTACAGCGTGGAGGATGGAGAGATAATCAAGCAGGTAATCCTGATTTATAGTAGCAAGTATAGACATGCTGTGTACAATTTATGAAATATCATCAATACTTATAGGAAAAATAAAACTCAAATACATCAAGTAAACCAAACCAATGTTCCAATATATGAATTGAACTCCACATTTCTGACTTCTTTGTTTGTGTTGTCTTCAGATCTCAATCGAAGCTCCGTGGCTGTCTAACATACAGGCCAGCTGTGTAATGGTCGGCCAGGGGATGTTGACGTGTGTGGACTCTGCAACTGTATCCCTGTACATGCTTGACTTGCAAATGGAGTCACAGATGACCCAGATCCCCCTGCAGGTACCCGCCAAAATAAAACCCCAACCCTTCTATTTTATAAAATGACCATGTGTATCCTATGCTCTCGTTTCTCTGCATTTCTCTACCTACACAATGGAACTGTCTCTCTTTATAGCTACCTCTTTTTCTCTGTGTGAAGGCTTTTCACCATTTTACAGTGTCCTTCCATTTGTCTTCTTCTAGTCTCTGGGACTTGAAGTCGCCCCCGGCTTCCATCCAGTACTGGTGTCCACTCAGCCCAACCCAGCCCGGCAGCCGCTGTCTGAGTTCTTCCTTCAGCTCGGGCCTGAACACTACCTGCTTCTCCAGCTCAACAATGGGCAGATAGTTACACTGAGGGACTTCAAGCCTGTACGTAACTGTTTCTCGTTCTTCTGTCAAACATGTTCGAGATTCTGAGAATTAATGCCAAAAGTGTTAGCTTATTCTAGTATTGGAATTATTGTACTGTAAGTCACTCTGCGTAAAAGCTCCAGTTACATTCCTAAAATGTAAATGTCACTTGGCTTTCTTGCTGATATATTTGATCATCATGGGAGATTTGGATGGATAACATCAACAAAGGAAATGTTAAAAACAGCCAGGCTATCTCTCAGGCCAAAGTCACATTTTTTTAAGGTCTAAAATTGTAGAATATGTCCTTATTTGCTATTTACTAAATATGTACTGATATTTTCCAAAATGTATTATTTTCATTATTTAAAAAGGGGTAAATCTCAGTCTGTCCTGTCTGTACAATTGTTAGTTTAAGAAACAGTTTGTGAAAATTGGTGGTGATGGTGATTTGTCTCGATTCATAGGCCATGCTGGTTTCATTTTCTACCACCGGAGAGAAGACTGTTGCTGCTGTCATGTCGCCCAAGAATAAAACTGTGAGTTCATGTGAAATCATACATTCATTCACATACATTGATGAATAGATTCAATTTGTTACCCTCAAGCTGAGAAACAGTTCTTAGTTGGGCTTCTTCTGTGGCTGCTTGGAAACAAAGTTAAAGAGATATTTTGGGCTTCAGTAAATGAGACCAATGAAAATGATGAATTCCCTTTTTAGCCAATGTGAAAGATATGATTATTTGTTTTCCTCGCTATAGGCTTCCACTATTAACCTCTTTAGTGCAGAAACTGGACGCAGACTTCTAGACACAACGCTGATTTTCAATATGGATCCTAATGGTGGGAAACCACAGAAGGTGAGTCTAAATTTCTTCCCAGAGATTCTCCAGCATGTTTAATCTCTGGCTGGTCAAGTCACCAAGGCTTCAAATTGACTTTACCTAAAGCTTAATATGATTACTCTCAGAGCAGATTAGTCTAGTTTAGGAGATGGCTTGTGCGCATCAAGCATTAGGGTGTTAACAATTTTACATTTTAAACATGCAGTGTTTTCTTTTTATAATATAACCCAATCATTTTTATTCTGTCTTCCAGTTGTATGTACAGTCATTCCTCAAGAAGGACGACTCTGTTGGCTACAGGGTCATGGTGCAGACGGAAGACCACACACTCACTTTCATGCAACAACCAGGTATGGACGGCAAAAACAGGAAGTTTTAGTGTTGGAAAGAGTGCTCTGTCAGTCTGCTTGATGCTGGTTAATGTTATCTGAGGTATTGGCATGCACTGCTGTCTGCCACTGTCTTTGAGGGGTGCCAAAATCACAACATTTTAGAATCCTGCTCATAGTAACAAAATAAACAAAATAAAAGAGACCTTTTTTCATTTTGCCAGATCCCACAAAAACACTCACAAAAAAAGACCTTTTGCTCCTCATTATGCATGAAGATGGAGGCCATGTTGTTCTTAAATGGGTTTCTGCAGGTGGTTGGTTGTAGGGAATCGCATGATATAGATTTAGAAGACAATAGCCACCAGGTGGAACGGCTTGAAACCTTTTATGTGAAGAGTCCTTCCCTTATTGTGTTTACTGTTGAGATCCAGTACATCTTTCCCAAAGCGCAAAGAGACTGATGAGCCATGCTTTTCCTCATGATAATATTTGGGTATATTCCCCATCTTAATCATCATAAACACTGCCAACATCTGACCACTGTGTGGAGCACAAACAGGCTCTCGGTTTTCATAATGTATATATGATCTCCTCCTTTCCACAAGCATGTGGAGGGGAGAGAATGTTTCATGTCGTAATTCATGGAAAACGTCAACACAAACTGCATACTGTCACGGGGTGTGGAACATGGCATGAATTATTACAGAACAATAATGAGTCTTGTTTTCCAGGGCGTGTAATGTGGACAAGAGAGGAGGCCCTGTCGGATGTGGTGACAATGGAAATGGTGGATCTGCCCCTCACAGGAACGCAGGCCGAGCTGGAGGGAGAGTTTGGCAAAAAGGCCGGTAAATGTCAAACCAGAATCCCTCTGTGTTTTTCTTATCTCCCAGGTTTCCAACTTTAAGCACTAACCTCTGCTGTGGATTAACATTCAGTATTTTATCTATTTTCAGTCTGTCTTAGCCGTTCTCTAATTTTCTTGCATGTCCCAGAATATTAAGGCAGCTGTCCAATTCCTAATCTTAGGGGTATTTTGTCAAGCTTGTTTCATCATTATGAGATTTTCCACTAATGTAGAACTAATAATAAAGTCCACTGAATTGTTGCTTTTACTTTTACCCTCCAACTGCTCAGCAGCTGCATTTAATCGTCAAAGTTGTATTTTTGAGGTTGTAACGGGACTGTTAAAAACTGATTCTTGGCTATGTTCACTTGGTTGCTGTTAGCTTCACTTTCTGTTGTTTTTGTTCTGTTTTTTTATTGCTGCGCTTGGATTCAGCCATTCAAGGTAACACACTTCTGCTGTTCTTCAATAAAACCTGATTCATGGGTCTTAAGGCTAGGATCTCCTGTTGTTGACTGAAAATCCCTCGCCATAACCATCCCTGTCCCATCACTTGATTTCACTTTTAGAATTAGTCACATTATATTTCTACCAAGCCAAATATTTTCCGGTCTTGTTGTTTTCTGCACTTGTTTCATTAATTACATGGGAAATAAGCTGCTAAACAAGTGTTAATTTACAGTGTTCTAGTTTTTACACATACAGTGATCTATAGAGCCTTAATGTTATAATGTACACCTGTGCTTTGCCTGCAATGACCATACCACAATGTCCACTGCAAGAAATGTCTAATAAGTTGTGATTCTCAAATTACAATCCTTAAATGTGAATTTACTGAAAGTAATTAAGCCGCATCTGTGTTGTCACTGTAATTTGTCTAGACGGCCTGATGTCCATGGTGCTGAAGAGGCTCTCCTCTCAGCTCATCTTGCTGCAGGCCTGGATCTCCCACCTCTGGAAGCTGTTCTACGATGCACGGAAGCCCCGCAGTCAAGTTAAAAATGACGTGACCATTGAGAACCTCTCCAGAGATGAGTTCAACTTGCAGAAGATGATGGTTATGGTTACTGCTTCTGGGAAGGTAGGAGACTAAAGGTTGCCCTCTCTTTTTTTTTTTTTTTAGTTACTGTTGGGTAGTGTTTCCGGAGAGATGAGCTGTGCTGCTCACTTGTGGTCAAACTAGTTTCTGTTTATTTTGTCTATGGTCATGAAACGGTAATAAATAGACTCCATCAGGCCTCCCTGAAACTCTCATTCTTCCTGTACATTTCATCCTCCTTCATTCCATCCTTTTTTTCTGTTAAGCTCTTTGGGATTGACAGCAAGGCCGGCAGTATTTTATGGAGACACTACCTGGACAACATCCCATCTAATGCAGCCTTCAAACTAATGGTGCAAAGGACCACTGCACACTTCCCTCACCCGCCACAGTGCACACTGCTCATCAAAGACAAGGTATCTAATAACAAGGGCTCTGAGCTCTGTGGCTGAAGAGCTTCAGGCTGTTCCTGTGTAATATTTATTTTTGCCATTTCTTATATATTTCTTTTCTTCTATGTTTAAAGGACACGGGCCTGGCCACACTCCATGTATTTAATCCCATCTTTGGAAAGAAGAGTCACATCACCCCACCCGCTCTACCTCAGCCAATACTTCAGTCACTCATGCTGCCTCTCATGGACCAGGATTATGCTAAGGTCTTACTTCTTGTTGATGACCAGTACAAGGTCAGTGGCAAACTGGAAACCTCCTCACCCCCCAGATCAACACTGCATTAACTATTAGAGATACAGTTGTGTCACATGTTGTGTCTGAAAGCCATTTTTCTCTCTGTATAATGTGTATAATTTAACTGTGGTGGTATTCCTCTTTGTGAGAGATATTGCCCAGAAACGGCATGTAAAAATGTTATCCATCTATTATTTTTGCGCAGGTGTCTGCTTTTCCTTCTACAAAGAATGTGCTACAGCAGCTCCAGGAGATGGCCTCATCCATATTCTTTTATCTTGTTGACTCCAGCCAGGGAAGACTTTCTGGCTACAGGCTGCGAACGGCAAGTGAACCTTTTTCTGCTGAACTATTTCAAGGTTTTTGCACATCATGGCTCAAGGGCTTTAGACACGTTTTAGAAAGCCTAGATTAGTGTGAAAAGCAAATGGACGTGCACAATAATGCTTAAAATATTCAGAGAACGAACATTATAGCCAGAAGTCTGTTTATACTTCCTGTTCTCACAACAAGCTACCATGAACTGATCACAGATGACTGAAAGAAATTAATCTAGATGTTTTTGTGCGCTCAGGACTTGTCGACCGAGCTGATCTGGGAGGTCGTCATGCCGGCCGAGGTACAGAGGATCGTCTCGGTCAAAGGGAAAAGGCCCAATGAGCATGTGCACTCCCAGGGCAGAGTAATGGGAGACCGCAGTGTCCTCTATAAGGTAGAATAACTTCCCAGAAAACCTTACTAACGCCATGGCTTGGAAGGAGTGTTGAGAAAGTTTGAAAATTTTATTATTGCTCTTATTTGTGCTGGATTTGGTCAATGTTGTCACAACCTCTCTCTTTCCCACTTCAGTCAGAAACAGAGTCACTCCCCGTCTTCTCATGTAGGCTGAAAACTCATCTTTCCAAGAAATACTGTACCTCATGTCACTGTTTCCCCAGTGAATCATAGCCTTTCTCCACCACTGACTCTGAATAAGAATAAACCCTGTTTTGTTTCTATTACACTCCTTACTGTAGTCTCTAGCCAACCAACCACCAACATCATTAGTAATCATCCCATAGGGAATAACAATATCCATCTGTCCAGTAATTGTTGCTCTAGATCAATGTGTTTTTCTTGAGTCTTATTTGATCACAGAGACAGCCAATCTGTAAAAGCCTCCTCCTTGTCAGTCACAGTCAACTAGCCTGTTTAATATTTTGTGATTTATTGGGTCCTGTATACTTGTAAATTGATTCTTCAAACTTTTTCTACTTTTCATTTTACATCTAAATATTACGCCTTATCGTTGAGGTTGTTTTACATTAATATGTTTGGTAAGATGTGACTGAAAAGACCTCTGTTTTGAATTGTAATCCGTCCAATAAAGGTAGAAAAAGCTTATTTTCTATCTACAAGGCAGACTCCTGAAGAATTAAGGTCAATATATCCAATATTTAGTTGGCAAAAAAACCCTTAAATAGCTGTAAATTGTCCCGTTAATATAGCAACTCTGTCGTTTGAGTCATCATATAGCTCATGTGCAATTTGCTATACCCCAAATAGTATATATTTGATATATCTGGCAATCAGAAAATAGTCCTTAGTTGTCATGGGAAATCAAGATGAGACAGAATTTCAAGATTATTAATTTGGGTGTTTTAGTGAGTGATGGGGAGAGATACATTGACTACATACCTGTGCCCAATGCAAGCTATTTATTTTTCAAACTTTTATTAAGATGCTGAATTGTGTTTCATCTCATTTCTATTAGTACTTGAACCCCAATCTACTGGCCGTGGTAACTGAGAGCACAGACTTGCATCAGGAGCGAAGCTTTGTCGGGATCCTCCTGATTGACGGCGTGACGGGGCGCATCATCCACGAGGCTGTTCAGAGAAAGGCCAGAGGACCGGTGCATGTTGTGCACTCTGAAAACTGGGTGGTGGTGAGTGTTATTGAATGTGATAAAAATATAAATTATTTTACATTGTTTTGTTGCTTTTTGCTTGGTTACTGTAGCTGTACTGCAGCTGTATATACATGACTAAGCACCCACACTGTAATTGAACACTTTAATAGACAGCTGTTGAAGGGGAACACAGTTAATGCGTTGAGGGTCATGTGATCTCACTACTGAATGCGTCTCCTGCCTCTGTTTGACTCCGCAGTACGAATACTGGAGCACCAAGTCTCGCAGGAACGAGTTCTCTGTAATTGAACTGTATGAAGGGATGGAGCTCTACAACAGCACTGTGTTCAGCTCACTGGATCGGCCACATGCTCCTCAGGTGCTTCAGCAGTCTTACATTTTCCCCTCGTCCATTTCTACCCTGGAGGCCACACTGACTGAGAAGGGCATCACCAGCCGCCACCTGCTCAGTAAGTTTCAGAGAGGTCTTATGTGCTGCACTGTATTACTCTGTCTTTTTTGTACTAACCCACCTTTTCTCTCTTTAACACGTTTCTTTTGTTTTCTTTGTCACAGTTGGCTTGCCATCTGGAGGGATTTTGTCATTACCCAAGATGTTCCTTGACCCTCGGAGGCCAGAAATAGTATCAGAGCAAAGCCGGTGAGTCACTTAGTCAGTCATCAGATTTCATAGATTTTTGTTTTTGTTTCTGTCTCTGTCTAACGTGTTCACTTCACCTCCAGTGAAGAGAACCTGATACCGTACGCACCAGAGTTGCTGATCCGTACAGAGTGGTTCATCAACTACAATCAGACGGTATCAAGAGTGCGAGGAATTTACACTGCCCCCTCTGGACTGGAGTCGACCTGCCTGGTGAGTCTGCCATCACAACTGACAAACATTTTATATGACAATTACCAAGGTAGGCATTTTGTCAAGGATGTCTCGGGGAAAATATTTGTTCATGTTTTTTTTCTTTCCTGAACTACCACTGTGTGTCAGAATTGAATTTCTCAATTTTCCATTTTTTTACTTATTTTGATCTCTAGTGCCAGTTTATCAAGAAAATGTGAGATTTATGTTTATTAGTTTTGACTGATGGTATAGAAAGCCCTAAAATAGCCATACACATTTAAATCTATCCAAAACAGCTGTTGATACAGTCAACACATTGTTTTCTCCCCTTCAGGTAAATTAAACATGACAATGTTACTTTTTTCTTTCTAGGTGGTGGCGTATGGTCTCGACATCTACCAGACACGCGTCTATCCCTCGAAGCAGTTTGACGTACTAAAAGACGACTACGACTACATGCTGATCAGCAGCGTACTCTTCGCCCTTTTCTTTGCCACCATGATCAGCAAACGCCTGGCAGAAGTCAAACTGCTCAACCGGGCCTGGCGGTAAAGTGATCGTCACAATCCCATCTCTGACAGCCCCGAGGCTGCACGGAGGACCTCAGCCCGAGGAGATGAGACGGCTGAGGCCGCGCCTGTAGAAGACCACAGGTCAAAGTTCAATAAGGCCTATAAGGAACTGCAGGGGTGAGGGAACAGCGGGGTGGGGGTGAAAGGAGGGATTAGCAAAGGTTTTATGTGTTTATTTTTTAACTTATTTTGGGAGCACAAGGAATTATTTCATAGTAGATTAACTGTTTGTTTTTTTTGTGCCATGCCATTTTGATTAGATGTTTAATCCATAAGTGATTACAAATGAATGAAAGAGACTTTGATTTAATAAATTGTTGAGTTTGGAAATTCCAACACATGTGAAAGTTAGATACTTAAACAATGCTAGTTTTTTCCAAGATTATGTTGATATATTTCTGCTTCATTAGACTGTTCTAATGGAGAGTGATAATAAATGTGGAGTTCAGAAGACATGCAACACATGTGGGCATGATATGATTTGGTACAAGACTTTGTACTTTTAGCCTGCTGAATCACCGTGATACCCAAATGCCATTTTGTTTGATGGCAACTGATCTGTGACCATGAAGAGATGTTAGGAGATGATGTAGCATGGACAAGAAATAGTTATTTGTGCTTTCTTGAAGACTCTCCTGCCATCGTCGCCATAACACACTTGACAAAAGAAAATGACCATCAGTAGCCTTTATTTTATGTACATCAGTCATCCTGCGGCTCATACATGTGTGAGCATTTTTGATCTACCATCTGCTACTGTTAATGCTCCATTAAAATTTGTCTCAGAACTCCTCAAATGTTTTTTCTGTTTTCCTAATCTTTCAGAGAGAGTGCAAATATGTATTCTTTGTGGCCTCCAAAATGCTTGATTATTTTCAAGTAAACATGGTGTTTTTACACATTTACATTTGATCCATTTTAGTCAATGAAAATTTCACCACAACAATCTCTGCTTCTGTCCAATTATGGTTTTCTTGAATGATTTATGGGGCAACAATACTGGCAAAATAAAGAGGTGATATGTTAGCTCTCTTTTCAAAGGAAGGCTGTAGCTTCATGAGGATCTAATGTCAAAAAAATAATGAATGACTTGAAAACACTGGCAAAAAAAAAAGCTCTCCAAATGTACATATTGTAGTTCTGGTGTGGAAAAAGCACACTGAGCCTATCGTAGAATGAATAAGTTATTTTATTTCTATAAATAGATTAAAAACACAATTTTACAATGATTTACTTTTGACAACAAACAAACATTATGAACTTACGAACAGCCTTTCCGTGGGCCCAATGTGACACAGAACCTTCATGAGAACTTCCAACCTGTTGATGTAAAAAGGTTGTAAACGTGGGTCTGCACCTCAACAGTGTAAACGTAACATGATTTCCATGTTCACACACAAAAAAGAAGCATTACAGGCCCAATCTGTACTATTTTGACCATACACATTGGAGCTAAATGCACAATAAATCAATTAAAATAATTCATCATAGCGATTAGAAGTTTATCAACTGACCATAATTAAAAATAAAGGCCTCTTTTACTCCTGTACATACAAACACTACTAATGTAAAACCTTTGACAGCATCAGAAAACATGAATGACTCGTTGAGTAGCGTTCTTCATATATATTTAAAGACCTGTCAATCAATTAAAGGGTGACAGCAGGTTTCAGTCATGTTCAGAATGTAGTGGTGAACTTAATTAATTAAAATGTGCACATGAGCAGAGGAGAAGATGTAAGAGTCGATGCTTGAAAAGGGAACTGAGTATTTTGTAGGTAGGACGTAGCCAAGTGTAACTTTGAAATAAAAAGATGTGTTGTGTCGTTCTCATATCGGTCATGTCGCTCATTGTTAAATTTACCACAAATCTTAATGTGAGAATGATTTGGTAAAACATTAAATCTATCAATACATTATACTTAAGACTTCAAGCAGCATTGTCATAAAAAATAACGCACATGGGACAAACAGTTTGGTACAAGCCCAGCTTGTACATACAGTAATTATTTGTAAGAAATATAGTAGTAGCTAAGGTTGTTTAAGTGATATGAGCACATGGCTGTCGGACTTAAAAATGAATGAGTGATGAGACATTTCCCCTGTGAGAGGAGGAAAAAAATGCTCCACTATTAGTGAAAATACAGGAATGTTGTGATGTTTTCCAGGTTGAACTGGAGGAAACGTCGCTGAAATACTGACCAGTAAAATGTTCAGTTAAAAACAGACAAAAACCTCACAGTGTTGTGTGACATGTATCATGTGGATGTTTGCATGCACTATGTACACTAGTGTATCACATGGTTATTTATGATGACAGTCACAGTTTAGTACTCATCAAGTTTCAGACAGTGACATGAGCGCGGGTTTCTATCTGTTCTGCCAGACGCTGCTGTTTCCCGTCCTGGCCGGTTCACTCAGGAGTCTTTCCCGTCTGTCCGAGTACGCTGGTCGGCCCGGCGGCAGGAGGATGTAGTGCGTAGCGCTCGCCTGTCTGCCATCCTTCAAAATGGGAACGATGCAGGGAGAAAGCTGAGCTGCAGGTGGCGCCCTTTCGCTCTGCTGCCTCTGTAACGCCTTACTCACATATTTTGGGTTAGCAGCAAAACTCTGTGTGGCAGGCATCACACCATTGATATAAATTGGAAGGCTTTTGGGGCTCGGGGTACGTGGTGGGCAGGGTGGGACTAAGGGGACCCTTGGAGGAATTTTGGGAGGCTTGTCCTCCTCGTTGGGGCTCACAGTCTTTGAGAGAGCGGGAGGTTTTGGTGGGATGGGGATACGAGGAGGGATTTGTGGCTTGTCATTGGGGCAGGTAGTTTTGCTGCTGTGGAGAGGCTGGGAATAAGGGCCTGAACAGGAAAACCGGAGTCTGGCTGTTGGGTGTTGGTCTGCCTGTTTGCTACACGAAGTATCTCCGACTGCTGACACCACATGCTGGTGGTCGTCTCTCTGGAGAGCAAGTGCCCACATGTTGGCTCCAAACCCGCTTCCTCTACCTGTTGGTCCGTCCTCTCTGCCTGGCCAAGAGAAAGCCATGGAGCCAATCCCAGCACCACCGGCCCGCAACGAGCTCTCCTGGTAGGCGTAATTTACCAGGCCACAGTCTCTGTTGATGCCCCTGCACATGGCCTTGGGGCAGCTTTTGGGCAAAAGGCGCCTTCGGTCACTGGTGAAGAACTCCACCTCACTATCGGCTGCCTCATCAGACATGAGCTCCTCAGGGTCAGGCAGAGGCGGCAGGGGTTTGGCTTCTCTCTGGTGGCCCCCAAACACTGTCCGTTTCTGGGAAGAAGGGACCACCTGGTCTCCCTCATGGGGCTGCAGTATGTTATCACATGTTAGGCGGGAAGTATCAGAGTAGAAAGGAGGCTGGGAGAGGGAGATGTTGCCTGGGAAAGGAACAAACAATCAAGTATGAAGCAACTATCTTCATTAAATGCTAAATTGTACTTTAAACCGAGATATCGCTGTTTTGTTGTACAAGGTTTTGCTATCACTGTTGTTTCCTTCAGTGCGGAAACAATCCTCAGAGGAAGAAACATGGAAAACAACTTGCAATGAGGAAAAAAAAAACCTCCTAACTCAAGTGTAGTGATGGTGTAGGAGGGATAAAAAAAACACCAGGGGGAATGGGCTGCCCACTCTACTTAAAAAAAAACAACTCCTGTTTTGCTGAAGGTACCATACAGGAAGCGGGAGTGAAAACATGTTGAAAACTACCGCTTAACCTATCACCCTCTTCGTCAAACATCAGCCACAACACCCTGATTAACGCAGGGATCGCCATTATCTACGGGGCAGGCCGCAATCTTAACGGAGCTTCCCATAACCTTCTCTGTGGAAACATCCGACGTGCCCCAGACTGCAGGAACAGCTGGTGACCAGGGAGCAATAGCTTCCCCTCCTCCTTCACCCGCTCTCTCCTCTGCTACACAGCTCAGTCCAGTGATGACAAACTCTCCTAAACCCTGTCTGCATGCTGTTTTGTTAGTCAAACAGGGTTGAAACTCAAACTTTAGGATATAGATTAATATGGGCAGTATTTATACGGAAGCTGTATGACTTAACCCAATTTAAAAATGATGACAACACTAAGAAATTATTTAGCATAGCAAAACTTTTATAGCACTTCAAATCCTCAAAAATGTCAGTTGCTGTCAATGTCAGTGTCAGTGTTTTGTTTATTTCATTTCACAGATAACTCATAATCGTCAGTACTGTGTGTTTCGAACACATGTTCCCTTCTATCTCAAGGTTTAACAATTATCAATAATACTAGATTAATGTTAATATTATAATATTCATACAAAATATGAATTCAGATTCTGTCAAATTCACAAAGCATTTAAACCATCAAGTGTCTCATGCATCCAATGTAATTGAATCGGTGCTGTCGACAGTTTTCAATGTGTAGTTGTTTTTTTAAATATATTTTTTATTGGAAACTGGTATCATACAAATGTCAAGTACAAATCTGTGTTCCAAAATAGTTTTTGCCCCCTTTTTTGGTGTGTTAAAACAGAGAAACAAAACAACCCCCCCCCCCCCCCCCCCCCCCCATCCCAAAGACACAAAGAAGAAAACACACACATACAAAAAACTAAATAAAATAAATCAATCTGTAGTTTTTTATGATGACCTATATGTTAAAAGTAATATCTAAAAGACTCACAGTTAAATTCCTTGGCCGTTTGCTGTTGTTGAAGCTCCATCGGGTTGTGGTCCATGTCAGCACTCAAGCCAAAGCACACTCTGCGGAGCAGGAGAGGGGTTGAGAAATCCATACAGAGCTGCACATGTATGTAAATCATTCCTGCACATAACCTGTCATGAGTAAGTCATTATATGTGGAATAACAAGCATGACATATGCTTCAACAGAACATATGCTCTGCTCTCCTTTATGTATTTACATTATGTAACAGCATTGGCAGATTTTCTCTGAGCCCTTTTCTTCATGTATGTTTGCTCTTTATTTACCTAATACTGTCATTCTGTTTCTCCATATTATCTTTTAATATTGCTAATACTGTCTCCTCTGCATGGACAACATCTATCACACATCTATCTGTCCTGGAAGAGGAATCCCTCTTCGGCTGCTTTAGCTGAGATTTTTCCCATTTTTTCCCCATTAAATGTTGTTTTTTTTCCTCATCCATTGTCCTAGGAATAGAGGGCTATTTAAATAAAAATGACATTGTCAAAGAATACAATGGATTCTGATCACAGACGCATGGAAACAATTAGAGGATTAACTAACTTAAGATTTGTTTTAGGATGCAGGCCGGAAGTGCTGAACTTTTTCTGTTTACACGTCAAAGATGACAAAATCATAAGTATTCAGTATGGATTGTCCCAGAATTAACCTCCTGATATAGTGTGATTAAAGTTAATGTAGATTTTGTATTGTCACACTATATAATAATAATAATAATAATAATAATAATAACAACTGATTCTTGTTTACATTCTGTTTCTGTCAGTATCAGAGTGGTGTTTGCTTACCTGTTCAGGTCATGCTGTCCCCAGTAGTTGCTCTGACTCCCGGCCATGTTGTGGCAGAAACTGCGTTCTTATAAAGCATGAAGGTCTGTTTGGTATCGGTCTAAAACTCCAACACAAGTCAGCTCCATTAAACCCATCACGGCATCATTCTAGCAGTAAGCTGTTGGAGACAAACAGAGAACTGAGAGGTCGGTGGTTCATCTGGCTATCTTTTACAGGGAGTAACAGGGATACATTCATGTTCTCTTGTTATAGCAGGTGTGTCAGAATTAGCCTTTAAACAAAAAAAACATGAGAAAACCTTCTACATTTGGCATTACGTGACTTCTCTCATTCGTTCTTGTCACACCTTAATCGTTGCCAATAAACAGTATATATCTGGAACACAACCCCATCCAGCACACCCAGCTGCATGCACTCATCCTACCAGGCAGTTCAAAGGTCAGAGTCACACAAACACATATATTAAATCATTTATATTATTAATCCATCACAACTATCATTACACACCTATATTCTTGCCCTGTCCTGACATTTCTCACTCTGAACAAAGTAAGCCTGCAAAGACACATAACTGCGTAAGTAAAAATCATTTTGTGAGAGTAGTAGCAAAGATTTGTTTTTCATCTTGAAGCTGTCTTAAATATTTACTTGGCACAGTAAATAACAATGTACATTCCTGAAACACTGCATTGTTGTAAGAGAGCCTCTTAAGAAACAACAGTCACAACAAAAGCCCAGTAAATGACTTCAGTCTGCTCTGGCAGCCGCCATGTGTCTCTCTTTGTGGTTGCAGCTTAAAGCCATTTGTCTGATGAGCAGGCTATTGCACAACCTCTGGGTCAGATGTGGGAGGGCAGGAGCATTTCTCGCCCTCCTTCCTCTCTGTAACCATGAAACCCTGCAGTATCCGCCCTTACAACAGGGGCTAATTGTGCAGCATTCCTGTGATGCTGAACGACAAACTGCACCACTGAGACGGCACAACAAAGCACCGCGCTTACAAACACACTCGATTTGGCAATAGATTGGAATATATTTTAGTTTATTAATTAATAATATAATAGAATTTTTAACAAGTACATTTAAAGACATCACACTGCAACTGACAAGGACATATTTTGTTAGTGAAAGTCTTACTGGGTGTTCTAGAGATGAGCAGCTCGTGACCAAAAAAAAAGAAAAGGTATTGCATGAAATATGTCGCTACCTGCAAAGTAATGAAAGAAGATTTTGTACAGTCTCAGACTTATATAGACACAAATTCCTCTACATTCAGACGCTTGCCCTTCTAATATTTAAACTGCTTCCTGATATGACATGAATACTAACTGAT
The DNA here is from genome assembly GCF_043641665.1 of Enoplosus armatus. Classification (NCBI taxonomy): domain Eukaryota; kingdom Metazoa; phylum Chordata; class Actinopteri; order Centrarchiformes; family Enoplosidae; genus Enoplosus; species Enoplosus armatus. Next base: position 8,924,036 of record NC_092187.1, read on the forward strand.
ATCACTTCTGCATGTAGATGAACATATGTATTCTGGGTCAGGTGGTCGCCATCCTAAGAGATGCACTGATACAGAATTGCAGGGGCAAATAAAAGTAACACAGATGTGTGTTTGTTGTGGCCGATACGATAACTGATAATATATAAACTCATACAGGTAGATAGATTAAGAGGTGAAGGCAGTGAGTTGACTGTGGGGGGAGCATTCGAAGGCATTGCATTTCTGCGAGTTTATGTTCTGCCAGTACTTATCAGGCAATAAAATATCGGCTTTAGTCACAAGGTGGAAGGTCAAAGAGACAACATTTGACAACTGAAGGAACTGAGTGAAGCCCCTGTCAGCAGGTCTCTACCCCGTTGCAGAGTCCACAATCAAAGAACTCATTCCCTTCCAGCTTCCAGCAGGGATGCCTCTCAATGCCCTGCGGCCTTGACTCAAGTGATGATCAGAAAGTACCAGTCAAACTTTAATAGGAGACGAATTATATAAAATATTAAAAAAACATCAGTGCAATAACTCTTGGTAATGTGCCTCTTCTAGCTTTTAATAACATTTTTTATAATGCAAATCTAACATGGACACCAACTGTTTTTCTTAATAAACTCAAATGAACTATATTACTTTGTGATATATATATTCACCTGCTAAGCACTAATTAGTAACCCCCCCCCCCCACACACACACACACATACTTGCCCGGAGGGCAAAGCAAGGTCTCAATTTTACTATCACTGCAATCTTATTCTTCAAGTCTTGCTTTGTAGGCCTGCAGCCGAAGTGGGAAGCAAACAACGCAGAGCATGCATAATGCAACAAAAACCCCACCACAAACAAAACAGTGACCGATGCGTGTTATTTGAATATTTATGTCATCCTTAAAACAACCCACTGTGGCGTCATTTCCGCCAGTGAGCCTCGGAGATGGAAGACGCTGAACAATTATGAATTCTACCAGCAAGTACTCAGTGTCCATGAATGGAGCCACTCTCAGGCATGAATGGGCCTTTGTGTCACTTTGGTGCGCAGTGAAGCAAGCCTGAAAATACAAGTGAACTCTCCCATGAGGTTAAGACCGAAGATACGCCATGGAGACAAGCAGACATGGCCAAGGTATGAGCCTGTGCCACAAATTCCTTGCGGGAGGACCGTGTTGGAGGCACTGTTGGAGGGACAAGCCAGAGGCTAAAAAACAGTTTGTTTATCTCATGCAGGAGGCTTGATGTGTCGTCCTTGACTGTCCTGCCTCGCTTTTTTTCAGGCAATAGGTCAGTCACTGACTGGACCTTTACAGACAATTTCATTATGGTGATGGCATGAAGCATGTGCTTTACATCACCTACTTACACCTTGCTGCAAACTCTAGTGGCCAAGTAACATTCAGTATTTGTATCTACTAACAAACCAGACCTGTTGCAGAAATACTGTATACTCTACATGTATTGGTTCTTAATCGGTCACATGTGTGAGGCCCATGCTGTAGATGTGACAGGGCCAAGCCTGACAGAGGCAGCTCATAAAACCATTCAAAAGACGGCACACAGCATGATGGGATAAGAGTGGCATGACCCAACCTTTGTGGCATGTGGTGGGGAAAAAGGCAGTTTGTGTTGTGAATGAGACAAATTAAAATGCAGTTTTAGTTCTCTTTATCATTTGCAAAAACATCGATCCTTAATCGTTTGAATCTTTTGTATAGTTTTGCCTTATACCTGTGACATAAGTACATTTTATGTTTTTATATTCTAGGTCCATGACCAAAATGCCGGATCTCTAATAAAGGTAGTGTTAATAGGGAATTCAATCTTTTCATTCACATTTTTATATACTGGAAAAAAATATATATTGGCCAATATACTTTAGTCCATACTTTAGTATTTTATCTTTAAATATCTATTTCTCTAATTCCAAATTTTTACTCTTATTCTAATCATTCTTCTTTTTTGCACAAGAGCATTGTTAGCACATCCTCAAGACTATGCCACCCTACATTTCACCGCACAAACTATTGTATGAGCGTGTGAAAACTAAAACCATTGAATCTGAATCTTTGAATCTGGACTTAAATCCTCCTCACTGTGGGGGCGATACTGGTGAATCACTAGTCTGTGGGATTGGCTCATTTAATTCCTGAACTGTGCTTTAGTTTACTCAATAACGGTCAAGCAGTTTGTAATGACATGAATCATTTATGCACTGTTCAGATTATTAAGAGCCATATTTGTTTACTGACGCTGATTCACTAGGTGTTGGTAGTAGTAAAAAAAAATTACAACTGAGCTGATTCTCATTTGCTCACAGCCTGCAGGTGTGGAAGTTACCCAGGAGGCTGTAGCAAATCTGCCACTTTGTGAGTTAGTGAGTGACTGCTGTAGACTGTGATTTTGACTCAGTTATACACAAATTTGCATTAAATATTTGGTAATTATACAATGCCTATAGCCCAACATTTCTGCAAAGGGTAGAGAAAAGGTTAGTATTTATAGGCTGAACTATTTACAACTATTCAAAATTGTATTTCCTCTAGTAAATTCATATGCAGCTTTCAAATGTGATAGCCTGTAAAAAGATTGTTTTTTTTAATTATCTGAGTAAACTGAGTGAGAATATTTATTTAACCATTAAGGAATATAACAGGTAGGCAACGATCTTGTGAAGCAACAATACCATACTAAATACTGTCACTGTTACATACTAATACTGTTTACAATGTTCAACATTTGACTCATTTTATATCTAAATTTTAGAGTAGTCTAACTAACTACGCTATCAATCACCAGCCAGTCATCAACCAGCCTAGACTACATTTTTCTGTGCATTTGAAATCATATTGTTACAGATTAAAGTACATATTATAAAGTTTCTTTATATTAATAAATGCAGATATCCATAGGCTACAAGTAAATATAACCAGATATATATAGATAGATAGTCGATAGATATTCTGAAGATACATGTATGTACATAGATAGATATTTTATTTTATATTAAATTGGGACCAAACTCCGCACACCAACTGAAATATTTTGGCACTGCCTGCCGGTTGACTCGCTCCGCAGCGCCCACTAGCGGCTGACCGGGGATGGGCCGAGCAGTCCAGGACTCACCCATCCCGTCTCGATGGGACATCAGGGAACCGTGCTACGGTTCCGGAGAGCAGTGAGTCCTGCTGCTTAAAAACAAATAAACCTGATAGAGGAGCTGAATCAGTCCACACACAGCTCAATTAAATGATCTTTTCAAAGAAACAACTAAAGTTAATGTCATGTTGGACCGACGGCCGCGCCTCCTGATTCCTTTCACATTTCAGGTTAAGTTCCCCACGAGGAATATATAAAAGTATGGTTTTAAATGAGCAGGCTCCCCCGTTCACATCAAATATATCACTGCTCCTGATAGCTCAGTTGAAGCGGATTTAAAGCCCAGTTTTCATCATTTAACGTGATTATTCTCGTGGCTAAATGGAAGGAGGTCTTACCATGAAAACGCAGACTAGTTGTCCATCACGTAAAGCCGGACTCGGCCGACCTGATCCTGTCCAATGTGAGGAAATCTAACTGTAAAGTACGAGCCTGCGTCCCAGTCAAAACTGAACCATGTGCAACATCCCTCCTCTGTCAACAACACTGGGAGGTGAAACTCATTTTGTCATGGTGACGCGGTTTTCCACATCTCCTTATAAATGCATCCAGCACCCGGAGCACGTTACTGTAACTCCACCCAAGTCCGCCTTAAAGGGAAGAAATCCCTTAAAATAAAAACCATTTGGGAAAACTAAACACCATTAGGAAATAAAACAGCAGTGGTGGAAAATAACTACATTTTTGTGTGTGTGTGGTTTTATATAGGCCTTGAATATTTTGGTTGATTTGCGACTTAATTCTCCACTTATTCTCAGAGGGAAATACTGTATTTTTTAATCTACAATTCACTGACATCAATAGTCACTGCAGATTTAAATTTTACACACATTCAAACACATTAGATATGATGCAATGTTCTTGATTCAACTACCAAACAGTAAAAAGTTGAGGTCAGCACTTTTTTAACCATTCACAACATTAAAATGCTGCTCGTACATTAATACATCAGCCATAACAATCCAGTAACAAGGCCATTCAGCATAATTAGGACTTCAACTTTTGATATTTTAAATGTAATTGATCATTTGAAGGACTTGAACACTTCACCTTCACACTTCTCCACTACAGCAAACCAGAGAGTTGTCAGCCTGGTGGATTTTCAGTTCAAAATATGGGTCAAATAAGCTTTTATTCCCACAGAAACTCACTCCAGGTGCAGCTATCATCATCCACAAACTGTGTGTCCTCACTGCCAGAGGAACAGATCATTTGTGGAAATCAATGATTTCCACTTCAAGGCTCTAACTCAAGCTAAAAATGTCTATGCTCACTATTGCTGAGCATTCTTAACATCTCATTTATTCCGAGATCATTTATGTGAGTGTTAATAAAGAAAAAAGCCAGATTTTACAGTTTCTGCAAACAATGTTTCCCCTACACAAAGTGACTCCAGAATTAGAATAATTGTATCTGCCTTGTGTAATGAGTGTATGGGAAATTGCCCTTCATAAGGCAGTAAACAATTTTGGTCTGACCTGTGTGGGAGTCAGAGAGCGTGTGGGTGGCTTTTGGCCCGAGTACAATATGCGACTGATAGATAGAGAAGAACAAGCACGAGATTGGCGGCCCGGTCGTGGTGGACGAGGACTTGTTTTGAAGTCTGCATGTCGCATAGGAGTTCACTGTCTGTGTTTGTCTTCACCCACACTGAGCGAGGCACAAGGACAATACAGGAGGCCATTTACCAGAAAATAGCAGGGGACGTAAGTGCAGGCCATTCTTGTTTTCACCACAGAGTCCAGACCACACTGAGCCTACAGTCTTCATCCAGACTTCCAAATGATCTCAATCCAAATAAATCTTCAGGCAAACAGACACATTAAATATTGTGAAGTGCTGAATCAAATAACCACCTCATAAAAGTGTAAGAGAGACGCCAAATGACCCTGTGACCTTCCCTCCTTCTGTGCTATTGTTCCAGTGTTGTAATACTCTAATAAAATCCATATAGAGTCATATATGGATTAAGGAGTGCCTTCTGCCTACAGTATATACCTGCCGTAAATCTCAAACCCACAAAATAAATATACCACATCTAACGTTCTTCCATTGACTGACCCTCTTCTATCAACGTAATTTGTTTGCTTAAAGGAATACTCATACTTTTTATGCATGTAAGCTGTTTGATCAGCTTCCTGTTATGCAATGACGTGATCGGTAGCACGTGATCACAGTGTGGCATAAAGAGGTAAAACTGCTGTCAGCTGCACAAGAGTCAGGCTTCGTCTTTGAAGAGTGATGGTGCAGCTCACAACTTGATTTTGAGACTCTTAATACTCACGATCCCTTCAAAGGTCTTGTGATTCATTCTGTTTTGTTGTGCAGAGGTGACACGGCAACATTCAAATTTCTAAACTTTTTTGCCGCCTGGACCGGCAGATTTAATCGTCTCTGCCGCTCTGCTGTTGCTCCGCGCCCTCTGTGGGCGCTTGTGGCGACCCAGGATGCTCAGAGCTGTGGGGGTTGTTGTCGGGGTGGGCCAGTCTCCCACAGGGGAGGTCAAGTCATTTCCTGCTCTGAGAGACCTCCGTCCCTCACAGCTGTCAGTGCAGTCAGAAGCCCACCTCCCACATCTGTAACCCCCCTCTCCCCACTTCTTGTGCTTTTTCAAAGATGTGATGGATTGCTCTGAAGGAACTCCCTCACGCTGCTGCAAAATTAAAGACGGGCCATCAAAGCTGGACCAAAATAAAGGCCTTCTATATAATTTTTAATAGCTCAATATGATTAAAGACAAATAACTTCAAGGTTTGAGCAGGAATCAACAGTGAGTACAAGTTGATAATAATTCCTGAAATATCAAGCTGGATTGGTGGAGCAGATCTGTTTAACATCTCTCCAGAAAATACTGTGAACAGCAGATAACCCCTGAAATGAGAAATATCTCACAAGATAAATGCCTGCCCACCTCTCATTTAACAGCGTCTCGAGCTGGAGTAGGAAATGAGGTAAGTAGGTGTTAACATACGTGTCCCATGGTAAATACATTTGTGTAGGTTGATGTGCTGACATGGTGACACAGGGAGTTCTCTTATAGAGGAACCAGCTGTGTACAAACATGTAATAGTAATTAGACTGCAGTCAGACGAGCCTGCTGCTGTTTTCAGTCACAGTCGACCTGTCTCATGTTTGAGTTTCACATTCCTTTTAATCGTAATGCTGTCGTTCCTGTGAATCAACGTTAGAGGCTGTAACAAATAAAGAGACTTCACATAGGTGATTAGGTAAAAATGCCTCAGCTACAGCCGCTGCATGTGTAAAAAGTTAAAATTCCTTTCCATTAAATCAAGAGTTTTGGAGTGGATGAGTAAACTCTGTAGCAGACACCAGGAGCATCGTCATTCAACTCTGGACTGAAGTTACAGTAATTGTGAAAAACCAGAGAGAAATTCTTCTCAGATCTAGTTTATTGCACGTCTTTGTTACCACCCACCACTTCCTTCAGCCTGACATGGAACAGTCATGTTTGACATTTTTATTTCAAAGGAGACTGCCAAACAGAGGGTATATATAGGGTATATATATATATATATATATACCCCATTCATTCAGACTTTATCGCTGCCGTCTGCAGAGTTATTCGTGATTTGAAAAACACACCCTTCATTTAATCTTTTTTAATTTAATGGATTTGCGGTTGGGTCTGACAAGTTGGAGGCGTCAGGAAGGAATCAGACTCCTCAAATGTCTGAGTGGGCTTCGCACCACGGCCTTTGACCTCATCCCGTGAGGAGACAGCTCAGTTATCAAAGAACCAACAGCCACCGGGAGGAAGAGGAGGACGGGCTGAAGAATGATGTCTGTGCTGCCTTTGATTGTTGGGTAGCTCAGGAACTGCACTGAGGGCCAGAGGAAAATACTTTCTGTGAAATCTATCCTGATGCTAAATTGATTTGCATTCTTTTGAATTACTCAAATAGCATTACGGGCTGTTTAAGTGTCCCATGAATTAAATGTAGCTTCAACAAATGGCAGTAAACACACAAACACAAATTCACAGCTTTTTGTGTAGTGGTGCTATCCCTACAAAAGACAGCAAGAAAGCAAAACACTTTTTTTTCCCAGGGTACCAACAGAGAAAAACAAAACAGTCAGCGGGCAAAGAAGTGATTGAGGAAGTGGCAAGGAATAAAGTGATTTAAACCCTGTGACATCCGATTTCATGGTGATAGCTTCAATGAATGGCAGAGACCCGAGCATGAAAAGAGCGATTCTTTGCCCAGGATGCAGCGCTGGAGGCCTGGGCAGCTCCCCTACCAGTGATTTCAGGCCTCAATGTGGGCAGAGGGTCTGCAGGCCCAGCAGGAGGCCTTCCGCAGCCCTGTGAAGCCAATCTCCACTTCATTAAGAGTTTCAGTTGAAATGAGAGAGAAAATAGGCTTTGCACTTTAATGTAGAGAGACTGTATGTTTTTTTTTATATTTTTTCGCTCCTCAGTGGCGACTGTCTGTATAAATCCCCACAGCATCACAGTAAAAAATATTATTTGTTGGCACTAACACAAGATTGCTCAGGACAGGACATACTGAGTGTTTTTAATTTCGGGTAAACGGATGAGACAGGAAGACACAAGACAATATTGCCTTTGCAGTGTTCACAAATAGTTCTGAGGTCAAAGTCTTTTTGAATCACCACACGGCACGCAGGGTCACATTTCATCGGAACATAGTCAAGTTTGGTAAGATTGTTATTCAACTGATTATTTACAGAGTGTGTGTGCACATCATGACTTCAATGAGTAAAATAGTGGGGGTGGAGGGGGAGATTTCCTCAGAAAACCATGTTATACGATCTTTCATGAGTCTGTCTTTCACTACAACATAGCTCAGAGTCTTGAGGCATGACAAAGTCAATTTTCCTTTTTTCCTCACTTTATCTCTCCTCTCACTCCCACCCCTCCTCCTCTTCCTTCTCTCACCTTACTTACTCCCAATCCATCATTTCCTGTTGAGTCACTGACGGAGCCGTTCTGCATCATGTTTTAGAGTTTACTGCTCCCCTCCTCGCTTTCCTCCTCCACTTCCTTGTTCACAAATGCCTTGTCTTGTAAGGGGGAAAAACACAGTGTGGCACTATAGCAGCCCTCCAGCAGATATCGCTGCATGAAAATAGGTAGAGTCTGGGAAAAGTCAAAGCAGATGTCGGAGTCTCTTCCTGGCAACGTGACTGATTCATTCAGTAAATGACTCGGAGGATCATAGGATTACTAGGTTGGCAGAAATACCATATCACTCGCCACAGCATGTCTATATCATTATTGGAAAAAATAGAGCTTCAAGCTAAGGAAATGAAAGACACAGTGAGAAGAAACAGAATCACCTTTGAAATAAAACATAAAATAAACCTTTTCATAACCTCTCCAATAATATTGACCACTCAGCTGATTTACGTCCTTGGAAAATATTTCTTTTGGCTATTTGCAGACATCCTAGTAAAGTAAGAGGAAGTGATGCTGTGGTGAGGTAAGGCCTCGCGTAAACGTAGGCAGTGCGTGCCTGTGTGTGAGGGAGGGCTGAGGGCAGGGCTCTGAGAAACGAAAGGGCTCTTTGGCGGACTGGTTGAGTCATTCAAAAATACAGCTGCTGACTCAGTTTGCAAACTTGTCTCCAGAAGCACGTCGCCAGTCTATCTGGCGTTTTGTGTGTATGTGTGTGTGTGTGTCTAAACTGTTCTTGTGAGGACCAATCATCTTCATAAAGACAGGATAAGGGAACTTCTCCAGGTTGACCTTTATGACTCTTAAAAAGATTAATTTAGCTCAATCAGAAACCATATGCTTGTGGTTTGCTCGGAAACCGCTCAAGGAATTACCATACAGATTACGTCAAATGGAAAATGAAGCTTTGCCCGAAGGAGTGCCAATTCACACCACTGCTGTAATCCCTCCCTGGCACCAGGACAAAGTTTTTTCTGTGATTCAATCATTTCGTCATTTCTTCAGTTTTCTCAACACACCCTTCTTGCCACAGTAGTCTTATAACTGTGTCGGTCCAACAGTCAACACAACGTGATCCATCTGGGTGTATGGACTCTGGGACACACTCCAGAATTAGTCATCCTGGATGTGTTGCAAGGTCCAGGAATGGTGTGCTGTTGTTGACATTATTGTGTTCATAGGGTTATTAAGATGGACACCTCCCTCCATGATGGAATGTGATTTCCTGATAAAACTGTGGAGTTGCTCTACCTGAGTATGATGCAATGTGAGTCATACTGTGTTTAGAAGACCTGCCAGTCCCAAAATGGGCGCCAACAGCTGAATCCCATACCAAGAAATGTTCATTTTTCCCATATTGTTTGCTGTAACAAGTTCACAGCATTGTTGACCTGAAGCCAACTAGCAGTGATAGCTTGTTAGTCATAAGAGCCATCACCCAAGTTTCTCTAACAGTTATTGCTCCTGGTCAATTAAGAAGTCCTGGCTGTTTTATCTGCTTGACCTGTGCTACCTTTTGTTGTAAATTGTTACCATATTTGTGATAAGCATTTATCATAGCTACAAAATGGTATTTAATTTCATTAATTATTAATCTCATTTATTTTTTATTGTATTTCATTTTTTATGTCTCTGAATATAGCTAACTGCATGCCTTTGACATTGCCGGCTAGCTAGCTAGCTTGGAATTCAAAATAACAGTTAGTGGTTGTACTAACGGTTGCAATTAATTAATTAATTACATTAGCTGCATCTACATTAAACTTGCAAGCTTACTTAACCCAACGTAGACAGTAGACGTTTTGATACATCTTGGTCTGCATCTTACTATATCACTCAAACTTGTTTTTGCTATCTTAAGCTGTAGTAGTAGTTAGATACAGCTAAGGAAACCAATTAAATAACGTTATTAGGTTAAATAATGCTACCACAAAGTCAGCTGGTTAACAAGCTAGCTAGCTAGCTGAGTTTGGCTAATGCTAATGTCAACTAGCTAGCCAACCTACGACTAGCTAGCTAACATTAACGCTTGTTTGGTATTGTTTAACATTTTATTGTTTAATGCTAACTAAGTATTTAACCTGTGGTAATATATAAAGCTAATATATTATTTCATCTAATGTATTAGCTAACTTAGTGGCTTACAACTAATGTTAGTTAGGCTAACGTTTAACGTTTAGTTTCAGCAATCTGAGTGTACAATGTTCAATCATCCTGCTGTTCCCACAAAGTGTGGCACTGTGCTGCTGTGCCAAAACTACTTTCTGCAATGTTTCTCGTTTTCTTCTGTTTGTTGTGGGCATGGCCATTATATGCTTCATCATTATTGTTGTGATATTCGACAGCATTTTGAGATCCTCTTGTCCTAAATCACAGACTGTTTACCACAACAGACCACAGTCTGGCTTCTAATCAGATAAACTAGTGGCACCTTGTGTTTAAAAGATGCCACTTCTTCACTAACAAATGCCTGGCAAAGAGGACAAAAAGAGAAGGTTTTTCTATTGTTACTTAATATTTATTCTGAGATAACTACATTTTTGAACACTGATTAGAGGCTGAACTGTAATATAAATAAAATGATTAATTATGTAATTAAATGTTTATATTTACTACAGTATAGCCAGTATAACTTTTTTTGGGACATGTTTTCTTTATCTAATAATTTTGAATCAATATGCCATTTTAAATGACACATTTCTTTAGTAAGTTTGTATGTAATAAGCAGGATAAAGAGACATTCATCAAGCTAGTCTCTTTGGGGAGTTCAGTAACCAAAGACTAATAAATAAATAAAATGTTTGCTGTACATCATTCCTTATATACAGCAACTGTGGTGCAAGATTCGCCCATTGGGTATGTTAGGTAAAGCAAGGACCTTGTAGTCCATGAGTTTCACCTCAGTTTCACATTCACAAAAACATCCTCAGAGAGACAGAGGAATTCGACCTGGACAAACATTCATACAAAGTAAATCCCCATGAAACATTATCGAAGCAAAGAAAGATGTTTATTTTATCAGCAATCAAAATATGTTGTGATTTTCTTTTTCCATCAGCGGAGGAGCAGAACTAAACTTTACTGAACTTTGTCAACTATCAGCACAACGAAGCAGAGACAATTGGTTGGTGTTTTCTGTGTGTGTGTGTGTGTGTGTTAGAGAGAAAGAGAGAGATAAAGAAGGAAATTAGATGTCATTGCCATGTCATTGTACGCTGTCTTCCATTATGTTTTGGACTGAAAGCTTTGCAATGAGAAAGAAAACTTTGCAGCAGCAGGAGCAGCATCGTGCTTTTCTAATGAGAGTTTCCATAAAGAAAGAGGCTTCTGAGCAACATCTGGCAGTTATTCAACAGTGTGTTGAGTTCATGGAAAAGCTCCTCACGCAGCTTGACGAACGGTACAGCATAGGGCATCCCTGAATAACATTTTTCATCCTTTTCAATGGGGGCAACAGAAACATGGCAAACTCTATGATGGAGTTTAGAAAATGTAGTCTTTTCTCACTTGAAAACATACATATATTGTCATATGTAATGTATTTAGGATATACGCTTAATACAAAGGTGAATGTCTAGTCCCAACGCAGCACTTATTTAAAATGTATATTGTCTTGTTCCTCCATAGAACACTTGTGTTGCTTTGTTTATTGATTGTAACCACACACCAAAGTTACGGAAATTTTTCTCTAGCAGATAGGTGTGTTTGCAGGGTGAACAGAGAAAAACAGTCACCCTCCAAAACACCAACTGGGTTAAAGTACATGCACAGAAGCAAAAGCAGACTGTAAATGCTTGTGTTGTTTCATTCATGTAAATCTGCTCTATGCTGTGTAGCATCTGCAGCTGTAGTCTTGATATCAGCAAACGAAAGTAGTCATCGGCAAAAGTGTACATGAATAAGTATAAACAAGTATGGTAAATAGCTTATTACATTGTAGACAATTAAAGTTTCAACCAACAGTGGGAGATAAGATAAACGCTCCTGTAGAAATACCTGTTCCCAGGTGTCAAGTCATTGCTTCTGAGTTACCTGCACTCAGATAGAGTGCAGGTAACATGATGCTCAAAGACCAATGGCAAAGAATAATCAGTCACAGACAGACTGTTAGCGATAGCATAGTCGTTAATAAACCTCTTGGTAGGTTTTTGTTTTGATGTATGCTTAAAAAACTACACATAATGAATTTACAACCTCTGTGATACCGCAGTGACCCAGATTTGGTGGAGTTGGTGCTGCTGGAGACAAAGGAGCCAGTGCGTGGAGCAGCTCTCCTGATACTGGTCAATAAGAGGGTGAGTATAACTGAAAATATCTGTTGGCCTGCTTTTTATTGATATTCCTATGTTATCAGCTATCACCCAATTGCTAATTTCATTAGGTTTATTAAATGCCCCGGCAGACATGACAAAAAGGAGGTTGTCCATTATTTACCCCTCAGATTCAGAGGGAAAAGAAGACTGACTGAGCTGATGTTTACAGCTGGTGCTGCTCCTTGGGGCTGCCATGAGGTACTGCATACTGAGCCACCAGAAACAAGTCTGCCCTGAGCTTTTAAATGTTCCAAAATCTAACTTCTAATCTACATAATATGCTGTGAAGATTTGATGTGTCAGTTACTCAACAGGAAGTAAGCTGTGTATGAGATAATGGTATATTTATGTATATTGTATATTTATGAGCAGTTGTTCACAGTCAGTGCTACTTATGAATTCAATACAGTTAATTCATTTATGTTCTCCATAGCTCAGCAGTAGTTTTTCACATTTACGCCCTGAGCATTGACAGATCTACTGGCATCAAATTGCTCAGGATTCATAAGTATCCTAAGATACAGTATATTCTGCACACTGACATTCGTGGGAAAAGTCATATTGTGTGTGGGACGACATTCAGAGGCACATTAAGAGCAAACAGTGATTCAAGGACAATTTATATTACACAGATTCACAACTCTTTGCAGAAATGATGAGTACTTTACATTAACATTACTCAGAAAATGATAACAATGACATTATGCTGAACAACAAATGATCAGGTTCTTGGCATAGTGCTTATATAATTTAAAATCATGTTTCACTCACTCAGTCACACACACAGTATTAAAATCCCTGAGCAATATGAACTAAATGATCAGCCTGACTCCACTCCAAGATTTAGCCCCATAGTGTTTGATTTTTAAAGGTGAGATCATTTTCCTGTCAAAGTGTTTTTCAGTCATCTAGCTCTGGCTAATGTCACCACAGTACACCACCCTGCTCTCCAGGCGTGAGCGCTCTGCTTCAAACACCAACAAATGGCTCAGCAGCGTCTCCTCAGGACCCGAGCGGATCAGGGATGGATCATTGTTCTGCGCTCACAAAAACACAGAAACACACACACACACACCCACACACCCACACACACACACCACATATCGTATAGTCAGTTTCCAAATCATATACATGGATTTAGTGTCAGTACTTCTCCTACAAAAATGTAATAAAAAAAAATGTTCTTGATCTGTCCGTAGTCCTCGCAAGTACAGGTCAACTGTCAATCTAAGGTAAAGATTCAAATCAAAGCTATTCATATACTGCAACAACCAAATGAGTTGATTCTGGCATGGGTCAGGGAGAAAAACAAACAGGAAACGAGACATTAACAAAATAAAAAATTCATAGTATTTATAAGCACTCACCGCCACAGCAGCAATAAAGGCATCCATAAGGTGGTAGTCTGCTCCACCGTGTCCACTCATGCCAAAGTTCCTGGGGGCATTATTGTGTGCCGTGTGCTTTGTGGATCTCTGGGTCAGAAAGTCAAACACGCATATCTCATGGCCATCACATGTCAGCTCCCCCTGTGAAGACACAGTTCATTATAGAGGTATATATTTAGCTGATGCATCCATGTAAGAAACAGGCAACATATGTATATCACAATATGATTTTGATAGAGTAGTTTTTTTTCCAGCCTCAAAGCCTACATTACAGTTAAGTTGAGCTTAACCATGTTTGGCTTAGTTCCATGAAGGAGCGCACTTTATGCTGCCGCATATGGTTTTATTTATTTATTTTTTACAACTTTGTGGCAACAGTTTGGGGCAGGTCCTGTTTCAACATGACGGGTTCCCCATGCAAGTGTGGTCACTGAAATATTTTTTCGTGACCCTCCTTCTATCTACAATGCATACACACTTTTGGCTAAGTAGAACTACTTTGATTTCTGTGAACCAGAAGTTGACGCATCTTTTTCCTGCTGGCTTCCTTTCTTTGTAGCACTGCTTATATCTAAAGTATTAGCTTTTCTTTCCCTTGTCTTTTCTACAATCCACATTCCTTCCAGTCCTACCTTGCTGCCATTGATGGTTGTTTTCCGCTTGCAGATCTCCTCAGTGAACGCCACCATTGAAAAGGCTGCCGTCAGACCGCCTTCAAACTCCATGTTAACAACCTGGGCAAGCAGAACAGATGAACAAGAAATAAGGGGATATGTATAATGCTTCTAAACGTAATGAATAACCTTAACCTTAATAAGCACCATAAATACAGTATTTTTTAAAAGGAAAGTAAATTATGAATTTTCAGTTTAAATAACTATCTTTGACTAATATTACATAAGTAAATGACAACACAAATTCTGGAAACAGGAAAGGATGTCAATAATAACAGAGGCTATTTAAGCTATAGTGCGGATCAGACAGTTGCAACAAGGCAATGCAAATACAATATAAACATACATATAAATAATGCCACACATTATTCAGCTGCTTCTAGGTAACATCTGAGATGGTCTTCCTTATTTTATGGCCCTTTTGGGAAGAGTGGAAGTCTTTGATATATGGTGGTTTACTAACATGTTAGGTCACTCTTAGGTCTGGGAGTATTAGCAGCAGTCTGGAAATATTAGCTGAAATTATGTGATACTATATTTTGACCTTACGTTTGAAATCACCATGGATTTACCGGTGCGTCCCTGGTGGGATTTATTTAAGCAGAAACAAAACTCAACAGGTTCGAGAGGGATAATATGTTGTGCCATGGAGATTAAGAGCCAGTCTTAAGTGTGTTTTAAAGCCAGTGTTTTCTAACCTGGTTACTGCAGACATCATTGTCACACTCGTAGACACAGCGGCCGTATGGTCCAGTCCTCAGTGCCTCAGTCACTGACTCGATGTCTGGGAAGGAGCTCGGACATATGACTGATACAGGCCAGCCAGTGTTACCCTAGCACACATACACATACAGTACATATTAAATGATGCATAGCGAGTAAAGTAATATGTTCACAGATGGTAAAGTGGATAATTGGTGAAAATCATGTGTTGAGATGTTAACCTGTTTCACTCTATCCAGGTAGGTTTTGCATGCTGAATATGGACAGTTTCTTTCTACTGAACAATCCAGGCAGCGATCTGCAGCACCTGTGGGCTGGAAAAAAAACTATCAACGTCAAATTTTATATTCATGCTTAGTATAGAGATTTATGTCTGCAATAAAAAGGATTCATTTGTAAAACTACAGGACAAAATACAATAAAGGAAAACAGTTCATATCTGCAGTGGCTACTAGTTTGCTTTGCGATAGTGATGATTTCTTAGTATTAGGTCAAATACTGTGAACAGAACACACCTTGTTTTCTTTTCGGAAGTGGCTGACAGATCCAAATGATGACACTTTCACACATCTGCCAAGAGCAAACAGCAATGTTAATGATTCATCTCAGGGAAAACAGATCGAACTCACAGAAAACAACCTTGGGAACACCTGGAAACCACCAGGGTCTAGTTAGCATTGTTTGAATAGAGGCGTACCACAAATTGATACATTTATATAATCACCCTGTTGACCAACCAACTTATTTACTTTAGCGTTGAGTGCATCTTACTTATGAACATCAGACAAGCTTGGAGTCAATCATTGACTGCTGTCTGATGGCTTACCTGCGTTCTCCAGCCCAGTGATGTATTAGGTCAATGTCATGGCACGATTTAGCCAAAAGAGCAAAAGAGCTCTCTGCTTCATTCCTCCAGTTCCCCCGAACAAATGAGTGAGCAAAGTGATAAAACCCAACCTGGAACAAGAGGTTGACAAAACTCATTTGTAGGCCTAATGGTTATGCCTTGGACTTAAAACAACAAAACAGTGTTACTGTCTAATGAATGAAGAGCCCTGAGGATTTGCTGTATAATTTTCTTTATTTCTTTTCTATCTGCATTCTTACCGGCTCAAGGTGCTGAATATGGATCACATCACCTATGACTCCAGCATCTATCAGCTCCTAGAAAAAGATCAGTTTATGTCGTTTTTTAACCAAAACAAGGCAAAATCCTAAGTTGGATATTGTGATTTTCTTCACCACTTGTTCCAGTGTGAGAAGAAGTGTCAGTGTTCTGTAATTGAAACAGTCAAAATATGCTTAGCTCGCCTCCTTAAAACTCAATTACAGGTTAAGGTACCCAAATTGGCATCTTTAAACCCAAAACTGTGACCCATGCCTGGTGAAGAAAACCGCCAAATGTTTTCATAAACGGAAGACAGTGTGACAGAAAGTGTTCACCTTTATCTTGTGGATGACGGGATCGTACCGGAGAACATGACCCACTGACAACATCACACCATTCTGAGTGCAAGCCTCCACAATGGACGTGCAGTCTTCTGCAGTTGTCTAAAGTCATGTGAGGACAGCACGAGTGTCACCCAAATGCAATCATAGAAAGCAAAAGGGAGAGAAGACAGGTTTTATATTTCAGAAACTGACACAGACGAAATAGTATATTTTTCCAAAAATTTGTAAGTACTTTAACACACACACTGAATTGTGATGAAAAAATACAGTGACATGATTCTTTAAAAGGGTCATTTTTAACCAAAATTACAAACATGCAAAAAAAATACTGTAAAAATCAACCTGTAGGATCATTAACACCCACATCAAGGTTAAAGTTATGCTCTATGGTGAGATGGTTTATGTTTATTTACAAAAACACTCACTGCCATTGGTTTCTCCAGCAGAACATGGTAGCCCTTCTTTGCAAAGGCCACCGCAGGTTCCTGAGGATCACAAACTAGTTTAATAGGCCGATAATGTGGTGTGTACACAGAAGACTTAAATTGAGAGTTACACATATTTACAGAATATACACATTCACATTTTGTATGTTTACCTTATGAAGGCGGTCTGGAGTACAAATCAACACAGCATCTGCAAACTTCTCTCTTTCAACTATACTGTGCCAGTCTAGTTTGAGCAAAAGAGCATTCAATAAGTTATTATGAGGCAGATAATTATAAACAATTAAATGCATTTTTTTCTTTTGATGATCACCGTCAAATGTGTTTTCATCTTCAATTTTGTGTTGCTGTTGAAGTTTAGTGCGAGCGAATTTCCTTGGGTCAGCTACTCCGACAACCTGACATGGTGAAGATGAGCTCTGTTAGACATTACAACTTAACACCTGGGCAACACCTGGAAAAGGTATTCAGATCATTTACATAAGTAAAATACAACACGGAAAAATACTCCATTACAAGTAAAAGTCCTGTATTCAAAATGAACTTAAAGGCACATGAAATCTCTCCTGACCTTCACGCGTTCAGGGTGGATGGATGCAAACTGGGAGTAGATCTCCCCTCGACTACCAGCTCCCACCACGATGACACTGACAGGGGAAGTCATTCTGGCACCCTGTGAACTGTGATACAAATCAGAGCTTGTAAACACACCTTACACAGTGCCCGAGGTAATAAACAATCATCAGTCAGAGGTGAACACCTCTTCATTGCCTGTCAAGAGACCTCACACTTCCTAACATCTGCGTTGTTAATCACTATATCTACAGTTATCTCGTTATAGATTAGCCACCATTTGAAAGTGGACTAAATTAACAATTTAAACACCCCTTTATCATTCCAACTGCGCTGATTAAAGACCCTAACAGATACAGTATATGAGAGTAAGTAGCCCATTAAATTGTGCTAAACAGTGTTTCTGGTAAATATTATTTGTCAGTGCATGACGTGGCTGTTTGGATCAGTACCTGTTTTGTCCCATACAGATGTCAAAACCTTCTGTCTGTCTTCCGCGTTGGTCCAATTTTGTCCAGACGCGATAACAACACCATCTACGTCCAGTGAATGACTACAAAAGCGGAGTGGTTCACTTCTTCGAACAAAGAAAAAGACGAGTGTAAAGCAGTCAGAAAGCTGCGTAACGCCCCCTACAGAGTGCACGAGCACCTTCTGCTGCGTTCACGGTTCCTCGTAAACTGTAACATGTTGCAGAGTTAAAGAGACAAAATGCACCCTAATAAAAAAAGCACGCCTGGAGATTATCGGCCATCCAGGTAATTGGATATATGGAAGTATCAGGCAGCTTTGTAGGATTGTCACAATTCCTTCAATATGCTTAATGTTTTTGTTTTTTTTGAAAACTGCAATAACAAACAATAACAGACATATGTCTATTTACATATATTGAGAGTCTTTAAGGCTTTGGGGCCTGTAGAGCCCTGGATAGTTTACATGTACTGTTGCATTTCATTTATAACATTTTAAATAAAGTTTTTCTGTAATAAAATGTACTAATGTGAAATTTTGCTAAGATAATAAAAAGATTTATAATATATTTATAATACTGTTTTTGTTCTGAACTGCATGCATAATAGAAACCAAACAGACCATCTTTGCAAAAATGTGGTTGTTTCACCATCAAGTCCACAGAAAGAGCAATTAATATCAATGTCATTTCTTATTTTGAGGTTTGAAACTGACATCTTGAGGTTTGTTTGTGATCAAGTATCTTACAGACAAGGTCCACACTTTCCAAACAAACCTTCCTCAGTAATGGATTACATAATGGAATGGTGACAATGTCTTCCTGAAAGAGGGATCTCATTCTTCTGTTCATTTTGCTTAACTATGTCTGTAGACTGGTGGGAAATTATATCACTGTCACATGAAGGTCGCTGAGGTCACATTTGAGTCATCAAGGTCACAGCAGTCATATGACAGAGTGATATAAATTAAAGCGTGGTGGTGCCACGTCTCTTAAACTACCAAAACCGTCTTCGCTATCCAAAAATTGCTCAGGTCAAAGAGCGTCTTTTGTCATTTTGGTTAGCAAACCAGCCCAATGAATCACCATTTAACACCACATACCGTCGCGCTACAGACATCTTGAAATATTCCCGACAGCTGCGAAGGCAACATTTCAACTACCTATTCAGAATATTATTATTGACTTGCTTTTATGCATTTTGTCTCTTGTATTTCACAATTACAGATGTGTTTCACATCATATTTCGTTTCACATATGCAGTCAGCAGATAACGCATAACGTTAAAGGGGTTTTAGTAGCGCTACTAAATCCTTTTTATTCTTTATCTGTTAGCTATACAGTTGTCTACTTAGTTAGCTGCTGACACCACTAAATCAAAGTCGTCTACAGTCCACAAACAAATGACAAACGAAGTTTGACTAGTAAATATAACTTTAGACGGTCTTCGGAAATATTCGGCTACCTTCGTCAAATCCGATACAGCCACACTGCTATGGTCACATGACGCGATTAGCTCTGCAGCGTGAGCTCAGCTTTCTTTTGCACGGTAGCTACAAACATTTCTGATGTCAGCAAGCGACTGATTCCGTGATTTTAACATTCTCCGAGTTACAAAAGTAGCTTGACTTCACAACACAGTATTTTGTAGAAGACTAGTCTTTGAGCTGTTTAGCACGGAATCGCGCTTTTTGGCATATTGGAACATTTCTCTGCGCTAGCTAGTCAAGGTTAGCCCGTTAGCTAACATTATCACCGACATGAATATTGACAACGTTAATCAATCTGTCACAACTGGAGTGTCATCTACGCCGTCTTCAACTTCAAGTAATTGCATCGCAAATGATAATGCAACAACCAACGTCAGCAGCATCCCTTCGGTCACGAGTAATGGTAACGTTATGGCTTTGGCAAATGTTATTGTCCATGTTGTTGTGCTAAACACATAGTTCAAAGTAGGATCGCTATTTTTCTACTGAAGATGGATGATTAGGTTGTCCGTGACAATATATGTGCAAGTACGTTAACTTAAGCATTTTTCATGCATCATGTGAGGACCTGATATTTTGTGCAACACCTGTTTGCAAACAGGGATTGGACTTTGCACAACCTTTGTGTAACGTTAGGCAATACTGCAAAACACCTTTCCCTAAGAGTAAAAACTGTAACATTTCATTATTTGTGAAATGCAGCAGGTAGGTATACAATTTTGTTTCTTTAATTTAACATATTTCCATCCCAAACACTTGCATTACAGCCTCAGTGTCAGCGGCCATGGTGACACCATCAGCAGACACTTCTGTCTCCAATGGTGTCTATGTTCCTGGTGGCATCACCAATGGAGATGTAAAGCCTGCCGTCTCCACCACCCCTCTGGCAGACTTCCTCATGCAGCTGGAAGAGTACACTCCCACAGTAAGTCAAGTTTTGTTTCAGCTTACCATATGCTGCGTTCACAGATTTGTCAGAAAGGCCAGAAATTCAAAACACTGCATATGTTGAAGTTATTAACAGATAAGATATCATTTTATTTATCCTGAAGGACGTTCTTGTGCCAGAGACTGCAACAACATAAGGATAAAAACTATAGAGTATGAATGTGAAATGTATAAGCAGTATATTCTAAGACACAGGGTACCTAATAGAATAACTAACAGTAAGATAAATTTTGTAAAATAAGTCATCAAAAATACAAAAAGTAATATTTCACATAATAATTAAAAAGTCATAAAAAGTATTATTGCAGTTAAATTCTGATCAATGCTGGAAACACCTGGCAAGTTTGTCTACCCTGCCAGCCACATTAACTGGTCACCATCACCAAATTTAATGGCAATTAAGTTGAGAAACTCTTTATTATAAATATACAGATGGGGTATAGTATGTCTGTTTTTGGCTTATCCAGTGAATTAAATAACTGAAAAAGCAAGGCACTCAATCACAACCTGTAAATCCAATATTGCCATAAAGCAGCCCTGCTGAAGAATTTGCCTCTGTACAAACAGTATAATCAAACATAATATAGCTTACAACATTCAATTGACATTCCTGACAACTTAAGGTCTACCTGCCTTTGGTGAAAATGAAATTTTGTTATTTACCAACCACAGTCCTCCTTAGACAATGCTGTTAGTTTCCTTCTGTGGTCAGAGGCTGTACCAGTGTTCTTGCTACATTTAATTTGGCTGATCATCACTGAGTGGCAGACATGCAGTAATAATGTTCTTCACAAATAAGTTTCTGTTGCAGACTATGCGGATCTTGACCACAAGCTGAAGTCTGCTCTTTTTTTTTTTTTTCTTTTTCTCTCAGATTCCTGATGCAGTTACAGGCTACTACCTTAACCGGGCTGGCTTTGAGGCTTCTGATCCAAGAATGTAAGTTCTACAATGACTTACTCAATGAATTACAGGCGAGTGTGGGTCTACCTGGTAACCCATGGACCCAAATGTCACAAATCACAGTATTGTTATTAGTTGTCACATTCAAAAATTAGAGTCATAAGCAGCAACTTACACGGCAGGCACAAAAGGAGTGCTTGAGCAGCTGCAGGTAGACTGCTTTTGAATTAGTAGCACTTTGTAAAGCCCTTTGGTTTAAAGCACTAAACAAAAGCAGTCCGTTTACCAGTCTGTTCAGATTTATAAATCACTTGCTAGGAGTTTAAAGATCAGAGGTACTCTTTGATCTGACTTATTTTGTTTTTTCCACGATAAATAGATGGACACACTCTGGCTGTGTACAGGCCATGAAAACCACAACAATTTTCTTTTTCATTTCCTTAGAATCCGTCTGATCTCCCTTGCCTCTCAGAAGTTTATCTCAGACATTGCCAATGATGCGCTGCAGTACTGTAAAATGAAGGGCACTGCCTCTGGAAGCTCAAGGAGTAAGACAAAGGTCAGTCTTTCCCATTTTTACCGTGCTTTAAATGTAATACCTCCATATAATATTTTGACAGTGCTGTGTGTAAGGAAAGAGGAGTGCTGTTAGAAGATGGTGACAGAGGTAGTTGTCAACTGCATGTAAGTGCTCTGGTCATTTTGTTCCTGTTAATGTATTGTTTTCTATTTTTTTCCTTCTCTATATATAGGATAAGAAGTACACTCTGACTATGGAGGACCTGACTCCTGCCCTCACAGAATACGGCATCAATGTCAAGAAACCATATTACTTTACATAGAACTTTCTTTCTTTAAGGCTTTTTGCTTTTGCTAGTTTTATCTCCCTGCTGACCCACTAGAGTCTGTCAACTCCTTTATTGCTAAATGTTTTTTTTTTTGATTATGGTGCTTTAGTACAGCTTTGACAAATCTTTGTAGTCACCTTGCCATTTGTTATTTTTTTGTGAAGCCCCCTTCGTATTATGTTAAATTGTAAAATTCTGTTTTATTGTGAAAATAAAACCCCTACCAAAAACATGATGTCTGTGAGATGTTACATCTGGATTAGCTAGGAAGCCTGCTTGGATGAAGAGGGTACAGTGGTGGAAAGAGTTAGTCAATGTCACTGACATGAAGCTCCTTTATATGTACTGAGATTGTAGTACTCAGAGACATTGATTACTTTTTAGAACAGATATTAGGAATGGTCATTTTAAGATTAAAATTTTGGAAATTGCTATAGGAAGAACATATAAAGCCAGATAACTATTTTACTTTGCTGATTGACTGGAGTACATACTTTTGTTGGGCTTGTGGACATGTATTCTTAGGTATCAGCTTTAGTGCAGTGCAACAGTACAAGCACTCACGAAGCTACCTGATTCTAACAGTAAATGTTGTGGTTTGTTGGTACTGAACGTCTAAATGATAAATGGTGAGTTACCGCCAGACGGCACCCTGGTGGATTTTTCCATCTTTTAACTATCGCACTTCTCGCAACGGCAGTATTTTGTCCCCAACTGCGAGCCTTACCTTGTCTCTCCTGAGCCACCGTAGGTCTTAACAGCGCATATGCTGGACATTCAAATTATCCGCGTGTAATCGGTTAAATAGCATATTTATTTAGTCTCAAAAAGCGGCAGACGTGTCACAATGTCTGTTCAGTCAACAAATCCCAACAACCCGATTGTTTTCTTCGACATAACCATCGGTGGGCAGGTGAGTAGAAGAGAGAGTTTGGCTAACAACGACAAACCGCTAACGTTGAGTTAACGTTACCGCATCTCACCATAATGTTATGTTTAGGTGAAAAGTTGTGATTCAGTGAAGTACGTCGGTGGTATTTAAACTGCTGCCTTTTAATAGACATACTTGATACACATAACGATGAACAATATACAGATTCTACATTTCTCTCTTAGATGTTTATATTGTGGTGAGCGGCTTGTAGTGCAATTACGGTAAAATTGTTGAAATGGTGGTCTGTGTGTTAAGTTATATGTCTGGATAGAACATGTAATGATTTCGCTCAATGATACCGCTTTATTGTAAATAAGATAGTACTTTATTCGTGGTTGTGGTCTGTAAGACGACCTCTGACCTGACAGTCCATCACCAGGGCAGTTTGCTTTGTGAAACGCTGTAAGAAGAAAACGTGGCTGTAAATGGTTCTAAAGTAGGCTATGGTATAATATGCCTATATATCTGTCAGTCGCGTGAAAAAAGCCTCATTCATCCTGTCTCAAGCTGTCTCAAACTGTCTTCGCGATAACATTTAAATTATTTCCACAGTAGCATTTTTTTATTATCATAAACTGTTTTCTAAATTTAGTTCAAAAGTGAAATTAAGTCCTTCACTTGGCCTCCGTAGGATTATAGGGTAATTATTGTTATTTTAAGAGGTCGCAGATATTCCACATCAGCCACCAGCAACTGATCGTCACTTCACTTAGTTTATAGAAATTCACTTTTGAAAACAGACATGTAGGATGTCTGCATAGCTCTGGATTTGTTTTGGTTTGAGGTTCAGCTTTAGTTTACAATACAAGATACATTCGTGTAAATATACACACAAAAACTTTTTATTTGTAAAGTTTTAAACTATTTCTCAGATCCAATATGTCCCAGACAGATTTGAAAAGGACTGACAGTCGGAAAGTTGAGGTTGCTACAGGGGAAAAGCAGGTGGTGCTGGTGGAGTGACTTTGAAAAGAAGGGCGGTGGATTGAAGTTTGAACTACCTCTTTGCAAGTTTTTGGGAGACATAAACTCTCATCCTTTTTCGATCCAAGTCAAAATTGTGTTATAAACCAGGTAGAATAAATATAAACTTTATCTCTGTAACAGAAATGTAGAATTTTACTGACATGGTAGTTTCAGAATATATCGTAAGACACATTGCACATATATTACAACATACTATACATACCTCTCTGTGAACAGTACTAGATCAGTACTTCAGGGCTCTGACTTATTTATTTTTTTACTTACATTATGGCTTTTATATAGGCACTTTTTTTACTTGATTGAATGAATTTCTTTTTTCAACTTTAGGAAGTTTTAAGTTACATGTTCAGATGTCTTCCAGTTGTGTTCCTATGTAAGCATCAGTCTCGACATGAAATCATTTACATTTTTCTCCTTTCACAATAAATGCAGTTGCTGAAATTATTGGTTTGTATCATGTTTCAGTGCAATGTAGTAAACTTGATAAAGCTGCCCTTCCAGAGTACCATGTGTCCTCCCCCAGAGGCCAAAAGGGTGAAACGCATAAAAAAAATTAAACAATTGCTATGTAGTTTAATCAGAGTTTGTATTTATTTTAGAATATTTTGACTGTAATCTTGCTTGTTATTGGTAGATACCTGCTTCTGTTGTTTTGTAGCCTAACTTACACACTACTAGCAGCTGCTGACTATTTCTCACCATTTATGCTGGTCTATAAAAGCATAAATATTTTTCAGATTCACTTCCTCTATTGGCTACTCTACCTTAATATCTTCTCTTGCTTGGTGATAGTCTTCCTCTGGGATGTTGTAGCGCTCACAGTGGTTGATTTGTTTTATAGGATTTCTCATCCATGTGTGGATTAAAAGATAATGTTCAAAGAAAAAAAAATGCACGGCTCGGTGAAAGAAAAGGACTGTGTTTCAGGATATTTATTGAGAAGACAATATATGTTTTGGACAGAACGTCAAAAGGGAAAAGATATGAATAAATAAATAAATCATCATAGCATTTTCCTCAAGTCTAACATTTAAATACATTGAAAAAGGCTGTATGAATGTAGAAAATAGAACAAAAGTTTAGCTTAATGATCACAGCTTTCAGCAACACTTTTCTCCACATCTGGATGTTTAGTCACAGTCTCTTGTCATGTCTTTGCTCGAAAACCTCTGCATGTGCTGATGGAGAGGTGCGAGATGCCGTTCTGTGTCCAGGCTTTTTAACTGTCCGTCATAAGTCAGTTTAAGCATCCAACACAGCATCCACACAGGTGTACCATTCATAGATGCATGTATCATGGTTTTCACTTGCTGTTGGTGGTCAGGTCTGTGATGTTTATTGTTGCCCTTTTTTGTATTACAGATAAAGGAGAGTATTTCTCTTCCCTTTTGTTGGATTAAACACAGCTACAGGGAGTGGCTGCAGTCGTGTTCCTTGGCTCAAATGCCAGTAAATTTGCCATAAGCACACGTTTTCTGGTAGATTGCTGTATGGCCCTAGCATTTTGCTCTTTACCCAGAACACCACACCTGTCAGTAAACTGTTGGTGCACTCCAACCACACAACATTTACAGTGATGTAGGCAGGTACTCCAAAGCCAAAGACCAGACAGGCCACTGTCACAGCGAGATAAGGCATCCAAAATGTACCAAAGCCCAGCGTTAGGCTGAGCCACAGAGGTGGTCGTGGCCCAATAGTCTCGTCCAGATAATTCTCCTCGCTGCTTTTTGTATCCGTGCAGTTGGTTGAGGTGAACAACAAGTCGCTCCTCTCGTCCTCTTGTTCTTCCCTCGCTTCAAATAACCTGTCAGCCTCTTTCACCCACTGGGCAATCCTTGACCAAAAGGGCAGCAATGCACAAATTACTGCTGTGAAAATTCCCAAAATGAAGTAGGTAACTAGTGTAGACTCCTCTACTTCACATACCAGAGTCTTTATCCCTGTCACATAATCCAGTTCCATCAGCTCAGCTTTGACAGAACTAAAGGAATAAACAATAGCGAGCATCCACACCAGCAATGTCAAGATTGCGTTCCTTAGGAATTTGCAGAAGGCGCTCTGGTTGCCGAGGCTGGTAGCCTCTGAACAGTAGTCTAATAAACCCAGGCACATCATGGACAGCGGCAGTGCTCCATATGTCGCAGAGGCATTAGCCAAGAGGAAGCAGGGTGACACAGGAGACCTTTCAGCTCTAAGAAACCACACATTTGCCATAGAACACGCCATCACCAAGTCAGCCAGGATGATAGACATGCTGCACATGCTCAAAAAGGAGGTATACAACTTCCGGTAGCAAATGTAAAAGACCGTTGCGTCCAGTCCCACCTTGAAAAGCATATGTAACAGATACTTTTCAGTGTTGTCTGTATGACAGTCAGACCCCCCCTCCCATCGCTCTGTAATGGCCAGCATTTTTGACTGTATGGCTGGTGGCGGCTCGAGCAGCATTAATGTCGTTGAAACGGTGCTAAGTTCAGTATCAAGGTGCTCCAGGAAATGCTGTAAAAAGACAAGATAATATTGGTTTGGAACTTTGGCTATTGAAACTATAGACTGCAATTAATCATTATTAGGAAAAAAACAAGACAAAGAATGTAGTTGCATAAGTCAACAACCTTTGGTTAATCACACATGGACGTAGTGAGAAATGGTTGAGAGTAAGTAAGTAAGTAGATGACAGCCTTAATAATGTCATACTACATGTAATCACGTTTGCTGCATGAAATAACGCCTCTTCTCTTCCTTGAGGTTTAATCTGTTAATGCTTAATTTTTTCATGATATTAGCGGAGGTGGTTTATGTTTCAACAACAACCCTGACGGTACACGTTACCAGCACCTGACACACATTCAACACTCCACCAAAGGACAGATGTATAAAATCTGGCATGTGTTTACCCCAGACAATCTGCTTTTGCACTTTAGTGAAACTAGATGCATTTTTATCCTTAAAAATGATATAACATACATCTTTTCTTGGTTTGATTTCTAAGCATTTAATCACAAAGATTACCAACTATAACTGTTTTGCTTTACAGACAAAATTGAACTAATGTGTTCGTTTTGTAAAACTGTCTTGAGGAAATTGGAGTAGAGGCTAAACTTGTGCAGGTTGAATAGTGACAGGTGTCATTTGGATCTGGCCACATTATTTTGTCACCAGATTTGTTTTAATCGTAAACTAATAGTCCAGTTTCCTATCACACCCAAACACTGCAGTTAAACAAAGTGTATGTCCAGTGCAGAGCAGTTGGCAGATTTGTCTCTCCATATTTGTTTTGTTTTCTGCCTAAGAGGAAAAATCTATCATTGCAGTTTTAAGACAATTTGGTTCTCAAATATGTTGTATTAAAACTAAAACATGTCCTGATCTGATAAATTCTGACTTCCCTTTTTTGCACATGTTGTCACTTCCATGTCCACATCTTACAGTAATGGTTTTCATTCCAGCAGCGCACACACACACACACACACACACACACACACACACACACACACACCCTGACCTGAATTTCTAGCATTTCGTTTCCACATGATTTGTAACATTGATGGCAGGTCAAGCAAGTTCTGCCATCTGAAGCATTTACTCACCAGGTAAAACACAATAAAACAATGTGTGACCCTAATAAATCCGTACCTATCTGCCCAAGGCTGTCCTGGTCCACTGAGTTTAAGTAGAGGTTCAGAATGTAATGCAATGTAAACTGCTAGCCCTGCATGCTTTTATCAAGGCTCGACAGGGACTGTTGTCAGGTGGAGTAGTTCCCTTTCAGGCAGGTCTTTATGGCTCCACCTTGAATGCAAACAACTGATGGGACACGCCTTCTGTGTCTTCAAGGAAGCCTGCTTGCCCCCTCCCCATATGCCCCAGAGGTGACTGCCTCATGTGTCGATTTGCATGTCCTATAACAGGTAACCCGGGTGGAAACGCAGCTTCTTCTAACAATACTTGCTTGTTGAAATCACACCCTGTGACTGGTTTTGTTCGCCTGCACCACATCCCTATACGATTACACTAGAATCCAAGGAAACAACATCAGGTGCTGAGTGCTGGAGGCCTAAGGTTGCTTCCCAGAAATACTTGCCTAGCTGACTGACAAAAACAGCTGTTATACCATGCTTTTAATGAAATCCTCAATTTGTTGAAAAGTTAAGTCTAGTACTTTTCTTTCTTTTTCTTTTATAGTGTTACAGTTATACTCCAGCAATGAACGATTCCTCCACAAGTAAAAGTATGTCCTTTTCATATTGCATTATAATGAAATAATTTCGTTTTACAATATAAATTAGCTTTACCAGAATAGCTTGGAAGAGCTTGTTGGTTTAATCGCCTGACAATTTAATTTCACTACATATAGTCACAGTCATCAGCCTGTAATAGTAAGGCTGTAGTCATTTTAATAAACAGAAATAGTCACAAATGCACCTCTACAGGTCCTAATGATTTGTCAAAGTGTTGAAGTAGACATGCAGAACCATGTCTGTAAAATAAAAAAGGACAACTTCATATCAGGATCTTTGTTTGTTTGCTGTGTGCGACCGTTAGGGAGCTGCAGGCGAATGAAAGTAGGTGTGGTAGAGGTGGACTTTGTACTCTTCAGCATGACTGAAGTGAAACCCTTTGCCTTGTATCTAAATCAGTTCTGTGCACCTGATACTTGTTCCCATCTTCCCTTTACAGTTTGGTCACTGTTTCAAGGAATCCAAAGTGATCCTTGAAATTTGACACCCTCATACCAGCATCACAACAGAAGCAGTTCAACAGTATACATTTATCAAAATGTAGACACTTAGACTCTTTAAATATGTGTGTTATCAGATAAGAAACGTTCTTCTTTTTTTATGTTATAAGCTGTCTTACCTGTTGTTAGGCACTTGACTTCCGTAGACGTCACACTCCAGCCAGTGGTAGATGTTTGATCCGCGTCAACACGTAGCTTCAGTATTTCATTTAATTGCCTGGAAACTATGAACATACTTTGTTGTCTAAATGGCAAAGACTGGAGGTCCAATGACTAGCTTATTTTACTGTGAGTTGTCTCTGTGGAGTGAAGGGGGAGTTGTGCAGTGATGCCAAGGGGACAAACCAGCACATTGTTTATTTTCACACACAGATACAGACACGCGGACATTGTTGTAACAGTCGGCCACTTGCATGGGTTGTGGGAGGCCAGGATGGACCGACACCCACGCTGCCAAACGCACACAAGCGCATGTAAACACACAGCTCATACAGAGTTTAATGTCCGGTAGTGTGCTGCATCAAGACGGTGGTGTCTTCCAATTTACATCTTTCTATTACATATCCTTTGACCTCTGGGAAATGCAGTCAGAACTGTAGTAAAATAGCTTGTATTGTTGAGATGAAACTACTACTTCTTGATGTTTTCAGCAAAGTCAACAGAGAACTGAAAGAGGTAAAAGGAATAAGATAAGAAGTAGATGGAAGAAAGACGAGACCAAATCCTACACTAGTTATTCAGTTCAACATATCTTTGAGCTAAATGCTGTTGTCAAGCCTCTGAGTGTAACTAGTTAGTCCACATGAGGCCGTCAGTATCATGCTGTGAACGAGAATGACCTGTTTGTATTCATTCTGTGGAGCTTTGCCTGAGGCGAGACTGTTTGTCCCATCTTTTTTAGTGGTGTATGTTTCTGCCTTAATTGGGTATCTCTTTGTTTTGTGTGTTCAACTGTTCACACAAAGTTTTTCTCAACTGTCTGTCAGGATGTCGGACGGATGAAGATAGAGCTGTTTGCTGATGTGGTTCCAAAGACAGCAGAGAATTTCCGGTAAGGGGAAAGTCTGCGTCACAGGCCGCTCAGGTTATTGGATCGCGTGGTCTGTTTTAATTTCACTGGTATATATGTTAATACCAATTAGACTATTCCTGAGTTTTCGAATATGTCATTTACAGTTTCATCATCTCTTACAGGCAGTTCTGCACTGGAGAGTTCAGGTAAGGCAGTTGAAAGGCTGTATTCTTCACCATCCTGTACAGTAAACCGGCCACACATTCATACATTGTCTCAACATGCACTTAACAAATCTGAGTAGTCCCAGCACTTGGCAGCGCCCTGATATTTGAAACATGACAATGAGAATCAGGTGAAGGGATAAGTACAAACCTGATTAACACAAATGGTTTCTGCAGGTGAAACTGAATTGTTTGACCACATATGTGCCTTAATCAGGTCTCTGAAGTGTATATACACGTGCATGACAAGTATCGCCAAACAAGTTTTTATACAACACTTAAAATGTGCCATAACCTGCTGAGAGAAGCACGAGGCCCAAACCCTGCACAAAGAAAAAACAAATGAGCTGCTATTGCTCTATCTCTGCTTTTTCTACATCTGAATGGGCTTATTTGGAGAAAGCCAAAGGAAGCTTTTAACCCACAATGTGCAGTGCCAGCTATTAAACATGGTCGTCAAGCATGGAGGGAATATGAGACCATTTAACAGGACCAGCTGCTCTGTGTGCAACCAACACTGTTCCGTCATGCTGGTCCCATATGCAAAGACTGCAGAGAGTCTCTCCGTACACACGGATATTCAAATTAATGGAAGATACAATATAACGGTCTTGAAGTGATGATGGTTGAACAGCTGCCAGCCAAAGATGCATCTCGGCATACAGTCTGTGTTCATTCGTACCTAAATGTTTTATGGTCCGTCTACTGTCAAAGCTCACATCACATACATAGACAAGTCTTATAGCTTGTAGTACAGTACAGTATTTTTGTCTTTACTGCTAATGTCACTTTGTTCTGTCTCAAACGTCTGTCCTGCAGGAAGGATGGAGTCCCTATTGGTTACAAAGGTTGCACATTCCACAGGTACAGCTTGGTTTGTATAGCTCACATTGTGCTCGGATGTTGGAAGGATTTCTTTTAAGGATTTGTAATATCTTTTGAATGATTTTTGATTATTTTAATTCAAGTAGAAACCCACACCCTCTGGTGGCTTTTAGAGTTGTTATTTAACCTGGTTGTCTCCTGGAGCAGCCTCCCCTTGGTATCCACTGTCAGCCCTGGCATTCAGGCTGTTTCTGTCTCTGTTTTTCTTCATATTTATAGTTCTAGAGGCAAAATGTTGTGTTTTATGGGAACTTCAGTGTCTATAAAAACTATTCACCCCCCCCTTTGAATTCTTCATGTTTTATTGTTTTTACATTTAATCAAAGAATGTTTGTTTTTTTTGTGTGTCAGCGTGTTTAAATCTACTTTATGTATAACAGCTTTTAGTTCAGCAAATCTGACTCCACTGATGTGTTTTTATTGTTCATTCGCAGGGTGATCAAAGACTTTATGATACAAGGGGGGGACTTTGTAAATGTAAGTACATGCACACCTCTTCTGCAGTCTGGTTGGTACTTTTTGTCACATCTTTGGGATGACAGTAAAGAATAATTCAAGGTTTAATGTTTTACATCTGTCATTGTTTGCGTTTATGGCTTAGATCAAGGCTTCTTTGGGAACATTTCAAGACACACACATTTTACACCAAGTAATGAATGTTCTTCAATGTTCTTATTCTCATGACACAAGTAGACATACATTATAATCTTTTCATTTCTTAGCAGAAGAAGCAATGCGTTTTTTTCATTACTGTAAATGCTAAACCTCACTTGAGTGGATGAAAAGGGGAAAGAATTGAAACCAACAGTAATCTCTAATAGGATTATAGCTTGGAGTGGGACGGTGTAAGGTAGATCTGAGTGTGAAATGAGGTAAAGGAAGATTCTTCCCATAAACCATATAAAGAAAGTGATATTTTGAAAGCTGGTGAACTAGTAGGCCAGATTTTTTCCAAATCTGACGGCAAGGTGGAAGGTTTTCTCAGTGGATGAGATATATAGTATGTTGCTGTAGGAACTGAGGCATAATCCCAGAGGCATTTATGAAACTATCTACCATTTCTTGTCTTCATTAAATTAAATAAACCTTGCCATGATGTCAGACAAAACTGAATTTGAATTTGCAATCAAGCAGGAGGACTTCAGTCTTTACTTCAGTGGACATGTTGTGAATTACAGCACATCTAAGCTTTTTGAATGCAAGACTTTCTCTCACTACTTTGTGAGCCCTTATCTTATGCCCTGTTTTTTTGTCCTTTTTGTGAAGGGTGATGGAACTGGTATCTGCAGCATCTACAGAGGTCCATTTGCAGATGAAAACTTCAGAATGAAGCATTCGGCGCCTGGTCTTCTGTCCATGGTATGTATGTATGTAGATCCATGCCCAGATGTCAGACACTGTTGAATCAGGAAAGGGTCTGTTTACTTTGACTTACTTTGATCCAAATCAAGATGTTTGTTTTCCTGCACTCATTTTGTGTGTTCTGAATTATCCTGTTTAAAATGATAAGTTAGTTAAGATTTGATTGATCCATTCAAAGTGAATTAACCCCAGCCTCTATAGACAATAGGATTTGATTGATCCATTCAAAGTGAATTAACCCGAATAATCGATAATGTCTCACTTAGGCAAACAGTGGTCCAGGGACAAATGGTTGTCAGTTTTTCATTACCTGCACTAAATGTGACTGGTTAGATGGGAAGCATGTTGTTTTTGGTGAGTAAGTCTACATTATTAATTCTGCATTCATATTGATTTAGAGCTCCATTTCAATTTGTTTATGTGCGAGTTGAGTGAAATTGTCTTGTTTACGACTGTTTCAGGAAAAGTGGTCGATGGTTTGCTGATCATGAGAAAAATTGAGGTAAAAACTCACTGTAATATTAATTTATATTTGTTTCAGTGGTCGGAATCTGGCCGGAATAATGAAGACATTTTAGAGTGATGCAAAACGAGGAAAGAGGAGGGAGACCACTCATAATGGTGCACTGCTGTTACTTGGTTCCCCGAATAATTTCAAGCGTTGCTCAAATCTAGTTTTGAGGAGGACTGCACACGTATTTCAGAATGTTGTTAATGCTTGTTTAACATTCACTGTCCTTAACATTTTCATCTGAACAGTGATGTATTTCAAAGCAGGCATCCAACCTGTGACTGAAACCCAATTATCGACACTTATAATAAATTAATCTTGTTTTTGTGCATAAATCCCCAGGGATCATTTTAGTCTGGTGTAATGTTTACATGACTGTTTTAAAGTTGAGTTGTTTTTTTATTTTTTTATTCAAAATTCCTCCCACCAGAACGTTCCTACGGGACCCAACAACAAGCCCAAGCTCCCCATCCTCATTGCACAGTGCGGAGAGATGTGATCCAGCTTGCTCACAACACCATGCGGGAACTACACAACCTCTGTACACATGAAGTAGTGTCTCATGGTTACTTGAATACCTCCTCAGCAAACATCAACTCACATATTGTTTTCCTGTATGGATGCCTTCTCCAGTAATGCACATTGAAGGACATTATAAACTTCAACAGTACATCATTTTGGCCATTTTTTAACTTTGGTATACCTGATTCCAGGTTAACTGCTGCATCCAAACCCAAATAAGATTATTCACATCTCAAGTGGGTTTTGGTACTGACAGGATGTACTGAATATATGGGTGTAAAAAAGTATTTTGTGAAACTTCATGTTCAATACTGAGTCCAAATGGAGACAATTTGTGTATCCTGTCATAAAAAGACAAATGAGAAAATGTGACTTATTTCAGCTTAAAGAGAAAGTTGGTTGGCATGTGAAACATTCTCATTCCTAATTCAATCACACTGTGTATCCTGTATGATCAATAAATTGTTTTACATTTTTATAAAAATAATCTCTAAATTTTTTAACATCGTTGGGTTTTTATATTGTCAGTATTCAACATTTTAATGTTCTCTCAACCCCAAATAGTAAAAGTGTATATACAATTTAAAGTATGCATGTGTAATTAGTTTTGACATTAAACTCACAGCAGTAACAAGGTATTTGCTGTCGACCAATTTCACAAAATATATATATATATATAACAGCCATGGAATGTAAGACCAACTACAAGTGAGAAACAAATCTGAAATTATTAGTATCATCAGGCCCTTTTTATTTATTTTAATCCACCATTTTAATGTGTATTTAAGAAACTAGTTGCATATCCATCTTTTTGAAACTGCTCTGAATTCAAATCTGCATTCAACACTGTAAGAACACCATGTACCCAATGTAAAATGCATTACTTTTGGTAGACAAATTTCACCACCTGGTAGGTTTCTGACCGTAGAAATGTGGGTAATAATAATCAATCTTAACCACATCACCATGCAGCAGAGGAGGGAAACACTTTACGGTGAAAGGCACGAGAGTCCTCCAAGGCAGCACACACTCCAGTGCCAAGCAATCCTCTGCTGAACTTACGGCTACCTCTTCTTATCCCAGCCATCCATACAAATCCAAGCCACCAATCCCCCTCCCCCATCCACGCTCTCCCTCTTCTGCCTGGGACCTCGTTCCTTTGGCACAAAAGAATCCTTTCAGATGGAGACTTTGTTCTTATGGAGGCAGGAAGAAGGTTTTTTTTTCTTTTTCTTTTTTTCTCCTGGAGTGGGGGGTGGGGGGGATGCTCTTCATGGGGAGGCTTTCTGGGGTCAATGCTAAAGCCCATCTTTGTGTGGGAGAACAGGGCTCGGCCATTAACAGCGAGCTCTTCACACATCAGCCAGTGCTCATAAACAGTGCCAGCGGAGCATTAACATGACAATGGGCGGGGGGCTGCGGTGGGTTTGTCTCACACCAAGTCTGAGTCTGTCTGCTCTGTGCTAGTGGAAGTGGAGTTTCTGAATTCACTCAGGATAATGACTCCATTTAACTAGTTTATTCTGCAGGGCAATATGAGAGAAGAGGCCAATTGTATGTTATTATATCAGGATTCACTGTTGCTACTTGAGCTTTACTGTACCCCCTTATAATTTGACAAGTGTAACCATTTAAGACTGTGAATCCCAAATCATTTCAGGACACAATCAAAGATAATGCTTGGTGTTTAAATTGTTGGATAACATTATGGTTATTTTGAAATGTGTCCTGATAGGACATTTATTCATAACAGTCTACTGATTGGAGCTACTCTCCACAATAATATCACATTTCAACTGTAATAGCAGGGGTACGAAACGTATTCTTGTTAAATGAATTAGAGAAAAGTGGTTCTGAAAGGAGTGTTCTACATTGTTGCGAGTCCTTGTGGAACAGATAATAATAACTGTGGTCATCATGTTTTGCAAGTATTTGTACATTTTATTAAAATCCGTCAACTTACATGACACAACCAAGCAGACACTCCGTTCCATAAGTGTCACGGTTATCTGTCTGACTTGTCTGGCTTTGACATCACTGTGGGGTGGTGACAATAGACAGGTACATTCTCCTTTAGCCAATTATTTTTAGCAAACGCTTCGCTCACGCGAAATGGACAATTGCTTTAGCCAATAGGAACGCGTTTTGTTTTTCGTTATAGATTCCAACCAATAATAGAACTAGCTGGGCGGACCCCCGACCAGGAACATTCCCCGGCACAGTTTCTCATTCTGCCCAGTTCGATCGGCAACGGGAGCGGAAAGAGGAAAGCAGAGAGCCCGAAGGCAGTAGCCCCCACCACCGCCGGCCCAGGTTACCATCTAGCACCGGGAAACACAGCAGAGAGCCGCCGCCGGCAGAAGCCATTACCAACCAGAAGTAACCATGAGCAGCGAGGCCGAGACGCAACAACCGCCGCAGCCTGCTGCCGATGCGGAGAGCCCATCCAGCCCGGCAGCCGCAGCTTCCGCGGGGGATAAGAAGGTCATCGGTAAGACTACTGGAAATGAGCTAGTTAGCTACGTTAGCTAACGCGGTTAGGGACACAGAAGAGGCTATGCGGGAAACCGGCGTTTGCTAACGTTAACAAGCCGATCACTGGCTCAGTTAACCGTTGAATTACTACGCTCACAATCTGATGTTGCCATTAACTCACATTGCACATTTGAAATTGGCATACATTAAAAAAAAACCCAGTAACGTTACCACTTACCACCATTTCTCCCGATTTTGTTTTACCGTGTGGGATTTCTAATAAAAGTAGTGTTTGGTATAAATGGGGTATTGACGGTGAGAGATTTTTTATCTTGTACAAGGTAACGTTAAAACGAATTCCCCATTGCTGTCAAACGAAACGTTGGCTGACGTTAGCTAGCAACACAAATTTAAAAATGTCAGTTGGAAGATCGATCGATGGTCGTTATTAACAATGTTAGCTTTGCTACTGCTTGATGATGGGTTTTATGTCCGTGGTGAATTATTAATTTCTCCCTGTGACATTAATTTAAAAAGACAAAAAAAAAAACGATTGGGGAAAGTAATCCTAAAATTTTAGCCGGTTGATCTCTCCTGTCCATCGGCCTCCTAACGACCAATAGCCGTCTCAAAATGCCATGATGCCGGCTGGCCGTCACATGCCTGGACTGTTGGATTTGCTTTAGGATCTGTGTTTCTGCGCTAACGTTAGTAACCTAAATAAAATGTAGTCGGGCAATAGCAGTTGACGTCGAGACGTTAGAACAGACCGTTAACGTTACGTTAACTAATTTTCAAACGGTTATCGCACATCGTGGTGGAACATTAAGTTATTTTATACTGCCCCTTTAGCCGGCTACGACAACTGTCGTCGAAAGCAAGCTAACGTTAGCTGCTGGCCGTCCCTTTGTTCACACGAACGAGGCTGGTTCCGTGTTAGTAATCTTATCTTCAAAAATAGTCAAACCATATGCACAAGCGTATGGCCAACATAGCTGGCGAAACTATCATACCAAGACTGGTTTCTAAATACATCAGAATACAACTGCCAACGGCTGCCGTATTTTACTCGAATATAAGGGCTAGCATTATGGCCTAGCTACTTTAACAGCAATGGTAGCTCGTTGTCTAAATAAGCTACGTTAGCCTAGCCAGCCAGCGATTGCTATTTACATGGTAGAAGGGGCCACTCAAAATGTCCGCCGTATGATTTCACGGATTCATTTCGCCATTTAGTTGTTTGTTCGTTGAAAATCATTACAACAAACGACATATTCCAGGTTATTCTTACACAACGATTGACCACAATAGATGCTTTCCGATGTGACACGGTAGTTTCCGCTTGCTGGCTTTAATCCAACCACATGGTTGAGAGACCCAGTTAGCTACTATGCTAATAAGCCAGCTGGGCACGCTGCTTGCTAACGTATCCGGGCGCGACTCCACCACGTGTGAACGCTCAAGTACTGAGCAGGGCGGCTTAAAATGGGGCAGTAGGTCTGTAGTACCTCAACTTTGAGATGTTGTCAGCGACCACAGCGCACGTTATTACTGCATCCATCTTTGATATACCGTAATACAGCAGCTCCGTGAGACAGAGGCACTGACTAACGTGGGTTATAAGAAATCTTAAGATCCGCATAGTCATTACTGGCTCATAATGCTCGTGGTCCATGCCGCCCACCAAGTGCAGCTGGCACAGGACACCCCTAAGCACCAGGATCTATAAAAAGGGTGACAGTTGGGAGTTAAATATAACTTCCACATTATCTGTGGCCTTGGTTTGTTTTTTCATCATCTGTCGTTATTTGATTCCTATGGTATGGTTCCTTATGTTTCCTAGTGAAACATGGAGAAGCTGGTTTGCAGCTTTTAATTTATAGTCAAAATATATTGTCAGTGTAACATTGAAAAATAAATGACTGAAGCTTAAACTTGGTTAATAATTTAGTTTTATTGCGTCTCATTGCAGCAACAAAAGTCTTGGGTACAGTCAAATGGTTCAACGTCAGGAATGGATATGGATTTATCAATAGGTAAGTGGACCCCACCCCACCCCCATCCCTTCTTCCTGAAGACCCTGATATCATCTGTGTGTGTGAAGGAACATCCCCAATCCTATTATGGCTTTGATTTGCTTACAAAGCTGACCAGACGATTTGTCTGCTGTTCTCCATGCTGTATGTTCAGTACATGATTAATCCTCACACTAGTTGCAGTCTGTTCGCTGAAACATTATTGCATTCTTTGGTTCATCAAGACACTGCTAACTAAGTTTCTCTTCCTTTTGCTCAGGAATGACACAAAAGAGGACGTTTTTGTACACCAGGTAAGTTGTAGGTAGTGTTTTTTTTCTTATTTATTTTTATCAAATGATCAAGTGTATAAAATCTCACATCTGAACTATTCATGGTTTTTAGACAGCCATCAAAAAGAACAACCCGAGGAAATACCTTCGCAGTGTTGGAGATGGAGAAACTGTGGAGTTTGATGTAGTTGAGGGAGAGAAGGTAAGATGTGCTTTGGTTGGTAAATCAGGCTGTTTTGTAACTGTTTAATGTCCAAAATTTAGATTTTTATTTTGCAGCTGCTAGATAAAAATACATCTTACTAATTGTGGTTCCCTAGATCATTCATTAGGGTAATAACATTCCCTTTTAAAAAATGCCACTGTGCACAGGGAGCAGAGGCGGCAAATGTCACCGGCCCAGGAGGCATTGCAGTCCAGGGAAGTAAGTACGCCGCTGACAGGAACCGCTATAGGCGCTATCCCAGAAGAAGGGGCCCTCCCCGCGGTGGAGACTATCCAGAGAACTACCAGAGTGACGGAGAGGGGGAGCCAAGCAGCGGAGGTCGCGACAAAGGCAGCAGAGATGGGGGAGAGAGCGCCCCTGAAGGAGACTTGCAGCAACAGCCACGCAGGCCCGCTTACCCTGGCAGACGACGCTACCCGCCATACTTTGTACGTAGACGCTACGGCCGCCGGCCCCCGTACACCAACGCACCACGCGGAGAGATGACTGAGGTACGCAGTCACAGGGCACCCAGCCGGGTTGGGTCCCTTGATATGTTGATGTCATACTCAACTCTAGGCCCTCTCCTCTCTAACACTCTCGTGGTTGTGAACAATAAAAATTGGTGTATCGGGGGCCTCGCCAATATCTTAACAGGCCCTTAATCTCATATATGTCGGAACTGCCTGATGTTGCACTTTTATCAGCCTCGTCATTAAATGACAAGCTGGCCACTTTCATTCCAGTTGTCAGTTGTTGTTTGCCTGTGTGTTTGCCTTCAGGGAGGTGAGGGTGACGAGAGCCAGGGAGGTCCAGACCAGGGCAACAAACCAGTGAGGCAGAACTACCACAGAGGCTTCAGACCAAGGTTCAGACCAAGGTTTGCATGTTGGCTTCATTGACGCAGGGTTGCAACAATAGGAGAGTAAATCACTGGGCTGTCCGAATCAGCCCAAAGTCCAACAACTGACATTTTCCTCTTAAAAAGAACCTGAATAAATAAACGCCATCTGTTTTGGCCAGAGAAACTCTCCTTTTATTGCAGCCTAACCTCAAATTGCAGCTGTGCATCCAAATTGTGTAAATTTATTTTGCAGCAATTGTTTTTTTTTTACTTTAAAACTGCATCTTGTCTCAGTGGATATTGTATTCTGTGCATGATATTGCCACTTCTTAGCTACTGTGTAGTAATGTTTTCTTACAGCCCCTTGCTTTTTGCTTGTCGACTCCAGGGGTCCACCCCGTCCCAGACCGGTGCGGGACGGAGAGGAGGACAAGGAGAATCAGGGCGGTGAAGGTGGTCAGAACCAACAGCCCCGTCAGCGGCGCTACCGCCGTAACTTCAACTACCGCCGCAGACGCCCACAGACTGGTGGCAAACCTGGCCAGGAAACCAAGGAGCCCAAGACAGGAGGTGACCCATCTGCAGAGAAAACGTCCGCTCCCGAGGCCCAGCAGGGTGGGGATGAGTAGGAAACAACCTGCCCACCGGCACCTACCATCTTTTACCATCGTCCGGGTGAGTCTATAGCCTCACCATGGCTGATCTGGGTCCCTCTTTATCATTTGCATTAACTTATTCTGCACAAATATCTGGATTCAGACAGCCTACATTTAAGGATAACAGTACATTTAAACAACATTAAAGTTTAACAGCTACCTAGGTGTTTTTTTTCTGTCTAGTTTGTCATTAGAGGTCTTTAGGCTCTGTAGTGGCTGATCCAAAGCATGAGGTAATGCAGTGGATTTGATAAAGCAAACTGTCTGACACCATAGAGCCCACTTGCTATTGTCTCTTTTCCATATGAGCAGCGGCTTTGGATTCTTTTTTTGTTATCTGGTGATGATGCACATTTTCAGGCAGCTCATGGTGCAGCATGCTACGTGACAAAACCCAAATGATTGAAAACTCGGATGAACAATGGACTAATTTTCTAATTTTCCTCCCTTTTCAGTTTTTTTGTCAACAACAAGAAGAAACATCAAACAAGATCTGAGCAATAAAGATTTGACTTGACGATCGTCACAAGCTTGCACCATGCATTTGACCAGATTACCACCGATTGCCTGCAGAATCTATGCAGACCTGTTTTTTTTCCATTATTTTTATGTGACAGCTACAAAACGTTTTGGGGAAACAGCAAATGTTTTTCTAAATCTGTCCTAAGTTTTTACACCAAATGGTTTTTAAAGAAAATATGGAATTTGATATCTGGTCAGTTTGACATTTTTAAATAACTTTTTATGTATTCAAACATTTTAACAAAATGCAAGCTCAAATAAAATTCCAGAAACCAGGAAAATTGTCTCAAGTGTTGGCTTTATTTTTTTTTTCAAGTATACGGGCTCTAAACAATGACAAACCATGGAATCTCTTTGTTACATAGTGTACGGTTAAGTGGGAGTGTTTTTTCATTTCACATAGTATATTTAGACAAATATAACCATGTATGACGCAGTGAGTTATTTAATTAACCAAATTCAACAACGGAACAGCATGTCATAAACTACATTTAAAATGGCAAATGTTTTACCAAAACTGATAATTCTGTGGTCACATTTTCTTTTACACCAGGATAACAGACACCCAACACAAATGTAAGCAACATTTAAAACTAGAACAATTCCATATATTGAGGTTAGGCGACAATATATAATATATATATATATATATATATATATGTGTATAATTTCTCCCCGGGGATCAATAAAGTATTTCTGATTCTGAAGACTCATGAAAGCAAAGTGTAGGTAATGCACTTAAATATTTTTTGCATGCAACTTCTCATACTATAGTGTATGTAGACCATAGAATTAGGTTTGATTTTAAATTAAACCCTGGGCTGCATCTGAGCTTAACTTGACATTCACACCAACATCCAGTAGGTGGACCAAAAACACCTTAAACAATAGCTCATCTCTGAGACTTGACCTGATGACCAGGTTTTAAAATAATTGGTAGACAGTAGAGGGCAACATGAAAGATGGACACTGGCTGGACTCAAACCAGGAACATCATGGTTACAGTGTATTGATCTTATACCACAGCGGCACCAGGACAGCATTAAAGGCCATATTTGAGGCTTTTCATGTCTTGGTGAATGTCTCCATTCTGTTGGTAATGGACTTCTGCATCAGTAATTGATCGTCTTCCTGTGTTCAGTATGATTCACCAGTAATACAGTCTTAACAAAGACTGGACAAATGAGTGTCAAAGTGTTTCTGTTATTCTGTACATCTAGGCAGTGTATAGCCATTGAGAGACACTCAAACATTGGTCTCTTTGCGCAGGCGCTTCATACGTTGCACGTTGCTCTCCATGGCGGTGGGGTTGGTGATCTCTGTGGCACAGCTGGCAGGAAACCAGCCTCTCTCTCCATCTCGCATTCTCTCCCCAAAGCACCAGGCTGGGAAGGGCAAGACAGCTTGAGTTACCTTTAAAGCACTCTTGCATGCCTTTATGTGAATTGTAGAAGACGGCACACTGATTGAGCATTAAGGTCTGGATTTGATGTATATCAGGCTGTGATGGAGCTAAGCACACATGCAGGGCAGGGCCTCACCTTCCTCTTTCTGCAGAACGATGACGAGCTCAGCCTGCTGCAGTCCCAACTCATCTGGCTCCTTCGGCATGTAGGCTTTGGTGGCCTCATACTGTGGCAGACCTGAAACACATTCCCGTGAAGAATTAAGAACCCTGTTTGTACTGTAAAAACATATCCTATGCAACACTGCTGAATATCTACAGCACATCACTTCCCAGCATGTGTCATTTTCCCTGGAAAGGCACACCCTTTGATAACGATATCAAATATCAAACAGAGATACACTCACTCTTAAAACAATGGCCATTATACAATCAGCCACTGTGAGTGCTGCCTGTGTGACGCTTTTGCAGATCACTGCTTTAATTTAAATAATATTCTGTTTAATATCCTAAACACTGTACATGTTCTGTAGCACACTGTGGCCTAAAACACAGGAATCCGAATGATTGCTCTACATCTGTCTTTGTTGTTTTGAAATTTGTACTGTGTATGTCCAAGGCACATTTGGCACATACTGTAGGATCACATAGGCCTACATCTGTTTCACATACAGTATACAGTCAAATGTGAGTAAGTATGACTGATATTCTCTAGTACATGTGTGTAAAAGAAGGGAGAACCTATGCAGCTCTGTTGTGAATAAGATTGCATTTTAATGCAAACAGTCTGTTTTCTGTTCCACACAAATTAATTATTTACACATGAAAGGAAAGAGAACAGATTTGTCATGAGTTGCTCCTTTTAAAGATTACATGTACAGACTGAAAATTCTGATCAAACCCAGATTTAACCCGAAGTGTACTTCAAAGAACCACT
Organism: Enoplosus armatus; assembly: GCF_043641665.1. Taxonomy (NCBI): domain Eukaryota; kingdom Metazoa; phylum Chordata; class Actinopteri; order Centrarchiformes; family Enoplosidae; genus Enoplosus; species Enoplosus armatus. The sequence goes on from NC_092187.1 coordinate 8,966,869, forward strand.
CCCTTGGTAAATAAAGCATGCTGACTTACCAGCTGTAGGAGTGCAGACACCTGCCTTCTTGTGTTCTGTGAGAGCAACTATCCAGCGTGCCCTGTCCACCCTTGGCAACAGAGACAAAAAAAAATAAGCAAACTGTTAAAAATAGCTCCAGACCCAGTGTAGTTTATTGTACAAATAGCACAAAAAGTCTGTTTCTTATGAATGGACTAAATGCATGGGACCATTTTAGGTTGGCATTAAGACTTCTGTCAATAGAGGGAGCCAGATACAAAACATCAGATTTGGTTTCCAGTAGGGTTTTTCCATCATTGAGCCCTGATGACTTTCCACTACAGCCCCACAGTTGGGGATAGCTGCCACAAGTCGCACTGCTGTGGTCCTGCTTGGTGGAAACCCTGTGACCCTTAGCAACCTTAGCTGTGTCCTCAGCGGCTAAACTCATGTGTGTCTGTGCTGGAGACTAGAGAGAGCTGCCTCTTCTTTTTTTTTTTTTTAAATGTCTCTTCCAGTACTTTTGTAGATTCTATGCTTTTCTGTCTGTGCTTTTGAGTTTGTTTTCACTCCTTTGTTCCTGTTTGTACTTTGACATATTGACCTTATTTTACTGTGTACTGGTCTTCAGCTGAATTGGAGCTGTGTTAAGTTATTGCTGTTTCTGCTTCACTTAAAAGCACTGGCGAGCCGGTAGGATGCTTTTATTTACTTTACAAGTCATAGGACATGTTTGTGAATGTCTTCCAGTCTGTTGGTAATGGACTTCTGCATCAGTAATTGATCGTTTTCCTGTGTTCAGTATGATTCACCAGCAATACAGTCTTAACAAAGACTGGACATATGAGTGTCAAAGTGTTTCTGTTATTCTGTACATCTAGACAGTGTATAGCCACTGAGAGACACTCAAACACTGGACTCTTTGCACAGGCGCTTCATACGTTGCACGTTGTCACCCAGTTAGTGGAGCTTCATTGGTGCTATTCTTCAGTAAAAAACAGGTCTAATCAGCCAGATATGGACATATTCTGCACTGTTTGGTCATCGGATCAGCTGAAAAGGGCTACAGGTGACAGGCTGTTACTGTGGTGTGTGACTAGCACACCTCCAAGATGTCATCAAGGTAAACAACTCTGCTTGCTTTGCTGTGCAGTAGAAAGACACTCGCACCGTGCCCGCACGTCTCAACTGATCGCAACTGCCTCCCCTACTATGGAAAACCCCTTCAGGTCACACAAGCGAATGTGATTTTGAATAAATCACAACAGGACCAGGTTTTCCCACTTGAGGGATAATAACTGTACTCATTATGTACACTTCATGGCTGATGGGAGCTGAGAGCAGCAGTACCTGGACTCGGCCACCAGGGTGATCTGCTCCGCCCTCCCGTCACTGTTCCTGCTCATCAGCAGTCTGAAGGCAAGATAGTAGCTGGAGCTGCTCTTGGCAGGCGGAGACGTCCGCCCTTCTGCATCCTCCCCGACCTCCACCGCCACATTCTCCAGAGTGGCGTAGTCCATCACCACAAAGCTCTCCTCGCTGGACAAACAAACAGGTTTAACTCACATGTCCATTTACAGGATATTTTTTGTGTCCCAATGTGCAGGAACATTCACAGAAATAATGTGATTTTAAACGATCATGTTTGCACGTTATAGTGTAGCTAAATCCAGCAACAATTTTGCGGTGTACGCACACACACCACATTTCTTGACTATTTGCAAATAGCATTTCCTAGATATTGTCACCTGAAGACTGGGTGACATAGCTGACTTCACAACCCTGAAAATGACTCCAGTGTTGTGGGCACCTCCTTCCTCTGAGCGGACATTGTTTGGTTTCTCCCTAACTCAAAACAGAAAGCTGCAGTCTGTCGAGCTGACGCGCTGAATGCAAGATTGAAGAATCTCAAGTATGCACGTACCACATCCATACTCCTTTCTCTGTCCCCTCTCCTCTTTTCTCTCAGTTTCTCAGCTGGATCTACTCAAGTGTCCGCAGGAGAAGCCCACATAGTTCATGAAATGCTTCAAAAACTGGTTGTGATTCTGATGTTTCTCTCCTCTATCCCCCCATTTTAGTAGATGCCTAATAAAGTTCTTTTATAATCTTGAGAGTGACTTGGTCTGTGAAAGAAGCTTTGAAATGTACAAGTCCAGAGGTTAAAAACATTAGCTTCAACAAGATACTACAGGAAGCTGAAAGCATCTGAAGTGATCCTATTAGATTGAATCTTACTAATTGTGATTATGTTGACATACTTGAGAATGTTTGCTGATACTTTCGGGAATTAATATTAAAATCAGTTACGTCTGTCTGTCAGTTTAAGTTTTGTAAAAACCTTTTCCTCAAAATAGTATTTTAGACTTAAAGTGGATAATATTCAAAACAAAGTCTGTGTATTTTAGTCCCACTGACCTCTTCTTCTTGGTGACAATCAGCACGTCATTGAAGAGAAACAGGTAGTAGCTCCTGTTGCTGAAAGCCCTCCAGATGCTGAGCTCTTCAGTGCAGACGGCCAGCTCGCCACGCTTCTTCAGCCACCGCGACGACGACACCAGAGGAAATGGCTGCAAGGACGCAAGAGTCATCTGTCCATGTTAGCAAACTGGACTAAGATGTATTCGTCTGTACTGGATCTGCATCATTGTTCGTCTGTACTGGAGCTGCATCAATCTTTTTATATTTACATCCATTGCAAGCATTTTACCTAACAAGTCAAACCCTGGGATCTCTATATTCACCGTCTTCTTCCTTGTAGGTGTTTGTGCAGAAACATACAGTATCGTTGGCTCTTACCTTGATTTTACCAAAATCCATCTGTTTCTGGATGGTGTACATCTGCTCTGTCCTCTCCATCCGCCTGGCTCCATCATTGCAGCTACTGACCAACTGTTGACATAATAATCCCAGCAATGACATAATGACAGTCATGACCATAAACACGCATCTCTCAAATGAGCATTGGGCAGAGCTCTTTTGAGGAATCTCTACCTTGCTGATGGCGTGCAGCGCCCAGACGGCAGCAAAGTACTCCGCGGTCTTGTCTGGAGTTTTCTGGCAGATTGTCTGTGAGGCGAGAACAGAGGTATGAAACTTAAGGAAAAATGTGTTCCTAAATCATTGATAACTTATTAACTCTAGCGTACATGTATGCAAAATTATAGTTGTGTGTATATACATATGTTTTTTATTCATTTGTGTACTTACGTTTCTAATTTTGTAAATTAGTCTCTATGTAAATGTGTTCATGCCTAATGATTTTAATGGGCGCACATCTTTACAGGCTTTTATAAATAACATTGTATTAATAATGTATAAATGTATAAGTAACATTGTTTTATAAAGACACACACTGAACATGGAGATAACGTAGCGAATGCAGACTTAAATAAATAATGAGCTTTATGGAATGACAGCCTAATATATATACACACTTGAGGAAAAATAGATAAAGTTTTAATCTATTTCTTTGGAAATTGGTATTTTCAGCTGACATTTGTTCCAAGAAACTAAAAACAACTTGCATGGCAGTAAAGTTAAGTAAAGGTTAAACTGACATCCAGCAGCAGTGGCAGTCTGGTGACTCGCTGCATGGGGAGGATGAGGAAAGAGATCATTGGCAGACCTCCGCATTCACTGCTCCCGTCAATTTGCTTCAGGGTCTCTTTGAACGCTGTGTTGCTGGCCCTAATGGACGGGAAGAAAGAGGAGAAGTTCAGCTCATCCGGCCGTGTTTCTACTGGAACAGCTTGTTAACAGCTTGTTCCGATACTCACAGCAGGTTCTGCAGCGTCCTCTGCTGGAAGGTCTCGTTGGAGCAGTAGACGATGTAGGGCTCAAAGTGGTGGACAGCGTGGTTCTGAACAATATCGCTAATGTCTCGGATCACTGGGTTGTCATAGTGACGCCGTTCGAGGTCCTCAAAAAAACTGAAAATGGAGAGAGAGTGGGAAGGTTTGTGAAGAAGTTAAAAGGACACAGAATGACCACCTGAGCAGGATACAGAGTATCAGAGTAGAGTGAGGACAGAGTATGTACAGGCTGAACTGAATGTGATATGTTTCAAATTTGAGGATATTAGTATTGTGATAATGACACTTGCATGCATGTACAGATGAATTTATCAAGTGTTTTCATTTCAACGTTAGTAACATTCTGAGAAGGTCCAGGAAGGACAGGCTAACATGAACTACAAACTTTATGTTACTACAAATTGTCACTTTGGGGCTTTAATGTTCTATCTGACTTCGATAGTAGATATTAGAGCCTATTTACATGATGAAACTTAAGTAATGTTTGTAACTGTTCTGTTAAAAAACAAAAGGCGTCCTCCATTTAACTCCCAATCAACTCAATATACTCAAATATTAAACATATGTAAATTTTATCTTTACTTTCAAGATCCAGGTGATTCCTTCCGCCAAAGCTTTGTATTTGCTTTCTATTATTAGCACCATCAACACGATTCACAGCTTTCAGCCTCACCCTTGTTAAGTGCTTTTTTAACAAAAAGGAGTAAAACGACACCTGAAAAACAGCCCAACCCCAGAAGCAACTACGGGACACACATTCACACACAGATACTGTAGGTCTGACATGTCATTCAGCAGCTTCTGGGACACATTCTGCCTGCTAGTTTCACTGTTTTACTTGGAAAACAGAGAACAAGAGGATCAAAGATAAAAAGGACTCTTGCTGCTACAGCTGGATGTGTTTCAACTCAAAATATGGTTACATTATTTTTGCAATGCACAGAGCAACACAGGCTGTTCTCAAGCACATTATCATCTTAAAGCCCTGGAATATCACTCAGAGCAGCTCGGCAGCAGAACCTGTTTGGCTAGCGTGTTTAAACATGTCGACGGAGCCTACAGGATACTAAAAACATGCTGAGGGCAAATACTCTACTTGAAACATTAAATCAACCAATTATCCGCTTGAAACCAAGTCTCAGTGGCATTACAACTCAACTATATGACCATACACACACACTGCATGCACATGAACAGCCCATTACACTGCTTCACACACTGATAGCATCATCAAATACCTTTTTTTACAAAATGGTGACCCTCCCCCACAACTAGTTTTCCATCACCCCCTCTCTCTCTCCCTCACACACTCACTCACACACACACACACACACACACACTCACAAACACACACACACACACACACACACACACACACACACACACAAGAAAGACGACAAGAGATGTTGTGCCCACCGTTGGCTGACTTGGTGGATGACAGAGATGTTGGAGAAGAGGTGATGGTGCTCTGTGGCTGTCATCGTTTTCCTCAGAGCTTCACTATTCTTGAAGTGACGCACCAGGATGCCCAGGCTGTGCAGGTACGAATGCTCCGACGTGATGATCTCAAAAATGGCCTGTCAAATGACCACACGAACCACACAAATTAGTGTGCACATAAAAGTGTACTTTCTTTCCAGCTTTAACATTTAAAAAGAAAAAGAAAAACACCCTGTGATGCTCTTACTGCTGGATGTCTGTTATTTTTCCATTTACTTTTTTGGAGTACCCACTTTCCTTCAACCTGTTTTTTTCCTCTGGGTAACTTGGACACTTTCCTACATTTCCCAGAATTCCTTTTAATGACATCCAGAGAAATGGCCCCTACTTTCTGCAGTCAACTGTGAGTTTTATGCATAGCTGAAAGGAGCAAAGCAGACACGTCCCTGACACAAAATAAAACACATGCTGTGGCTGCAATGCATTCTGGTCTATTGAGGCTGCTGTTGGTGGAGAAATCTGCATCTCTGCTCTGCTCTATGACAAACGTCTTCCTACATGTCGAATATTGGAGCTAAATGGTGAATCTAGAATACTGAGTTACACCAAAATCTGATGTTTACAGGTGAAACTTCACATATTCTCTACGTACTGTAGGGTAACAGTTTGCCAATTATCCACTGGAATAGGTCCAGAAATGGGAGACACATCAGCCGTGGTTGGTTCGTAGCAGTGTTCAAAATAGTTTTTACTGTAAGACAGTATATATATATTTTGAAATGGAGGGTTTAGTTAACATCTGCTGTTTGTGGTCAAAGTCTTACAGTAGGTGAACTACCAGGTGGTGATGACACACCTTCTACCCACCTACTTCCTGTTAAGGTGAGGTGGCTCGGAAAGGACCAAAGGGCATTAGCTGAGCTAAATCAAGAACACCACATCCTGTCAATATCAGAGCAACCTTGATGTTTCAGACTAAAAGCTTGAAATGTCACTAAAGAATAGGACGATAGTCTGCCTGGTGGACCTGGTAAAGCTCTGCTCTGTCTGAGATAACGTGAGGCTGCTCAAATCTTCCTGATATTACAGCACGCCCAGTCTTTTTAGGTTGATGTAAGTTAGCAAAATGCGTTCATATCCCTAAAAAGTAGCATTACAGTTGTCATGGATCACTGCAAATCTGAAGGCCACTGCGTAAGCACTAAAAACTAAACCCATGAAAGGCACAGAAGAGCGAGACTAGCACCTGCTCAGGAGACGGACTGAGTGTGATCACACTGGCAGGGTGTGGCTTTATTCAGTGTGGACCTTTGGTATTGACATCCGCTGTTAGACTGCTAGTGAGGACGCATTACAAAAGGGAAAATCCACCCTCAGAGAGTGTTACACTAAATAGATGGTACCAGTCTGTGATGTTCAATTGCTTTCCAGGTGTTATTTTGCAATGTAATGTAACCAACATATTACCTCAACCTGTTTTGTCTACTTCTGCTTCTGCTCAGTGAGTTCATTCATTTCTTAGAAATCCTTTTGACAAAACCTGAGAGAGTTTGAACTTGTTGCCAGACAATGTTGACAGATGTAGGATTAAAATCAATATAAAATATGTGTATGTTAAAGAGACGCTTCATTTCCCTTGTCTTACAGTTGCATCACATTCTAGTGTTTAAAGTCTACTGTCACACACACACACACACACACACACACACACACACACACACACACACACACAAAAACCAGCAGGCACACACACTTACCTCTTGTCTCTTTCTCTCTTGAGGTGAGATCAATGTCAGGATACCTGTGTCCCTCACCTTTGTGAGAGATACAAAGAAAGCATAATGTTACGCTCCGCATCCTGCTGTATATTTGAGATAGAGCTTGTTTTGAAAATGGTAAAAAATGAAATGTCAACTTGTCTCCAGTCTGTCAGACAAGCTCGGTGGATGATCTGACATCTAGAGCAAACGTAGTCGGCATTTCCACACAGGGGTCACGGAGTGTGGGAGTTTATGAAGACTGTAAGCTTTTATATTGCACACTTTTATAATTCAGCTGAAGATATATTTTAACAGAAGACAAACACATTGGCTGTCAGTGTTCTGTGTAGAGGGAAGTGATGACTGAAATGGATTTATGTCCTAGTACACTTAATACACACTATAATTATAAATGAATTACATTATTAATTCAAACATCTTTGTGGAACTCTTAGGTTGCACTTGATGCTGTTTCCCTCAATGCTCACACTTTGTCTGTCAGTGCAGATGGAGGTTTACCTGCGGCAGCTGGCTCCAGGTGAGCTGTGCAGGCCGGTAGCTCTTCACCACGATGCCCTGGTCCTCCACGGGAGGCTCCACCACCACGAAGTCATCCAGCAGCTCATCCTGGTTGGTGGAGTGCAGCCCTCGTTCACGAATCTCTTGGTAGAGGCGCGGTGTAGCTGAGGGTTGCATCAACAAACATCACTCAAGAATTCTGAGTCCCGGTGTGCAATTTGGATTCACATGACTTTTTACAACAACAAAACAAGGGTGAAAATATAAAATTTCTAAACTGAAATATTTCCCTCACAATGGGCTTATGCATGAAGGACTCTGTTGTTAGTCACCCATACATTTGTCAGACATATTGAAAGAAAGTAATTGTAGATATTCTGTTAAGTGTAACAAATGAAATGCTAAAGCAGAGTTGGAATCTGTCAACATAGTAACATGTGTCACTTTGAGAATTTAAGCGTGGGAGGTGAGAAAGCATGTGTTTTTTAATAAAGCTGATAGTAGCAGATAGTTCGATTTAAATGAGTGTTCCATTACTGGAATAATACAGAGACCATTATGTTAGTGAAAGGTCACAGATTTGATTCTCACAGTGTTAAATGTGCAGGTGAAATGTGATTATGATAATGAGAACGAAATATTTGATGAGAAAGATGAGCTTTAGAAAACACTCAAAACTGGAGAAGTTACAGGACATCAAAATTCAACATTCAGGACTCAACAATGGGACATTCAGAATGCTGGGAGTGTTCAGAGTGAACGGTTTCCTGTTCGGTCCGCTGCTGTTGCCTCAGGGGATGTTCTCTAAACTCAGAAACTGAGATTATGGCATCCACATATCAAGTCCAGGTTTTTTATTTTCATTGAAAATTCCTACAACACTTAATTTCTTTGCAATCCGAACAAAAAACAAAACAAAACACCAAACATCACTGTTATTTCCCATCTATTTGTAGTCATGTATCCAAATTTAGAGAAGTGGATAGGGTGACACATTAGTGAACTTACCATCTTTGAAGGACCCACGTTTGTTCTGGTTCCTCTTTCTCCCCAGAGTTCGCTAGAGGGGAGACAGCAGTGCAGCCTGGGTTTAACACTGTGGAATGCATGTGCCGCAATAATACTACACAGTATTTATTATATCTTTTTCCTGCTGACATCTCATTCCCTCTTCATCACTGCCTTTCTTTCAATCCTTAAATGCAGCATTTTTTAAGTATAGTCTGGTAAAATCCTATGAGGACTTCCTCAACACTGGCATTGGTCTGGAAGATAGGAGACGGTTGTGGAAACTTGCCATCACACCTATGACTAAAGGAGAATTTGACAGAGGTCACCGCCAACGCTATTGGCTGTGCTGGCGGTGACCTATGAGGCTATTAGTAGAACAGAACTGTATCAGGTGGGCTCTGTCTTCATCTGAAGAACAGAACTGGCATCGAAATTGACAGTTTCATTTAGTTTGGTAGTTGTATAGATGTAGATGAAGATGAATGAATTGCTTGAAAATGGCTGCTTCAGGTAGCCCTCCATTACAAAACACTAATAACAACCAACCTCTTTTATGGTTTTATTATTAGCCAACTGCAACTACAAATTTAATGAACAATGAATTTATGGTAAATGGGCACATACTGCCCTTTGACCCCAAATTCCTCGGCCTACCTTGCGTCCAGGGCTGCGAGCTGGACCAGGACTGGGTCCTCTATCCTCTCTTACAGGTTTCAGTGTGGCTGCAGCCGCTCGTCCCTTTGACATGGCTTCAATGTCCAAGCTGGTCACAGCCGCTCTGTATGACTTGTTCCTGCGGTTCCTCCTCAAAGCAAAGCCGTCTCCATCACTGTCATAATCCTCCCAGGACAAATCTGGCCCCTGGGTCGAGTGACGGCTCCGAGTCCCACTGCTGGACATCTCCAGTGCTACTGGGAATGTCACCACAGTGGTGTGGTGGCGGGTTTTAGGCCGGCTGGCCGCAGCTAAATTCTTGGGGATGAGCTGGTGGGTGCCAACCTTCAGTGCTGCAGGACTCTGGGTGCTCAAAACCACCTGCTGAGGCACCACCATCCTGTCTACTACATCTCCCTGGAGCATGGATGTTTCAGATTGGGGTGTGGGGGAGCTTTGTGACTGGCAGCAATCATCGCCCGGCTCAGATATATGGAGTTCTGTGGAGAATTGGCTCTCCAGGATTACAGGGGCCTGGTCGCCAATGAAGCAGTCTGACTGTCTGTGGGACATGGTGTCCTCCCGCCTTCACCTCAGCCCGGTCTACTGAGCTCTTCAGCCCCTACAACATTGGAGGAGACTGAAGAGGAGGGAAAAGAAATAAGCTTTTACATGCATAACCAGGAGACATAAGATCAAACTACAGGCAGGAAAGATGCAAAAAGTAGCACCTTAAATGGAGACATGGGGAAACAGCAGGGGTAATATGAGTATCTCTTGTCTGGATGACCCTCAAATACCACCAGCGACCTACAGTGGGGCTCCCAGATCTCTTCCCATCGAAGAAGGGAGCCTCCAATCCCTCACACACACACACACACACACACACACACTCAGTCAGACAGAGCAGTCAGTTGTGTCAGTCCTCAAACTCACATATAAAGGGACTTATCCCGTGACTCACGCTCACTCCTACACTGCCCACACAAAAGCACACAGAGAGAGACCTGCTCCAGCAAATGTGTGCACCACAGAAACTACAAGAAAACAAATTCACACTTTTTTTTGCTGATAAATACAAACCTGCCATGTGCAAAGAGTATAATGTCAAGTGCAGACACACAGACACGTTATTATGTAGGCCCAACTCTTATGAACATGTTATAGTGACAGGCTTATAATAACATTCATGAAAGGCACGTGCCTTAACTGCAGTTCTAAAATACATACTGTTATAACACCTACAGCAAAATGAACAATCAGCTTTTTTTCTGCTAGTCGCAATCTGAATTTCCAATAACTTCGCCGCCTGAAAGTCGGATTAGGGTGGGAGCAAAAATGTCTGCCTCGCATTCCCATGGTTCATAACAGCGAGGTGAGACGCAGTTCAGCAAACACCGACACTGTGAGCCGCTCAACAGCTGTCTTACCTGCGCGAGGTGTCCTCACAAACAGCAACCTTCTTGTTAAATGATAACTCGGATCAGTCCGGCGGTTCCAGGAGAGCTGCTGTCCGGCGCCTGGAGAAGTGCAGCTCTGGCAGCAGCTGTAGTCCTCCGCTCCCCTCTGTCACATATTTCTGGTTTACTCACTCACTTCCTCCTCTGTTTGCAGGCGCCCATTAATCCCTGCTGCTTGCGTCACTACAGGTGAGTGTCCGTCAATCAACGAAAAGTGCCAATTTAGATTAAAGCACGCGGAGACCTGCAGCCACGAAAGCAACCGTTCACAGAAAAGCTGCTCAACACTTGGATTTAACAGCTGTTTCTTTTGACGCTGGAGTAACTACTTTGACCACATAAAACTCGGCCAATCAAATGCATTTAAAACGTCAGGTGTAGTTTGAGTTTGACGAGTCCACGTAGTATATAATCCTTTTGCAAATACACGACGATAAAATGTCCTAATTCATTTGATCTTCCATCGGATTTCTTCTGTTTGTTTGTTTCTTTCTGATGATTGTTGACATTCTGTCTACCTGATTGGCGACACACGGCTCATTGGCGCCCTCTGGTGACTAATAGACGACACTACAGTCTCCTCACTGATTCATTCACACTGCGTGCAGTCCACATGCAAAAATAAAAAAAGATCTTCAAACCAAACTCTTCCCCACATTTCAGAGATTTTTGGTTAGCTTGGCTTATTATAAGGTTTCTGTACGGAAAGCCGTAAATAAATGTCAAAAGTGTCTGACACACATCTAAACACACATCTAAAATATAATATAAATAAAGTCTGTAGCCCTAACTTTTAGATTGGTTATCTTTTTTAGTTTTTTAATTTTTTTAAATTTATTATTTTTTGCTATTATTCTTTTTAAACTTTATAATTGTAAAGTTTTTGTCATTGGTGGTGCATTGGTTGTATTTTAAATTTCATTCTGATATGTAATTCCCCTGCTGTGATGTATGATTGCACATTGTCACCACAGTTAAAGTCCAGTTTACACAACCCACATGTCAGTTTGCTCAAAGCGAAAACTGAATAATAAGCTTCAGGTAGCATTTATTCAAGTACATTGTGTTTCTGTTGGAGGCAACACAAGCACACTCTGGACATTGTTTGTTGATTAAAGATTTATTGTCTTCATTGTTAACAGTCTGAAAATATAGTTATACATGAATTAGCCGACATTCTATTCAAGCAAGGCTGAGACATGTAATAAGATGCAATATGGAAACAATAAAACGAGAACATTCTGAGAGGGTCACTATATACAGAGTTGAAATATATATAGAAAATCAAATGGCAATGACGTTTACATCATTTTCAATTTCAACATCATATGGCATCCGATGACAGTGAATTAGATTATTTCCGAATTATTCCCCAACCAGGACCATGTCTTTCATGACGACATGACGTGTACGCTCGATATCCTACATTTGTAAAAATGCACATGCAACATAAATGTAGTAAACATGGAGAACATTTTCCACCATGTGGGAATACTTGTGAAAGAGACATCAGACAATAAACCCACATTTCCATATGTAGCCCCAAATAGATGAGCCCTTGCCCAACAAATGTGTGAATCCTAGGAATGCTTGAAAACCTGGAACTAGAAGTGACTGCTAAGACCAGTATAATAATTAACCTTCTCTTTGTATCAGTTCTGTCACATAAAAAGTATTATTTATAATCAGATGTTTGAGCCAAAGACATGGGGTGGAGTATTGAAACTGGACTCTTCACGCTGTAGAGTACTAATGCACAGCAGGCGTTATCTAAGGGACAGCACATTTTTGATGTTACAGCGGTTTCTGGCAGACAGTGAGCACTCTGCATTCTGTGAGCAGATCAGCTGACCAAAGATTTATCATACAGGCTAGTGGGTCAAAGGCTGGAACAGGACACAGGACAAAGTGATGTCTTTTCTCTACTTTTGCAATATTCAGTGTGCAGATGAGATGTCTGGTGTAAGATGCTGCTCTTCACATGTGCATGTTTTGCATTTTTATTTTATTTTATTTTTTAAAAGGCCATGTTCAAATAGAAACCTAGCAGGATTGTGCTCACATTGTGTGTCTGTTTTTCTTTAGTTTTTCACTGAAAATCCAGGGTCCTGGGGTCAATAATACATCACGACATGCTTGATACACATTATGCAACACATGCACACAACATTTCACATTCATGATCACAATAGCGTAACATTTAGGACACATATAGAAAAATTAAAATTGGAAAATTGCAGCTTTTTGCAGTGATAATTAATAAAATTCAATTTGCACAGCTACACAATTTTTACATTATTTAAAATAGGATATATATCAATATTCCAAATCCACAGAGAAATGACAACAAGCTTATCTAAAGAAACAGATTAGTTTGAGCGGTGTTAAGATTACAACTCTGGCAGTAAAATGAAGCCATTAGAAAGTGCTTCTATGAGCTTGATACAAAAATCTCATGACTAAGTATATAACATGATAAAGATGTGATATTGTCTACATACAGAATGCATTAGCTGCTTCAGGTTTTAATAAGCCTTTGCTGAGTATGTCCATGTGGTGCTACGTTTCCATTCATTACATAACGGTGAGTGTGGCTAATAAAGGGAAAATATACATGCAATGACAGGCTTTTTTCCCCATGGCAAAAATGCTCACTAGTAGCCCCTTTCCATCTATCAAAAACCTCTTTGAGTAAATCTTCTATGTGAAATAGCTTCTATTGATTTGCAGGAAAGCAAATAGATATATACTAAGATAATCTTAATTTAGCTAAGGACATACATTTATAACAAATGTCATAAGCGGGGAAAATCAGTGCATGCCACTGCTATTGTTAGCACTAAAAGACCAAGAGTTTGTGTCCATGAGACTTTCAATGGGAGGTGGTGGGTCACACGTTTCACCCAAGCTGAGCCTCAAAGCCGGTGTGCACAGCAGCGACCACAGCATGGTCCCTGTATTTCTGGAGGCCGAAGAGTGAGACAGGGTTTAGAAGAGACAAGCTCTTCCCCACTGTCCAGCGTACAGTGCAGGGTGGAGCATCAGGGAGAGGGAGGTGTTCAGTGAAGGCCTTGGGGTGGGTGTGTGAGGGTGGGGAGAGCTGCAGGGCAGAGGAGGGAGAGAGGGCCCAGTTCACTGTTTGGCTGTATCCCCTTTCTTCAGAATGATCTGCCGCTGCCAGGGGGCCAGCTTGGTCTCGTCGTAGCCCATGGTCCGTAGTCGCTCCAGCTCCGTCTTCTCCTCCATCTCCTTGGCCTGTTTGGCCTGCTGCTCCACTTTTCTAGATGCGTCCACGAAGACAGGGGGAGAAACAAAGTAGAAGTTAGAATTGTACAGGAAGCTTTTAAATGGTATTCTTCAAAGAACATTTGTTAATAGGCCTTCTAATAAAACAATCATTGCATCTCACACTAAACCAGTTTGTATAATACAAAATAATATACATCCGGTTAGTACGCTAGTTTGATTTTCTAATGTGTGTCATAGGATAAATTACAGTCTTTTCCTCTATTATTACACTACACAGCCAGAAGTGTGAGGATACCAACATTTCATTCAAACACCGTGGGCTTAACATGTTGCTATGACAACCTGGCAGCAGGGACTCACTCCCACTCAGCCAGAAGAGCATTGAGGTGGGCAAAACACGTGATACAACTTTCGTTAACAATGGCTAGGTTGCATCAAGTGACCCAGTAAGCCATGCCAGTGAGCCAGCGTGCACAATACCAGGACCCTGACACTAGCTCACCTGAATGGAATGCAGCCGTTTTCAATCAGCAGTTATCAATTACACCTGTGTTTTTCCTGCTCTGGCATGACAAAATGTCTGCTAAGAAAAACGTGAGCACTGAGGCTAGCAGGGTGAAGAAAAAACACACAATTTTAATTAAGCGTGGGGTCGCGTCATTCTGTAATGCTATTGGCTGCTCAGCCCACGTGGGAATAAATTGGACAACGCAGGAAACACGAGTGTCGAAACTGCTGCGGGAGTCGAGCGCCTTTAGAAGTAGCTAGCTAGCTAAAAGATTGCGTTGGCTGGCTAACTGTCCAAATGTTTTAGAAACACGGCAATGTTAGCTAAACATTCAGTGTCCTTTTCTATCAGTAAATATTAAAAAACACTCATAGGCGTATGTGCCATTACTTACTCAACTATGCGACTTGTTCCTGCCCGCGGGAATATAGTGTTTTAACGCTAATGACAGGTGAGGGTGCGGTGGTCTGGTGGAGTTTTATCTTATGGCGTTAGCATGAGCCCTGGGATAGCTAGCTAATACTTGTTAGCTTACCATTTAGAGCAAATGGATATAAGTTACATACAGTTTAACTTTGTTCATTATTCTTGTATATTTGTCTATGTATACACCAGTGTAAGATAACTTGTTCACCGCAGCAGGGTTACCTTTGTCAGTGAGAAATGCAAGGTAAACTGGAGAAGAGATAGCCGCCACCCAGTGGCTTTAGTCGTTACAACAACAACAAAAGCGCTGAACGTTTTCTGACCAAGTGATCATGCCACAAGGCATCGTCAGTGCTCTTTTGCTTTTTCCCTTTTAGTATTAACAAGGAATTAGTTAGTATCTAGTTTTTTGGCTACTATAGATAAGGAACCAATTTGTAAACATCTGTATCAGCTTTGATTCATGTTATAACCCTGTGTGATTTTAACGGTAATGTTCCTCCTCTCATGGCCTTTAATAATGTTATCATTTGTGGCCACTAGATGAAAGCCTTGATCCGAGATTGATAGTCTATATAGTCAAATTAGGAAATTCTGGAGACTTGTTTTCTTATCAAATAACACATTTTACAAGAAGATCAATGTTATGTAAACATTATTAGGTGGGAAAAAAAATGTCTTACCTCTTTTGTTCCCTGTCACATCAGGAGAACATAAGCATGAGAAGAAAAGGTGTAAATATCTTAAACAGCAACAACATTTCTTCCAGAAGTTGAAGCCATTAGGAAATTACAAGGCTTGCCAATGACTAAATAAAAGAGAATGTAACATAATCAACATTAATTGGAGATGAAAATTTATAAAGCTATACAAAACTTACACTGTAAATACAACACATTAAAGACAGATGAAGGATGTTGCACAGTCTTAATAGAAGGTTGTAACAGAACAAATTTGCATCTCATAATTAAACCGTCTTGACTTAAAAGCCATCTGATACTGCAGACCAAACCCACATGCACCAGTCAAAACAACAGTAACTAACAGATTAGGTCGAACACATAGCTCTAGTGCTACTACCCTATTTCAAAATGTCATTGTAAACATAGTTACCATCCTCAGCTAAATGGACACAGGCCACTTTTTAAGGAAATCTTTCTGTTTACAAACTATCTCAGCAAGTCACATGTCTGTCTTAGTAAACAGATTACAGATTCAGTTACTATGTGTTATGCGAATGTTATTACTTTCCAGTGGGCAACAGGTGTTATACTGTATGTCTTTGAACACACTGTACTGCGAGCACTGGTGCCAGATATGCTAGTTCTTATCAGAAATAAGACTTTGTTCTCTACAGCAAAGCAGGATTCCTTGTGAAGTGAAGAAAATCAGAAGCATGTAATTCAAAACTGAATGCTCAAGATTGTTCCAGGCATATTGATGTTATTAGTTGTTAAATAATTTCCTTGAAAGATTCAGGCTCACCTGCAGGTGAGAGAGAATCCTAACTGGTACAAAATCAGCTCAGTCTGCCTAATATAGTGGCCAGAGAGTACATGTATGAAAACTGGAAAATGATGGTACAAAATATTGTCAATTTTAGTAAATCCTTATTTCCATGGATATCTTGGTGAAGAAACACACAAACATATGCAAACACAATGAGCACAATTTCTCCCTACTGACCTAGGATAAAATAAACACAAGTTTAGATGGAAAACAGACATGCACAGCGACACAGCTTCGTTACTCACCTCTCTTCATCCATTTTCTTCTTCATCATGTCTCTCCTCCAGGCTGGCATTGATGCCAGACGTGCAGCCTCCTCCTCAACCTGTAGAGGGACAAGGGGGGGGGGGGGGGGGGGGGCCATACCAGTTAGTAAAAGATTTTAACTGTAACAGCAGCCCTCCTAGCCTGCTTTGCATGACCTCATCCCCCAAATTAATTTTACCACGGTTCTTTTATCATTTAAGGATCTAACTATGCTAAATATTTGACCAACATTAGTTTCAAATACATTGTCTCTGTAACCCTCCTCTACTTGTAAAATACAATACATTTATCACAGTCTTTATTGTTTCAGTACACCATCATGAGCATATGGTTAAAGAAATGTGATGTTGCAGTGTCCTGTAACGTCACATTTCATATCATCAATCCTGTCAATCTAGGAGAGCTTCTATACATTTTTATGGGAAAACATTCAAGCCCTTCATGCCGTCAGTTAGGGCTTGGCGATACAGCTGAAACTATTAGAACGATGTGTAGACAAAATCACATAGAACATGACACAGTTATGTATTACACCAGAGACACTTCACATGTGTAAAACAGAGTCATTAACCATTCATTATTTTGAAATACTTACGTCAATTTGTGTTGCAGTTTTTTTTGGCATTTCCAGGGTCTTATTCTGCGAAGTTATCCAGATAACTCAACAAACCTGCTTACTGAAACTGAAGGAGTTTCTATGCGTTTGTTGTACTTAAAAATAATAATATAATAATAATTATTATTATAAAAAAGTGTTCTTTCAAGGGCTTTGAAAACTGCAATCAAATCAATTACAATCAATCAAAGGTCATGTCTGCAGTTTTGCATAAAGCCTCTCTACATGCTGGAGAGGGCAGGAAAAAACTGATGAAACATGAGTCCAACTTATTAGTCCAACTGATATACACATTCTCTAATGTCACATTTTTGACAAATGGCCTTTATGAAAGACTTAAAAGACTAAATACACATGTATGCATATAGTGTACTGTGTAAACTGATTTATGAACTTACAACAGCAAACGGAGTTCACAAAAGGTACTCTTGTTTCTAAAACAAAGCCTTTTCAGTGGACAGGACACTGTTTTACAGGACGTTCTCTCAGACGATGCACACAAACGGTAACTGGATCTTTTTCTCTCCTTCAGGCTGTAATCGGAGGTGGAGCTAGGGGAGAGAAAGAGGGCAGCCATCTTGGATTTCTCATCTTCGCCTGGCAAGATACATTACCCTTTTGCATTCCTCTTACTAAAGCTTTTCACTTGCCCTGGCATACATGAATCCAGGTAAGATTATCTACACAGTGAATTTTTAATGATTCCCCTGGGAATTACGGAACAAGAAAAAAAAACATGAAAAATGTGATAGATTTGCTATAGATAAATAGATCAAATGTGGACTGTATGAACACTGGAATAAGGCTACTTACTGCTCATGCTCGAGTCACAGATTTGCTTGTGTTTGGTACCTTAAAATGGGTCATGTTGGCCAGAGGCATGACAACCTAGACACCCTAAAGTTCAGTTGTGTTTATGTTTAATTTTTGAAGTGGAAATTTCTACCTGACATTGTAAAATGAAGTATTTTGAAAGTAACTTGATTACAAAAGGTCATAGTACTGTGTGAACCGACGAATTGTCCCTGGTTTACGCTGCGTTGCGCATTTTAGAATTATAAGTATTTATTAAACCATTCAGGACCAGCTATGTAATATGAACAGTAGGAAAGGAACATACACAAATAAATGTATGAAGTGTTGTAGTGTTGATGACGAAACCAAACAACAGTAGCTTTAAAGCAAATGTGCTAAAGGCCAAAGTCGTGTTCAGTTTGTTTAGTTTAGGGCATCTATACACTAACATATATCTATCAGTGACTTGTTGAACCTCCTAAACTCTGCAATGATATTGTTATGCACTGCCCATTTAACTCAAGTTAAATCATGCACATTAACATTATACTATTAGTAACATCCTCCATCCACACAAAGACTAGCACACTGAATGGAGCCCAGATGAACATGGAGAGAACATGCAGACACAGGAATCGAACCTGTGACCATTTCATTTTTATTACTGAAGGAATCAAGGGGAAACAACAAAAAAGTGAAGGTTAAGCTAATCAATTGTAACTGCTAAAGAGTTGCGGGGCCATTTCAGTTAAAAATCAATGGTAAAAAAGGAAAAATTAAGTGACACTGATTGTTAGAATTAAAGTTCTGCTACCCAACCTATACCCGCTGGTAATCAAAAAGGCATTAGCTTTTGGGTCAGGTTCATGTCGTTCATTGTGCCAATGGACTACCTCCCATAGAGCCAGAGAAGGTATTATTACATTAGCCTGGCAAGCATCAACTACAAACAATAATAGATGCAATACAATTAGTTAACAGGCAAGTTTCTCTAAATCCCCAATGATTAAAGCAAAGACCTGTAATTGTGCCTGTACACCGTTCTGGATTATGACTGTGTGAATTGTCGGGTTCTTCTGAGTAAGAAACTCTGAATTCACGTTTATCAGCCAGTATTTGTAAAAGGCTAGTTGACCTTGATATGTACTAACCGCTATGGCAGATGCTTTATTATTATGATATTAGAGAAATCCTGTGCTAGTAGTTGGTGGCAATTTGTGGTGTTATTGCCACATAACATGTTAAAGGAATAAGCAATTGGCAGTTATAAGCTACTTGTATATTGTGCTAGTGGGTCATGAATTTGGCAGTGCAAATCATGTTGAATCTGAAAGATGGGGTGTCTTTTTCATGCTCGAGCTGATCTCTAGTTATACGAACTATAAACAGCAGGGTATTACTTGTTTCCACTACATAGATTTATAATTGGTAAAATCTTTCCATATGATTGCCTTGACATGTAATACATAAACCTATGTAGTCTGGACACATTCTGTTGAAGTGGGCTTAGAATTACAATATCAGTTTAACCCATTTGACTTTTTGTTGTTTGTGTTTATTTGTTTTATTTGCCTATGCATGCATTGTCTGAATTTAGTGTCGACTTGACAGTCACTTACTTGCAAGCAATACTGTGAATACAAATATTTGCCCTGTGTGAGTGTGCAAGCTTGACAGATTAAAAGCGCAACTAATTATAGTTCTGTACTTGACTTGCATGGTATAACTTCAATCTTGGTATTAATCATTACTGTGCTATTTACATTCAAGAAATCTGTAACAAATACTGCAAATAAATACAAATCTATATATATGCCTTTAAGTGTATCAGCTGACTGCCTTCCCTTTTGGATTGTGAGTTGATCAAGATTCACTGTAACCTCCTTATACTCCTGTAAGCCACGGATAGCATGACAGCGGGTGGTGCTAAGAGGGTTATTTGAAGGTAAGCTTGATGCTGCAGAAGAGACACTTTGAGAATAGTTTGGTTCCTCATTGCTACAAGCGTCGCAGCAGAGGATTACACAATTGAACTTGTTGTTGTTGAACAGTGGCGCTTTCATTGGTACGTATATCAGTGTGATTATTCAAAATAATATTCATTTGGCCTTTTTTCTACTCAGATTATACCCAACAGTTAAAGTAGAATGACTTTGGAAAGAACTACTGAAATCATATAATCACAAAAATGTCAAACTTTATTTCTAGCAATGTAGAAACCAAATAATAAAGGAACACAAATTCAATTATGGAAAGTTTGAGCAAATCTCTCAAAAACACTCGAATTATAAATAGAATAATGAAACAACAGAACAGACTGCATGGAACAATTACAAGCCCTTAATTTGGTGTTTCATTTAGATAATAGCTTTGTCAAGTAAATGCTTTTATTTGTTTTTTGCAAATTTGAATGAATTACTAATGAAAAAGTATCTGAGCTGTTTCTCCAGGCCTTTCATTTACCATACCTGTTAATCTTTGTAATCTATACTGAAAGGCACACATTGTATAAACAAAATCATGAGGTCACAGACTTAAAGACAAGGGCCATTTGTAAACCGAACTCTTCAAGACTGAAGACCTAGTGTCTTTGCCTTTGACAAAGATCACTTAAAATAATAGTTTTCTGACTGTGAAGTGAATCCCTTGCCTTTCTGAGATACTGAGTCACTGAGGCTATCTCAACATGAAATGCAATCTGAAGTACTCAATACAAACAAAGTGTGCAGAGTTTTACCAATTATGTCCTTCATTACAAAGATGGCATTTATGGCAAATCCTTTTCTTTTAAAAAGTAGTGTACCATGGCAATCAATCATACTAGATTCAAAAAGCTCTTGGTTCAACACAATTCAAAATTAAATGGTTGTAGCAAATTTCTTTCTTTTGACATCATAGGCTTTCTTTTCATCCACTTTAGCATATGCAAATGGAAAAGTCAGTACACCTAAGTGGATGCTCTTTGCTGCTGTTAAGTCCCTTATGTGACAAGGCCTAAAAGCCAGATTAGTTTCCTTTCTCAACATACTCTACTTTGCAGGTTTGCTTCCCTGATCCTGCTCTTTATGCACTTCCTCACTGGTTGTATGGTGATGGACCCTTAGTCCACATAGTTGTTAGATATCAAAAAGCTCAGCTTCCTTTTCTTTCCAAAAAGCAAAGCTTCGGTCAATGTATCTGATGATCTCCTCATTGCTGAACTCTTTTAGCTCATAGATTACTTTAATTGAGTCTTCATTATGTTCATCTCTGGGTGGAGGTTTATCAACATGAGGTTCCTCTTTGATTTTAACAGTGACAGGTGGAACATCTTTCACTGGATTTGGTACTGAGCTTTTTGTTGTGTCCTGCACTGTCTCAGCTTTTGCTGTTGCATCAGTGTGTTGTACAGTTTGGGTTGTCAAGCTCTGCATATGGTCCTGCTTTGAACTTTCCCCATTAGAAACCACTGCCTCATTTGATGACATCTGCTCCCTAAGTTTTATATCCTCCTGAGCATTGTCCTCCAATGAGTCCTTCAGGGTTCTCTGCTCCACACACTGGCTGTTGCCAGATACAGCTGATGATGATGATGGAGAAACATCTGATTGTGAGACTGGTAGGGAAGCTTGTGGTGATGGTGCAGGAGGAGTAGACTGTGCATTTGGAGGTGGGGGTGCAGGATGGGTAGGTGGTGGAGGAGGTGGAGGATGAGAAGGTGGGGGAGGGAGTGACTCTTGCATTGGCATAATGGACATGTCAGGAGACATGGAATGTAGAGAAGCTGTCATCACACCTCCCCCATCATCTGAGTCTCCAAAATACTTTAGTTTTATGTCTTCAAAACCATCCCCCCAGTCTCGCTTCCCTCTCTCAATTTCCTCCATGACCTCCTTGTGAAACTGCCTTATGACCTCCCATTGATGGGTACCAAGACGATCAAACATCTCATAGCACAAGAGGTGGCGGAATTTGCGCTCGCTGCGAGACATGTTCATTTCCAGCAACTGGAAGTATCCAAGCATGAAGAGGTCAAGGGTCAGGCTTTCGTATCTCACAGGTGACCCGTTTATATGTGGCAAGAAGTGCTCTGGCCAGTAGATCATCTGGGCACGACTCAGCCTGCGGATCTGGCGTGTGGGCACTTGACTCATGATTGTCCTCCAGTGGCCTATCAGATTTCCTACTACCTGCTTTGACTTCATGAAAAGGAGAAGTTTGTCATCTTCACTCTGCATCTCCCCACCAATCTGTGCACTAAATTGGTTGTAGTCCTCCCAGCCCACGTCCAAATGATTTCCTCTCCTGCCAGTATATTTAGTCCGATAAGATTCAGAGATAGTGTATTTCCGCCAGTGTTCAAGGAAAAGAAAGACAATTCTCTCTTTCCTCATTTCAATGCATTCCTGGACATAGCTTAGATCTGTCTGCACCTCCAAGCTTCTTGTTAGTTGATCATTATTTAAAATGGGGTCTGTAGAAAGAACCTGGTTGAACTGTTCAATGGTAGTAGGAGCCATTACCTCGGAGGGCACGTACATCTGAGTAGCATGAGATGCAATGATAACTGGTTCTTCAACTATTGGTAAGACTGATTCCTCCACTGAAGGTAAATCTCCATTGGTATGGGACTGAAGGACCTCAGCAGAGGAACAAGGGACATCATCCTCACAAATTGTCTCTGGACGATAACTAGACTCACTTACCACAGGGAGTGACCTCTTGCGTTTGTACACCCTATTTGCATTCTTATCTGGAGACTGCGGCTGATTCTGAATTTCGTAATTGGCCTTGAGGTTCTTCACTGAAACTCCACACTGTTTTATCTCCTTCTCCACATCCTCTCTTGTTGAGAAGGACTGAGACCGTCCAATAAATCCTGTCCCAACTGATCCTGCTGGTTCAGACTGACCTGCGCTCACATTCCTTGCCTCTTCTGGAGAATATCCAGGACATATAAGATCCAAGATGTCTATCTCTTTTCCCCCCAGAGTGGCAAGCAGAATGGCCATACTTTTGAGCAGGGTAGAAATCTTGCTGCACCAGGCTGGAAGATCTTCAGCTTGGCCATGTACCTGCTTTGGATTGACTGAGAAGTGCCCTTGATTGAGGGCAGCAGACACTGGTAGGAGCTGGTGAAGCTCCCTCTCCAGTTCCTCTAGCTCCTTCTCGACTTCTGAGACCTTGTGCATGACCTGCAGGTTCTCAATTTGCTTCTCAATATGGTTTAGGTCATGCTCTGTCATCAGTTCTCCAAATGGGCCCAAAATGGCATTATGGACGGGGGAGTAGTGCCATTCCTGAGGCTGGTAGTGTCCGCTTACCGCAAACTAAATCAGAGGTCAAAGGAGACCAAAAGACAAGAAAAAAGGGAAGGAGGGAGGGATTCCTTCAGCTCGAGGTTCCTGGTGTGAACACACGTTTCAGTGCAAATCCATCTTGACACACAGGATTTACATGGATTTAGTGGTGCAATGGCACTGCCTCATTACAAGCACAGAACTTTCTACTTTTAATTTTGAGTCAAAGAGAACAGAGAAGGCTTTGTCCTTTTTGAATTAATTGGCAAACTATGTATTAATTATACCAATATTGATATGTATAGAATAGTGTTATAGGTTTGCATCATGTCTACATTTGTAATTCTTTTAGGTACTTGACACTGCAGATTTTTTACGTCCATATTTTCTCAATCCCACTTTATAGTTTCTCTCTCCCATTTTTATGAGCCCGTTTTTTATGTTCTTGGTTAGTTTAGAGTAACTACACAAATGCTGAAAATTCTGCTTTTAAATGTTTCATTTGTCTGCAACCCAAATATGATGTAACACTGCACTAAAGTGTAATGTTACATTACTGTTGGGTACTGGCACCAGTGCAACAGACAGACACACTTCAGTGTCCACACCCAACAGTGATAGGAAACCACACTGGGTGTGGTTAGAGGTGCCACAGTGTTGAAACTGTCAACTGTGTGAAGTTACTCTTTAACTTATCATGATCTACCTGTGTAAAAAAACAAAACAAAACAAAAAAAAACAACTTGAAGCAGATGGCATTCAGGTTTTTAACCCTCACTGCATGCACATTTTATTTGCAGTATTTTGCAACTTTAAGAGTAAAGTGGTATACAAATGTAGTTCTTTCTTTGTTTGTATTTTTTTGTATTATTACTGGTTGACCTGTAGTGTGAATGGGCCCGGCATCACACCACTGAATCAGCATGTAAAAACTTGGAGGCACAAAACTCCATCAGCAAACACCAGCCCACACTGTGAATCCATTAGTCAAGTGTGTTAATGTTGTGATGGGTATTGTAGCCAAGTATTCAATTCACTGCACCCCAGAGTCTCTTGCTATTAATAAAGGCTATAGATGTGAAAAAAAGAAACATGCATAGATAGAGATGACTTAAGAAACAAAGAAATAATTTAAAAATGAGTGAGCACATGGATATCTGCATTTAGAGCTAGCTAGGTCCAATACCGCTTCATGTCATTACTGATAAATTATCTTTCAATGTGTTATTTACAGGGGAAAATATTCACAAATACTTAATGTTCAGCTTAGTTTACTACTTTTAGGCCCAACAACCAGTTAGACATTCAACAAATAAACAAAACATGTCAGTATCACTAAAGGACACTGGGGAGAAATGTCTCCCTGCTGGATCATTTAAGAGTATAAGGTTATAATCCTTGATGGTAATAAATTATTAGTCAGATTTATTTCAAATTTAATCAATCAAATCACATATTGCATAGAGTCCTTCTTGTATTACACAGGACTAACAAGTGTTCAGATTGCTACAGTATGAATTACTAATAATACCTTGTCTAAATACATGTTACCACACACTGCAGTGACTGTTCATCAAGAGAGAAAAAGAGAGGTAGATGTCATTGATTCTAAAGCCAAATAATCAAATTTAGAAACAAAGCAAGTTCAGCGTGCTGACTGAAACCCTTGTTGAATATCAGCCATGGCATTTGTTGCAAAGATAAGTATAAGGAAGGTTATGGCAATTAAACTGAGACATGCTGAAAAGGTGGTCAAGTCCCTAACTGTGTCTTGTTTGACAGTACTGACACACTCTCCTTCAGCTATCATGTAAAGAAACCATAGATGCTAAATGAACTTGTAGCCTTGACTCCCATTGGACGTGTCTCCCTCAACTGTTTGACAAGTCAAAAAGAGAGCAAAACTTGTGTCGTGCATGAATGTTAAAAATACATTTCTTCAACCTCATTGTTCAAAATCACAAAAATCCACACTCAAATCCAAGCACCAGCTATCCCCTTTGTGTTGTTTATTATGTGAAACTTATTTGAAAATTTGAAGCCATATATAATCAAGGTTGCAGAGCATTTAAAATTTACGGAAACACAAGTGGGATGGCTAAGACACGACAAAACTTCTGAAACTTTCTACAGCCTTGCAACATCTTGCCTACCTTGCGCTTGTGCTCCTCCTCCTCCTGCATCTTGACCTGAAGCTTTCGCACCATCACCTGCCTCTTCCATTCAGGGATCGCTTTTCCCTGTTCGTCATGAGTTGGAACTAGCGCCTCCACATCTGCAAGGCTCATCTTCCGCCCCGACTCTGCTCCTGTCATGCCGCCGCCACTGTTCCCATTGATCACAGAGTTGGAGGACAGTTGCTCGTAGCTCGCAGAGGTCGACAGGGTCCTGGCAGATCCAGAGCCAGTTGGACTGGGGCTGGGACTAGGCGTGGTTGGTGGGGAGGTGACAGACGTATTGGATGGTGGAGGGGATGGCGGCTTGGCTGGTGGGCTAGATGTGCGGGTCTCTGGTGGAGATACAGTGTTTTCCTGGATAAAAATAAAGACACAGGAGAACATGGGGTGTGACAAAACACCTGGTGGATTTTTTTTAACCAGTAACTACTCTCCTAACTACATCCTTAGAAGCATACAGCTAGAAGGCAGTATTAGGCATTCTTGTGAAAATGTAATGTCTCACATGATGCCAAGATTTCTTAGAGATTTTGACACATTAGTTAGCCTTTACTTATAGTAGCTTAACTTACGGCTTATGACCACTTTGACTCTGACTAATTAAGTATGAATGATGACGTTGAAATGTGTGTTAATTGAGGTTCAGACTGTTTTAGAAAATTAGAAACTGGGATAGAAATACTTTTGTTTCTAAATGAAACCATGACAGTACTACAGTTCTCATGATTGAGGTGATCTATTGAGGTCAGAGAGCTCTGGTGTCACCTCGCTAACATCGTGCACAGTTTCCAAACTTATTAAAACTTGGCAATTAACAAATTCTGGGATAGGAACCCTGAATCATCAGTGAATTACTTTTTCTATCAAATTAAATTCAGATTTATAAAGTTGCACTGATGTAATGTGGTCAGTGAACACAGGCATGTCGCTGGATACCTAATCTCTCCATTGATGGTTTGGGATAATTTTGCTTAATTTTTCTGGATTCATTTAAGGTAGAGTGTCATCAAATCCACAAGTAATTGCAAAAGCTGTGGTTGAATTTCTAAAATGAGCAATTCTGTATTTCTCAGTGATAAATGTATCATTAGTAGTGGAGAAACACTGTTGACCTACGTTGTTGCCTGTGGGTCCGCTGTTGGAAAAGACAGTGGTGTAGCCTTTACTGTGAGGTGTGGGCTTGAGGCTCTTCCCTGCTTTGATCTCTGCCAGCAGCTCCGAGTTGTCACCAGTGGGGGACATCATGTTGAAAGATTTTGTGCCTGCAGACAAAAGGATGGAGCAGAAAAGTGAAACCGGGTAGAAAGAACGACGGAACAGAGGGAGAGAAAGACGGAGAGAGTGAGAGAGATACACTGAAGAGGAGGGAGCGAGAGAAGGGTTGGGTGGCATTTCAGTGTTAAATATTTCATCCGATCAGGCAGGTAACAATACTAACCTGAAGCATGTTGCATAGTGAGGGGAGGTCATTTTGGTGTACTGAGACACTGTCTCTCATTGATAAGCTTGATAAGTTTCTTTTTAGATTTGTTTACTTCGATTGATATTTGCTTTTATAATAAAAGACATGTCTCTCTAAAAGGGTTTGACATAATTTGGATTAATCAAATTGCTTCCCAGCTACCAAACTCCAGTGAATACATTTCAAAAACAATTGCAAATAAACCAATGAGAATTCAGCACATTCGGCAACCATTACATCAACATCAACAGTTGCAGTGACCCGGGATTAGATCAGAAGGAGTGATTCAAAATTATTTCACTACAGTGAACCCAAAGAGAGGAGGCACACAATCTCTTTCAGAGTGTCACCTGACTTATACACAAGCTAAGCTACTGCTGAATGTTAAACTTTTTAAAAAGTAGGTCTCTGGCAAATATATATACATTCAGCTTCCATGGACACTAATCTTCTTAGAGTGAAGAATGCAACAAATTCAGACAGACTTCAACTATGACCTCTATTGGTAATGCTTTAACAAAGGGACTTTGTTTTCACTTTCACAACATTAACACAAATAACCACATACAAATATATTCAAACAGCAAACTCCAACGTCATTGGGAAAGTAATAATATATGGAACAACAACTATGTAGCTATTATTTTAGTTTTATCTATGCACAAACTTTTAAGATGTGGCTGTAAAATGCTCTAATCAAATGTGATAATATATTGAACAACTAACTATTACAGTAGCTACACATTTATTTTACAACATTTTAAATTTCACATATTATATACATATTTGTCCCAAAGAGCCAACAGCTACCTCACCTTTTGAGTAAATGTAAACCTCCAATGAATTGAATATCCTCAATCCCTCATTGATAACTCATTTTCTACACGAGGAATGGAAAAAAAAAAGTCCTCCCATAAAAATGTTTCTTGTTGTGTCGACCACAATGGTCTAGCTGGACACAAAGCCTCGCTAGCCTGCCACCCCTCCTCACTCTCCCTTGCTCTCCCTCTCTCTGTCTCTCTCTCTTGGTGAGGAGAGAGCCGCTTTCTATTAATGACCCATCATCACAGTCGGGGGAAATCTAAAGGAATCACCAGTAACTGGAAGTGACAGCGAGCCATTGGCAAGCTGGCCAGGAATTAACACACGCATTGCACACGCACACATGGGCAGATGCATTTAGGCGCACATGCACACACATGCACACGCACACACACACACACACACACACACACACACACACACACAGTCGCCCTTCAATCCCCAGCTTGTTAGTCCACCCTAATGGACCAATCCTCACCGCGGCAAACCTGACACACAATTCAATCATACATGCATTCGTGACATAGATACAGTCTCACCTCACATTTATTGGATTACAGAGAAAGACTGGTGACCGACACCCCTCGAGCCTTATACAATGTGCAGTTGCACACACTCATACTTTGACTTGTAAAAAGTTTGTGGATAAAAGGAAACAACTACTGAACCCTGACGCACTTTTATGACAACATATGACAGCTCTTTAAATTTACGACGGTCAACAGATTATACAGTTTCAATAAATTTGCTACCAAAACTAGTGCTTGTAGTTCTTGTAAAAACATTCTTATTTAAAATGTAACTGGATCAATCACTTAAAAGTACGATCTCTAATGTTGGCAATATACACAGCCTACCTTCACCCATTTCCCCATGACAAATCTTCATTGCAGAGCTCCAGAACACTTGATTATCCACAATAAGATGTGTTTAAAGGCTAAAAACAAAACTTACACTGGACTGACGTTGGTGTACTTATATCTGTTTGAATACACCTTCGTATTTGTGCGTTCTTGAGTCAAAGGTTGTGTGTTTGTGTTATTCAAATTCTGTTTAGGCTAGGGGTGTGGACTCAGCAGGTCTGCCAGAGTGAGTGTAAAGGAGGGGTGGGGCTGTGACAGGTAGAGAACATTTGACAAATAGCCTCTCACAGCACAGGTTTTCTGCACTGGGTTAGTTTATCGTTGCGGTTAGTCGTAAAGCACTTCAGACAGAGATGTGTCCTGTAATATAAAAAGTAGGATCCTCTCCGTTCTGTCCTGGTTTGTTGCCGTCAGTCACAATGAGCATCTGAGCTGTAAACTCATCTTGAGCACTCAGATGTGTTGGTGGCTTTTAATTTTATGATCACCAAAATGCCTGTTTATTACCTGTTTAATGCTGTAGAACAACTCATATCATTAGTGAGCACACACGCTGCCTCTTTAGCACTTCAGATAAAGATGTGTCCTGTATAATATAAAAAGTATAATCTTCTTCCCCCTGTTGATCAATAGAAAATAGAGAACTTCTCACCATTTACATTGTTACAGCAGCATTTTCAATCAGCCACCTGGTTTGTTGCCGTCGTCTCAACAAGTATCTGAGCTGTAAACTCATCTTGAGCCCTCAGATGTGTTGGTGGCTTTTAATTTTATGACCCCCCAATGGCCTGTTTATTACCTTTTTTATTAATGCTGAAGCACAAATCATGCCATTAGTGAGCACATGCTGCTCATAGTAGCTTTGAGTATTTTATTGCTATCCTATCATTAGGCAGCAGGTGGATTTGGTGAAAAAGCCTATAATACATAGATTGTAAAAAGGTGCCTAAATGAAGCAATTAATAGTTTATATTGCCCTATGAACTGCTTGTCAGCTATGACGCAAAGCTGAAGCCATATACTGTAATTGATCCTTCACTTAAGCCTTTGTTTGAAATAATGAGCATCCTCACATGCAGTGTCCATGACAAATAAGCTTCTCATCAGAAATTAGCATTTCCTGTTTTTATTATCTGTACCCCATGTGGCTGTTTTGACAATTCTCAAATTATGTTATAAGAAAAATAGTATAATATAATATACTGTATATTCTCAAACCACACAAAAGGTGACAGACATTACTTACTTATTATTAATTAATTACCTAAAACATTTATGGTAGTCACCACCTGGTTCACCAGAAAGACTTTTTACTGTGATGGTCAATTCTTAACATTGTAAAAAATGTAAGAAAATAAACAGAACATTAAGGCTTCTACAAGGAAACTGATTCAGTTAATTTGTTGATATCTTTCGAACTATATTGTAATTGTTATTACGGTGGTGTTTTAATTTGCACTTCATAGAACTCTGGATACACAGGTTGAATCAATGTTGTCTCTCAAGTCAGAAACAGAGAGTAGCAAAATATGTATATGACTACTCTAGACTCGAGATTACGGTTTTATAATGTTGTGGAAAGAGTGAATGCCTATTGTGAACCCCAAATTTGATATGTGTGAACTGATTTACCGAGTGAACTGATTTAGTTGAAAGACTGGTTCGCAATCTGTACTTACTCTTCGTGTGTCTTGGTGCCCCTCCCTCTGCCTGAGAGGCAGACATATCCCCGCCTTGACAGAGCAGCAGTGAGGACACACCACGGCAGGCAAAAAGAGGGAAAACAAAACAAACAAAAAAGGAAAGAAACGGGTGGAGATGGAGCAGGTGAAAGAAGGAACATGGAGAAAAATGATTGGGCAATATTAGCAGAACAACAGTGGCTTGACAATCACAAAAAGGAACTAGAACCGCATTAGTATAATATTTTTAATTATTACCAAAAGAGAAGAGAAAATTGGCATGTTTGGCTCATTTGTTTTCTGTCTTGTCACTCTTCATGTTACTGTTGTTTGACGTTGACGTCTGAGCATCTGTTGCATGCCCAGCCATCTTGGATTCCTCTTTGACCTGACCTGACCCAAAGTTTCTCCCATTTTCCAATTTTTTTTTACAACTAATGATTCCTTTGGGACGTTTTCCTCATCTTCAGGTTCAAAAGTCAGCAGTGCTTAACAGGCTAGGTTAGGTTATGTAGATTTCTTTGATGGGATAATGTGTTGTGCTTAATTTTCTGTTATTTGTGACTGATTATTAGTTAGATCTTTCTGTAAAGTCCTATGAGGAATTGTGATAATAAGTTGTATGATCTTTAACAGGGGCCACACATTTTATTAAACATAATCAAATTTAACAAACTTTCTATTGTCAAAGCTTGTTAGGTGAAATTCTAGGACTTAAATTGTGTATTTTGGAGAAAGACATTGCCTTGGTCTGCCACGTACCCCACAATGAGGACTTATTTTTTTCAATCCTAAACTTTTCATGCATTTTCAATACTCATGGGAACCACGGACAGCTCATCTTTACCAGTTAAAAAACTCGCAACATTACACAACAGTTGAAATTTCCCTGCAACTAGAACAGCGTGTACACGGTCAGATGGCAGCATCCAGGGCAGTGCGGGGCACTTAAGGAAATGGCTGAACACTAAACCAGTTCTCATGGTAATGGTAGCCCTACATCATTAATTTATAATCTGTTATTTAGGATGCTAGGGTCAGACTCAATTCATCTTTACCCAGTGAGATTACATTGTGCCTATTAATACCAGGGGCTCTGCTTTCTAGGAATAATTGTCCTATAATGTGTGATTTTCTGAAAAAATGTGCATAAATGTGTTGCCTTTTTCTTTAACTATAAGCAGATGTTTAGTGCCACAAAAAAAAAGAAGGAAATGAAGAGAGACAAAAAAATAAAAGGATGGCGAAAGAAAGAAAGTTAAGGGACACTCACTTCCTGATGAGGAAGATGGGCGTCGCTGGTTGGTGAAGGTGCTGCTGGCAGCATGATTCTGGGTGGTTGGTGTCTCTGGGGGCAGTGGAGGAGGTGGAGGGGGTGTTGGTGTATGGTTGCTTGGGGGAAGAGGGGGCGGAGGTGGAGGAGGTGGGGGCACGACCGACTCCTCTGTGGTGCCATTCTCAGGGCTGTGGGCCGGGTTGTCGGTAGGCTCCTCCAGTAACACGGAGCCCTGATCAGAGAAGAGGGAGGGACAGAGCAGAGTTAGTCAGTCATATTTTATACCCATTAACCTGTTGTTTCTTTGTCTCTCCTAGCAACCACATTGTTGTGTTACTCTGTTGGCCCATATTTGGTCACTGATAACAGGAATGTGACAGGTGGCCCATGAAATGATATTGTCCACTTAAATTTAAACACCATTTGAACATTGATAATTAAAATCCTAAAGCTTTTTTTTTGCCTCTGGGAATCAGTGTGATTTTTATATTCCACATGTCAGCTGTATACTCTTAAAACATGTTAATTAGTAAAAAAAAAAACACATTAAACAATTAACACACCTGCTTCTTAAATATGCCTTTTTTGACTTGAGAAAAAACACATTCATTGTGACAGTGCATTTGTTTTCCCTGCTTGCATAGGCTTGCCAGTTGAAACCCCTGCTGGGCTGAGCTAGCTTTAAATTCTTGCACAGACACTGTCGACAGTGACAGATGTATGCAGCCCTATTAAATGTGTCCTCCCTCTGCTTCCTGCCGCCTTTAATCAACTCATAAAGACATAATACCTTATTGCTAATAACAGAGCGAATGTGACCTAATCTCTAGGGGGAAACTCTGAGGGAAAACAGTGGGAAGAAGCCATCTGTCACTGCAAGTGATAGCACTCTATCCCTCACGCCCTGTGCCCCCCCCACCCCCCAGCACACACGTGTCTGACACACTCAGAAAGCGTGCCATAACTCAGCTGGAAGGAAGTTAATGGGCCGTGACATTTAACTCGACCCCGCCCCTCCTTCGTTCTTCAGACGCGTGCTCATCATTGTTGCCCCCGTTACTTTTCAAAACCCCCAGAGAGTTGGGGGGGGGGGGGGGGGGGGGGGGTGTCCAGATGGGTCTTGGCAGCACGTGCCGTTGCTCCCGTTGATTAGCCGGTCCATCTGCTAGGGTGCCTCTGAGACCAGGAGGGGCCCCACTGAGGCCTTAATTGGCTCAATGTGGATTGTACCCCGTATCACCCCGAACACTCCCCACTGCTGATACCCATGAGATTATAAGGACACCTCTCCAGGGACATTGTTGAGAGTCTAACAGACTCTATTCATTCAGCTGCCTGTGCAGGTATGTGGCAGCAAACAGGTAGTTTAACCAATAATCTTGGAGAGCACATGCAGTTACAGACAGAAATTTTCCTTGATGAATATTTTAGGGTACATACGACAAATGCGTTTTTAATTTATAATCTAGCATCTAAAATACGTTTACTTCCTTTCATGAGGTTAGGTTTATATTTTTTGAGCTACTACCAAAACACACAAAGCTCACAAAACTCACTAATACGTTTTGGTCAGCAGAAGCCTCATCAAAATGTTAAATTTACAATTCTATATAATTTCCATCTATAGTACTAATAAGAATAACAAGGTGCATTACATTGTATGTGTGTGAGTTTTTATTGCCAAATTTAAATCAAAGGAAATATAGTTAATCACAGAATTTGTGTTGATTAGAAAATAACTGAGAAATGTAAATGTTCTCCCCACATAATACCTGAATGTCGGGGTTAAATTCATCTTTTACAAATATTTATGCTTTATGTGATCTCACTGACTTGTTTGTAGGTTAACTTCCTCCCCTTCTCTATTTAAAACAAAACAAAACATAAAAGCATTCATTAAACAAATTTAAACAAATCATCACAAGCTGTCACTAACACAAACTAATTCATACAACAGATCCTTTACCATAGAAAAAATTGAAACATGAGATTCAGTGGAATTTTTATAGGACATCTGGTAATTGGTGACTTCCTGCTAAGCGCTTGCTTGTCTGGGATTGTCCTGAGTTTGTTCCATTGTAGGTCCTTGGACAGTTTACACAATGGGGTGGAGACTCAAGAAGCAATGGAAATGAGGTGGCAGTTTGCATTAGGTGGCAAACAAAAGCTCAAGAGGACACAAGATTATGTAACATGCCGAGTGGCATAATGCACAGGCAAATAGTGCAGTCAGTGTGGTAACCCAACACGCCGTCACTCAGCTAAACCGCACCCTGAATAGGACCTTTATAAGGCACTGAGATGCCCACACAACCCTAAACAGTACAACTTTAACCAACCCTACACCAGTATCCATTAGAGTTTCAGCCTATATACTGTTGGTTTGCAATTTTTACAAACATTTTGCAGTGCATGCTAAATTGCATAACAGTACATGTTTTAATTTATATTAAAATGTAGTAATTTAAAAAATAATTACTTTATAATATCACACCTTGTCTGAAATCAGCTACTGCCTTGATGAACAAAGCTGCACCACATCAAAGGACATGACAATTAAGTTTGTGTGGTGACCTAGTTCAGAGACATTATTTCCCAGTGGATGTCAGATGACTGGCATTAAACACAGTGTTACATCATAACCAGCTTATTATTGGTTGATGGTAATTAACGTGGATACAGAGAAATACAAACCCACTGCTGTGGTAACCTTCCCACACGTAGTATTTTACAGTATTGCAAGGCAAATATATCAAATCACTCAATCACATATCAAATATATCTTTGCTGTATTTTTTAATAATATATTTCCAAAACATTATACAAGCACAAGACAGTGGAGGGACCCCTTTATACAATGAACATATTGGACATTGGACATATTATGTATACATATATTTCATTGAATGAACCGGATGATGTGTGACGTTGTCACAACATTGAACATGTTGTTGTTGACATTAACAACTGAGATCTGGCTTACCTCCTCGTTGGGTGCCATGCCTTTGCTCCCTCGGGGCTCTGCTGTGTCGCTGCCCAATGTCTTGTAGTAGTCCCCAGTGCTGGGCTGCTTGCTGAAGCTCCTTGACTTCCTGTTTGAATCCACACGGCGCAGTTTGTCGTGGCTTTCACCAGGAGTCAACTGCTTAAGAGATAAAAAGAAAAAATGAGTGAGAAAAATAAATTGCTTTAAATAACTTTTAAACATAAATAGCTTCATGTTTTTTTAAAATCTACTTTTTATTAGCACAGAAATGATAAATTAAACACAACTTTTGTAAGTAATATACAATTCATGTTGTCAAAAACACAAAGGAGTCAAATGAAAAGTGATGAAGATTATGATTCTAAAACAGTAGTCGCCAACATAGGTGTTTGGCTGACCAAATAACTATATTGACGTTTTAGAAATACTGTGAGCTGAATGGCAGGAAATGGTTATAATACGGTTAAACAGTGCTTTTGAAATGAGCTTGTCATTTGTGGGACAACACACTAAAACATGCCTTTGTAGCTTTTGTTGGCAGATTATCTCTCCCGTGTGACCAAAGCAGCCTTATTTGAATAACTGAACAAGGCTTTAATTCAGTTCCAGTGAAACGTTAGCATTCATGTTTCATGTAAACACTGTGGGTTCAGAGAAGAGAAGAGAATTCACATGTAGTTTTTCCACAAACGTAAGAGAGACCTTTCTGTTCACAGAGCAGGGCCAGAGGTCACTAAACTTAGCCCTTTTGAGTTGAGCACTCTCACTTTCCGCTCTGACATCTATCTCAGACAACTGGAGCCGTAAAGGATATTGAACTATGCATTTCAGAGGAACCAGCCATCAGCAGCTCACCTTGCATTTGGAGCAGCCATAATGACAAACATGCTTCTTCAGGTCAATCTGAGGGTACATTTTCCTAATGCAAAAAGCCTTGCATTTGCATTTAGTGCTCGGCTCAAAAAACTTTGTATTAAATCTTTTCCTACACATTAAGTGTTTATAACAAAGTATTAAAAAAATGCTGTGCAAATGTGAAAAAGAAGGCCCCTTATTATTGTATATTTTCAACAATTGTCCTTGAAAGCTGTCAGCTACAAGCGTGCCTTAGCCATCATAGCAATAGTTACTTTGCCTTTCAAATCCACAGAATCAGCGTCAGACTTGCTTTAATTTACATTTTAATGCTTACCGACGCCATGACTTTTCACGAAAGCCAGACAAGAGCCTCAGACGTCAAGCAGATGTCAATTGTTAACTTAAGTGGAAATAATTTAGAGCTGATCCCTGACCTCTCCTCCTCTTGTGGTGTCATGTTCTGACTTCTTATAAGCCTGTTTAGTTGTATTGACTCATGTCTGCTGTCAAAGAAATGGTCCCTGAGCACTCATCAGGTGGGAGGGTAATGTGAGCAGGGGAGAGCTACTGATGGTTTGATTGTCATCCCCTGGGGAGGTGGGCCAACAATAGCAAATGTACAAAGCATTTTAGCTGCCCCCTCCCCTCCCTCATACAAGTGTACACATAGACAGACAGCCATTTTCCCATTATACAGATCTGTCTGTCAGCATAAAGTCATTGTTGTATAGTTGTTTTTACAGTGTCATGTTTTTGTTTGCATTATCAAAGGTTGTTTAGCCTGGTTGCGGTTTGACATGGTTAATCACATCTGTATATGGTTTTCCAAAAGCCTCAGATTATTAATGGCCATGACACAGACAGGCTGTTTGTGTCATTTTAAAATGAGTAAAAAGTTACATTCATACTTTACAACAACCCATTACAACAGAATGGCAAATTAGAATATAACAAATGCAACACATTCAACGTAACCATATAGTAGCTCAAGCACTTCCAGAACCTGGAGATTAGCCAAAAGACGCAAAGCAACTTGAAATGTCTTTGCTGTATCTGCAGCACAAACTTCTACATGACATCTCCTTTGCCACTGGTAACAACAAAGCTTTCTTACTCCTCTTAACCCCTTACCTTAGCGTTAAGAATCCTCTCCTGCAGCTCTCCTCCTTTCTGAACAGAAACTCATCCACAAAACCCGGCGGAGCACAGAGAGTAGCTGTCACCAAATCCAGAGTGTTACCTCCTCTCCGCTCAGCGCTACGCCTGTCACTCTACCTGCCCTCTCACTTTACCCACAGGCCTCATCAATAACTAAGTAATAATTGGGCCAGCCACAGTAGTGGCAATGATGTCACCACCGGCCCGCAGACCAACCACTCCCCAACCCTGTCCAAGGCCTCTTATGCAAAACACAAAGACCCAGGTACTGCCCTAATCACCCACTCAAATCTCTCAGGCTGTAGGAGTATCAGAAAATTCTATCCTTCAGTGCCCCGAATTAGCTGCAAATAACTGGGGGGAAAAAATACTAATCGCGGGTGATCTCAAAGTTCAAGATTTCTGGAAGGACTACAGTAGTTCTAAAGAATAAAAAAACTTGAGAAGCAAATGTTTCGTGTGGAGTAGCTACATGAAACATTTGACTTCAGTCAAAGCAACTACAGACAAATGAGGTGAGAGAAGCAGCAGCAGAGAAAGCCTACAGTATGTAGTCATAAACAAAACAAAAACTCTCTCTCACAACTGCATTCAACAGGTGTCCTACTATGTCTTTTAGTGAGTCAATAGTAAGAGTACACACCAAGTTGTAATACTTTTACAGCTTGTGAGATTGGTCCATCTGATCGCCTGTGTCCCTGTATGAGGTTTCTGTTCCCTGTTACTATGGCGCCCAAGGTAGATTGTTTTTCCCAATGTATATGGTACACACTGATCTTAACTGTGGGCGTTTGTGTGTGTGTGTGTGTGTGTGTGTGTGTGTGTGTGTGTGTGTGTGTGTGTGTGTGTGTGTGTGTGTGCACGCATGTCTGCAAGTGTTCTGAGTACTGGCTTTGGATAAATTGTTAATGAGGGCGTGCCCCGGGCTGGTCACCTGGGTACCGGCCTGAGAAGAGGGGGTGGCACTAATTGAAAACTCTCTCCCATATGGCTGATGGCGCATGCGTACACACACAAACACACAAACACACACACACACACACACACACACACACACACACACACACACACACACACACACACAGCGCTCACCTTGGAGACAGCACACTATCTCTACCTGTGGACTTTACTACAGCTACAACAGCTGGCTTTGCATTGCAGATCTATACACACAGTCTTTCTGTCTGTCTTTCCTGCAAATCAGCTGGTTCTGCAGCTCCCTGACTTCATATACTTCATGTACTTCTGCTTTTAGATGAAACAGTACAGCACTGACAACCATTCATTTGACTGAATTAGAGGTGCAAAATAAAAAACATTATTTCAGACAATATTTGCTATGCTATACTGTCAGAACTTAATAAAATTAAGACTACAACAAATTATTTGAAGAATTAAAAATATCACATTTGTAGTGTTTGGTTGAAGCTAAAGCAACTTTGTTCATTGGACTGGAAAGAGACTTGTGTCTCACTATCATCATACTAGAAGACATTAAACATTGTCACATTAAATTCACATTAAATAATATTACATTCAGTTCTTCGTGAGGTGAAAGTGATCTCTGATTGGTTATCTTTGTCGGAATTACAATGCTCTCTGAACAACTCAATTAGCAACAACTTAACAAGTTTTAATGTACTTCGCAGCAGCGCTGAACCACCAGAGGCAACACTGAAACAAATGTTGATGCCAATTTTAATTGCTGCTCCTTGTCAGCTCTTTAAACACACCTTTGAGTGATCTGACGCCAGATTAATTACTGGAATTAAGATCAAATCCATCACAACAACCATTGTGTGTGTCAACCCAGAGGACCTGCCACAGTAATGAGCGTCTTTGTTAGCCTCGTTAGCTGTGCTAACACAATAACATCATTGTGGACACCCAGACAAGGCACGCTGTTACACAAGAGCAGTAGCCCAACTGATTAGACACAAGGGAAAATAGCAGCTAATGGCCAATTTATCCCAAACATCCTGGTCCTTCTGCTTCTTTAGGATTGTTCCATATCATTCATCATGTCACAGGCTCAGCATAACGGCTACTTTGAGCTACAATTACCTAACCTACTGTGTTTAATATACTTCCACATGCCACGCATCATCCCATATAAGAAAGACAAGGAGTTACTACACTGTCTGTTTGCTTGTCTTTATACTACAAATAAGCCAGAGGGTGAGACCGTACTATTTCTGCACAGTGAAACCATTTGATGGACAAACACAAATAATTAAAATGTAATGGCTAGGACATCTCTGCGCAGCTCTGAGGCTCGACTTACAAACAGCTTCATATTTTGAGCTCAAGCAGGAGCTCACCACCTCTGTCCTTACCTCCATTTTGCCGGTGTTGCTCTCCACATGCCGCAAGTTGCTTTTCACCTTCAAGAACTCCGCTGACGACGGCTCCTGAGGGGGCTGTGGCGCTGGGTAGCTCGGGGGTGGGGGTGGCGGCGGTGGAGACTGTGGGGGAGGTGGGGGTGGATAGGCCGGTGGTGGCGGGGGCTTGGAGGTGGCATCAGCAGGTATTTCATTGTTCTTGGGCATGTCAGAGCCAATGTCCGGGTTTAGCATGTCCATGTACGCTTGCATGTCTGAGATGGCCGATTCTGATGCACCTGTGACAAAGACACGGCCCATGTAAGCAGGTTTAATGTAGACTGACTTACTGAGTTTTCTCACAAGAACCCAATCTTTGCTGATTTAAATTAACAAAACTAAAGTAAAGTAACCTTTCAACATTTGCTCCATTTGTTACACCATTCAAACATGAATGAGAAACATGAGTTACTCTAATGATGGTCCACCTCTCCATGCAAATGCACAGACCACTAGGGTGCAGCACCTGTATACCATGCGCCAATGACATAGAACAAGAGGAAGCAAACTGCTGCATGACATTAGCGTCGCTTCAGTAAATAGCACAGTTCCACCATTACTGAGATGCTGTTATATGCTATTTTATGGCTAAATGATTGAAGACAGCAGAGCTTGTTTCACCTAATATTGTGATTATGACCTGATAAACTATATATATTTGACTGCTCATCAGCTGTTGATATTTCAATCTAAAACAGAAGGAAGTCATTATTTGGAATTAAATAAAAGGAA
Source organism: Enoplosus armatus (assembly GCF_043641665.1). Taxonomy (NCBI): domain Eukaryota; kingdom Metazoa; phylum Chordata; class Actinopteri; order Centrarchiformes; family Enoplosidae; genus Enoplosus; species Enoplosus armatus. Next base: position 9,006,565 of record NC_092187.1, read on the forward strand.
AGATATCATACAAAGTATATTTTGAGTTACTTTACCAGTTCACCTTATACAAAATTCTAGTCTAAAGTGTAAAGTCTAGTAAAGTTTATTATTTTTACTAGATGCAGACCTGTGTGTGCGACTGTGTTTAGCTGAGCGGGCGGGCCTCGTGACGCTGTTAAGCTGCTCCTTTTCTCCCCAGTGCTGGACTGGCTGGAGTTGGCTGAGTCGTAGTTGGACAGGGAGCTGGATGGTGAACTGATGTCGAACGGTGCTGCCTGGCTGGCAGGGGGCATGGTGGTGTTTGGGGACGAGAGGCCCGAGTCCGGCTGCTTGTACTCGAGGTCCGTTGAGGGGTCCCGAGACAAAACACGGTGCTCCACACTCTGTCAGAGGATGCAGTTCATGAATATAAGCGTCAATATATTTGTTTTGCTGGACTGTCCAATATGTGGATATAATTTCCACAAAAAACAACAAAACCATTAATATATCAATAGATTCTTAAGTAATTACTCATTATTAAAACATGTTGGGTTCATTTAATTTAGATGTAAAAGGGTTCAGTGTCATTACACAACATAACATAAATGAATTATTGTTAATATGAATGATGTACTTGTTCATTCATTAGTTCTTAAATCCCACCACCTCTCAGTCCCTGATGACTTACATGAGGAGAACAGAATTACGAGTTTAATTACTGCACACTAATGAAACATCTCACAGCTGATCAAAAAAGCTCTGGGGCCCTCTGCTTCTCCCACAGCGCAGGACTCTGAATGGCTGAATGTCCATAAGGGGAAGAGTACAAGAGGGGGGAAATATGTTTCCCACACACCAAAGAGAGTTCAGTGAGGAGGACTTATTATTCCGCTGGCCAGCTGGGGATTTCAGTGGGTTGAAGCCGTGGAGGCCACTGTATGTCAAGTGTTAATAGCTCTGGTAATTAGCAGAGATAAAGTGATGTCAGTTAAGGGGCATGTTGGCTCAGCAACAACAGTTTTTTTTTCTGCAATGTGCACAGTCTTTGTTGTGTTTTCCAAGGTTGCATTTTGACTCAGGGGGACCAACTAAGTAAGACATATCTAAAATAAAATGTTTGAGGACTATTGCGCAGAATATAGACTACAGTTTGGTCATGGAACATGTTGTCACTGTGGCAGACATGACAACTTATAATTATACTAATATAATATTATAATACCTTATAAGCAAAGTGGGATGAGGTGAAAGTTGGGCATTTGTGCTATTGATAGAACAAACAAGGCAACAGTTTGATTGCCGTCCTTCACGGATGTTCTCTTTCTAGAGCAAATACTATATGCGTTCTTCTTTTGAGAGCAGAGATCCCATTAGACCAATTAGTGTGCGAAAATGCAAAAAACACATCGGTAAGACATATGTCTCCAAGTTTGATGAGAACAGCAGTGTCCAAGATATTGTGTAATAATTCCACAAACAATCTTTGTAGCACCTAAAGCTGTGGTTCCCAACCTTCGTGACCCTTTTAAAATGAGGCAAAGTCTACTTATGACCCCCTGTCACAGGTTACAGGTTACTGTGGACATAAATTATGAATATTTCAACCAAAAAATGTGGAGAACTTTTAGAGGCCTGAAAAAGATGAAAACATTGAGATTTCAGTGAAAACTAATTTGGAAAAAGTTAAAAATAAACTTAATGGCAAATTTATTTCTTATCTTTTAAATCATTTTAACCCTTCAGATTTGTCCTGGGCCCCCATTTGGTGTCCCAGCCCCATGTTGGGAACCACCGACCTAAAGGGTTGCAGGTCAGTGGAATTTTTAAATAGCAAGTTTCAAATTCAGTTAAGTTTTAGCAAAATCCAATATGTCCGAGATATTGATCATGATGTAGAAAAAAAAGTTCCTTCCTAAGTAGATAGAATGAACTCTTCAAAGGTCAGAGGTCAGGATGCATGGCAGCAAGACATGTTGAGCACAGCTGTGTCTCTTACCATGTTCTCCACAGTGTGCAGATACTTGGCACACTGGGAGTGGCCATTGTATTCGGCCAGGTCTGCCGCTGTGAAGCCGTCCTGGTCCCTGATGCCCAGGTCCACCCCATTGACCACGAGGATCTGACAGCACTGGACAGTGACGTGAGGCGGACAAGAGGACAGAGAAAGTGATAGAAGTCAGATATAAATACGATGGAGAAAATGATGGTGTCAGTGTCAGTGATGGTAACAATGTACATACTAACTAATACAATACTAATTTACACAAAACCTTTCAGATAATTAGTTCTGTGGAAACTGTGTAAAACATTGTATTGGCAAGTATTGGCTGACTGATTGCATGACTCAGATGTGGACCAAAATGACCAAAGATAAACTAAAACACAGTAGAAAAAAACAACACTTTAGTACAGTGTAAAAGAGATATATACTGTTCTTTATAAACCACTCAATCGGTTATTATATTATATTTACACTTATTTACTATCATTCAGAATCTAAAAATATCCCTCACCCTCACCAGGAGGATGTAAAATATCACTTGATTTTTCAATGGCCATCTAATTCATAGGCTTATGGACATAGTCTTGCTTATATGTCACATTTATAGATAACAGGAAATGAAATATCCTTCCTAAAAGCAGGATACTTCGTGTAGGTTTGGTTTGCTTTACTTCAGTGGTTTCTACATGGTGGGGGAAACCTGTTCCTCTCTTAAATTAAAGCTTTTCCTTTTGGAAATCAAAAGAAACTTAAACAGTTTAAAGCATCTGACTGGATGTCAAGTGGCAGGTGGAAGCCAGACTGAGCTTGTTTTTCTCTGAGCAAGCTTTGTGTTGCCATATTGACTCATGTTTCAGTTTCTTATTAATGGTCTCTCAAGTCCAAAACTTGCACCAGCACCCTGTAAGTCAGCGTTTGGGTCCTTCCTTTGAGTTTCAAACCCTTGTTGCTCAGATATCATACATAAAAAGCAATGCTCTCTACATTTAATACATCAAGCCTGTGCTGAAACAGCTGACTGACCAGAGTTAAAATATAACAAAACGTTAGTCAAAGTAGTGGGTCTGAGTGGTGGTAAAACCATAAGCTAAAGGCCATTCATTCAAAACAGATGGTTAAGCGTGAAAGTCACTGTGGACTGGATATGTGAGCACACAGAATCATAATGCTCCCATATGACATCTGTGAATATTGTTTTCATAAAATTATCTCTGCTCTTGCTCGCATTGCCTTGACTATTTCTCCAGAAAGCTTTCACATTCCAATACTAAAATGCCACTATATTAAATTTTTTACTGTATTTATAAACTTTTGAGGGATAATTGACTGGAGACTCTATTTCTGAGCACTGCATAAGTAAAAGAAATAAGACGCAAACACACACCTCCAGTTCACCATTCTCTGCAGCATCGTGAAGCGGCGTCCCTCCCCAGTTGTCAGTGACAATCTCTCCACCGTGCAGCAGCAGCCAGCTGAGCACCTTTGCGTGGCCGCGACTGGCTGCAAAGTGCATGGCTGTGGCCCCGTCACTATCCCTATCTGTCAGGCTGATCTCCGTGAAACTCATCTAAAGGAGGGAGGATAGTGACAGTCGTCTGCTAAAACTTAAGGAATAATTAATGAAAGCTGCTTCTGGGGAAAATCTGCCTTGACATTCTAATAGTAAAAACCTGGTCAGAGGGTTAGGGGTTATTTACATTTTTTAAACAAATTATAAAGCAGTAAATGTAGCAAGTAAACTTTTATATTGTTATTTCAGACAGTTCTCTATACAGTTTTTGATTTTAGACAATCTAAAGAGTTAAATCATGATGCACTTCCGGTGTTAGTTGTTCTAGATATGAAATACAGGGTATTTGCCTGATCACAGACATCAGTGAGTTCATTATCTATAATGTCCTGATATTCCAACATACCAGCCAGACGATGACAGTGTTGTGGCCCATCTGGGCAGCAGCATGCAGAGGTGTCATCCCGTCATTGGCTCTGATGCTCGGATCCGCCCCACAATCCTTGACCAGGTATTGGACGACCTCCAGATGTCCCTCCTGGCAGGCTAGGTAGAGCGGCGTGGCACCATTCTTAGTTTGGGAGTTGACAACGCTGTGGGGAAATTAAACAGTAAGGTAAATGAAGAGACACATGGAGACCAAATGTGTATGATGGAGGTTGTATGTCGCAGCCTGTCCTTCCTTCATCAGTGAAACCTAAATGGTTGGGGAGAAACAAAATAGGAGTTAATTGTTCAACTAATACTTGCATGCAAGCCTGCATCAATAAAATCTGCTGACTCCTGCTGAAATAGTTGCTGCAAATATTTTTTGTAGAGCATCTGAAAAGGCTTTCAACACAGAAGCGAATGAAGAGGTGAAACCTACAGTATATTTTAAATACAATGAAAGCATGGATTATTTGCAGCAATATTCATCAGGCCTAATAAAGTAAAGAGGAAGGCTTGGGTTTCAAATGGCAATGCAACATTTTAATAGAATGCAAAACCATTACAGAGCCTGTCAAAAAACAAAACACCATTCCTAGAATCAGTGACATTCACTAACTTATGTCACTTAATTTATAATTACAGTTTGTGCCCAGAGAAAATCCTAAATTATATCCAGAACTGAAAGGAAGTGTTTCACCTGGTTTCAGTTCTTCAATTTTTACCACTCAACAGTAAAACTCAACATTGAGACTCATTGAGACTATAAATTCCTTGTAATGTATGTTACTTGGCAATAAACAGTTTCTGATTCTGATTCTGAACCTTCATTTTATTGGCATTTGATGACTATATTTTCAACATATAACCTTCTACATGATCTGCTGGACAGATTTATTGTGTCTACTTGTCTACTTCTGCATACAACCCAGATTTGTCTATAGTCATAAAATTCATTTTCATAATTAGCCAATACACAAATTGTGTACCCTTGAGACACTGCAAACAAATCATTGCTTATACTCTTTCAGCTTTCAGCCGATGTTTTGTGTTTTTAGATTCATCTGAATGGTTGGATGTGTAGATGTCGTCTGAAGGCAACAGGTAACTGGGACGGGAAAACATCCCTTTGTCAATGTCAACATACGGCTATTTTCAGAGCAGACAGCAGTGACGCTGAGCCAAATCCCGCTCCCCTTCATTTCCGGAGCCCCTTAGCCCCGCCCCCCTTGTGACTGCTCATCCAATGCCTGTATCCCTCCTCGTCCCAGATCTTTCCAGTCACAGCGGGAGGTCAGGGAGTGAACGAGTGCTTCCCCACTAAATCCCATAAGGGTGTGCTTTATTTGGACACTGACAAATGAGCAGTGAGTCTCCTAAGAGGCTTATCACTCCACTGGCTTTGCCAGACTTGCTTTGTGCTTAACGGAGGGTTGCCAGTGGCCAAGACAGACTGAGTAGGTGAAGAGGAGTGGAGAAGGTGAGGGAAATGTGAGGCAGGGCTTAAGTGGAGGGGTGGATCTTGTAGACACAAACATGACCCTGCCAAACTTTCCCTCAAAAGGATGTGGCTCAAGGCCAAAACTCTAGTGACTAAAGACCCTACATTAAAACAACACTGTCCAAATCTTAAGACGCAAAGCTGTATCTGCTTATGATCAATCAGGTCCTGAGCCAGAAAAGAGATACACATTCTTAAAATAACATCATCTGTGGAAATTGTAGGCATAGGCTTGTCTTTCAGGAAAAATGTTAGAATAAGCAATGGAAGTCTGGGTGATCGAGGGAAAAGAAAAAAAGCACATCTTGAATATTTCAAAATAAGAAGGGGAAGTAATCTGCATTCTCTCATCAGGAAGTGGGCAGACAGGTTAATTATTCATGAGTGTAACCAAAGTGGGCTGAAGTTCATCGGCTCACAGGGGTCCATGTAGCAGAGAAGCTTACATTTGTCTTTTATCCTAACCACAAACTTGTGAGAGTGACAAAGTTGAGTGTATTTGAGGTAAGACAGATACGATTCTAACAAAGCACACACTGCTTTTGTCACAACTCTCCACAGTGAAGAGGCTTGAACACACTCCACTAAAAAAGTGCTTTTGGAGAACAGGTGTAAGTTTCAAAGAGCTAAGAAAGAGGTTAGCCTTGTGTGACAACAGAGCTAGCAAGTGGCGCAAGGTGCGCTACCTTGTCAGTCACTTTGTCACTCAAAGGAGAAAAAAAAACACTCTTTAAAGTAGCAGACATTTGATATATTTCCAGTTCAGCTCCGAAGAGTAATTTACCTCAGTAATTGTCTGTACACTGCCCCCTCCCTTCCCCCCATGTACACGGTAACAAAGACCAAGGTTATCTTCATTACTAGCAAAGTAATTGATGTCGCACTAATGGTCTTCTTGCCTGATAAAGGCTTGTTAGCTTCTTAATGGCTTTTCCTGTCTAAATAATGAAGAATGTTGTGGGAGAATGTATGCTGTTCATTTAGCTATGTGACTTAAGTTTCTTGTGTATGACATTTTATCATGGAATTATACTTATTACATAAAATCCAGCTCTTCTTTCAGAGGCTGCAGCTGCTGACAACAGAGCCCCAAAACACAGACAAGAAACCTGTTGGGACACACAAGGACATTTGATGGGGTTTTAGGGTATCTTTTCCCACTGAAGCTACACATAATCAAAACTACATAAAACAGCTTTGTGTTTGCAAGTACCTAGTTAGTTTTGAAACCTGTAGAGGACCAGGAATCCTTCACTTTAAGAATTGCAACTCTAACAATACTCTTACAACAGTTGTAATACTGTGGGCCCTTTGCCTAAACTCTTGGCATCTTACATTAAATTTTCTCAGTTTAAACCTCTTGCCGTGTAAAAGAGAACAGAGAGGGGTTTTTATCCAACTTGTACCAAGAAGTTATTAAGAAGATTAGTGCTGAAGAAAATAAGTGCAGTTCAGCCAGTGGCTGAGTGAAAAACTCACCTATTTACCCCTTACTCTCCATGTCTAAACGTAATGCTGGACGCCACCTAACTTAAGAACTAACCACTCAACAACTCAAAGCTTGTAAGAGCACTAATTGGACCTCTTTGTGAGCTGCTATATCGATACACAATAAGCATCAGGCTGACTTTAGAGGCTCATACAAAATTCTTCACAACACAAATGACCTTCAGAGAAGAGATAGGGTTCTCATATCCTGAGAAAAAACTTCTCATGTTTAACAGCTATCTTAATTACTTTATTATTTCATCTTTATGAATAATTGTCTTGACATTTCTGTCTTTTCTCATCTGTGCTAGCACTGAAGCTTTGCCTTGCTACTACATCAGCTACTTGGATACAGTACAGGATTTTGGAATAAGTCAGTATAAATATAAATGCTGGACTGTATGAACCATTTGAGTTATACAGTACATATTCCTGTTTCAGCAACTGCTCTTTACATGAGAGAAGTGAGAAAAGACTAAATAAGAAATTAGAAGACTGGTGATTTTCCTGCGAATCCACCTTGTGTGTTTAGACAGCTAACCTCCCAGAATATCCTAATGCAGAAGTCTACCCTTCTCAACTGCATGCTGGAATTATGGTTTGGCCAAAGATCTTAATCTGCACTAATTGCTTGCATAACCTGCCTGTAGCCTCTCTCTCTCTCTCTTGCTCACCCCCTCTCATTCATTCAGTCTTTTGTGTACGGAGGCTATCAGCAGAGACACAGCACATGAGCCTGTTGGTTTTGGTTCTCTGGGATGGACGGACAAACGAGCTACCAATACCAAAAAAAGAGGTAGCTTATAAATCTAACAAACACGAAAATATCAGGAAGCAAATCTGTATCTGTGCTTTGCCAATTGTAACACACACACACACACACACACAACATTTGTGATTGCTTAATGAGTACAACATTGCAGACAGCTGAATACTGCAGACATTTTATGGTAATTTTATGATATGGTACCTGAGTACTTGTCTCAGGTGCTTTTGACCTGTGCACATGTCATTCAAAAGAAAACCCATCTGTTGTGTGTCACATTTGAAATAGTTTGATCCAAATACAATAACTATACTATAACAAAACTGGGTACTGCAAGTACGGTTAAACCAGCACTAATCTTTTGTACGTATATATTTTTGTACCCAACCTATGAATAGATGTGGTAGTTGTAGTTTTACTTGTGAGTTTCAGGGGTTGGTTTTAGTTCAGAATAAAACTCAGGGGGAAACTCCTGAAATCCTTTTGTCATGAAAAGGTCGGATTGGCTAAAGATATACATATTAGATATCAAATATAAATAAACCATCAAACCAGTCTACAGTACCAGCCTTCGAAAGTCCATATTGTTCAAAGCCTAGGTGGTAGTATGAGCTCTTGCATAGAGGATTTTCAGGGTCTTGTTTAGGGCTGTGTCAGGGTTAACGGTGTGAAACCAAAAATGCTCTGAAATAATCAGAAAATGCAACAACAGACCTCAAATGTAGTTGGTGTTGCTTGTTTAATGTTTACTACCTGTTAGTATGTGTACTTTTACCTCTGTGCATCTCATTATGTTGTACCATCAATAGGCTCCCATTTAGCAAAGTCATGATGTAACAGAGGGGGTCATGTTGTCCTTCTGATTTTTCAAGTAAGACAGTCGGAGCCGTCCAATTACCTCTTAAAATTCGCTGACACAAATTTGCAGCTTGTAATAACCCCTGAAACAAGAATGCTATCTCTCTCCTGCAAAGTTCAGTTCTAAACAATGCCTGAGGCTAGTGACTAGAAAGCGGCCCGTCTATTCAAACGGATTTGTTTTCCTCATTATCTTATCGCCGGTTGGCGCTACTGTGTGTCGCCGTGGAGATGGTGGTAAACAGCAACAGTGGGAGTGGTGGTGGAGGAGAGTGAATGGGGCCTAGCTATCAGGGAGCTACCATGTCCCTGAGGCTCATTAAATTTTCAGCAGCTATGCACCTGTCTGGGGTGCAACCAAACAATATTGGAGGTGCAGAGCACAAGGTTAGTGCCTTGACAAGCTGCTCATCCTGCTAAGATCAACAGAGCTAAAGCTATTCAACAGACAAGGCTGTTCAGCTTGAAGACTAAGTCATAAATTCATGACATTTCTATTTCTTTATGGCAGCAGTTAGTGAGCATTGTTCATAATTAGGTTGTCTTATTGATCATATTTTCCTTTTTTTATTATCTTATAACCCGACAGGTGCTATCAATAATGCTAATCTGAAAAACAAATGAGGCCAATCGTCTTGTCTACTTAATGTTAGCTGGAGGGATCTGTTTGTGTCCTGAATTCACTTCACTATCACTAAGATAGAAAGATTTCATTAAAGTTTAAAAAATATTCATTGTTCACCACTCTCTGTAGGGAGGCACCAGTCAACAGCCATGCTACTGAGACGCTCCTGAGCAAGTCACTGGACTGTTCATTCGCTGTATGTGCCAGTTTTGTATGTATTGCTGTAATGCAGCCATATTGAAATATCAAACAAACACATTCAGACAACTACTGTAAAGATTAAGTGTCATAACATGGAGCTGATCAGTGTTTACTCCAGCGACTAACGTTTTAGATATTCACAGTGATCTGATGATAATACACTATACAACAGTGCTGCATATTTTCCCATATCTCACTTGAAGCTAGGTTTGTACTGCATCTAACTGAGGAGCTTTTTCAATGTACCTTTTTTCTCAATACTGATGATACAGTAACTAACTAGTATGCTAACTTCTGACATTTGGTCAAAGTTGCGTAACAACTATTGAATACTGGTGCACTGATGCTGCCAAATTTGCACTTAAATTACTTTAAAAATGGGAGTGCGGTGACCCTAACCATGCCTCCTTTTTTTTTTTTTTTTTTTTTTTAGCAGATATTACCTGCAAATGACCTGGTTGCTGCTTATAAAGAGTGTTTATAAGAGTGCGGTGTTGGTTTGTGCTCATCCTTTCCTTACAACTGCGTCCCAGAAAGGCCAATTCAGTCGCTCTATCGCCTCATCCGTGTCCTGGAGATGCAATGGTCCATATGGGAGGGCATTATCTCTACAGGGCACTGGTGGGTCTGACACTGCACTGATTAGGGATGATATTCATCAAGGGGTAATCACAAACACACACACACACACACACACACACACACACACACACACACACACACACAAACACTTGATGATAGTTAGAGAATAGAGAATTTGATGATTTTCTTGGTCTAGCATTATAGTAAATTGAATATCTTTGGATTTTGGACTGTTGGACAATGATGTCACATTGTGTTTAGGATGTTGTGATGGGCATTTTTCTGTTCTGTTTGTTTATAGACCAAACAATTAATCAAGAAAATGAGATGAAGATGAGCGTTGCAGCCATACATAGTACCTAATTTTGCAATTGACAAAATATTAGATCACAGACTCATTCGATTGTTGACATGGCTGTCATGCAGCTCTACAGACTTGTGTAAACATTATGGAAATGATTCTAGCTGCATTACGTAAGCAGCACACAAGGGTTGTGGTAGTGTGCATTAATTTGGAAAGCAAAACCACTAAGAGTTTTTTTTCTTAATGGGATCTGAACACAAAGTATTTGGATTGCCCAAGAGCCCAAAGCTGATCGACTGACGAAAACTCCGCCTGTAACTACATCAGTCCTGATTTATTTGGTAAGCATCTGAAAAGAGTTGCCTTGTTGACCTTTTGAAGTCTTGTAGATCATTTATCAATGTCAGACTGCTCAAGTACCAACAGTCTGAAATCTGAATCTGAACAGTGGATCTACTGCAACCTGTCTCAGTTACAAACATGAGGAGAAAACTGACGAGAGCCAACAAACAATAAAAGGCTCTTTTAAAATCACATTTGCACTGCAGTCTTCACAGGTGAAGGGGATGTTGAAGGGCCCCAGAGAAAAACATAGTAGTGAGTAAAGTAGTACATGAGCGTTTAGCTTTATATCCCACTGTATATGTAATACAAATAACTAATAATGTGGTAATGATTTTATATCGAATATTGATTAGCATATCTGTTAAACAGTTAACACGACTGTCTTCCTAACTGCTGTTTTTCCAGCTAAGAAACAACCTCAGATTTTTATTTTAAATTCACTTTTTCAGTAATCTCTTTCATTAAAATCTCTTTGACAAGATGGAACAATGACTAACCACAGAGGATGCGACTAATATAACGATGACGATTGAAAGTAACTTCTAGAGACCAGCACTGATCAGTTATATGGATGCTCACCATCATGAAGTCATAATACCACTGTGTCTTGTGTATTACTAAAAATCACTTAATTTGAAAAAGATATATTTAGATAAAATCTTTTAGGCACTCAATCAATGAAACCCGGCCTGCTTTTAGAGCTTGTGCTCTAAAGATCAACTTAAAGTTACCATATTAAATCACTATTAGACAACAGCAACAAGAAATCAGCAACTTGTAAATCACACTGAGAGTTCAGAAGCTCACAGACGGCACTAAAGACAAAACCACGTTGCTCTTACTTTGGGCTGTGCCCCAGTAACAGTCGGAGAGAGGGCAGGTCTCCCTTGGCAGCAGCGTAGTGAACAGGCAGGGCGCCTGTGTCGGTGGAGGCCCCGGGGTCCACCTCGCCACTCTTCAGCAGCCAGTCAGTGACCTCATGGTGACTGAAGCGGGACGCAAGGTGGAGAACGGTGGCACCGGAACTGTCCCTGTGCTGTCAATCAAGCAAAAGAGGAATAGAGCTGAAATATGCAGTTCTGACATTCAATTTCCCATTCATTTTTTCCATTAAAAAAAGCTAATAATCAAAATAATTTTGTGGTGCAAAATGGCAATACCAAGGGGTACTGTATTAGATTGTAGTGAAGTGTAAAATATACAGTGCTGTAGGTTCCTGTAGAAACCTGCTCCTAGTTTGAGTCCACATTATGACATCAGGATTTAATCTCTCAGCACCCTCCAGCAAATGTCCAATCTTTACAATGCTTCTTTATTGATATGCTAACTTTACTACCTTGAAACTTGCAGTGGTTGGCATCCAGAGATCAGGGCAAAGTCATGTTAATAAGCTAGCAAACTGTATCAGTGACTGGTGCTGCTCCACCACAGTTTATTTTAGGAACGAGCTTTTGTCATTGGCTGCTGTCTTTTAGTGTTCACTGTTGAAATGAAGGGAATCGATCATAGAATGTGTTGTGCTGTGTGAGATGAATGGGTCATATAACATTTTCATAAAGGTTGATGTATCATGTATTGTTTACATACAGTAGTTTGAATGATTCTGCTGGTTAATTTCTTTCAGTGCTCAAAACTGTTTACACTGTGATTTTCTGAAGTGTATAAGGAGTAGCAGGCATATTTGAGTTTAACATAAATGCATACCTTGTTTGTAAAAACTGGCCACACACACAACATTCTTCATGTGAAAACTTAGTATGTCTTGAGCTTCTAACTTGCTGCATTACTCCCAGATATTAAAGCCAAAATACCTAAATGACTAAAGGTTTTCTAAAAGACACACAGATTATAGCTTTTGCAACGCTCTCATGCAACCCAAACACATGAGGTAACGGCTTCCATGTTCCTTTTAAAACTTAACTGTAACATACTTTTGTTCCTTGTGTCAAGAGATGGGCCAATAGATAACACAGAAAATAGAAAGAAATGTATTTGCATGCTTCTCTTGTCAACAAAGAAGTTAAATCTGTATTCTGAGGCAGTGGAGTGCCTCAAATGAACATCATTTACATAAGATAAAATCGGGATCAGAGTGCAGTAACAAAAAGCAAAAGACACAATGGTGAAAAGTGAAAGCTAGCATTGACGACCCATCAAGTAGATTACACTGCAAGTAGTAATTGATAGGTTTGAGTAAATGTCAGCCAAGTATCTTATCAGGTCTGTTGGCGTGGGGAGCTCTTTGACGCTCTTCTGCTGTCTGTCAGGCAGCCCTCAAAAGTAATGGAGACAGTATCAAACAGATGATAGAGCTTTTATTACTGTGTTTCAAATTCAGAATCACAGATTAGTGGAGGTCAGATTGAGTGCCTGATTAACTCGGGTTCTCCTGTTTGTGTTGTGTTCAGTCTAAATCGTTTTAGAGTAAGAGAAGACATAATATGGGTCAGCAGCCCGGTGGCTTAGTCATGAGCACTGTCACCTCAGACCAAGACGGTCATGGGGATGAAACTGATGTAGCTGGCTGGGTCTCATCTGTGTGACGTTTGCATGGTCTTCATACTATGTCTGCATGGGTTTCCTTCTACAGTCAAAACAAATGTGCAGGTTAGGCAAACTGGAAAATCTTAAGTTGCCAGTAATTGTGAATGTTGTGTCTCCCTATGTGTGATAGACTGTGGACATGTCCAGCTTCTCACCCAAAGCATGCTGGGATACCTTGAAGCATGCTCTGCATCATATAAGCAGATATATGGATGGCTGACCAATAGAATTGGAGGCACATCAGACTATAATGGATACAGATGCTGGTAAATATATGCAACTATAAACTAAACTAATACTTCAGAGAGCAGTAAAGTAGAACTGTATTACTGCTGCATTCCTTCTTCTGGTGTGAATACTTTGCATCTTACTACCAGCCGGGACATGGGAATGAGGTAATTCAGTCATAAGGGCTCATAAGGTTTAATCCTCCTCCTTTAAACTCCTTACCAAACATCTTCCCCTGCATTTCTAATTGTGCCCTTCATGAGTTACTATATGTGCTGTATAAAGGATATCACATTTGCAAATCCAGTTTTGCATACTTCATTGCCATGGGAACACGAGGAAGTGAGTTTTAAACTCAAACCAGAACAAAAGTCACAAAGTTCAGAGGGCTACTCTAACGTTTTCTAATGCCCACCAGTATTTTACATGTGCTGAGGTTTTGTGAGTTTAAATTGAATTTCTTTATTTTCTATTCCTCAGAGTGTGCTGTCTTTCAATACGTCATCAAAACAATGACAAAAAAAAGCATCCAGGCTCTTGTGCATATCTCTTTTCTTTGATAGGGGTCAGTGCTTGATAAAAGGACATTTGGGCACTAGATGTGAACTAATGGCATCATGATTATATAGATTAAACCATATTTATTGGCCTTGTGGTCAACTGACCTCTTGCGGAAGTTCCTCTTTGAACTGCAACACAAAAACACCATGTGAAATGTGTAGCTGTACCTCTTGAATTTTATTACTATGGGTTTAGTGTATCATGATGGTCTAAATGTTGTTTTATAAGTCTTTTAGATAACGTGTACGTTTTAGATGTAACGTTATTTAAAATATACCCTAAATCAACTGGCCCCCAGTTGCTGAGGTGAAAGGGGGGCAGGGTGCGGGGGGGCAGGCGGGCTCCACATCAGAGAAATGGCTCCCAGGTCATATCACTCACCTCCGACCGACATCCACCCTGTGTCAGCAGCCACTGTAAGCAGGCCAGGTTGCCGGTGGCTGCTGCGTCATGCGCCGGGCTTGCCCCGTTGTTCGCCAGGCAGTTGCCCGGCAGTCCTGCCTCCTCTACCAGGAAACGCAGGCAGGTTAGTTTCCCGGCCCGGGCTGCGTGGTGGACCGGCGAAGCCCCCAGCACGTCCTTGACGTCGCTGGTGAGCGCCTTTGCCGCTAATTGCACTTTGAGAGTCTGCACGTCCCCTTGCCTTGCGGCGAGCAGCGTCCTGTCCTCCTCCACCACCATGACTGCTGCGGGTTGGACGACTCCTGGGTTTGGTTGCCTGCGTCGAGCCCGATCAGTTCACCGCGCGGATGGGGTCAGCCATGTATCTGCAAAGCTTCAGATCACCTCAGTCACCTGGTTAATTTTGTGGGAAAGCTCAGTTATCGCTCCACATCATCCCAGAGCCAAACGGTCAAAAGAAAGATCCTTTTCCGTTCACACACATTTTAATATGCCAAGCCTTTTACATGTTGGAATAAAACTCAGTCCATTCTTCATCTGAGTGACAAACCAAGCTGCCTGTGTTCTGCCCGCCGATGTGGCTCCGTTGTCCGCCTCTTTTCTCTCTAACGCCCGCAGGATGCTCAACACCTGTTGCAAAGGTTTAGTGTAGTTTCTGTGGTCCTGTAGCCTAAACTATTTTCATTTAATTATTTTGTTTACTCTGTTTGCTGAAGTCTATCTTGTGCCTCAGAGAATATTCCGCAGTGTTTTTCTTCCAATAGCAGATGGCGACATGGGACTCAGCGCCTGTTAAATAATCCATCAGGGGGAGGAACGCTGAGCCTGTTACAGGTTGTTGCTTTCTGAAAATCGGCTCAGAAGTTAAAGGGGCAGTACGAGCAGGCTACTTAAAACTCTGAGTCTGTAGCCCGACAGACAAAGTTATACAACTGTGGTGGTGGGTGTCAGTCAAGTATAGACCCACGGCTAAACACTAATTCAGAAATGGGCTTTTTGAACACACGCCCAGTCTCGTTTGCATGCAGCCTCGCTCCATTAATTTAACATGTGGCTCTGAAATCAGCATCACTGGACACCAGTGTGCACCCTGTAGGGGTCCATCTGGTGGCCTTGTGCAAAACTGAGCTTCTGAATTTGTGTTATGCTTGTGTTTGTCTGTTTAGGTTAGTGAAGAATTACAGACGTCCAGAATCTTGTTGAGGAGCTGTTGCCCCCTAACCGTGAAAATCCTGTTCAGGTCACAGAATATGGCGTATCACCTGTAACACATTTAACTGATAGTCTATTACAAATGATACCTGAGAATTTTCTGCTTTGTTTGATATAAAGCGATATTGTTTTCTGTGTAGCTACTGAGACAGTATACCACAATATAATACGTTTATTCTTAACCAATAGTTGAAGTTTAGTGTTTGCTATTTTGCTATGGTTGTGGTTACAAAGAATTTCTGGTCTTTATGTATTGGAACAAATTACTTCTGGAAAATAAATGGGTGGTAATGCAAATATTTTAATTGCAATGTACAAACATGTACTTTACCTGGGTCTCCCCACTGTATCTAACTTTATACATATAGCCTACTCTACTCTTGAACATATATAAACTCCACTAATCTAACGTCAGTAGTTATTTTGCAGGTTAAGATTTTATGTACAAAACAGTGTGTTATCAGCCTCTATATAATGATTTGTTATTGAGATTCCTAACAGTATAGCTCCACATCGCCCTGCTACAACAAGAAAATGCTGCGTATGCGTTGATGTGTCCTTAACAATAATCCAATAATGTAATATATGGTAGGCTATAACACTTGGATTCTTTTACTGGCGTAAAATTTTGAATACAGGACTGGGAGAATAAGTCAAAGCCTACACATCACAAGTTAAATAATAACAAGTCTACTCAGGTAAAACGTTTCTCTGCGCAGCTTTCACTTCCAAACACATTGCCATATTAGTCTGTCGTTCAGACAAGGCCAGCCCAGAGTTTTATAAGTAAGTCTTGCTGGATATGGTATTAGCGGATACCCATATTTTCATGAGCCTGACGTTGTGATGAACTGCAATACTTTTGATCACCAAACGGTGGCAGGAAAGCTTCATATTTACAAAGGTAACTGCACCTGCGGAGGTGTTCAGGTGCCGAGTCATCATTTTCTATTGGCTTCTCTAAATCACTGTATATCGCATATCACGTTTGGACGTTAAACATAATAATACAATTATTTGAAAAAAAAAAGTGAAGTAACGCACCTTTTTTATTAAATCAATGGACAATTAATTTCACTGCTTTGAAGGCTTTATACACTGAAAATAGGAGGGCTGTTGAAATTCATGCCAGTCGAGCTCCCTCGTGTTTATAGGTTAACATCTATTTGAGGGTTTCTTTTATTTTCACGGGATACTTTGGGAGCCAACGTCATAATAAGAAAACGTGCAGCCTCGCGCCAGGTTCCGCACTTTCTTCCTCTTCACTGTCAGATTAGGTTGATCGTTTTTTCCGCTTCAGAGGCTTCGGCCTGATGTGGGTGGCTTTGCTGTGGGGGTGGTGGGGGTATGGGCGAGTCTCGTGCTCGGCGCGTGCCTCTCTGGCCCATCTGTTGCATCGGTCCAACTGTCACAGACACCACGCGCCGATTTGGGGGAGGAGAGGGGAAATTCCCACGAGCGGTCTGACTAATTGTACAATTCCCTAAAGGAAATGGACAATAATAACTCCCTGACACGATTTGGGGGGGGGGCTACATCAATGCCATAGGCTATATGTCTTCCATTAGAGGAATGTTAGGCCTACGTGCAGATAAAAAATATAGGCCTATATAATAAGGCCTAAGGTTTGAACAATATCATATTAGGCGTCTTATTAGGTTGCATATATTTTCAAAGAGGCATACTATTATTTGTTTGTTTTCAATCGGCTTATATGTACCCAGGCAGGACTCCCTGAAGAGTAGTGACACAATTAAGTGTAGCATATTAATAAGTTGAATTTAATTACAGTGATTTTTTTTTTTGTTTAGTAAAAAGATGAGCCCACAGTTTGCTTAATTTGCCTACACACAATTTCTGGATTTTGAAAGGATGTTTATTTATCAATTATCTATTTATTTATTTACCAGTTTGTGTTTTATGTCTGGACCTCATTTACCCAACCCTTCTTTGGTGCAGGTGCAACCTACAGCTCTGTAGTGAAGGGTTCTAACACAGGATTTAATCATGTGTATGTGATCTGGGGTCTTTTCCCAGAGTTCGTTAAAGACGCTCCCACAACTTCAAGCAATGAGAAGCTAAATCCCTATTGAACTGGGAAGGGGCTGCCAACGGTTTTCCTGCAAAGCCTGGGAAAGCTGGGGTATTTCTTGCACGCGTCAGACGTGCGACAGTTATTCAAATTGGACTCAATTATTCAACTCGTGGGCCCCATCTATTGTATGGTCACATCTGCTGCTGCGCGGGAACATTCAAATTTTCTGCTCAAGTTCATGCTGCTTATAACATAACCCACTGCCTGTTTGCAATGGTATAGCCCGGATACAGCTTAAACCAGTTAAAACCAGAGAAAAGTACCAAATTCACTGGTAAAAGTGAACAAAATACGAATGTTCTCCTAAATTTGAGCGATAAAGGTGTTCATAGCAGGTCATGCCTGTCAGACATTTCATTTAATACTTTAATGGATGACCCAGACCCATCTTAATGACAATGACCTCTAGAAAATTTGAAAAAAAATTCTGATTTGATGCCTATCAAAAATAATAACATAAAATAAAAAAGATAAAAAATATTACATAAAAATAATAATGATAATCTTATTTTTTTCTTGAAATCTCCATTCACCACGTCAGGCTACACATTTTTAAACCCACCTTCTAAAACAAGGTTATGTCAAAATACAATATACCAGTAGGCCTGTAGTTAAATAGAGCAGCTCCTCGCGCCCATCTGCAGCGGCCCAGCTGGTTGGCGCGTGCCATAAAGTAATTGCTTTCGCAGGCGCGTGCAGGGAGGAAGCCTCCAGTCTGAATGTTGAATCACAAAATTTATATTGAATGTACCATCTAAAATTCTAATACTAATGCTAATAATAATTGTAATGAATACATCACATACACATATTTACATAATATAACACAAAGAATACACACAACGATTGTTCACCATCATCGATAATAAGAAGTACACATACTGTTTATTAAAAAAGAGACCAGACAAAATAAACTTTATTAAGCAGCTGAAAGAAGACAAACACACAAAGAGAGGAAATTACTTTATTTATCCTTCGCCTCAATATCAGTTACATCTTTTCATCTTTTCCTTAACCTTTCTGTCTTTCTTGGTCCCTCCTTTCATCCTTGCAGTCTTTTGGATTTACATATACTCTTGCTTGAGCTGAAAGTAATTTATGATGAAATTTAAAACTTTAAAGTAGTCTCTTGTGAAGCATTCTCTATATTCAAAAGTTGATGTTACAAGCACATAATTATAAATGTAGCCTAATACATTTTATATTTAAATTTGTAATAAATTTGATTCAAATTTGTGAACATAATCTTTATTTGAGATGTGAGGACCTTAAAAAGCTAATTTTAAGTCAAACTCTTCATGAATGGTGGTTGTAAAATGAATACTGCAGCTTTAGTACAGCTATTGCTGTAAGATGCTTTTTGAAATGCTGACATTTATCCTACTACTGTTTATTTTGATGTACAATGATTTTACTCTTACTGGTGAATTTTGGAGTGATTTGGATTCCCCATAAATATCATAATCTAAACAGACATTAAAAGTCAAGCCTCCATTTTTTTATGGTATAGTATAGAGAGATACTATTTCAGGCCATGAAAGCTTTAATATATGTTTCTCTCGTGTTCCTTACTGAAATATTTAATACACATCTTACACCTCACCTAACAACTGAAAATAAAAACAATTTTCTCATGTTTTTCTCATATAGATGTTTGCTTTCTGTATAACATATAGTTCTTATAGTAACTTATAGTTTGTGGTTGTTTCCCTTTATAATGATCCCTGGAACTTGTAGTGCACCCACATTCCTAGAAATATCATCAGCGTCATAAGAAAAGCAGGAATAAAGGTGCTAGTTTTCTGCAGTAACAGGCGATGATTTGGGCTAAGTTCTAGCATCTTATACAAAAGTTCATCTTGTTGCTTCTCTATTTCCCACAGCCTTGAGACATAAGTTAGATGTCTTCTGTCCTCTTGAACTCACCGAGCAGGCGTGATGTCTCTCCCAGGGTGACCCAGTCATCCGTGAGCTGCAGTGAGAATTTCTACGGTCAGACTTTCTCACACTCAGGCTCATTAGCGATTGACAGAAACAACTATGCCTGTCTTGTCAAATTAATTTGACAGGTGTTTTAACAATGCAGCATCTACAGTGAAAAGACAAAACTTGTGGACACTCAGATGTGATATAATTTACTCGAAATATGGTGAAGTGCAGTTTAAATGGTTTCTCTATTCTTATCTATATAAGGTATAAGGTCCTCATTTATTTGACTGTAGCCTCCACCAAATAACTGTACATCCATACAGTGGAGTCGGAATAGCTGTACCCCATATAAAGAAATGTAAAGATATAAAATAGCAGATTATATGCATGTCTCAATATTAAAATCTAATCCAAACATCCACAGTAACGTATTACAGTTAAAGCAGCCTTGGTTTTACAGTAGTTGTCATTTTCAATTTGTTGGACAAATCTCATTATTCAAGGTCAGACAACATTACATCAGATACTGACACAAAATATTTAATATATATAACCATAAACATTGATCATATTAAAACAGCAAATTGAATATGAATATGAATGAATATAATATATATATCCATGTAAATCACAGTGCCTTGAGATTAAATTAAGTCCTATAGATGCTACACATAAGTAACATGTTCAAAACACATTATAAATATATTACTACATTTATAAAACGGTAAAATAACATACCAGGGTGTGTCTTCCTTGCCCCACTGCCCGTCATTTGAAGCCCATGCTTGCTGGTTGAAGACTGCAGTTGTATTGAGCGCCCTTTTACAACACGAGGTCTGGGGCTCAATGACAGAGACGCAGTTCTCTTTGTGGGCGGGCACCTCGTACAGGCCACGCCCCCTATGGCTCAGTTCAGCTGCACTCCTGAAGGACTGTGCAGGACCATGCAATACCTAGAAATAATAAGATTTTAATAAGGGTTATTCATATATATATATATATATATATATATATATATGTGTGTGTGTGTATTTAAATAGGCCTATTAAAGAGTGTTGCAAGCTTGAGTCTCTCTCTACAAGAGTAGGACAGGGAATTCTTAATTAACCAAAAGAAGAGCAATTCATTGCTTATTTGCTGTTGCCAGCTTCCTTTTCAATTCAAAATGTAACAAAAAGCACCAATGTCTTTGGTAAATGTCCCAAAGAAATCCAGAAAGGCGGAGATGGATACATCCATATTTGTCTTAGCAACAATGAATAGCCTACATCTTGCCGTATCAGCACCACCTTTTTTGTTTGGCAAAATGGGAACCCTTTATTCTCATTTTATTCCATTGTTATTAACAGTTACAGCAATGAAATGAGGAATCATTTTTGGAAAATAAAAGAAATCTAGCCAACATTATCATTAGTTGACCACTTTGAGACTGTTTTCTTCTATACTGGACATTGCTGCAATATAGCTTAATGTCAATGTATTTTCGTGATTAACCTCCCACTCCTTAATTTCCCCCCGGACAACTCTTAATGGTCCCTGTGTCTCTGTAACTTCACAATAATTCATCGGAGCAGGAAAGCCATCTGCTGCCTTTGTTCTCTTGGCTCGTGCTGTTCTCGTGCCCCTGATATGGCCGCACAATGGATTCCCCTCAATCACAAATCCAATATTCAAAAACCCCGCCAACAAGCCGCCTGTCCTGCCTGTCACTGGGGCTGCTCCAATCTCTGATATACTCTATTACTTACGAAAAGATGAAGAAATAAACAGCAATTTATTTTGAAGTGTCAGATAGTGTCTCTATTTTCGCATTCACGCATCTACCCGAACATGAATAGAGGGTTGGCCTGCTGTGGAGCTCACATCGAGGTGCGTGAACGAGGAGTCTGTCAGAGCTGCAGACGACCGCTATTGGTGGAGAAGCCCATGCGACGCCATAACTTTACCTTTGTCAACTTTGAAGAGCAAAACAAATGTGCGCCACCAGATGTGTGCTCTGCCCTGCAGCTTGGCTTTTGGCTTGGATATTCAAATCCTGTCTGAGCCATCCCGTCTGATTTATGCAATGTACAATTAGCAAAAAAAAAAAAAAATGTTTCTCCGCCTCTGAAAACGACGCCAGGCTTGATGCTTTCCACTGTCAGGGACTTCCTTTTCAAAGGGGAGCCGTGACAAAGGACGTAACAAATGGCAAAGCGTCTGTAGAGTTAGAAAAGCACAATTAGTGTTTGCATGACATCTCCAACACCTCTCCAGTCTTTATGTCTTTCATACACTATTTTCACAGAGAACCACCATCTGTGGTCTTTCATTCAACATCTATGCATTTCTCTCTGTCCGTGTTTTACGGCACATTTTATCTTTCATGTCTTCAGTACTACGGGATGCTGGATTTCTACCATGTGTTTCAGTTTATGTTTGTGTTCAATAGCAAACAACAGACTTTGGTCTCATGTCCTTCAAAAACAAATAGCCTGCGGAGAGCACGACATCTGAGGGCATCATGGCATTGTTTAGAAGATATAAGGGAGCTGAATCACTCATCGTATATTTGTAAGATCTTTTTAGACTCTTGGATGTATGTTTGAGATTTTAAATAATCTCATTCGAAAGGAAATTGATAACTTTGATAAGTCAACTTTTCTGCATCATTTTGGCAGCTCGATTCGTGATGTTTTATTTGGAGATTACTATTATCAGTAGCTCTCTTTTGTTACCGTCTCATGTAGCACGCAGCCTGTAGGGATGCGGGATGCTGACGCAGACTTCGGGACAGAATCCGTGACGTCAAGTGGACGTCGTGCAGGAGAAAAAAAAAAAGTTTGGATTTTCGTCACGGATGCAGCAGATGCTTTATGAAAACAGCGTTGGTTTAGGCGTGGGAAGCTTCTCGGCAAATTTTGATAGGTCTTCCTTTTGCATCCCCAGAGGGAGAAGTGTCACATCAGTGCTTTGACAAAACAACGCTATGTAAAAACATTTGCAAACAAATATTTCACAATTTTTTATTTATAAAGTAAAAGTATACATTATTATATATTTAGATGCCCGTCGTTACTTCCTCCATGTCCCCCCACCCCCCCTCTGAGGCCACACAAAGAGCATCTCTACTGTCAACACACGAACATGTATATTTAATTGTTTACAGCTGAAGATATCAGGATATTTTGATTTTTCAAAAAAAATGAAAATTTTGACACATACCTGACCTACATCACACAATGAACAAAGGGAGACAGGAATATACACTGGCCACTCTGTTAGGTACACCTGTACAATCTAAGGCAGTCCAATACAACAGTCCTGACAGTTTACATACATGAGGTGGGCAAGATTTCAACACCACCACCCACTACGACCTCAATAATAAACATAAAAACGAATTATCACCTTTGGTAAAAGTAGACTTCATGGTAGAGCTGTGGAGTATACCTAAAGCGGCCAGTGTCAATAAGTTCCATCTATTTTAAGGGTCTTAAGCCAAAAACTGTTATTTGTACTTTGCTGCAGTTGTCACATGTCTCTCAGGATAAGATAATGAGCCCAAAGTAAGACTGAATGAACATGGACCTTTTTATTTGATTGTTTCCTATGGGAACCCATCTTGACCAATGTCTCTTTCCATACTGTGTACTGATAATAGAGCCGGTGTGTTGGTGTTGGATGGATCATTCATTCTTGCAGGGCGTTCATTAGTTCCTCTGCAGGATAAAGTCCAAACCTATGAATCCCTTCTCTGTTTCATTAACACACATCTCATTCTAAATCTAAACAAACCAGTTCCTCGCCGACTTTGTTGTCCTGAACCTCTTTCAGTGGTAGAGAACAATTACTACATGAGGACCAACATGTATTGTCAGGCTTGAATGGGTGACTTCAGAGCCAGAATCAAGCGTCGCAGATGGCGTTCACCTGTCAAAACACCCAGAGAGTGCTCTTCAGCACCATGGACAGTGGTTACCTTACAAAGCACCACCACATGAAGCAAAAGTGTCAACCAGTCACCCACACCTGACTCCTCTTGATCGGAGATGCAAAGCCACAGATGAAGCCCTTACAAAGAGTGTATACCTTCATCTAAAAAGAAAATCCCTTAATCCCACGTTTTTTTTTTTTTAGATCTAGGCTCATGTTGCTTTCTGTCATGTGGAGGAGAAGAAGGAAACTGTTCATGAAGTTTTCTTTGCTCATGGTTCAGTTTTGGGACCTCCTCTTCACCTTGAAGATGATATCACTTAGAAAAACAACTTTACAGTGAGTGTTTATTTTCTGACTTGTAATGTTATTGGTCAGCATTGAAAAGAGTTCAAGTTTGTGAGATCAATAGCCTGAACATCAAATGTGGTTTGTGACCCTGAAACAGTTTGACAAAAAAAGCTTAACTCAAAGTCCACTTACTAGATTTTTTCTGGGCTTTCAACCTCATCACATGGCCTTCATCATACTGAGCAAACAATCTGCTGATAAAGACCAAGATGCAGTTAAAAGCTACGGAAGAAGCTAGTTAATGCAGCTTGAATTGAGTTTTTGTTTTTTTCCAAAGCCTGAAAATATTTCTCACAGACGTGCTTTTTAAAAGAAAAGACGCTTACATTTTGCTAAATAGTTGTAAGTGGAGAGTGACCGTAATTTAAGCAGGGTGTGACAGTATGTAACAAAGAATATGGGCTGAATCCAAACCCAGAATATCATGGTTACATTTTATGGCTTTTTAATATAATCTAATTGAATTTAAATCATAAAAGTTGGGTAAAGATTGTAAAGGGAAAGGAAATAAATGATTATTTAGTTGATCTCTCTCCCCATTGTCTGTTGTTTTTTGTGTCAAACAGCTACACAATCATACATCATGGGAATGATTTTAAAGTAGCTTTACACTGTGCTTTGTGCTGGAAGCACATGAAGTCTGGTATACAGAAGTAGAGAGATGTGCCCAAGAGCCAAGAGAAAGCTGTTTGCACAGTTGAGGCTGGCTAGCTTCATGTTGCTGTAGAGTTGGTGTAGGGTGGAGAGCTATTGATACTGTAGCTGGAACAGGCAGTTCAGCCCACTTTTCTGTTAGAAATACAATCCGTCTAATTAAGGATTCCCTCTCCAAGCAGCTTGAACCGCAACACAGCCATTTATCAGTTCAACAAGCTGAGGATGGCAATGGATTCATAGTGAAAGAAAACTGTAGTGTTTTTTGGCCACTTATAGCAAAGGATAATTTGTGAGAAAACCACAATATCATCAGGCCAAATTTAGCTGTTTGTGTGGAAAAATATCTACAACCATGCGAGTGAATTAGTGCTGAAGTCATTGGTGCCACAGTCTTTCAGAAAACCACAGGTTCTGCAAACAGTGCAGGGATCAGCCCAGCATCACACCAGCAGTGGGTGTAATCAGGTGAAAAAGGGGTTCTCTGTGCATCTGCCACCAATGTGCAGCTAAATCAGGTGCTTCTCAGAACAAGGACAGCAAACTTCAGAGGGGAAAAAAGGTTGTTTGGACTGTAGTGTCGACACAGTACTAGTGAAACTGTTTGCACTATTAATGCAAATCTGTTTGCTCCCATCCTTTTCCTCATGAAACCATTAGTCTATAGTTAAGTCCCTCTGTACCACACAGGCAGTAAAGGGAGACAAGACATTGTTGGCTTGAATCAATTCGGTGTGTCAGTATATAGTAAAGTCAACAAAAGGCTCAGTCATTTGTTTTTTCTTCTTGGTCATTTCCCTGATGAAGGCCATGACCCCATGTTGGTCTTTTTGACATCTTTGTTCTCAGTGTTGTTTGTGTTGCTTGATTGTCCTCCTTTTGATATATTAAAATTGTTTTATCACTTAAAATCTTTATATTTAACTCTTGACTCTCTCTTAACGGTCTCATAGAACAAAACAAGGCTAATAACAACAACTGTTCAGTGTGACCTGTTTCTCTTGGTCCATCACTCTGCTGTACGTGTCTTGCCATAAGACACAGCAGAATGGTGAACCCACAGTAGTTCAGCAGACTTGAGACATGAGATAAAGATTCATTCAATAGCTCTGCATTTCTACAAAATATTTCAGTGTGTTGTATGTTTGTAATAATACTGAGCAAGATGCTTTTTATAGTTTCAAACATTAACTTCAATTTGATTATTTCTAGAAAATAACATTCTGCTCCTCAGTGTATTTCTGAATTATTTGTGACTGCCAATCATTTAAATCAAAACAAGCTTTACAAAGACATTTCTCTTTATTTCCATGTAGACCCTCACAAATGCAAAAGCACCAAGTCTGATATATTGACCCATAGAGCCAGAAATACCATTTAGTGTAATTTATCCTCTTTTCAGATGTTTAAATACAGTCTCCCTTTTTGCAAACCTGTATTAATGAGTTCAGGGGAAGTGATGCACAGACTTCATCACATTTCTTTCAATAAATAGACACATTTGAATAAATTGCCATGGATATCAAGTTACCCCACTGAAGCGTTTCATCTGATTTTTGTCAAAGATAAAACCTGGTTCAAGGATAGCAGGGGAAACAGACCTATACTCTGTGAAATAAGCTGTTTTAAATGTCCTTATATTTCAAAAACACACCACACGCTCTAACTCTACTACTTCTAACATTTCAGCTGAATTTTAGTTAATACATGACGGTTTTATCCGGATATTTTACGACAGAAAACCGGGTATAAAGTGTCTTATGGTGAACAGAAAGGGCCTTTCTTTAATCAAATTCATTTTCAGTGAAGTCGGTTTTGATCACAAACTGGGAACAACAGGAAGTTCAATCAGACTTTGACACACAGCAGCCGGCAGTGTATACAGATGCTTCACTGTGATGCGCATAATGTTGGCGTAGACTTTGGCTTGGGATGCCAGACATCCTTTCAGCTGCAGTCCCGATTTGAAGGCTGGAAAACCCTAGGAGCCTGGAAGCCCCTGGCTGTAGCCGTGGTGGGGACGATCTCCTTCAGCAAAGCAGCGAGTCCGTCGACGCTTTTGGTTTCATGCATGAATAAACGGGCTCCATCTGTCTGACCGCTGTGGCTCGTGTCAGTCTCATGCCGTTTATACGACCAAACTCTAATTGATCAGAATATTATTCTCAAACTCAAGGATTAAGTTTTAAGATGTTGTCTGGGGATACATTTGCTCCAGATAATACTCTTGCCCAAAACGTGAGGGGGGTGTTGTTATACTTATTCTTAACTTATTCTTCATAATCCATAATGCATAAGAGTGATATGTAATAAAACCATTTTTACCATTTTTTTCCTTATCCCACCCTGACATAAATAGCCAGGCATTGAATTCAATAGACTGTGCCGGAAAAAAACAAAGAAGCTAATCATATCCCTTTCCCGTGCAGTTTCTGGAGAATTCTTTGTGAATCCACTTTTCTGTACGTCCTTCAACAAAGGGTCACTGTGCTCTCAGCTTGCACAGATGGATACCCACGCTGAAACAAGGACAAAAAGGGTCCCAACCGAAGCCTCTCTTGGACCACTGAGTTTTTTTTTTTGGGGTGTTATCTCGAAGGTCCTGTTCCCAGACTGGACTTGATGGCAGTTATTTGGGGCCCCATG
This sequence comes from Enoplosus armatus, assembly GCF_043641665.1. Classification (NCBI taxonomy): domain Eukaryota; kingdom Metazoa; phylum Chordata; class Actinopteri; order Centrarchiformes; family Enoplosidae; genus Enoplosus; species Enoplosus armatus. Next base: position 9,033,677 of record NC_092187.1, read on the forward strand.
GGGCAGGACGCGTGCAAAATCGCTCATCTATAATGCTTGAAAAGAAAAAGAAAAGAAAAAGAAGGTTGAAAACCCTCCAGCTACAGCAGGGCAGCTTGCAGCCGAGGAGCAGCGTTTTCTTCGAAATTATATGTGCTTGTGGAGCTACATTTTCCAAATTTCCAAATGCAAATAAATAAACAGAAATGTGCAATGACGTTTCAGCGTGTTGAACATGTTCCCGCTCTTTATTATTCACTTTGAGCCTTAAGGTTGGAAGTGTAAACAATTACGTGCGTAAATGTTGTGCGTAAAGTCGGTCTGCCGGTCTGTTCAATGGTATTCAAGACGATCTATAACTGAATTTGGTTTAAAAGCACTGCTCCAGGACAATTGGCTACATCATAATATTAAATATAAACAATATTTTAAAATAGATGTAGTTTTATTAGTATTATTTGTCTTTGCTATGAACTTATCGTTTTTGGACTTCCTTATTTTTACTTGGTTTGACATACTATTGCTATATATATATCTGCGCCGTTAAAAAACACAAAACATTTGAAGCATACTGATGGCGAGGAGGCACATGAACAGGAGCAGGGTCCGGGATGCTGATGGGAGCAGCAGCAGAGTGGGAGACAGAGGAGAGGGAGGTGTGTGTGGTGTGTAAGGGGGGTGGGGGTGGGGTGGGGTTCCCATCTGTTGCGCGGTTGTGGCGCGTGCCGAACGCGTGAGTCCGACTGGCAGCTCACTGCACTGTGTTTGGTTTAATGGTCAGCAGCAGAGATTGACTGAAACTCTTCCAAGATGTTGAAATAAAATCGGTTTCATTTAATTCATCTACAGTGTTAAATATTACATTAATAATAATATTGTGTCCATAGAAGAGAGAGTATCACTTCAAAAGAGGTCCAGTTTTTTTTTCTCAGGCCCACTCCTCACCGTGTTATCCGGGCAGACTTGTGTATTGCATGGCTCTTATTCATATATTATGTCCATACTCACACAGATGCACGCACCTATCTGCGTATGTTGCAGGTTGTCTACGTCACTCAGTCTCCTCCCCCACTGCTCCAGGTAAACACCGTGTTGTTGATATTGGAAACAAGCTGCTGAGGGTCCACAAGCAGATGTTAATCCATACATGGCGTGGCTTGGGTATCTGGTTTATTAATTGTAGGAATAGATTAGTCCTGTCACCTCAGAATCACTCATCTGGTTCTGTGTTTCTTTTGTTGTGGCGGGAAGGCAAGTCGAGCCCATGAGCATTAATAAAGGGACTTAATTTATGTGTTTTGATTATTTTGATCCAACTTTTTAATTGTTCATTTACAGCAGTGAAGCTCTCGGGTATCTAATCAAACTAAAATGATTTGGTCGCTCAGTTGTGTGTGTGTGTGTGTGTGTGTGTGTGTGAACACGACAATAAACAGAAATATTATCAATTTAATAATAAAGCCAGGTGAAAAAGGAGGCAATCCTTATTGTAAAAAAGTACAAGCGAGCAGTTATTAGGCTATATCCTATATGTGAAGGAGGAACAACGTTATATGGCTTGTATGTGTAATTGGATCTTGGGTGAACGTTAAAGCTTTAAATTTTAAACGCAATAAAGCGCAACATCATCGCGAAACTCCGCATACCAGCGGTAGACGCAGCGGCCCAACGGGGCCAGATGGTCCAGACAGGAGCTCCGCTCATCTCCCAAAGGCATCGCCCCCCCTTGTGTCAAACCCCCAGCTCAATGGCTTGTGTTCCCTCCCCTCTGACGCGCCGGACGCACATAAATAGGAGGCTCTCCAGCTCTGCGGCACACTTCAGCTCAGCCGCTCCAAGAGCAAGTATCTCCCCTCAAAAAGCACAACAACAAGCAGCAAACGAAATGAGTCCCAGCATCACTACTGAGGCCAACCAGCCTCTCCCTGCCAGGTCCACCGTGGCCCAGAGAAAACAAGCCAACGAACTGAGAAAGGTAAGAGAACGAGAGAATCTATCGCTGTTTATGTTCCTGGAAATGTTTCTGATTTGACTCTTTTAAAAGTGCAGCTGAATAACGTGGTTTCTTCATTTCTTCCAGACTCTTAAACCCTTGCTGGAGAAGAGAAGGCGTGCTCGTATCAACGACAGTCTCAGTCATTTGAAAAGCCTGATTCTTCCTCTGGTTGGCAAAGACAACGCACGCTACTCCAAGCTGGAGAAAGCTGATATTCTGGAAATGACCGTCCGTTTCCTCAGAGACCTTCCTTCCACTCCTGTCAAAGGTGAGCGTCTTCTCTTGAACTACAATACGCATCGCACAAACTATCTTATTTGAGATTATAGGCTACATATGCAATTCAAGCCACTAATCAAATCTCCTCTCCCTCCAGACTCCGCAGAAAGTTACAGAGAAGGCTACAAAGCCTGCCTGCAGCGCGTCTCCGCTCTGCTTCCCAAAACGAACCTGGATCAAGACGCGTGCCAGCGGGTGAACGACTTCGTCCAGCAGTCCGCGTCCGCCACCGTCACCCCAACCTGCCTGAACTGCTGCGCTCAGAGCTCCAGGACTTTCCCTCAGATCCAACAAAGACTCCTGAGCCTCAAATCCAGCTTCAGTTCCAGACTGGAGAGCCAGTCCCGCAGCAGCCGCAGCGGCGCAGTGGCTCCCAGCCGAGCGCAGCCAGGCCCGCAGGCCGTCAGCGCAGCCATGTGGAGACCTTGGTAGAATAGATGGACATTCAACTCATGCGTGTTATTTATTTTGTGATGTTATTTATGCTACCTGTATTCCAATAACTGTAGTATTAGCGATTGAGAATTGTTGGAGTTGCTGTATAATAATGTAATTCAGCATTTGGCTCATTTTGCGTTTAATGCCAGAAGGCACACGAGCACAGATCTCACAGAAACTGAAGTCTATGTACTTTTTAAAAATGCAATCCTCTTTGGGGTTTCAAAGATGTGGGTTGTAGACAACACTTTTGTAAAACCCCAAGGGTTATTTTGTTTGAGGTTTGCACGATGGACTTAAAAGTATTTTGGTCTGTGCAAAAGAATAGTCTGTAAACACTATGTGTTAAATAGGATTATGTATTACTCATCGACATTATGTAAGAAAAAAACATGTTTTGTGAAACTTCAACTGTTTTGTTATTGACAAAAGCTTTTCAATAAATGTACTCTCTTGTCGAAGATGGTTGTGTTGTTTGATATTTTGTGGTGGTCTGAAGATCTCAAATTTATCATGAAACCCAGACGTCTCAATCGTGGGGAATCTCAGTTATGTGGAAGTAATAAAAAGGCGCGCAAACGCATAAAGCCACAGGTCAGCCTGAGCCCATTGATGCTGATGAGCAGCTGCTCTATTGTTGGAGATGTGAGGCGCCTCTCTAGTTGCCGCCAAATCGGTGGGAAGAAGTTGGACTGGTTGTGTGACGGGACACACACTGAGACAACTGCAGTTGTGAATTACAATGTCAAGAGTTGACATAACCCAAAGAAACACACACTTGTTTCTCAGTAATTTTACAATATGTAACATTTACTAAAAGTTATTAGTCAATATGTCCCTGTGATTTGTCAATAGCAGGCCTATAAGTTTATAGGCATACTGGTCGTCATACCACAAGGCTTGGTTGTGTTTCTGTGATATCTGTAGATGGCTAGTATCCTGAATTTACCACTTTTACTGAATTATATTGGAAATGAGTACTTCTGTGTCCCATGTGTTTATTCTTTATCTTAGCACATAGGATCACACACATAGTTGTAGATGTTTCTTATTGCAGCTTCTTCTTATGTCCTCCTCCCTCTAGACTTTGCTGATCAGTCATATTCAAAATAATTTTCCATGAGGCAGAAAATGAGCAGTGCACTGAGCAAACCTACATTCTCCAGCCATTATGAAAATATTGCATTTATAAGACGTTTTATTGAACATGGGCAGAATATTAATGACCAATTCTAATACTTGACTTTATAAAGTATTATTTTTATATCATTATAACTTTGTTATAACAAAAAGCATTGAGGGGGGGTGTACAACTCTTGGTCTAATATGCAGTATGCACGTATCTGTAATGCATTACGATATGGGCATCTTACAAAGTATTGTGACAGGAGGTAGACCTGTTCTGAAGAATATCGTGGAGTTTGATGTCTTAGCTTTAAGGCAGCCATTAGTTTCATTCACTTTAATATGGTATGCAAATCAATTTGAAACATGTTTAAGACCTAGTGTTTATTTTTATTCAACTTGATATTATCCTCCTGTGGTAATGCAGCTGAGAGCAGGGACTCTCACTTGCCGGTGCATTCAAGGTCCAACATCCTGGATTTGAACCACAGCTTTTGAACATTTAACTTTGCAACAAACAAATTCAGATTATCCCTTTCACAACATTCAGGATTTTCTGACAATATATCTGTTTATGCACTCATGTCTTGAGGCAGACGAGGCATAAATCATGTATGTTGGAGAATTGTTGAATGGACCAACAACAGTGAGGAAATATTCCCTAATGGCTCACCTACTGTATCTGAAGCACATTTGATGTCTCTCCAGGTTGACTGTCAAACTGTACTGGGATGAACTGAAACTAGTGGCTCCCTATGAGGTAGGAAATGTATGTGAAAACTCATGGTATTCTGTGGGAAATGGTCAGTAATAGTGCAAAGGACAAGCTACTATACAAACCCACAGTGATGGTCCTTTAAAGCTCCCACTAAGTTTCCACTTTTTCAAGTCTATCTTAAGACAATACTCGCATGCTCTTATGTGCGTTAATGGAAGTGATGGAGGACAAAATCGACATTCTAATGTTCAACCGAGGCTATGAGGCTTCATCAGTCTGAGTTATCAAGTGGGTATTTCCTAAAGTTACAGTATTTAAGTATTAAACTCCCTCTTTATGGTTCCAGACAGTGTGTCCTTGCTGAGCTGCAGTGGAGGGGTCGTAACACAAAGAGGGAATTTCATACACTTTATTTGTTTCAGACTGCTGAAGAGTCATATCAGCTCTAGCTGAACTTCAAAATGTAGTTTTGCACAGAACGGGGTCCTGTCTCCCATCTCTCACATTAAAGTTGTGCTATGAAGTGATCTCTCAACAACGAGGATTATTGTGTTTATGATTATGATGATTTGAATGTACATATGAGCATGTAAGTATTGTTTTAAGACTTGGAAAAATGTTTTAAGTTGTTAATGTTCTTTGTTTCTATGGAGGATAAAGGCACTTATTTTCAGTCAGTTTAGACAAAAGCATCTGCCAATATTATATATATTTATTTAACAAGGAAATGGCCTCAATGAGATTAAAAATGTGTTCTGGCCCACCACATAGAATATACAACTTAAAGAGAAAAGTCATGGATCCCAAAACATATAAGATCAAAAGGATAAAGTAAGATTAATAAAATAACAGCAATAAATATGCCGTAGTAGGTAATACAGAAACAGATCTGCAATAGATTCAAATTCTTTCAAACATGGATAAATCAAATCCTAAAACAGATGACACTAATGATCACAATATAATATTCCAAGCAAATGAATAATTTAGAAACAGTGACAGCTGGATCGGCTTGCCTCCAATTTACAGATAATGGATTTAAAAGCTTGTAAAGAGAGAGCGAGAGGTTCCTGAATCTTAATGCCTGACTGAAGCATGTTCTAATGTTGCAGGGAGCAGCAAACATGAAGGCTCTTTTCCATTGCTCAGTAAGGCACCTCAGGAACAGGAAGAGGCTCCTGGGGCGTAAACATCAATTCACAGTCTAATTTCGAACAACAAAATATGATGATCAGTGTGTATCAATGGGTGAGTCTGCTTAATCCTAAAGAGACAAAACAGTTCATAAAACATTGGCATAGTGCACACCACATAATTGTGATATACGTTATTGTGGAAATAATAGGCAAGGTGTTAAATGGTCCAACCATTCGTGAAGAAAATGTCTTTCTTATCCAAGAAGGAAAGAGGACTAAAATTGTGCATGAAAAGACAGAAAAGACTGGAAAACAGTCCCATGATAGAATAACTTCTAAAGACTCTAAAGACATTGTTCAGTTTGTTGATGTCCAAAAGCAAAAACAAAATACACTTTTGAAAAAACAGTGACACACTTTTGGCTTCATCGGGTCATTATCTTGTCTGTGCCCATTACTGTCTTGAAGGAGCATTTCATCGATTTTAACAGTATCCCTGGTAATCACGTTCATATCAGACAAATCTGCTCCTCATTTAAATACAATGCCTGTGTTCAGTGCCAATGCAGCAAGCAGTGAGCCCTTTATGTAGCAAGTGAGGGAGATCAAACGAAGGTCAGGCTGGTGGGTGGGTCTGAGTTTTGTGCAGGAGACAGGAGTTCACATCCTGTCAGAGGCCTGCAGTTACTACACAGTTTTTCTCCAACCTTAACCATACCAGGCAGATGTTGGAGAAAGAAAATGTTGACACTAGATACAGAAAAACATTGTCATTTAATATATTCTGGGGTTTTGCAGAATAATCCAATATCAACATATTTGTGTGGTGACAGAGTTGATTTTACACAGGAAAACTGAGTGAACTAAACTTCAAGAGATGCACTACTCAGCCTGTTGTATAATGTCTTCAGTGGCTCTGGAGGGAACAAATAACCCTGACGATTTTAAGAGAAATGCTGCTTTACAAAGTGGAGGTTTGGGGTTTGAAAAGAGCAGGCATTTACTTGGTGGGAAGGGTGTAATGAAAGCTGCTATTGAGTTGCATTGTGGAAATTGTAGGATCCAGTGAGCTCTGAGATTGATCCATACTACAGAGACAGGATGTCTTCACCACTGCTGCTTCAAATTTGACCAATCGTCTTTTATGTGTCTCTTTTTAGTCTCCCAACTTTATAAGTGCAATGCTAAATCCCCAGTAGTCTTTTAATGCGTAGAAATTTCCAATTGGATGAGTATTTGCCTGTTTTGGCATCACATTATATTGTGTGATTCTGAACAGTGGTGGGATACCACCAAGTCCAGCTGGAAGAAAGTAGCAACGAGCAACTTAAGTAAGTAAGTAAGCTTTATGTATGCAGCACTTTTCAAAAACAGCAGTTCCAAAGTGCTTCACAGTCAACAAAAATGCATAATAGTGCATAGCATGAAAACAGCCAGCAAAATACGATTTATAAAATGGAAACAGATACTCAACAATAAAAACAGTTTAAGGAACAAAACAAAATTAAAAGACAAATAAAACCAATTGGAATTGCAAGCAGCAAGCTTATAAAAATGCTAGCCTATTCAAATGTTTTTTTTTTAAGTATTTAGTACAAACTCAATTGAGGCACTCAATAGAGTTGGAGCTAAAACTGTAAAAGCTTTGTTTTGAGCCTGGTTTGTGGAACATTTAAGAACAATTGGTCTGCAGATCTGAGAAATCTTGGTGCAGAGTATTGGGTTATAAATTCTGAAATTTAAGAGGGTGCCATGCCGTGGAGGGCTTTGAATGTGAGTAGGAAGATCTTGGAACTGAATTCTGAAGCATACAGGAAGCCAATGTAAGTGGGCCAGAATGGCACATTTTGAACCAATTGAAGTGGAGCAGTTGTAGACAATAAGGAGTTACAGTAATCCAGGCAGGAAGAGATACATGCATGGACAATTTGCTCTACAGTGTTCTTAGGCAATACTGAACTGATTTTGGCATCATTTCTGAGTTGAAACTGAACCAATTTCTTAATGTGATGGTCAAAATCCAAGATTTCTTGCGGATGCTATATGCTTATATTCTCTGCTAAATGCCAGAGGTATGGACAAATATTCTTTGAGACTTGGTCTGGGCCAATGACCAAGATTTCTCTTTTGTCCGTATTTAGCTGTAAAAAAATCAGTGACATCCAATCTTTGATAGCAGAAAGGCAACAGTGTAGAGTGTCCAGATTGTTAAAATCATCAGATTAAATGATAAATAAAGCAGGGTATCGTCTGCATTGGTAGGCAACAATCTTAAAGTGACAAATACAACCAAGGGGGAGCATATACAGTACAAGCTGAACAAGATGGGACCAAGGGTTGAACCTTGTGGAACTCCACACATCATATGAACCAACGATGAGACAAAATCATGACAACAGCCTTCTCAATGGTTTTTGAGAGAAAATGAAATTTAAAGATTAGTCTGTAATCATGAGGGAGTGTTGGATCAAGGTTTCTTTAAAATTGGCTGACTACAGGCTTGTTTGAAATAGTCAGGGAACAAACTGGAGGACAGAGACTGATTTACAATAGAGAGAAAACAAGAGGCAGAGACTTCTATAATGCCTGATTGGACAATCTGGGGGGTGGGGGTGTCCAGACCACAAGAGGATATGTGCATGTGTGACACAATGTCAATGTGTACTGAAGAAAATGAATTCTCGTTTGAATGGAAAAATCCATGTTGCTCCCACTGTATGTTCTTTTACTCCATTTAAAGCCATATTTGTTGAAAGATCGGATGAGTATACGTCCAGTTTGATGCTCTGCACTCACACAGACTGACACATGGAGGCTGCAAGTGAAACCACAGTTTGCTGCTTTTATCCTACTGATGCAGTGAGGGGTTGAAGGCTTTGTTCAATGGATGTTATTGTGTAGTCGTTCAGCCCTTGCCATCGGTGTGTCCAGCTTGTATTTGCGAACTAATTTCTTTGTAGTTGTCTGGTAAATTTCAAATGTGTTATTTTATTTTCATTGCGGTAGAACAAAGTAATCACATCTCACAAAAACACCAACATCACTAAATTCTCTATTTTTTTATTTACAGCAAAACAAGTTCTTGCAATATCACGGAGGCACAAAATCTTCATCACAATAAATACAAATGACTCAAGATTGTCCACAAAGATAAAATCCAAGTATCAGGAGTGATAACTTTGACTTCATCCTGTGGCACCAGCAGCCAGTCAAACACAGGAAAGACTATGGTGAAGTATATTGAAAAAACATGTAGCCTATAGTCACATTAAGGATTCATTTCTATAATTGTGATATTTGACCTATTTTACTCCCTTAAGAGCAGTGTAGACTGAAGTGTGGTGCTCAAGGCTGCTCTCATTACATATTGAGAAGAATAAGGGTTGAACACTTCATGCATGATCTCAACTCATTCTCTTTCACTTTGGTAATTGAAACAGTTCAGACCTGCTGATGGTCACATGTGGAGATCAAACGTTGTTTATAGTTGTTATAGCTGGATATAGTTTTCTCTATAGTTTGAGACTCAGGGAAAAAAAACACCACAGCCACCCGTTTTCTCTCAGCTGATATCACGCTGCAGCAAAAGTCAGGTGGAGTCCCGCTCGCTGTTTCTCCCCCATCCCCGCAGCCCGCGTGTGACTCTTAATTCCCATGAAGTGTCGGGACATTTTCAGACAAAGGCTCCCTGTTATCCGGCCTGCACAGATGGGTTACCGACGCCGAATTTGCTTGAAAAGACAAAAGAGGACTCTAACGGTAAGAGCAAAAAACGGAGGAGAAGTGTACCTCCCCACCATCCCCCACCATCCCCATCATCCCTCCATCCCAGCGGGGCGGTGAGGGGCGCGTGCAGCAAGTGTGCCTCTCAGTTTCAGGGCAGCGCTTGGCTTTGTTGAAGCAGCACAACAAGATCACGTCTACATGATGGTGACCTCCACATTTCGACTCTGTAGACTTTGTTTATTTTCATATCCAGTTCTAGAAATACTAGAATTGAAGATTTGCAGAGCTGAATCTCCCCCAACTCCATTTAAATTGTAGTAAACATTAATATCCCAATGCGCCATAAAAAGGAAACATCAAACTGCAGTGAGTGAAGGGAAAACAAGTTTAAGTCTATTTAAGACACCATGTGTCTGTGAATCCCTCTGCATGACTGCTCTCAGTTTTGTATTTGTAATTCTGTGTGGGTTATTGTGCTTCTACTTTGGGAAGTTGTCTCCACGTCAGAATAAAACGACACTACTTTTTAAGATCCTCAATGTGTTTTCGTCTCCATCAACAGATTGAGCTTTGCGTTTCGTCATCACCATATAATATTGATAAACAAGCATTTCATGATAGCTTGGACGCTAAAATATCCAGGAGTCAAGCGGAAGGAGACAATTGCAGCGCGGAGTTTCCAAACAGGGGGGGGGGGGAATGGTGTGTTTCAGTTGGACAATAACAACATGGACCCATAAGAAGCATGCAGATGGGCTACCCACGCCAAAACCGCGTGGAGATCATGTGTCGTGCGTGTAAAGTTTATAGAAAAAGAGATACATGCAATGCAGCCTGTGTGTGTGTGTGTGTGCGCGGATGAGATGTGGATAGATCCATGGTAGGACAGCGACATTCAGGATGCTGGTGTGGTGCAGGAGGAGCATGTGGGGGAGGTCGATGGATGGAGGTTGGGGGGGGGGGGGGGGGGGGGGTGAAGGCTCTGTAACAGACGGCCATCTGGTCCCCGTGGCGCGTGCTGCTCGCGTGGTTCCCCTGAGTGTAGTGGTATTTGATGGATTGTCATGTCTCTACGGTTTTTATTTACAATCTGAAAATCTCAAAGCCAATTCAAAGTTTTATTCATACTTCGCAGGACACGATGGTTGGTTATTAAATCCACCAAGTCCAAGTCTACAAGTAAACATTCTGAATAGCTATGACACCTAATAAGTTAATAGCCTAGGCTCATTTTATATTTGGCGGTGGCTGTTGTGATAGAAGTGCATGCTGCCTCACTACCCACCCTCTCTCTCAGCCCCCACCTCGCTCCGTGAGGCGTAGGCAGCAGCGGGATACACCCTACAGGTAGAGACCCCCCCCCCCCGGCTGAAACTGCATAAAAACGTCATATGCAAAACTATTGTTGTCAAAATCTAACAGCAGATGTTATTTGAAAGTAGCGTGGCTTGGGTATGAGATTGGAGTAGGAGTCTGTATCTCTGTGGAGACTTTTCCATACACGCAAGCCTGACCCCTATGCCAGTCATGTATGTATTGCACCCCGTTGTTCTAAGTGTGCATGTGTAATCTAAAGGATATGTAATCAAACTTGGGAAAATTGCACACAATAAAATACAGTAAAACCTCATTGTCGAACAGCAACAGGGAATTCGGCAAACTGAGAGAATGTTGTTGCGGAGAAAATACTACTTTTTAATGTAATCTGTTATGTTTCATAGTTATCACAAAATAAATGAATGCTATATAGCCTACATTGTGTTCCCTGCCACCTCTGAACACTGTGTAATTACGCACCAGTATATATATTTCTTACATCTATTACTTATATCTTATTATTAACTATTATATTTGCTGCGAACAACCTATTCCATCTACTATACATCACATAATGAACCTAAGTGTGTACCATTTTATATGATGTAAATTGAAGAATTTACAGAACTGGTATCTGGTAAATGTGCATTGGAGGTGTCCAGATTTTAAGCTTCTTTACGCACACATTTCTTCAGCTTCTCGACGCACATTTTGTTTGATTCAGTCAATGGATCATAACGCAGACACGCACTGCAGTTGTTACGCATGGATTAGAGTAGAAGACAGATGGTTATCTTACTAAATTTGATGGTTTTGGGTTGTTTTCATCCAATACTTGGCCAATCAAAATCGTTTCGTGCCGGCTTGGGGGCGTACCCGTGACGCACTGAAACCGACGCCACGAACCTGGATAAATACTGCAGCCTTTGGCAGTTAGAGACACATCTTCACCGACTTGTGTTCTGGACACTTCTCTGGCACAAAGACGACGCTGAAAATGTCTCCAAACATGGGTTGTGAAGCTCTCCAATCTTTTTCTCCAAGGCTAACTGTGGCCAAAAGAAAAGAAGCTCTTGAGCTCCGAAAGGTAAGCGAAGTCACTGAATTTTGTTTCATTATCTTAAACATTTTCTCTGATGCCTTGCTCTTAATGTGATGAATGAGTGCTAAATATTACGTGTTCTTTTCAGACTATGAAACCTCTGATGGAAAAAAGAAGGCGCGCCCGTATCAACGACAGCCTGAACAATTTGAAAAACATCATCCTTCCCCTCACAGGCAGAGATGTAAGTTATTATATACATTTCAAGATATGCAGAAAACACTCTTCAGATATACTAAAGTTAAGGAAGCGTTTCAGTTCATATGTTTAACATTTGCTTTTTATTATTTTCTCCAGAAGACTCGCTATTCCAAGCTTGAGAAAGCCGACATCCTGGAAATGACTGTGAGGTTCCTCAGCGACATGCCCCCTGCGAACACCAAAAGTGAGTTGTGGTTCTGCTTGTTTAACACTTCTATTGATAGATTAATATATATAATGAGCTCGTACTATTTTTGAACAACAAACCTAACATTACCTTGCCTTTTCAGATTCCGCAGACAGTTACAAGGAAGGCTACAAAGCCTGCCTGCAGCGCGTCTCCGCTCTGCTTCCCAAAACGAGCCTGGATCAAGACGCGTGCCAGCGGGTGAACGACTTCGTCCAGCACTCCGCGTCCGCCACCGTCACCCCAGCCTGCCTGAACTGCTGCGCTCAGAGCTCCAGGACTTTCCCTCAGATCCAACAAAGACTCCTGAGCCTCAAATCCAGCTTCAGCTCCAGACTGGAGAGCCAGTCCCGCAACAGCAGCAGCTGCGCAGTGGCTCCCAGCCGAGCGCAGCCAGGCCCGCAGGCCGTCAGCGCAGCCATGTGGAGACCTTGGTAGAGGCCGGGTCTCCCCAAAACGCCTGTGAAAAGACTGTAAAGTGTTTCATATGTAAGCAACATGTTGAGATAGCATCACTTGTAAATACGCACAGTGATTCACCGCCTCGTCTCCGTTGATGAAAAGCCAGAATTCATCGTTAAATCGTATTGGTTGAGTATTATATACTTACGTTTTGCGCACGAGTCTGTTGTCCTGTATAAGTTGACAAGTTTAGACAGTCGTATTTTTTAAATCTGCATGTATGTATACGTTAAATATTTAGTCCTCTTTGCGGACTAAGTGATTAAGGGCCGTTGAAACAGCCCTGTAAGACCCAAAGGGTCAGTGTGTATGAATTTGCACCATAGACTTCAATGTCCTGAGTCTGTGCAGATGAAAGTTGTAGACACATTATGTGTCACTGTCAGTATCTCTGTTGGGATGTGTTCTATTCTTGCTATTTACAGCAAATGTTGTATATATGTTATATAAACACTAATAAAACTACGATCTCGTGGTTAGATCTTGTGTTGGGTTTTCTTGTTTACACTTTATGGTCATTCGTAAGAAGATTGGCCTTTACTCGTGTGCGTAATTACGCATAAAAAAAAGGTTATAAAATGGCCATTCTATGGCAAAGAAGGGAAAGAAACTGTTATTTAGTCGACACATTTTACACACAAAGGGATGAACTGAGTGTGCTTTACATTTTAATTACAGGGACAGAAAAAGCAATTCGCAACAAATAGGAGCATGGAAACTAAAGACAGCTTCACCAGGCTGTGAACTGAACCTTGGTGCAGCAAATATTATGTATTGTCTGCTATCATGGAGACAGCTCTTTGTTTAATGAGAGAAGGCCTGGGCGACAAACCTCTCCGGCAGATTTGAACAGAATAAAAACCGTTAGTCACTCGGGACGGATGTTGTGGTCAAACGCGCCCACATTAGGCAACGTGCAGTACCGCCCCCGCGTTGATGTTGCTGGAGTAAATGCGGTCTCTGCTGCCCTCCTCCGGCGGTTGTAGGCACTGACACGGTTATGGTTTCTATTTCTGTTGCACAATCATGTCTCTCCCATTTACCCCTTTGAGAGGCACCGGCCACTCCGTGGACGCTAAATGGCTGTCATTTGGTTTACGTCATCTTGTAAAACAAGCGTAGCACATTTTTAGACACTTTGAATGAACCACTTCTGCAAAACAATTTAGCCACATTAAACAAAGCATGATAGTTGCGCCTCTGTGAAGTGCAGGTACTTTTCCTCCGGATGACTCATTTCTGAAAGAGACTGTGACCAGAGCAGCCGGCGGACACCGGAGGAGTCTGATCCCCCTCCACACATCTCACAGGGATCGCGCTGCAACACGAGACCAGCAAAACCCCGAGACCTCCTCCTCCTCCTCCTCATAATCACCACCACCACCATGTCGGCACCGCAGGCGCGCGAGGCAGCATCCTCCCTTCAATTATGCAGGTAGGACGTTTGATACGACACATAAGCACATGTGCGAGCAAGCTTCGCATGCCAATAACGTGCTGTTGATCGACAAATGACGAGAACGCCGCGGCCACCGGCGTCGTTGCGTCGTTCCCCCACAGGATTGATAACCCAGATAATCCGCCTCATGGTATAATACACAGCACGCTACTGTCTGCACAGACACGCGGTCTGTATTCTTCCGGTGGTCGGCAGTGATTCATCTAGGCTAGTTACAAATCAAACGGCGTGTTTCCCCGGTATTTAGCCTGTGGGGTCCCGGCAGAGGTGCAGATCATCTATGTCGCATGTCTCATGATGACCTCAACGCGGGTTGCACCGGCAGGACACGCGCTTCAACTACCAAGGACACCTTAAGGTCGCCATCATTATACCGAAACTCCAATAAAAGTTTTATTTTACAGGCCAGGCTTGAATCATTCTGTAAACAGTTTGTCTTGACGGTGTCAGTTACATCGCGTGCAGCTGATCCCTTTCCCCCACAGGTAATACCCAGAGGAAGAACACTGGAAGCAAGCAGCCAGCTACGAGCGATGCAGTGTTAATGTGTCTACTACCTATTCAAATACCTTCGCAATGACTTGGCTTCATAGCTTCAGCAGCATGCGGAGTCTGTTGTACTCGTGCTGGCCAGTAGGTGGAGCCCTGTAGCTCTGTCACAGTACAACAGCTCTGTTTGTACTGAGCTGCTTCCAAAGAATCCCTTGTCAGTTCCTATGAAGTTTTGCAATGTTGTCAAAAAACACAAATCCACATAGTTTGGCCCATAGCTCTACATTCTCCCAAAAAACAGGAGCATTAAAATTACTTTTATGACTTACCGCATCATTCATATGTCCAGTTTTGACTTGTCAGTTGCATTCATTGAAGGCCTGATTTATTTAGCTGCCAGTGCCACACTTTGACACACTGTTCACCCACTCACTGCTTTGTGTATGTTCATATTTTTTACCCTGAATTGTAGTGAAATCACACACTCCCTTCAATTACCCCTGTCAGAAACATCCACAGACGTGTCATGGTGTTTTATTCGTGTATTTAAGGTTCCATATTTGTCTGATGGTGCAGTGTGCTGCAATGCTGAGGCTACTCTTCTGTTTGGAGACACGTCATTGATGCTCTTCTCACTGTACGATTGTTTGACACACACACACACACACACACACACTGTTTCTATTGGCTGCCCTTAGCTGCTTATGTCATATTCAAACATCCGAGCACTTAAGCCACCCTGGGATACATAGACTTCCCATGCCTGGTCATTGCTCTGTCTCCTTCACTCCAACTCCCTGTGTTAAAATGCCTCTAACTCTGGAAAAAACAAGTCACGTCGTCTCTTTTTAAGAAGAGGCGGAGGATGTTATCACATCACCTCCTGTCTCTAAAGTCCACTTATCTGACTTTTTATTACTTCCTATCGACTTAACTTTTTCCAAACCAGAGATGCATTTTTAGGACCATACAAACATATCCTATAACCAAATTGATATAATCCCATATAGAGATTATGTGTATTTGGCTGAATATAGCTTGATTTGCTGTAAATCTTCAGACCTCATTTGGAGTTAGTTTTAACTTTCAGTGAACTCTCCTAAAAGTTTCTTGACTGTAACCCTGCTTTCTTCTTCTAGTTGCTGTCAAAAAACCTCAGACTGCTTAACTCTTTTCTGTACACCTTGGATTGCTGGAATATTGTTGGGGCTTTGATCCTGACACTTGCTGCTTGCTTACAAACGTGGTAATTTAGGTTTAAGCTTACTCTGCTCACCTGCAAGTTGCTTTGGATGAGAGGCATCAGCTAAATGTCTAAAATGCAAATATAACGTGTTTCTCTGGGCAGCTGTTGTTAATACTAATGTCTTTTGATAATTCAACCTTCCTTTTAATGTAAGGGATAATCAACTGGTGTGTATCTGTCCATGCAAACATGCAGAAATGCACATGTAGGCTTGAGGTGTGTGTTTGACAAATACCTGTCTTACCTGGTAATGTAAGATTGCCTGGCTAAAATACAGTTTGATCCCGTTTGTGATGCAGAATCCCCTCCACCCCAGTCAGTTGTTTGTGCTTTGCTGTGCTCTTACTGTCGGGGCTCGGGACAGAAATGACACCAAGATGCGCTTTAATGAGGCTAATTCACAGTTTTTGCCTCTATTCTTCTCGACACAGGTAAAACGTTTTGTGTTTGTTTCAGCAGGCAGCAGAGTTTGACTTAGTCTATTTTATTGGTGTAGCTGGTCCAGACGACATTATAACTAATGAGAATTAATGTGAAAAACTTTTAGGTGTAGTGCGTGGGTGTTACAACTTAAAAACCGATGCATATAGGCAACTGAAAAGTCACACCTTGACCTGTATATAAAGTCTGTATATTGTGTAATATTCATGTAAATATATGTTACACTCACTCACTAATTCTAATCCATTTTGCTGGGTACTTTTAACTACCCAGACAATACCTCATACCTCAGTGATAAAATGCTTGAGCTTGTCAGTGCATTACAAAACAGCACGTACAGAATGAGGAGTTGCTGACATGATGCTCCTGTGAGTTTTCAGTTGTGAATGACTTTAGTGCTACTCTGTATGCAATAGAGGTGATCCATCCAGTACATGAACAGGATTAAAGGGCTGAGGGTCTTTCAGTCTAGCAGGCATTCACCTCTAAATCAACTCTGGAAACAACACGGCAACACTTTTGTTCTTTCAGGTCCCCTTCTTTAAAAGCATTATCAGTGGCTTTCAGACTATGTTAGCATGTTCGTTTGTCTGCCGGTGGGATGTTTATAAAAACCTATGACTAGTTTTGTGTGGAATATGTTAAACAGACATGTCTTGTGGCACTTATATCTGTTGTGGTTGTGATCTTGGTCTGGTATTGTCTGGTTGTTCTAATTCTAGATTTCTTCACTATTGTTGAAGAAAAATCCCATGGAGATATGTTTTCATAAACTAAGCAATTAGGCAGACAGTTTCTGAAAGAAAAAGCACATTCTAACTCAACACAAACAACATTTTAACTTTTAAGTGCGCTTCACGTGCCTCTGGGCCTCTTGGCACATATGTAACTGAGATATTTCTTACTATCTCTGTCAGCTGTGGCGCTCAAACCAAGGTGTGATGATGCCAGATTTTATTGGTCAACTGCTGTCTGTCTGTGCATCACTGGGTGTGTTGAAATCCAGTTTGACCAGTCGTGACGCCCAAGGCGGGGTCAACGTTAACACTGCCATGACATTACTCATGGCAGCAACGTCAGGGCCTAAATTCTCAGGAGATGTGAACATAGAGATCATACAGAAGGGAATTGGGTTAGAGAGTAAGACTGAGAGTCAGTCAGAGTGAAAAGATGCGTTGCTTTAGGCCTCGGAGCAGCAAGGAAGCAGATGAAGTGGATAAGACAGCAGCGGTGGTGGAGAAACGCCAAGCGAGTCAAAGTCAGCAAGTCAGCAGAGATGTCAGGAAAGTTGTGGAGGCAGGAGCTCAGCAGGGCTCTAAATATCAACTCAGCAGGTAGTCCATCTCTGACGCACGCACACACACACACACACACACACACACACACACACAGTTATGCTGAATATACAGGATACAGGATATTTGTGGTTTTCAAACAAAATTGAAGTCATAACAAGAATACTAAAAATACTACTAATGTTTATTTTAAAGATATTTTTTGGGCTTTTGCCTTTAATGGATAGGTACAGATGAGAGAGACAGGAAAGGTGGGAGATAGAGAGGGGATGACATGCAGCAAAGGGCGGTAAGGACTCCACATCCGTGCAAGATGCAGTCCTGAATCTCTACGGGTGTAGATCAAAATGAAGGGCCTCTTACGCCTCTGGCCCACATTCGTTTCAAGACACGGGTCACTGTTAATGGTTGTTCTTAACGGATGTTTGCGCAAAATGCTATGTTGGTATGTGGGTGTGAGTACGGAGTACTCATGATGTAGTAATGACTACTGCTGACTCTGCGTGCGGCTGGCGTGATCCCATCGTAAGATGGTCTCTAGTTGATCTCAAGTTGTCATTTGCAGTCATTTTTGAGGCTGTAGCTTTTTGTGCTGTTGATTGGATTGCAATATATTATAAACAGTGTATAACATTTTTGCTATATGTATATAAATGGAGTGGACAAAATATTAATATGAATTGCATTGTATTGCTATATGCATGGCTATATACAGGAGTTACTAATGTATTTTCAGGTTACTATGTGTGATACAACAATCTCAAGTGTAGTGCTCCTGCTCTGTTCTTGATGCCGGTAAATTGTTACTTAGTGTTGCAATTGTAAAATTCCCCACAAGTCTAAAAGCAGCTCTGACTCATACTGTTTTAGAGGAAGTCATCTGCCTTTCATATAAAAGATAACATTAATCATTTGGCATCAGTTGTAATCTTCAGGTGGTTAATTATTATTGTAACCACACATTAAGCATGACTATTGCACAATCAGTTCTATTAGAAGTAAACACCTTCCTCCTTCCTGTAAAATAGGGGATTGCTAATGATGTCAAGATCAGGATCTTCTCGCTTTTTATTGTACACACACGCACACATACACACACTTTGTAACTCTGAATAACATGATTAGTCAGATGTCAGTGCAACGGTGCGTATCTATGTGTTTTGACATCTGTGACTGAGTATGTAAGCAGATTACATTGTAACTGGTAAGACAAGTTTAACCCACTCACTCAAGAATTGGAAACAGCTGATGTACCTGACAGCACACTGCACCGTCAGCGATAATGACGCTATGTCTGTAGTCATGAGATAGACATGTGGGACATGTTCTTTGAAATTGATGTTGAGCTCAGTATGTGTGCACATGCCATCTGAAAAGTTTATCTAGACGCACATTACAGCAGATATGTTCCTAGATAGTTCTCCTGGCCTTTAGTCAACAAACATGTCAGATTTTTTTCTGTTCTTTTGTTTTTACAGATAAGGTTTCAACAACAACAACAACTGAATAAATCAAAAACTGAATATATCAGGTGATCGAAATGTACTTAGTAACTGCTTAGTGAGTTAAACTGAAAACATACAGCTTATGCACATTCTTTAAACTATGGTAGTGCTGATTTACACATCTTCTGCCCTCCACAGCCCAAGACTGTCTCATGATGTTGACTTTTTTAGAGTAATAAGATACTACCCTTCTTGTCTCTTCCGCAGTTTCACACTCAATATGTTAGTCTGGCTGGTCGGGTCAAGAACTAATGCTACCAACACATGTTGTAATCCTGCCATCAGATCCACAGTAACGCTCACTCATCTTGTCTTTGTTGCAGGATCATGACGCCAAACGACGCCAACATTGTGGGCAACGTCCACGGCGGCATCATCCTCAAGATGATCGAGGAAGCTGGATGCATCGTTGGCACGCGACACTGCAACACACAAAACGGGGTAAGAGACAACAACTATGTTCAGACACTGTGAACTGTGCAATCATACATTTGACCAGTATTTAATGTTCCTTTTCAACACCTGAATAAACAAATAAATATAAAATATAATGGCATAATAGTCTGCAGTGCAGAAATACTCTGCATAGCACAATAAAGGTGAAATTATTATCATTACTTATATGAACCACTTCTTTTATAAATATGGAAAACGTGAAAAAATGGGGAGAAAAATGAAAAAGTGGGCGAAAGAAGAACATTGAAAGTTTCTCTCTCCAGCATGTGAAGGGTCATTGCTTTACTTTAAGGGACTTTGAGCTAAAAAGCTTTTAGAACCACTGCTTTAGATAACGTAAAATGCTTATTTACACACAGTTTGTCCAACACTTAAAAAACTGCTTTATTTAATTTAAGACAGTACTCTTCAAATAATAAGAAAACCATGACAAAAATCCACAGTTCACCTTATTTATTAACAATTTATTAACATTATAACAGCTTTTGAGTCTTTCCAAACTGCATTGCTGCATTAATATATATATGTATTTTTTCAGCATTGCCTCTCCGAGAGTTATTTTCCTTCTCACTGTCTTGGTTTGACTTTTCACCTGGTAAACTTTAACCGACTTTTGACTTGCATCATTCGATTGTCATCTCACCTTCTGCAACAATGTGATCACATTCTGCTGATGTTCCACATCTCACCTCTCAGATAAGACATAAAGACAAACACAATTATGGACACAATGTGCTTTTTCATATTCTACAGTACACATCTGCTTCATAAAGACACAATCAACTATTGTAATAAAGAATGAAAATACTTACAGGTAAGTATATTCTAAAGTATACTTAAAGACAGAATGACTTTCGGCTTTTAAGTTAATTCCGTCAAATTTTAATATGCTGTGCACCATTCATGAATGCATGTTTTTATATGAAATTATATTTCTATTGTTGATGTTTATGTACATCTGTCATATGGGCATGTTTCCAGTCAGTGGTACCATCACAATCAATCAAACTTCAGTTGTAAAGCACCTTTCATACATACAGGTTAGTGCAATTCAAGGCGCTTTACAGAGGACTGATAATAAGACAAATGTAAACAGTAAAAATCTGATTTTCTGACAACCTCTCCTTAAACTAATGCCACCATATAAGACAGGCAAGATTGGGATTTGGGTCAGCAAGATTTTGACCTAGTCTGTACCGTTCATTGATTTTGAAACATTTAAGAACCATTTAACTCATGATCAGTTTTGAACAGTTGCACTTCACAGAAATACACCCTGAACCAGGAAAATACAGAATTACAGGAGAAATGTGTCATGTCTATGGGTCTGAGTTTCTTGCTCATCTTTTTACACTGATTGCAAGAGTTGCACATATTTTGTAAGTGTATGTTTTGTATTGATCTTTTACAGACATCATGGTGCCTTTAAACATATCTGATTAGCATCTCTGTGTTGTGGCCCTGGAGACATCACGGTCTGATGTTGGTGGATACGATTTTTTTCCCACTTCACTCCTGTTTCTTCACCTGGCCTTGCACTTACTTACTTTACTTTTAGCAGCTCAGATGATTAAAGTGAAACACGTCATTGTTGGAAATTGTTAATGTTTTCCATAAGCCCCTCAGCCTTTGCCTTAAATTGTCTGGCACTCATTCTGTTGCTTTCTCTGCCTTAAACATCCTCACTGTAAAACAGCCCAATCAAAATCAAGTGAAAACATTTTAGATATGAGCTTTCTTCTGCTTGAAACAAACATCACTTGATAAGATATTTTAGAATAAGAAACAGGATGTCCAGCTACCAGAAGTCTTGAAACAAGATCAAATTACTTAAAATAAGATCAGTGCTGTTCTTGTTTCTAGATAACAGAGCTTCAAACAGGCAATACCTATATAGAGATTTTAAATCTTCAACAATATTCAAGTTGGGAGACGTGTGTGCTAACCACTGAGCCACCATGCCAACTGACTACTGGTGCTGTGGCTCTAGCCATGGCAATGTTAATGAGTGGGTCCACCACTTTTGTCCAGACTGAAAGATCTCTGGCTTTCAAACCAAATTCTCCAGCAGATTGTTTAGGAACAAAAATGTCAGATACTTGCTAATGCTGTTACTTCTCGTACCATAACCTTTTTTGCACTGTTGCGAATGTGTGTATAATATGTTCTATATGTTTTAAGTAGGCTGTTTTTTCTCTCCAGGACCGCTGCTTGGCAGCTTTGGTTCGGGTGGAGAAAACAGAGTTCCTGTTCCCTGTGTTCATTGGCGAGGTCGCCCACGTCACCGCTGAGATCACTTACACCTCCAAGCACTCACTAGAGGTGCAGGTCAAAGTCATGGCTGAGAACATACTTACAGGTGACTCATTTGGATGTTGTTGGCATTTGATACTTTGGCAACGGGCATGTACCACATAGCAAACTTCAGGCATTCCTTAAACTGTTTCGATAATATGTTCAAATGAGTGGTGAAATGAAATGTCATTCTAGGCAAATTACTAAAATGCTGCGTTTGTTTATAGAAGTAATATTCATAATGCCGTTACACCTCAAATATGATGAATTCAAAAAAGAGTTTTGAATTCTGAGTATATTGTTTGAACCTGCTGCCTCACCTGCGCAGCAGCGTTCACCTTTAGCCTCATTCTTGCCCACATCGCCGCAGAGGAGAAAAGAATGACGAAATTCAGGTGCAGGTATTCACTGGCAGGTACACAAACACACACAAGGATACACACCCACATACACACATAAAAATACTTGCCACCTACAATATATGCTATAATAACTAGGCCTGCAACTAATGATAATTTTCATTATTGATTAATGTGTTGGTTATTTCACCTGACTGGTCTAAAAAAATTCAGAAAATACTGAAAATGACCATCACAATTTCCCAAAGCCCAAGATGACATCTTAATTTTACAGTAACATAAAACAGAGAAAAGCAGCAAATTCTCATTTTGAAGAAGCTGGAGTTTTACTCTGTCAGTCAGTTATCAAAGTAGTTGTCGATTTGTTTTCTAACAATCGACTAATCCATTAATCAGCTGATTGTTTCAGTTCTGTTGTCTTTGTCTCTTCATTCATCTCTCCCTTGTATTGGTGTGCATTTCTCTGGATGTATCTCTTTGCTCAAAGTGTGACATGGACCAGAGACAAGTTAGAGTTAAAGTGTATTTAAACCAAAATAACTACTTACAAAAGGTTAAGCATGGGGTGTGTAGGTGAGCGTGTTTGTGTTTTTGGTCAGTTTTTTTAAATTGGAAAAAGTGTAATTTGTCCAAATGCTGGATATATACATAGAGTCTGGTCAGGTCAGGAGGGAAATAAATGACCTCACTGTGATGTTCTGCTGTGTGATCAGTAGAGGGCAGCACACAGTAAGTAACGCAGCCCTGAGAAGCATGAAAGATGAAACACTGCTTTCATGAGGTTCTGCATTATGTGATGTGACAGGGGAATAGAAACTAAGAGCCATGTTGGTATCCAGTTTTAGAATGTTTGCCAAGTGGTGCAGTCTGTAATTCTTGTTTATTATTAAGGTATGTGCACATTTAATGTGCGCCATGCACTCAAAAAAGCATGCACACACATATATGTATGCAGGCTTACACACACAAACACACAGTCCCTTGAGTAAAGGCACAGAGAGGATCACATTGGGCTGACCTAGCGCTATCTCTGAACCTTTAAATGCCAGTGGCAACAGCGATGCACAGACTGTCTGTAACAACCAGATGTAATATGCTGACTGTACTATAACTGCTTGAAATCATGTCTACATCTATTAATACATGTATAGACAATATATCAGTATATAATGCTGGTTGAGAAACTACTGCAGCATCAGAGCAGCCTGTCCATCTTCAAGAGAGTAATAGACAGTGAGAGAGGCCGAAAGAGGGAGAGAAAGGTAGTGAGACAGAAAGACAGATGTGAGGAGAGAGTCAGACAGGCATGTCTGTCATATGGGCAAAAAGACAGCAGAGGGAATGAAAGAGGAAGAACAAGTGAGAGTAGGGGGGAGATAGAAAGAAGGATGAAGGAAAGGAGGTGTGAGAAACAAAAGAAGTATCCCCTAGACAGCCGTTGCCCTAGCAACAGGCTTGTACTGGTTGGTTGGCTGGTTGCTGGGCTGGAAGCAGGTTGACGGAGGTGGAGGCAGAGATATGAGATGACAGGTGGAGAGCAGTGTACGTACGCACAGGCATCGACACGGACAGCCCGCTTACAGAACATGGCCTGTCAGGAAGGACCCCGAAGAGGGAAGATCAGGAAGAGAGCTGATGGAAAGAATACTCTCAAGGCACCATTTGGTTTGATGCACATAACAGGATTCATGATTCAGTGCAGTCATAACATCTGAATAAAATGGAATTCATGGTTTATTCCTGTATTCTATATTTATTCATAAAGAGGGCAAAAACAAGTCGCTCTTGTAAACCTTCTATATTTTACCAAGACATCCTAATATACTTTGTTATAAATATCAGATAGTTCCACTTTTAGACGCACATTTTAACATTTCTTTACTAAATTAGCATACATTCCCACCATATTAACATTTTATGTCAACAAGGGAACCTACATTATTCTGTGTGGGCCAAACACAACATCTATTATGGGATTTGCTCACTTTATAGCCCAAATGAA
The DNA here is from genome assembly GCF_043641665.1 of Enoplosus armatus. Classification (NCBI taxonomy): domain Eukaryota; kingdom Metazoa; phylum Chordata; class Actinopteri; order Centrarchiformes; family Enoplosidae; genus Enoplosus; species Enoplosus armatus. Next base: position 9,057,893 of record NC_092187.1, read on the forward strand.
ACTGATTCATATTTAACACCATCATGTGTCGGTCTAACAAGTACAACACATATTAAACATCTATCCCAATCTCGGAAAATTAAATAGCAGTATATAGATATTATTTTCCAGCACTGTTTACAGTGAGCAGATTAGTTTATGTCCTCAAATCAGAAATACAAGCAGCAACAACATCAGAGATAGAGGAGAGGCTGCGGCTTGGTGGTCTATTAGGTCATAGCTATAGGAAGTAGGTCATATATGTGTTTATACTGTATATGGCTGTGTGCATTTGAGTTGACACAGCTGTTATCCATACAAACCTATGGATGTCTGTGTGTTTTTATGGATTTATTTCTATCCAAACCTCAGAAGAATTGTCCGTTCTTATTCACAGTATGTGGGGCTGTGTAAATCTATGGCGGAGCATATGTTGTGGTTTGTGTACATGTTAAGGTTTTTGAAGGTGGATTTGTGCAGAAGCTCATTCATATGTCAATAACTGTGAGAAAGGTTACGTTAGATTTTCTCTTTGCGCCTTGCATTTCAATGCATCATTTTGCGGATGTGTGTTTTTGCGTAATGCATGTGGAACATAGTATGTACATGCACAGTGGGTGTGTGCATCTGTACTGTATACATGCATGTGTGTGCACGGGCATCTGTGTGATTTCATCAGTGTTTGGCCCTTTAAAAGGTTCCTGCGGGGCCGAGGGGGAAGAGAAGATAACGGGAGCAGACATTATTTGCTTCTGTCATGTCGGCTTAGCGTCAGTCCTCACACACTGTGGCCCAGTCAGACACGGACGCCAAGTGGATGTACCTGCACACATGCTGCGACACGACGCGCGCACTTACCCCACACATACTGACACACACACACGCGGTTGTGTAGGGACAACCTGCGTGCATACAGAGCCTGATATGCACATGCTGACACATTCTGCATAGAAAAAGTCACACACCTACACATTCTCACACCCACACAGATGCACACTGAGCACACACACTTCCCATCTTTCTAAAAGAAGTCTCAAACTGAGGCAGGTCTGGCAGGGTTTTACACGTTCCCGGCTAGATCTTTTCCCAGACAGAAACAGGAACGCAGGAGAAGGAATTTTACTGTTTGGTTGTAGACTTGCCTATGTGGTTTCTGTTTATATGTGTATGCACCTTTGTGAACATTAGAGGGTCTGCGTTGGTGCAGCCATGCATGTTCTTGCAGCTTTGTGTATACGTAAACGTGCATGCTCCTTGTGCACTGCGACAGTATGTATATTAAGCTCTGTGTGCGTGCATCTTTGTATTTATGCATTCATGTTTATGCCACGTGTGCGCGTGTTGGGGGAGGAGGCAAGCATCCAGGTTCCACAGTCAGTCAGGCAGCATCTCGTCAGGCAGGCCTCAGTCACGGCCCCCCAGGGGAAGGCTGCCTACTGTGGGCACGAGCCGTGATGATTGTCCCCGCTGGGGGGATCGCACATGCGCACTAACATACACACATGCGCACTCACCCACAGACCCACACACATTGCCACACACAGATTTGCATATACCCATGTATGTACAAACATGCATGAACATACACATGCATACCTAGAAAACTGCGCAGTCTCATAAACTCATATACATGCACACACACACACACACACACACACACACACACACACACACATATACATATCCTACATAATATACATGGATCCACTTTAGAGAACTGCATGTGCATGTGCTCAGGCACACACACACACACACACACACACACACAATCAGGTTTTTGCGCACACACAGGCAAAGATCTGCAGATGTGAGATTGCCACACAAAGAAAAAACACTGCACATTCATGTATGAATACACACTCACGTGTGCACAGCCACACTTGGAAACAAACACACATGTACACAAAAGTCCCACAGAGGTAATAATGCTTGTATTGCATGCAAACTCAGGCACGCATTTGCATAAACACAGCATACACAGATCGTGCCCCCTCAACGCACACACACATGCATAGACAGTGCTGAGAGCGATGCATTGTGGGTTGAGGCTTAAAATAAGCATGACAGTTCCTGCCATGATCCTAGTGGGTCACACGACTTCACGTACTGAAAGAGTGCTACGTGAACATACACACACACGATCAAAAAAAGTATACTTTTAGGTTTATGATCTGCAGCTCAGTTCTTTATTATCTTTATTTATTATTCAGTTGTCATTAACACCCACAGCAGGAGAAATAAGATGTGTAACTTTTATGATGTAAAATCTATCAAATCAAAATTTAAACATTGAAAAAGAGAGGATGATGAAGAAGATGAAGAGAAGAATTTCCTGAGGGCATAACTGAGCAGGACAGACAACACTACGACAAATTAAAGGTCATTTGAGTACAACTGAAAACTTTTATGTGTGTTTATGTTTATGTAGAATCAGTCTGCAATCCATCAGCTGCGGAGCAGCTTTTTGTTTTACAGTTGGGTCTCTCAGTTTTGAATGCTGCTTGAGAAGGGAAGCGCTCACAATAACAACATTCAATACTAAATCTTGTACAGTTGAAATATATCATAATGCTAAAATTGAGCATTGGATATTCCTTTTCAGTCAAAATGCTCCATCCCCAAACTCTACTCCTGGCATGATTTAATGTATTTCTATCAGGCTGTAACATCCCCCAATGGGACTTTACTCTAGTTAAAAGTAATGGAGCCTTGGCTCAGCACAATGGAAAATCTGTGGTTTTGATCATGGGGATCAAGCACTAAGAACGATCCATGCTGCACTGTCTCTGAGCCCGGAACATGCTGTTCAGTAAAGAGAAAAGAAAACAAGGGGTTTTTTTTTCTGCTCGGAGGAAGAATGAAGGGTAGTGGGTAAGAGTCAAAGAGGAGAGCAGAGCAGAGGGGGGAACAAGTAAAAGACAGCAATAAATCAAGTGAAGGCGCTTCAGCTGAAAGAAATGGATGAGGGCGAAGCGGACGGGAAGGGAAAGAAATTGTGGAGGAGGAAAGGAACGACAAGATGAGAGATGAAAGATCTTAGGATAGTGCGGACTGGGATTCAGGACTGTTCAAAGTCTTTGAGAACAGAAAATGTGCACTGAGGAAATTTCAAGAATGGTGTGAAGTAATGATTGATGCCTTAAACGTAGATTAGAGGGGATCGGATGATGCATAAGTAGTGCTGGAGGGATGTTTTCCCCACTTAAGCACCCATGTGAATACTCAAATCAGTACCCACAAATGCTCTAATTTATAATTAAATATGACAGAGCATAGTGTTTGGGAATCCTGCTGCCTATCATATAGTTACAAAAAAAGCACAGGCTGCCTGTGCCGGTGCTATTTGTTTTGTAGTTAATACCTGGTGCCTGTAGTCAGCTGAAAGTTTCAGACAATCTGATTAATTTGATTTGTTTTGTTTTTACTTGTCCCGCAGCAGACGGCCAGACTCTGTGGCTGTAGTTTCCATTGCTTACATCAGTATGTTTTATTACTGCTTATGGTAAAGTGCTTTCTGTTTGCTGACGTTATACTCCTGTAAAATCAGCCAAGTGATGTTAGTTGGATTGTCTGCGGTGTAATATCCTTCCGCTCACATGCACTTGTCTTCCTGCGCGTTCATGCACTCAGTGCACTGCTGCCCCAATACACCATCAACTTAAAGAAAAGTACCTGCCACTGCCGGGTGCTATTTGTCTCAGCTGTCATCACAGCCACAAAGCCACTGTGCTAGTAGCCAGACTATTGAGCATTGTGCCGAGTGTCGAAATTTGAGGGAGCAGATTTATGGAGCTTGTATTCAGGGTGGATGCAGCCAAAACCTTCCAATTCGCTAATGCTAACTAAGTAAGCCAGCTGTCCCTCCTGCTAGTCGAGACCCCTCCTTCGTGACTGCATTCAGTTGTGTGTAATCACATAGAAACCAACACATACAATAAGTCCATTTCTCAGTATTGATCACATTTTTCTACAGGCATTTTAACAATACAAACAAGATGAATGGAAGCGAGATAAAATGTTATGTGGTCTGTCTCAAGTTGGTTCTCCGTTAACAAAGTGCATAATACTGTATGTGCTCTTTTTATAAGGCATACTAGGAAGATAATAAAGGTGCAGTCCAGGCGATGACATGGTCTGACAATGACATTGTCTTCATTTGATGCAGAGGGATTTGGAATTCAAAGCCGGTTCCCTGCTTACATTCTGGTCAAAAAGGTCATCAGTCGAACTGGGAATGGTTCTTAGCCGGCTGTTTCATTCCAGTGCTTCACCCTCCACCCTCTGTCCCTCTCTCGCTCCTCCTCCTCCTCCTCCTCCCTCCGTCCTAAACACAGTTCACTTAAAAGGTCCAGCAGGAGCTAATAATAGACTGGAGTCACTCCGTCTTGGTGGAGTCAAGGATATGTAAATATGCCTTTTTCCTGTGGGCAACTTCCTGGTTGTTGGCAAGGGGTGGCAGCCAATGAGAGGAGGAGGAGAGAAGTGCGGTCGGCATGGCAACGCGGCCCAGCTGTCTGCACGGCTTTAACTTGGGTGTAAAATGCAAATGTTATTCCCCAAGAGTAGCCTGCCATAAGTCGCTGCTCCCACGCTCTTCTCTTAACTTCACATTTCCTTCTGCAAAGTCTGGTTTACCGTTGATCACAGCGCACACAGTCACAATTCTTCATCTTCATCAAGATGTCTTTATTTCCGAGATGTCCTATTTTTATATCTTTGGATATTTGGATGCAGTGCACATTTATACAGCCATAATGTATGTTCTATGTATTTGACACAAGCATGTGTAGCATGTGTAGTAAAATTATGGGCAAAGCAACTATTTTTATATGAGTTTATGAATTAGAATTATTGGATAGTAAAAATAGTACTTAAATTAATCTGAATATAAACCTTATCAGCCCTAACAAGACACATTAACCCACCCAAGTTCATCAGATGGTGCAGCCACAAGTGATAATGCTTTAAGACAGTGATTTCATTTGAACCTGCTGGCCCTGTGCTGCCTTTAATCTGCGTGCCTCCCTTGTGTGCCATAACAACACAACCTCAAAATAGCCCCTCTCTCTCTCTCTGTTAGCAAATTAAGAGAAAAAGTGTAGGCAGAATAGAACAGATATCACTATGGCAACCTCTTTGTCTGATTGCTATGAGATGGGATTTCCAGTTTTGGCTTCTGATCATCTGGTTCTGAAGTTTCTGTAGGAATGCAGAGCTAATGCTACAGCCTCCAACCACCAAAAGGTTTCACATGGATGGAGGTATATGGAAATATCAGATCGTATATCTATTCACAGGAGGACGCGTATATGAACTTCTCTCATTGATGATGAAGATCGTTTTATTTAGGGATTTGCAAGAGAGGAAAATCTAAGGAATAAAATTTTTTCAACATTTTTCCAAAATATTCATATACACATGACAAAAAATGAAACATAATATCCAGAAATGCACGGAAAAATGGAACAAGACTTTAAATATCTAATGTCTAAACAGGGAAACTACTCAAATAATTGTCCGTTATTTCAAAAGGAGTACTAAATACTCCAATAATGATCATTATTTTCTGACCTTTCTTATCACTAATAGATGGTCACTTTGCCCCAAAGATTAGATTAAACCTGACATATAAAAATATCATTCAACACTTCATGTTTGTCAGTCCAAATGAGGTTTGGTTAAAGAGCAAAACAAAAGTAAGTAAGTTGCACTGGAATGATGAAGTGTGTCAGATACAATGATTTTTTTCAGTTGACACCTTCTTATATTTTCACCTACATCTTAAATAAAGTTGCTCATGAAAACCTTTTCAGTCGTCGCAGATGTCAACACCTCACCGTGTTTCTGTATCTTTTGGCTGTCAAAGGAATGAACGTCACAATGTAAATATTTGCACAGAGAATTTAATGAGAGAGTTGCCATTATATTTCAACCATTTTATAATCACAACATGAGAATGCAGAAAGTTCAGGATTTAGGGATTATGCTAAACCTTGCACTAACGGAGGGACTGAGTTTACTGAATGCGAGCATGTGTTCTGAGTAGACATGAATGATTGTCTTTGAACAAAGACCTCATTTGTTTTCTGCTCCTTTTGTTTGCAGAAGAGAGACCACTGGATTTGTTAAAAACTGGATTGGCTTTTATTGGGGTGTTAATAAGTGTCTGTTTTGACAACAGCTGTTTCAAAATTGTTTGCTCCATTGTTGTTTTATTTAAAAGACATGTCAAAACTTCTTGCTTATTGGTTTACAGTCTCAAAGCTCAGAGAAAATTGTGTCAGTTTATTTGCTGGAAGAAAGCTGTAAAAGTCATTACTGACATTTCCATCGGTACAAGAATTCAACCTTTTCTCTGTGACTGCAGGTGCCAAAAAGCTGGCCAACAAGGCAGCGCTGTGGTACGTCCCCTGCTCTCTGCAGAATGTCGACAAGATCATGGAGGTGCCGCCCATCAAGGTACATGGAAACTTGGTTGCTCTGACCTTCGTGGACCGAAGTTTGGCATTTTACCTGTCAGCTTCTCTCTGTCTCTATCTGACTCTGTCCCTCCGTATGTATCAGAAATAACACGACCACAAGTCAGGGAGAGGGGATCCATGAGAGAGGCCATCTGGTCAAGATAAAAATAATGACATTTCACGGTGTGAAAGGTCCATTTCACTTGTCTTGTTTGTCTTGATTGTCAATGTGGTAAAATGATTTACTTACACTGCATGCATCAATGCAGAGACAGGGAGTGGGTGTGTACAGCTGTGCATACGTTCATACTGTATACGTTCTGTATGTAGTATGCCAGTGCAGAGAAGGAGGAGGAGGGCAGAAAGCGCTATGAGGCTCAGAAGATTGAGAGACTGGAGACCAAAGCGAGGATTGAAGAGGTGATGCCATCTCCTCCCAACCCAGGTAACATCCTACCGCAGAGTCCTCAAATCAAATCCTAACATGCAGTTAATATACAACAGAAATCGGAGGTGTAGATGATGTTTTTTCTCCCACGTGGATTTAAAGATGTTGCAAATACCAGCTGAAATTCCTTCTTATGTCTGTTATGATTGATGCTGACTTTATCACTGAAAGTGTCATTATGGTTTAACCTTCAAATACTGTAACACAGAGGCACTACACACACGTATTTGAGCCTGAATTGATATCCATTTTTTTGTCGTACAATCAATGTGCAGGAATATAAGTAGGTGTAGTGGTTGTAGTAACAGGAGAACATTCAGGTACACATAATACAGGACACCATGTTCTGTGTCAGTGTATGTATTTCCATTGCTGTACCTTTTACAACTCAGTGCTGCGATAATGAACTGCAGCATGAAGTCAAAAACAAATATTTTCTTCAACCTAAGACATTTTACTTTAGCTGGCTCAGATAATATGTCTGAATGGTTGGTTTAGACATTCAGATAAATTAGATTTTTCTGTAAAAAACACTGAAACAAATATTTAAGTTGACATATTATTGCTAAATACTGAAGTAAAATAATGTCTATGGAGTAAGAGAAGAATCCCTCATGTGTTTTCAGTAGCAAATGTACTGTGTTGAACTGCCTCTAACTTGTACCTTTCGCTAAATATTACGATTTTGTTAAATAACAGTTAAGTTGAACAAAGGTGCATATTTGCCCTGTAAATGCATTCAGTTATTGTAATAGTAAAATTGATAACTATTTCTCTAATTTTGTCATGTTCACTCAACCGCAGAGGATCCACCCAAAGGTATGTTACCTTGTTTCCAGGCTGCATGTCGGTACAGTGACTTTAGCGGGGCAGCATACGGAAGCATGTAGTTTTTGTCAGTGTTGGCTTGCTTGGGCAAAATACACACAACAACAAGTTTTCCAATGCAATTTTTTCTCACATTTCTTTTGTTGTTTGTGCATTTTCATTGCAGAACAACACACAGTTGGCTTCAGCCAGTCCAGTCTGATCCATTTGGTGGGCCCGTCTGACTGCACACTGCATGACTATGTTCATGGAGGTGAGTCTAACTGTTTCTTTTGCATTTCCAGATTGTCGGTTGAGCAGGTCATTAGGTGGTGACTTTCAATGTTAATGCCAGAAAGTTGCAGAGTCAGTTCCAGAGTCCATCTGTGAGAAAAGTGAGGAATCTTTAACGGGCCATTAAGCAATTCTTTTGATATCAGCAATAAATGAAATGACCTCCTACAATGTGAGAGGGGTCCCTCATGGTGTCAAACCCACTTTTAGCTCATTGTTTTGGTTCTCCCACCAAACACTGTATGTTTGAGTCTCTTGGCTCTCATCATCACCCCCCCCCCCCCCCCCCCCCCCCACAGCAGGCAGCCAAAAACAACAAGCTGGGTGAACACTTCCTGCCCAGCTTGAAAAAGGAGAGAGCTGGTAAACCAGTGACTGGTGAAGAAAGTCAATCATATAGTAGCAAAACACCCAGATATTTTACAGTTTGCTATCAGTTTAGCACTTGATAAGCCAATATTATCCCAGGGGTGTGTTTATTTTTGTTTTTCTGCCCCCTAGTGCTCAAAAATAACTTAATTCAGTTTTTGCCAGTGACTAAAGTGTTCAATACAACAATGAGTGGTTGATGTTTACCTGAAATATTTTCTAAAATGCACTGAGGGGTGCATGAAACCCTGTATGCTAAGAGGATGTGACTCCTCTTCTCAATTAAGCCGACCAGTCAGTCTGAATTTATCTTCGGAAGAGGCCACTGTTCAGTCTGACTAACCTCTGTACTCTCTGTTAGCAGAGAAATAGGCTACAGATTCAGTGTAATTTAGTGTGAATTATATATATTTGTTTATACAAGGAAGCTGCATTGCAGTAAGCTTGCAGGAAGTATACTGTAGGTCTCTTGTGATAGCTACATGCAGTCTGCTTCAGTCTCCTGGAGAAACACTCCCATATATGTAACTCAAAGGGAGATATGCGAAATAAATCTAAGACTTTACTGAACCACAGAGTGGTGAATTTAGATTTATTCTAATTTCAGAGCCACTTGGTCTCAAGTATCTGCCAGTTTTCTTTGTCATTGTCACACATGTGAAACAAAGAGCTCATGAACGGCATCAGGCGGTTTGGTATTCAAGGCAGGGACAGACCTGACCATCCGCAGCCTCAGTACAGTATGTGATCCTGCAGGGGAGAGAATGAAACAGAGACACCAACAGCAGAGAACAGATAGAAGGGAGTGCAAAGACACGGAGGGAGAGAGATTTATAGGAGAAGAAGAATAAAGATATACGTTGAGGTAAGGAAAGATAGAATGTGAGGAGTAAAGAAACATCTGTAAGGAGTGATCAAACATTTCACAATCACACACTCACATATGCAGTATACAGCGTGTTCACAGGATCTACATCATTCCATCTATTCCACCTTCAGTGGTTTGCTTACGAATCAAGGTTCCTCCCAGTTTTATAGCCTTTGGCGTTAACCCCCGGACTGTGCGCTGGCACAGCGTGTCCTGTGGCAGCACAGAAGAAATACTGCTGAATTTAATCCAAAGTGAAACGTCCTTGAAAGAATTTTATGGCTTTTAGTACTAAAGTTCTCCTTTTTTTAATTTTTTTTATAGAACTTAATTTTTCGCTTTTTGATTTAACCACATGAACAAGAGACATGACACACAAATCTATCACAACCAAACAAACAACAACAGTTCCTCCTCAAATCACACACGCTCTCTGTCAGTTTCTCTAGCAGGGAAAATAAATAAAAAATGAAAGTAGGTAAAGATAATAAAAAGAGGGAGGAATTAAATTGATTAAAAGAAGAGAGAAGGAAATTTAAATTAATAAATGATTGGGTTAAAGAGTTAAGAGGCCGACGGCAGAATGGGAGTGATCCCAGCAGCACTGAGAGAGGAGAAGTGGGAAATTGCCAGACGAATGCAGCTCATTAAGTCACGTGTAATAATGTTCTCCTAAGTGAATGGATGAGTGAAGTGAGAATAAAAATGAGTCGTTCTGTAATGTCTCCCAGTTTTTGGGAGTGAGTGTGAATTCTTTGTTGCAGTGAGCAATTGTCCTGTATTTGTGTGTATGTGTGCACTGTTGCGTAGCTGAAATAACGGCTCGGCTTGTTGTAGTTCTGTGCTACTTGCGTTGACAGCACTCTGTGCTGTTATGAGCATGGCTGTAATGGTGAAGAACAGAATGACGAAGACGAAGCAGGAAATAGACAACTAGAACA